>NW_023416335.1:162118036-162718036 GCF_014108235.1 Myotis myotis
GAGGGGAGGGGAGGGGAGGGAAGGAAGGGAAGGGAAGGGAAGGGAAGGGAAGGGAAGGGAAGGGAAGGGAAGGGAAGGTAAGGGAAGGGGAGGATTCTACCACAACGTTCCTATTAAACAAGGACAGTCTCCTGCCCTTCCTGCTGGCAGATCTGAGTAGATCTCTGGGAGGCTGAGTCTGATTCCCGCTCCTTGTGCCAGCTCCCTCCTCCTCCTTCCCACTCCTGCCCCCTGGAGCAATCCAGTGACCACCTGGCCAAGGTGCCGCCCCTGCTCTGAGCACAACAAAAGTAAGGCCCTTCCTGGGTTTGGGCTGTTCTCCTCCATCTCTGGTCCTGCTCGCCACCTGTGAGACGGGCAGAACTGGTGTCATTAGCTGAGGCCCAGAGGGGCCAAGCACTGTAACTTGGGTCACCCAGCAAGCAAGAGGAAGCATTTTGATTCCACGGAGCCATTTTTTACCTGCAGACTGCCTGCCATAGGGGCAGTAAAAATGACCAAACCTGGCAGTAGGGGAAGTGGAGACTGGAGGCCCCACCTGCAAACACAAAGGGCGCGGTGGGGTTGAGCAGGTACCCAAAACTCTGCCCAGCCTGTGTCCCCCAGCTCAGCATGGGCGATCAGGGCTCAGAGGTCTTGGGCAGGACTGGCAAGTCGGTACCCCGGTAACTCCAGAGAAAGCTTCCTCTAAGGGGGTCCAGGGCCAGAGCCAAAGGCAGGCCCTGTGTGCTGGGGGTTGATTGCACGGGTCCCCTCCTGTCCCTGCTCCTGGTTTATTTAGGCCTGAGGAAAACAGCTAGAAGGGAAGTGGTCCCTGCATTTGGACAGCTCTAGAAGCTAAGGGAGCGGGGGAGCTAAGAGAAGACTCACAGAAATAGAGAGACAGGTAGAACCAGAGATACCTGGGCAGAGCTCAAGACCTCAGCACTGGGACCTGCAGATCAGCTGGGGGGTTTAGTCCAAGAGGACTTCCTGGAGGAGGGGAGGGAGATGGCTTGGAAAGAGGGGGTGTTAGGGCTGGCAAAGAAGAAGGGAGAGGAAGTGGCCTGGGGGAGGAGATTTGCTCAGCCTCCAGAGAGCAGAGAGCAGGCTATATGTCACCAAGCACGAGCTGAGGAAGCCTGAGTTGAGAAGGAGGAAAACTATGGGAGTGCTTGTTATAATGTGCGATAACCCCTAAGCCCCCAGCAGGAGATAAACCATCTGTGTGCAGGGACTGTGTCTCATTCAAATGTGCACCCAGTGCACGGGGGCCATGCATGCAGTCAGTGCTTACTATGTGCTGGGTCGATGAATGAAGGCATGAATGGCAGGTGCTTGCAGCTACTGAGGGATGAAAGCTTCACCCATCATGAAGGACGTTTGGGGCACCGGCTCTGTGCTGCGCCCTGTGCTGGGCACAGGGGAGAGGGAGGAGGAAATGAAGGGTGGAGTGGGGTCCTTGCCTTCCAGGGGCTAAGGGCTTCACGGTCCCTGTTGAACCCAAGTCCCCTCTGCTGTGGTCAGCAGCCGAGTGCTCCTAGGGGACCTTGGGGAGGGTGTGCCCCCTCTCTGCTTCTTCACCTGTAAATACAGAGGTGAGATGGGTGCTCTCCCCTCCCTGCTCTCCCCTCCCTGCTGGCCTCCATCCACTGGGTAACAAGCCTGCTGCCTCTCACTGTGTGTCTTGGGCAACCTCCAGGAGATAAAGGACCCGCCTCATAGGTGGTTGGGAAGCGTTAAAGAGATGGCGCACATTAAAGGACTTCAGCACAGTGCCCCGCACAGGTAAGTCTTAGAAATAACACTAATAGCAAACATGCTCATTGCGAGAGCCTTTCCCCTATCCCAGTGGCGTGGTGACCGGAAGGACCACCTGCCCAGGCTCACCTACATCTCGCCCCGCCCGGTCCAGGAGAGGCGGGGCTCGGAGACTCAGAGGCCTGGGCAGCCAAGGACTAGAAAGGTGCGCAGGTGGCCCAACCCTCCCTTCCCCGCGGAAGCTGACCGCCCACATTCCATTAGGGAAAGATCAGTGCCCGCCAGGCCGGCCGGCTGCACCGCGGCAGCCACTGCCCTCTGCCAGCCTTGCTGGCACAGCGCTTCTTAGGAGCCTGAGCCGCGCCAGCTTCCCTGCCCCCACGGAGGAGCAGGGGCTGTGTGTCCAAGCGCTAAGCCCAGAACTCAGGTCCCCACACTCTTAGCTCGGACAGGGGACTAGGCGCTCAGAGGCGCCCGGAGCTGGGGCCACAGGTTGAGCCATCTCTCCACCTCCCTCCCACAGGGGCAGGCTCAGCACCTTCCTCTGAGGGGGCAGCCGCAGCCCACAGGCCTCAGAGGCCCTGACCCCACCTGCAATACTCACCCGCCCCCAGCTCTGGCTCCTCATTTGTCAACTCAAATGTCACCTCCTCAGAAAGACCTGCCCATCTGCCATAGCCCCTGCGACCTCCACGCGACTTTTACTTCCTACTTTATTCTTACTGGGCTGTGCTCCTCCTAGCGTGCAGCACAGCCCACTTTGTCTCGTTGGTTTTTCCTTCTCCCGTGTACCAGTTGGGATCCAGTCAGGAAGAGAGAAGCCGGGCTGGGTGTTTCAAACGGGATTCGATGTGAGGAACAGGCAGTGTGAGCGCTGAAAGCATAAAGAAAGGGAGGGGGAGGTATTCTAGAGGCTAGTGAGCAGGGAGGGCAACCAGCCTAGAGCTGAGGGGCCTTGCCCAAGCCCAGGAGTTGGGGCCAGGGCCCCAGGGGGCTGGTTCCAGGACAGGGGGGGAGGGGGGTTGGATGGAGAAAGGTGCTTTCCCTCTACTGTACTGGGAAGAGTTGGGACACAAAGGCCTGGAGATTGTTCTGAGGAGGCGGCCTAGGCCCAGGTGGACGGCCTCTTGTGCCCCAGGGGGAGTGTGGGTAACTCCTGCTGGGACCCATTTTCAGAAACAACAAACATCCTCCCAAAAATAAACAAGCGAGACTGCATCAAACTAAAAAGCACTTGCTGCAACAAAATGAAAAGCAACCTATTAAATCAGCGGTTCTCAACCTGTGGGTCGCCTAAGACCATCGGAAAACACATATATAATTACATATTGTGTTTGTGATTAATCACTATGCTTTAATTATGTTCAATTTGTAACAATGAAATTGGGGGTCACCACAACATGAGGAACTGTATTAAAGGGTCGCGGCATTAGGAAGGTTGAGAACCACTGTACTAAATGGAAGAAAATATTTGTGAATCTTATATCTGATAAGGAGATAACATCCAAATTATATAAAGAACTCATACAACTCAATACCAAAAACAAACAAAATCCAATTTAAACAATGGGCAGAGGAACTGAATAGACCTTTTCCCAAAGAGATTCAGAAATGGCCAACAGGTACATGAAAAGGTGCTCAACATCATGAATTGGTAGGGAAATGCAAATCAAAACCACACACCTGTGAGAATGCTATTCTCAAAAAGACAAGAAAGAATTGTTGGGGAGGATGTGAAGAAAAGGGCACCTTTGTATATTGTTGGTGGGAATGTAAATTGGTGCAGCCACTATGGAAAACAGTATGGAGGTTCCTCAAAAAAATTTAAAATAGAACTACCATATGACCTGGCAATTCCACTTCTGGGTAGTTATCTCAAGGAAACGAAATCACCATCTCTAAGAGATAACCCCAATGTAAATTGCAGTATTATTTACAAATAGCCAAGACATGGAAATAACTGTGTATGGATGCACGGTTTAAAAAATTGTGGGATATAGAGGCAGCCAGTTGATGTTTCTCTCATCATTGATGTTTCTCTCTCTCTCTCTCTCCCTCTCCCTTCCTCTCTCTAAAAACAATTAAAGACATGGCTTTTTTTTTTTTAAGTTGTGGAATAGCCCTAACTGATTTGGCTCAGTGAATAGAGCGTCAGCTTGTGGACTGTGAGTCCTGGGTTCGATTCCAGTCAAGGGCATGGCATATGCCCAGGTTGTAGACGTGATCCTCAGTAGGGGGCATGCAGGAGGCAGCTGATCAATGATTCTCTCGTCATTGATATTTCTATCTCTTTCTCCCTCTTCCTTCCTCTCTGAAATGAATAAAAATATTTTTTTTAAAGTTGCAGAATATATATACAATGGCGTACTATTCAGCCATAAGAAGGAAATCCTGCCATTTGCAACATCATGGATGGACCTTGAGGGTATTACATTAAGTGAAATAAATCAGAGAAAGACAAATACTGTATGATCTCATTTATATGTGGAAATTCAAAAAAAAAAAAGCAAACTCAGAAGCAGAGAACAGTTGTCAGAGATGGGGGTGATGGTGTAGGAAATGAAAGAAAGAAAGAAAGAAAGAAAGAAAGAAAGAAAGAAAGAAAGAAAGAAAGAAAGAAAGAAAGAAAAAAGAAAGAGAAAGAAAGAAGAAAGAAAGAAAGAAGAAAGAGAAGGAAGAGAAGGAAGAGAAGGGAGAAGGAGGGAGGAAGGGAGGGAGGGAGGGAGGAAGGAGAAGGGAGGAAGGAGGGAGGGAGGGAGGGAGGAAGGAAGGAAGGGAGGAGGAGGGAGGAGGGAGGAGGAGAAGGAAGGAAGGAAGGGCAGAGGAAGGGAGGAAGGGCAGAGGAAGGGAGGGAGGAGACCATGTCCCCCTCCTTTGATTGCTAGTTTTTAATTTTTTTCAAGGGGAGAAACATGCCTCTCCTTGTCCCAACTAAGGCATGAGAATTTGGTGGCTGTTACCATGGCCACTCATATTCCATCCCAAAGAGAGCAAGAAAGAACCAGAATCCTCCTGCCTCCTCCTCCTCCTCACCCCCCATCCTCCCACCCTGCCAGGTTGGTGCCAGTTGTGGCTCAGCTGCAGCCTCCTCCCTGCCACCAGCCCCACCCCAAGATACCTGCCCCCTGAGAGCCAGCACAAAGCATCCGCTCCACAAATACGTAGTAATGCCTACTACGCGCCAGGCATGCTTCAGACTCTGGGGACACCGCGTGAACAAATCTGCCCAAACCCCTGATTACAGGGAGTTCAGTCTTTTGGGGAGACGGACAAGAAAGAAACGCATTGAACAAGATAGACTCGGCCAGATGGCAATCATCAAAGCTATGGAGAGAAATAAAGGAGGCGCGTGCAGGCGGGTGTTGGGGAAGGTCAGGGAACGTCTCGCTGAGAAGCGGACATTTCATCAAAACCCAGCAGGAGGTGAAGGAGCAGGCCACGTGGGTGCCTGGGGACGAGCATTCAAGCAGAGGGAATAGCAAAGGCAAAAGCCCTGCCTGCGGCCAGTGTGACTGCCGCAGAGGGAAGACGGGATAGCGGAGGAGGAGGCTGGTCAGAGTCGGTGTTGACTTCAGCTTTGACTGAGAAGGAGAGTTTGGGGTGGAGAGTTGTGGGATCTGACTTCTGTGATGAGAAGCAGAGGCCCGAGCAGAACAGCAACACCTGAATTTTCCCAGCCCAGCCTTGGACAAATAAAAGTGAGAAAGGCCTTTCCTGCCCGTCTCTTTTACCCCATCATTTCCATCTCAAAGAATCAAAGGGTGGGGGGGTAGTTTTCATTTCGACAAGCCCTTGGACACCTCCTCCCTCATTAGAACGCCAGCTCCTTAAGACAGATGCCACCCCATGTGACCGGCTCATCACTGTATCCCCAGTACCTCACAAGGGCTGGCACTTAGTAAGTTCTCATTAAATACTATTTGTTAAAGAACTGCAGGTTGCCCAGCCAGCGTGGCTCAGTGGTTGAGCACCAGCCTACACAGGGAAGTCACAGTTCAATTCCAGGCCAGGGCACATGCCTGGGTTGTGGGCTCAATCCCCAGTGTGGGGCATGCAGGAGGCAGCTGATCAATGACTCTTTCTTATCATTGATGTTTCTGTCTCTCTCTCCCTCTCCCTTCCTCTCTCTGAAATCAATAAAAATATTTTTTAAAAGAAAGAAACTGCAGGTTTATGGTGGAGGAAGCTCTGGCAGCTTGTAATCACCTCCACAGCCACTCTGTGTGCCTATGCCTCTGCTTGGCCCCTACCAGACATCGCCCCCATTTCAAGAGAGCTTGAGGGGCTTGCTTAGTGTCACCCCAAGGCAGAGCTGGAATCAGATCTCAAGCCTGTGTGCCTCCAGAGCCCTTGCCCTCTTCTCACAGGCACAAAGGCCCAGGACACCCTGTCAGGCCAGTGCGGTCCCTCCTGCCTCCATTTGGCTCACCCGGAGCCATCAAACAACAGCCCATAATACTTAGCGGGAGGGAGCTGTCCTTTTGTGCTGGTCTCTCTAAGGGGCTGTGATTCTATTAGTGGGGGGTGGTGTATATCTGTCCCTCTGGATGTCTGACCCTCTGTTGCAAAGTCCATCCCCCAACTCCCACCCTCACCTGCAGGTGGGTCTGTTAGAACCAGTCTTTCAGCCCCACCCTCTGGATTCCTATCCTGCCTGCAATGCTTCTCCCGCCATCCGCCATCCATGGACCCGGCGCGCCACCTGCTGACCGCTGCTCCGCCTGCACCTCCACGCCCAGCAGGAGCAGTAGAGCACCGTGCAAAAGTGTGGTGCAGTGTGCAGTTCCTGAGGCTAGAATTTGGCCTCAGCCCTCTCCCCATATCCATGAACCACAGCGGATTCCCATCTAGAGCCTCTGTCACCCCCTCAATCACCTCAGGGGTTGAGGGGGGATTTCCTGGCACACACAGAAGTTGGGGCAGGCCACAGACCTGCCCTGCGGGCCCTGGGACTCCCTGGAGAAGTACCCTAGGCTGAGCTTGAAAGAGGTGGGTAGAGGAGACAGGGCAGGACCAGGGCTCTCTGGGCCAGTCCACAGTGGGTCCTCTGCCCCTGCTTGGGGGCTGAAGAAAACCCAGGTTGGCTCCTGCCCCAGCCTTAGTCCCTCTCATACCATCTGCCTTTCTCTCATCCAACCCCATCCCTGCCAATGCTATTCCTCTCCAACATGCCCTTCCTTCAAATCCTCAGAGGTTCCAGTGCCACCTGCACGGCCATCACACACCCTGCGTGGTGCTGATTTATATTCTGAGTCAGGAGCCTGGGAAGAAGGTGGGGAGCTGGAGAGCCAGGTCAGCCTTTGAGAGGACCGTGCACAGGCCGCACAGCTATGCACAGACATCCATGCACACACACACACAGCATGTGCACGTGGGCACACATGAATGCTGGTACGCTTGCACGCCTACACATGCAAACACGCATGTACAAATATGCATATGTGTACACAATGAGTGTCACATGCTCACACATGAGCATTGGTACACACCTCCACTTGTACACAAGTATCCACACCTACAAACAGGCATCCCTAGACAGATACAAACCAATGCAGGTCCACCATGAAAGCCCACATCTACACACACACCCATTAGTCAGTGCTCACATCCACACACGTCACACATGACAAGCATGTCACACATGTCAAACACGTCACACATGCCTGAAGGTAAAGCCGCACTCTGGAGTCAGAAAGTCCTCATTTGGAACCCTAGGTCGGCTTTACCACTCACTTGCTCTGGGACGTTGGGTATGTGCAACTTTTCAGAGCCTCGGTTTCCCTCTCTATAAAAGTGGGTCATCTGGGTGCCTGTCGGGTTGTCAGGATGAGAGGAGCTGATGAGTGGATCGGGCCTGGTAATAGTAAGCGCTCAGAAGTGTCCGCAGGCGGAACCCCCACCCTCAGGCCTGCGTGTGACCTTCACTAAAGTAACAAGAGAGACTCCTGTTCGTGGTATGAAGCAACGAGCCCCTGAGCCTCGAGGCCAGCACAGGCTCACACATGTGCACGCACACTGGGGCTGCTCGGTGTGTTTCTGCTGTTTGCACAGGCTGCTTAGCTACAAGCTGAGCTGACGAGCATGCGGGCCCTCATGGGAGCCCGGCCCTCCCACCCCAGCCTGTTGGGACAGGACCTGGCCAGGATGCCTGCATTCCTGCTGCCTTCCCTCTCCTCCTAGCCACAGACAGTGGATACAATATGGAGGACCTCGGGACACACTCACCTCCCAAGCCACCCTAGGCTTGCCCTGCCTGCAGTGAGTTGGGGTGTTTTAGGGGGCCCTTCCTGAGACGAGGAATCCAGGGGTCCTCCTGGGGCTCTCCAGTGCCTGACAGCCTCCTCCCCGGCTCCATCTCCCCACGAGTCCACGGCTGTGAGACTATGCTCTGGTGGGGTGATAGGTGGGAGCCCTGTCCCACACACACACTCCCCCGTGGCCTCCTGGGAAAAGGAAGCCAACCAGTATTCCTGTGGCCACCTCTCCCTAGGGCCCTAAGTTCCCTCACAAAACCCTCCCCACCAAGTCACCCCGCTCCATGGCCACCCGCCTCCTGGGCTGGAGGGAGAAAAGCTCGGCCCTGGCCCAGGCAGAGTACACCTGGCTGATAAGCTAACTCTGAAGACCTTCCAGGATCAGGGGCAGCCACAGGGCAGGTCGCCTCTTCAAAGTGTGCCTTTCAGTCACCAAGCCCCCAGTCTGTCAGGCCCCAAATGGATGAGCTGGGACTCTTCCCTGCCTGGTGTCTCCGCCAGGCGGGCAGGGAGTACCTGGCAGGAGCCGCTGCCATACTTAGCAGACAATGAGAGCCCTTTCATTTGTCTTCTGGAAACGAAACAGGCCCAAAGGCAGCGGATGCAACCACTTGGACCCTTCCCCTTCCAGGTCCCTCCAAAATAGGTCAGGGCCACCCCATGCCCCAGGCACGGGGCTGTAGAGGGTAGTACAGGGAAACTAAGGGGGACACCCCATTCTCCCAGCACATGCATGGAGCCCACTGCCTCATTTTACAGATGGAGAAACAGGCTCAGCGGAAGGGCCTTGCTCGGAGCCACACAGTGGAGGTGGGCTTCAGGCCAGGAGCTGGGCCTACTGACCCCTCCTCACCCTCTTTGGACATAGCCAAGGCTCAAGCAAATCGCACCTCTGCTCTGTGTGCTGGGACTGCCCTCCCGGTGGGGTAGAAATGGGCGAGGGGGGTGGGGAGACACACCAAAATCAGCTGGTTTTCTCTTGGGAGGGTGAGCAGGCTACAAGACTGCCCAGGGGCCCAGCCTTTGGGTGGACAGGATAAACACTGCCCAGACAGGGTCCCCTCTGGAACCTCTAGGGCAGAATGAGAGGGTCACTGATGTGACCACAGACAAGCTTGGGTTTGGGAAAGGGGACCCTGAACATATTCTGAGACCCACACCCTCTCCACCACTGTGGCTTAGTTTTAAACCAACCCCAAAAATGTGGATAAGGAGATGGAGAAAGTGCACTGGACTGGGAGCCAGGGGCCCTGTTTCTAGGTCTGCTTTTGCCAATAACTCACTGGGGGAGACTGAGGCTCAGTTTACCCATCTGTCAGGTGGGAATGGAGTTTGTGATCGCCCTGGCTCCCACCACCAAATGCTGCCAGAAACTGCCCTTCACAGTCTAAGTCTCTCCCCCAAGCCAGCAATGCGCCTCCCTGTGCCCTTGTCTTGGCCCTGCTGACCAAGGGCAAGGTCAGCCCTCTCCAGCCCCTCCAGGGACCATGGGCCTTGTCTTCCACTGAGACAGCAGACGAGAGAGGCCGGGCCCGGCCTGTTACCAGCACAGACCAAAGCTTGCATTTCACTTCTCAGCTCTCCTCGTCCACTACCAAGCTGGGGGCTACCACCAGCTGGCGAGGGAAGGGGGGAGTGGGGGGGCCATGAGGCCCTTCTGAGGAGCCTGGCCCTGGGGGAGCTGCCGGTCTGAAGGGGGAGGTGGACAGGGGACGTCCTTTAGCATTGTCTTGGGCCACTGTCCATGAGCCTCTCTTATGGGTCAACGCTCACAACAGGACTTAGCAGGTCATGGTCGGCTTTTAGCAGGTGAGGAAACAGGCCCAGGGCCAGGACTCCAGCGCAGCTCATTGCCTTCAGCAGGACAGGCGGGAGTCCACTGAAACCCACCAATAGGGCAGGTGTGTGTCGTGCTAATGACCGCATAGGGTCCTCAGGACCCCGAAACTGGAATTCCGTGCCCATCCAGCAGCGCCCAGACGGGGGCGGGGCCGGGTGTGGCGCCAGGTCCCGGGCGGGGCGCGGAAGCCTGTGTTCCAGCAGCGCAGACACCTGGTGTCCGCCCTCCCGCCCGCGGGGCCGGCGTGCCCGGGCAGGGAGGCTGCTCGGGGGCCGCCAGGACCGGACTAGACGGGACGCGGGCGGCGCCGCCACATCTAAGCCCCACCGCATTCCGGGGCGCCCCGCCCGGGGTAGGGGAGGAAGAGCCCCCGCAAAGCCGGTCGGGCACCGCCCCCTGCCGGCTACCGCGGGCTGCTGCAGGTCCCCGCGAAGGTGGCCGCAATCACAGTCCTGGGGGCCTCCCAAGGTCCCACCACCCCCGTCAATCACTCATCAAACACCTCCTTCCCGTGCCCAGGGCGGGAGGTCCTGCAGAGGCCCCCACCCTCTTTGAGCGTGGTGCTCTGAGCCACACGCTCAACACCCCCAGACCACACCACCTACACCCTCTGCCCAGGCTGAAGCCAGACTGCGGAAGCCGCCCCCGGTTTCTGGACTCCCCTGGCCCAAGAAGTGGGCAGAACTGGAGCCTCCTTCTCTCCCTGGCTCAGCTACTCACACACCCTCCAAGCCCACCTATCTGGCTACCCTTGATGCCTATCCCCTGCCCACAGCCCAGCCAGGCATGCCCACCCAATCCTTGCCTGCCTACGCTAAGACCCCTCGAAGTATCAGAAGCAAAGGCGTATGTGGCACCACACCGCTCCTGCTTTATGAACTTCCACTCACTAACACTCCCGCCCAGAACAAACGCGGCTCGGCCCCCGCCTCACACTCACACACATGCACACCCCTTGGGCCTGTCAGTAACTCCACTCTCCTAGGTCTGGGCCTCTGTGGCTCTCCTGTCCGGGCCCCCCACCCCACTGTGCTTCAGGACAGGGGGCCCTGCCTGTCCTTCCCTCACCACTGTGCCCAGTGCTCGGGCAGCTCCCTGGGCAGCAGGTGCTGGGGAAGGAACGTGGGCTCCGGTCCCAGCCACTGAGCACTGCTGTGTGTCCAGGGCGGCACGTGGCCCCCTCTAAGCCCCAGGTCTCTGAGTTGGTTGGAAAAGGCCATGTCAGAGCTGCCCATCTGGCTTGTTCATTTCTGGGCTCCCCATGTGCTCTCCTCTCTCAAGGTCACTGTGTTTTGTATACAGTAATGCTCACTAAACGCATGAACTAATAGTTGTTCACAGACTGTGATCCTGATCTCAGCCCCACTCTGAGCCTGGGACCTGAAGGAACCATGCCCTCTATCTTCCCTGTCCTGGCCCTCCTTGCTTCTAGAACTCTCTAATGTACCCTGGTCCAAGCCCAGGAAAGTCAGTGACCCAGAGGAGAGAATGATCTACGAACAGGACTGGCTGTTCCCTCCTCCCTCTAACCTTCTCCAAGGCCTAGCACCAGCCTACAGGCCAGGAGACAGATGGCCCAAGTTCACAGGTGTTCAGATGGCCCCATTAGAGCAGTATGAACCAAAGGTCCCTGTGCTTGCACCTACAGGGTCTACCGAAGGGTTTCCCATTCGGAAAGTCAGGAAGAGTCAGCTGACCATGGTTTTCAGCACAGAGTTGAAGAGCTGCCCTTAACAAGCCCATAACTGACATGGACTGAGCACCAGCTGGTGTCAGGAGGCACTGCCTGAAGCACCTGGAACACAGGCTAGTGCAGGACACAGAGAAAATGCTGGAAACCAGCTCCGATGCAGAGTCAGGGAAGCATCTGGGGCAGCAGACAGCACGTCTGGGAGAGGGGAGTGAACGCAGAGTGTCGGGGTGAGGGGTAGGACAGAGCCGGCAGGTTGGGGGAGGGCCATGAAGAAGGGCATCCCCAGTGGGAATTCAGACCCTGCCTCAGGTTTCCCCAGGCCCTACAGCTGGAGCAGAGCAGGGGGCACTTGCAATCCTGACCTCCAACTTACTGTGGCCTGAGCACTGGGCAGTCTGCGTCCTCCAGTGGACAGGACAAGAGAGGAGGTTCACACACGACAGCAGAGACTAGAGCAGTGGTTCTCAACCTTCCTAATGCCGCAACCCTTTAATACAGTTCCTCATGTGGTGGTGACCCCCAACCATAAAATTATTTTCGCTGCTACTTCATAACTGTAATTTTGCTACTGTTATGAATCGTAATGTAAAATATCTGATATACAGGATGTATTTTCATTGTTACAAATTGAACATAATTCAAGCATAGTGATTAATCACAAAAACAATATGTAATTATACATTCAATATGTGTTTTCCGATGGTCTTAGACGACCCCTGTGAAAGGGTCGTTCGACCCCCAAGGGGGTCGCGACCCACAGGTTGAGAACCGCTGGACTAGAGCCAGGCAACAGACAGAACTTCCTGCTGGGACTAATTCCAAATTGGCGAGAGACCGAGGGGTTCCCTGACCCCGGGACTTTCAAGAAGGGGTGCCACCACAGCAGCTTTAAGAGGGGTCCTTTCTGCACTCGGGCAGGGCTGGGGGCAGGCTCTGCTCCACGCAGGGGAGGCTGGGAATGAATGAGGACGGCTCAGCCATTCTCACATGGTTGGCCTTGTTTTCCTCACACGCAGAAGTTGCTTTGTCAGCTTCTTGGAAAACCTCTGCAATTACTGTGCTGGGAGTAGGCAGGCCAGGAGCTCCTGCACCAGAACAGGAGGCAGAAGGAGAGAGAGGCCCAGGGCCTGGCTCCTCCATCAGGCCCGGCTCAGTACCTGGCCCCCACCCTGTCCTCTCCCGGCTGGGCAATCTAGGTGCACTCACCCCTCAGGCCCAGGCCCAGACAGATGGGGAGGGTGGGAAAATCACTCAGTCTGCCCCTAGGAAATGGGGCAGGACTGGGGGTCAGGAGTCTGGGCTCTAGTCCCAGCTCAGGGCCTGAGTTCCCACGCTCCACAGCCAGGGGCCGGACTAGATCATGGAGGACACTCCTAGCTCCTATATTTCTAGAACCAACTGGAACAAACACTCTCTTCCTTCACCGGGCCCACGAGGCATCCAGGGCACAGCATGGGCTGTCTCCGGGCCCATCTCTGCCCTACCAGGCTGTCAACCCTCTCTGTTAAGCTCACTTGCCAACGTGTCCTGGTGGAAGGGCTGTGGCAAGGGTCAACTTAGATAATGTTTGAGAAACACTTTGGAAATGTAGTCAGTGCTTTTATCTCCAGGTTGAAATTCCAAGAGGGTGCATCTGGCACACTCAGAATGACGGCACCGGACAATACACGGCGTGCCCTGGCGGGGAGCATGGCCAGCTTCTCACGGGAGCACCAGTTGGAAAAGGGGAGTGGAGGTGTCCCAGGCAAGGAGACAGCACTAGGGGGGGACACCCCGTTTCTCAGCAGTAGGCAAACTGAGCCGGGCTGCCCCACCTGGAGAACTGACCAGGAGAACTGGCCTGGAACCCGAGCTGCCCTGGAACAGAGAGGGTGGGCCCTTGCCTTGAGAGCCCAGCAGGGCAGGGAGGGAAGCTCCTGGGTTGGAGGAGGGGGCCAGGGCTGTGCCTGCGTGTGGCTGCTGTGGCCTGGGCCTGTGAAGTGTCTGGGACACTCCCTGGGGCCTAGGATCCGCAGGTGAAATCACAGCCCCTAGCCCACCCACCCTCATTGCACAGAAGAGGAAATGGAGGCTCCGACGGGAGTGCTCACTTAGCCACGAGCACACCGCCACCAGGCTGCCTCTCCAAGCCCTGGCTGCCTCTTCTGCCTCCCCCTGCCAGGTGCCCCCACCGGGTCTGGGGTGGGCAGCAGGGACTCCATGAGTGAGGATGAGTGAGGTGGGGGTGCTGGGCTGGAGGCCAGGCTGGGATAGCACAGAAGCCACTGTTCTGCCTGGGCGGGGCAGGCAGGAGGCCTGGAGGCAGGGAGGTAGCCTATCCTCTCCACCTGGCAGAAGGCATTTCTTACCTTATAAGGTGCTTTCTCCTCTCCTTCAAACAGCTTCTGACCGAGAACCGGGTGGAGTTGTGGGTGGAGGGGCCAGGGCCAGGGCCAGGGCCAGCTCTTGGAGCCGCACCCTACTCACCCACCCACCTGCGTCAGGGTAACCCTCTCTGGGACCGAGGGTCGAAGCAGCCCTGGTCTGTTGGAGACCACAGACACCAGGTGGCTTTGGAAGACTCAAGCCCAGCCTGGGAACTAGGACTCTGGGTTCCCCAGCCTTGTCCTGTGGGAGGGGCTGTCCACTTCCCTCAGGGTGCCCACAAGGGGTCCGGGCAGAGCATGGGCTGCCTTCAGGCCCGCCTCTGCCCCTACCATGCTGTTCAACCTCTCCGTTCAACTCACGGCTGGCATGTTCGGGTAAAGGGCCCAAATGCCTTTGACCTGCACTGCTTTCACCTGACCCGCTTACAGCAATGCGGCTCTCCTGTGCCTCCACACTCATGCACCAACACACACACTCACACACACACACACACACTCATGTACCAACACACACACTCACACACACACACACTCATGTACCAACACACACACACACACATGCACACACACATGTACCAACACACACACTCACACACACTCATGCACCACACACACACACTCATACACACACTCAAGTTACCAACACACACACACACATTCATGCATGCACACGCGCGCACACACTCATGCATACAGACACTCATGTACCAACACACACACACACTCATGCACACACTCTCACATACACACTCATACTCTCATACACCAAACATACACACTCACACATACACACTCATGTACCACACACACACTCATGCATACACTTATACACACACACATTCATATAAACACTCATACACCACACACACACACACTCATACACACACTCACATACTCACACTTATAGATCACATACACACAGCCGCCTTTGTGGAGGGCCTGGTGGTCATGTGGAAACCCACTTTCTGTCTCCCTGGGGCCAGGGAGGCCAGCTGGGATCATCTGTCTCCATCCTCAGATGTGTGGAAGGGTCTAGTACCCAGGCCCAGTGACTGGGAGGGGCACAGGGCTGTTCATTTGCCCGACCCGGTGGGCCCCTGCCTGACTCAGTGTGGGTGGTGTCGAGTGGGTCCCCATGATGGCTGGACTGAAGCAGGGCAGGGGCCAGGCCACTGTCACATGTTCCCACACCTGGCACAGGGCAGACCAGAGTGAATGCCCAATAAGGAGGGTGAAGGCTGGCTGGTCACTCCTTAGCTGGGTGACTTTGGGCAACTATTAGCTCTCTGAGCCCCAGGTTCCTCATCTGTAAAGTGGGGGGTGAGAGTTTCCTCCCCTCAGAGTTGTTTCAAGGGTCCCCTGGGTTGACAATTTGGAGGGTGGTACACAGTGGCCTGAAAGTGTCCTTTATTGGGCAGCTGGGGGAGGGCCAGTGTGCCTCTCGGGGTCTCTGACTGCACCTGCAGGTGTCACCCCAACAAGAGGGAGCCCCAGGGACACAGGGTCTAGAAGGGCTCACAGCACCTGGAAAAAGGCATGCTGCTGGTCGTCAGCCCGAGGGGCTGTCTCTGCTCCACCACTGTGGGATCCCTTGGGGTCCGACCCGCCTGGGAGGCAGAGGGGCACCTGGCTAGGTGTGTCTGCCAGTGACTCAAGCTGGATGCCAAGGCCCTGAGCTGGTGGCTTTGTTCTCCCTCTGGCCGGGCAGGGTACATGCCGCAGCCCTGAGTCACCAGGGTGTGGCCGCGTCAGCCTGGCGGCACCTCAGACACACACACAACCACACGCACAGACAGCCACGCACTAGGGTTAGCACATGGCGGCCTGGGGCAGAGGAGCCTGCCTGGTGCGGGTCCTGCCCTCAGTGCCTTTTTGCAGGTGGCTGAGAAACAAGGAGGCCAAGGCAGGAGGGCAGGCAGCAAGGGTCGGGGGACTGGACTGAATTCACTGGCAAGGAGGAGCCCCAAGCCCCAGGCTCAGTCCAGTGTGAAACGGGGCCCCTGTCTCCGCTGACAGCTAGGCCTAAAGAGTCTGGGGCTCAGCTGCAGAATGCACCTGCTCGGGTCCCAGCCTGGGCTCAGAGGGTGGAGGAGAGCCTGCCACCACCAGGGGCCAGAGGACCCAGTCTCCAACCAAGTCTGCAAATCTGGGTGCTTCCCTGCGCCCAAGCCCTACCCCATCCCAAACCCCAGCTCTGGCCTGCGTCTACCCTCAGACCAGACTTTGGCCCTAAATTGCAATGTCAGCCCTACTCCTGCCCCAAACCCACAACATTCCTCCCACCCTACCCTATTCCTAATCCCTAGTCCATGTCCCATGGCACCCCACACCCTGCCTCCACCCTCACCTCCAAACCGACCCCAAGTGCCCCAAGCTCCACCCAAACCCCCCTTCTCTCCCACCAGGTGTCCACCATCTGACAGTCAGGGACCTCTCCTGGGCCAGGCCATGGGGGAAGCCTGGGGCAGATCCCACATCCCCAGACTGGGGCTGAAGGCAGAAGGGCAGGGGCTGGGGTCAGGACAGGCCCCAGGAGAGAGCGGCAGGTACTCTGCCTGCCCCACCAGCCCTGCAGCCAAGGCTCCTGGGGACCCCGTGCTAGGACTCATATGAGGGCGCATCTGAGGGGTCATTCAGACTCTGGGCCGCCCCGGCCAGCCTGTCCTCCCAGCAGGTGGGGGGCAGCTCAGAGCAGTCCAGGTGCCCACTGTGCCTATCAGGTCAGGACCCCACCACCCCTCTACCACTCTACCCCTCTACCCAAACCCTACACCTGCACCTCAGGGAGGGAGGGAACCAAACCCAGGCCCTAGAACTTACTCCAACATTCCCAGGGGAACCCAGCACACCCCCTCAGCACCCGAAGCCCTTCCCTGGACTATAGGCCCAGCAGGAGACGAGGGAGCAGGGCTGGCTGGCTGGTGCTGGCTTCCTTCCTTCCCCCAGACCCGGGCTGCATTCCCAACAAGCCAGGACCTGCCTCCCGGTAAACAAGCCCAGGGCCCTCCTCCTCCACCCTCCCAGCTCCAAGGTGGCCACTGCAGCCAGACAGGCCGATCCTCCCCCACCTCGAGCCTGAGGCCTTCCTGCTGCAGTTTCTGTCACAGGATTCCCCAGAAATCTCTCAGGCAGGCCCAAGCGCCCCAAACTCCTCAGGCCCGGGTAGCCTTCTCTCACCCCCTCTGCCCTCCCCCGAGGCCCTGCACCCACAGTGGCAGGACGACCTGAATGGGTCCTTTCTTTAGCCAGCTGCCACTTTCTTGTGAGAAGGCGGGGACCATGGAGTGGGACAGTCAGACAGTCAGAACTGTGGCTGCCCACCCCACCACCGTGGGCAAGAGGGGCCCAGAGAGGGCACAGCACAGCACATACCACCCAGTAGGGTTGGGCATAGACTTATGCCTTGCCCCACCTCAGGCCTTGGCCAGTCCAGGGCTCCCCTCAGAAGCCTGGAAAGTGTATGGGGCATCTGGAGGCAGTGGGAGCGAGGAGAGGCAGGGGATGCAGGGGCAGGTAAGGCGGGGCCAGGCCCCTGGGCCAGGGCTTCCCCAGGCCTGGGCCCGGAAGTTCTTCCAGCCATCTGTCCTGAGTCCTTACCACGCAGGAAACTCCTGGCTCTGCCCTGCCCCTCCACGCCAGCCCCCACGCTCAGCAGAGGGACCCAGTCCTCCGTGCTCCAGTGGCCAGTCCTCCCCAAGCTCAGCTCAGTCCAGGCACCCACCCCCACCCCCACGCTGCTCCAAGTTGCCTGCTGCCTGTGGGTTCCCTGCAGGCCTCACCACTAGTAGTCAAGGGCCTCCACAATGTGCCAACCCACCCACCCGCCCCCGGCAACCAGACCCCACTGTCTCCACCCACACCGGCCCCTGATGCTCTCGGAGAGAGAGGCTCTGCAGTTTCAGCCTCCTGGCTTGCGGGGCTGCCAGGCCTGGAGCGCCCTCCCCTCCACTTCCAGGAAGGAAGGAATTCCCACCTGTTCTTCAAGCACCAGCCCAGTTGTGGCCCCCACCTCCTCCAGAGGTCTTTGCGGCCCCCTCCTCCATCAGAGGGGGTTTCCCTTCTCTGAAGCCCAGACCACTGTGCTCTGTCTCTGACAGCCTTTCCCCTCCTTGTCCTGGAGCTCTGTCTTCGCCCCCCCCCCACCCCCCACCCCACGACCCCCCACGCTCTGAGCGCATAGACTATCTGGGGCAGTAGCAGGAGCTGGACCATGATTTCCCCGTGGTCTTGTCTGAATCCTCCATCCCTCCCCAACCGGCTTCAGGCCACTGGGTGGCAGCCAGGGGCTGGGTGCTTCCCACGTGTAGCTCTGGTTCTCAGGACAGTCTTGTGGCACTGGTGTGATTGTCCCCATCTTACTGACAAGGACACTGAGGCTAACAGGGTAAGTGATTGCCCAAGGGGAGAGGTGGGGATTAGACCTCAAAGCCCACCCTCCAAAACTGAGGGCCCACCCTAAGTGGGGATGGAGGTGGGGTTTCCTGGGGAAGGGCCCATGCCGGACTGTCACGTAAGTCCTTGTGATCCTACTGCAGGGTCCCCACACCTGGGAGGTGGGGGTCAACCAGGACCCCAGGGCACCTCCACCAAAACCCAAAAGGCAGGGGACCAGAGCCCCAGCTACACACACCCTCCAAGCCTGGTGTGCAAACCCAGCACCCACAGCCGAACACACTACCCACGCGCCGCACCTCCTCCCTGCCCCCATGGGCCTCTCAGTCCACACCCCGACCAACCGGCCAGACAGGCTGGGATGGCGCAGGCCCAGAGAGGCTCCCCGCCCCCACTGGCAGCAGGTGCAGGATTCCATGGGGCAGGAGCGCCCCCAGCTGACCAATGTAGGACAGGCAGGGCATGGGAACCCAATCCAGGCCCCCGGCCAGAAAGAGGGGTCCTGTGTGCCCCAGGACCCCTGCCTGCCTCACCATTTCTTTTTTTTATATATATGTATATTTTATTAATTTTTTACAGAGAGGAAGGGAGAGGGATAGAGAGTTAGAAATATCGATGAGAGAGAAACATGGATCAGCTGCCTCCTGCACACCCCTTACTGGGGATGTGCCCACAACCAAGGTACATGCTCTTGCCCGGAATGGAACCCGGGACCCCTCAGTCCGCAGGCCAATGCTCTATCCACTGAGCCAAACCGGCCAGGGCAAGCCTCACCATTTCTTGATCTTCTTGAGCACCCGGGGCAAGTTAGAGAGGTGAACCAGGACCAGAGGAGAGGAAAAGGCAGGCCTGGGACCACATGAGCACAAATGTGGAGGGAGGAACACAGAGCCAAAGGTTTTGACCTTGGACTTGGTGTTGGATTAGGCCAGGGCTGTAAAAAAAGCATGAAATGGGCTCCCAGAGTTCTGGTCCCGGGCAGATGCTGAGAGCAAGGCTGGAGCCACAGCTTAGACAGGCCTGGGAAGATGGCTGAAGGACTCGTCTTGGACACAGTGGTCTTGAGGGACATGAGCAACATCTGGTGGAGACTCACCGCTAAACGTCTAGAGCAGCGGTTCTCAACCTGTGGGTCGCGACCCCTTTGGGGGTCGAACGACCCTTTCACAGGGGTCACCTAAGACCATTGGAAAACACATATATAATTACATATTGTTTTTGTGATTAATCATTACGCTTTAATTATGTTCAATTTGTAACAATGGAAATACATCCTGCGTATCAGATATTTACATTACATAAATAATGTATAGCAGTAGCAAAATTACAGTTATGAAGTAGCAACGAAAATAATTTTATGGTTGGGGGTCACCACAACATGAGGAACTGTATTAAAGGGCCGCGGCATTAGGAAGGTTGAGAACCACTGGTCTAGAGTTTCTGTGGACATGGCAGGGAAGCAAGGACGTCCATTATAGCGCCGCTCCCCTCTCTGGCTTCTGACTCATCCTTAGACAAGTCCCTCCTCAAAATGGGCTTCATGTGGATAAGTGGCTTCTAAGGGCTCTTCCTGGGCTGTACTTGTCATGACCCGCCCACCCTCTCTCCACTGGGCCCCAGTCCCCTGGAGAGCCCTCCTGGGAAGACACTGAAGACACAGGCAATGTTAACTTCCATGTACTGAGCACACACTAAGTGTGAGGCACTGGGCTAAGGTGGCCTCGCCAGCCTGTAGGTGAAAGCTGGCCACTTTGACTTCAGTGCCCAAATCAGAGGGGCTCCTGAGACCCACCCGTGTGTGTCAGGGCCTCATGCTGACCCCTGAGAGTCTCCCCAGTTACTTCCAGGGGCCTCCGAGGATGCTGCCCTGCGCCCGGGCGGGAGCCTGTGATGGCACCAGGCCTCAGTGGCCCACTCCTCCGTGTGAACTCCGCTCTGAGGAGCACACCTGTCCTCACCCAGGGCCAGCCGGGTCCCCAGACCTCAGGCCTTCCGTGGTCTGCGGCGGGGTGCTGAGGAAGAGGCATGGAGGGTGCTGGTTTCCTCTCTAGGCATCCTACTCCCCAGGCCCTGAGACCACACTTTAGGAACAGAATCTTAGAGGCTCCTCCACCTCCTGGTGCCAACCCCCTGAAACTCTCAGCCCTCCAGGGTGGTGGGACTGGCATGGAGTCTGCTCCATCCACTCCCTCCCTCCCCCATCTCTCCCCAGAAACCTCCTGCACAGACCCCCATCCTCTTACCGCGCCAGACACCAAACATACCCTATACTAGCATTACTCTATCTATACTCTACACTACATACTATACCCTGTATAATTCCTATGATAAGGAAGACTGAAGAGGAGACTGAGGGTCAGAGAAGTTAAGTAACCTGCCCAGATAGGCTGGATCAGAGGCGCTCCCAACCCCAACTACCCAGGGTAATGCCTGGCAAGTATAAGGCCCTTTGTGAGCAGGCTCCTCCCAGTCGCCCACCAAGCAGCAGCAGGGCCAGGTCCACACTCTTACCCTTAGGCTTGAGCTTGTTTCCATGGGCTGCCCAGGTCTCCCACTGATCCCCCCACCCCGCCCACCTTTCCAGATCTGCCTCCAAGGTGCTGCCTCTGGAGCTTTCCCTGCCACCCCAGCTGGGCGAGGAGCTCCTGTGCTGGCCCCCAGTGCGGAGCCTATTCAGTCATGTAGTAGATGCTTACTACTACGTTCTAAACACTGTGGATACCTCCTAGGCAAGACTCCCCTCTTGCATTCCAGTTGGGGGAGAAGGACAGTAAATAAATACCTATAACCTTGTCAGGACCTCTTCATGGGTGTGAAAGCCAAGCAGGCACCAGGGCCCCAGATTCAGAAGGTCCCCATATGAGGTTCATTGTTCTATTGTCACTGTCTTAAAAGCTATATAATAAAAGCCTAAGCGACCGTTACAGTGGACCCACCAGAACAACCAGTCGCTATGATGTGCACTGACCACCAGAGGGCAGGTGCTCAATGCAGAAACTGCCCCCTGGTGGTCAGTGCGCTCCCACAGGGGGAGCCGGGCTCACGGCTGGCAAGTGCAGCAGCAGTGGCGGGAGACTCTCCTGCCTCCGCGGCAGCAAGCTGAGTGGTAAGGAGCAGGCGCGCAGTAAGGAGCAAGGGGTCCCGGACTGTGAGAGGGATGTCTGACTGCTGGCTTAGGCCTGATCCCCACAGGGAGTGGGCCTAAGCCGGTAGGCAGATATCCCCCAAGGGGTCCCAGACTTCAAGGGGGCACAGGCTGGGCTGAGGGACAACTCCCAGTGCACAAATTTCATGCACTGGGCCTCTAGTGTTTAATAATGTTTCAACAAGGTGTCCACATGTTCTTTGCATTGAGCCTGCAAATTGTGTAGTCAGTCCTAAACATAGTATGTTAGATGGTCATTGCTGTGAAGAAAAATAAAACAGGAAACAGGGATGGGAATGACAAGAAGGAGGACAATGAATGTAAATAGGGCCCTAGCTAGTGTGCTAAGTGGATAGAGCATCAGCCTGCAAACTGAAGGGTTGTGGGTTTGATTTCTGGTCAAGGGCACGTACCTGGGTTCAATCCCCAGCCCCCGCCGGGGTGTGTGTGAGAGGCAACCAATCAATGTGTCGCTCTCACATCCATATTTCTCTCTCTCTCTCTCTCTCTCTCTCTCTCTCTCTCTCATTCTCTCTCTCCCCCCCCCCCCCCCCCCCCCCCACACACACCCTTTCACTCTCTCTTACAAAAAAAGAAATGTAAATAGGGAGGTCAGGGAAGTTTTCATTAGAAGGTGATGTTTAGTGAAGACCAACCAGGCCACAGAGCAGCAGATGGAGGAGGGCGAGAGCAGAGGCCTGAGGTAGGAGCATGGCCGGTGTGTGCAAGGAAAGGCAGAAGGGCAGTGTGGCCAGGGGAGCCATGGAGAGAGGGCGGTAGGAGGTCAGGCTGGGGGGCCCCACAGGCTATGTCAGGACTTGGCTTTACTGTGAAAAAGACAAGAAGATACTGAAGACCCGTGACCAGGAAGCTGATGTGATCTGACAAGGATTTACCAGGAGCCCTCCTGCTGACGAATGGAAAAGCGCCTGCAGGGCTGGGGACAGAAGCAGCGGACAGGTTCTAACACTTCGTTGGAATCCCTGTGACATCTCTGTCTTCCCGAGAGGCCTGGTGGGCTGGGGGGGGGGGGGGGGGGGGGGGAGTAGAGGTATCCAGACGTTGCCCAAGTGTCCAGTTTGGGTAACCAGGTGGGTGGAGGAGCCATTCCACACAAGACAGGGACCACTAGAAGAGGGTGGTGTGGACAGGGCAGATGGGAGATGAGGGGTCCATGGCTGACCGCAGGCCCGGCTTCTGCTCCCCCTTTCTGAGGACAGCCTATCACCTCTGCCCGGCTGCTGGGAAACTCATAGGGCAGTGGGACCACCCCTCATGCTTGCCAGCTTTGTTTTCTTCCCAATTAAAGGGCCTGGTCTTCCATTTTATCATTAAGGATAGCTGCTTCTTTCTAGAAAGAATGTGGGAGGCAAATGTATCAAAGATTAACAGTAAGACCAACACAGAGCTAAAATGGTAGGCCCACAGCCTGGTCAGCACGGCTGTGTTGAGCATCCATCACCGTGAACCAGAAGGTCACAGTTCAATTCCCGGTCAAGGCACATGCCCAGGTTTCGGGCTCCACCCCCAGTAGGGGATGTGTAGGAGGCAACCGATCAATGATTCTCTCTCATCATTTATGTTCCTATCTCTCTCTCCTTCTCCCTTCCTCTCTAAAATCAATAAAAATATATTTTTTAAAAAATAAAAATAAATGCCAGGCCCACAGAGAGCAGAGATTGTAAAGGCTGACCGTGGGGCAGCAGCTGCTGTGATTAAGCCTCAAGGCAGCGGGCGGAAGAGGAAATCTGATCTGTTAGTATCTGCAGGAAGCAGATTATTTTCTCTGTGGAACAAAGGTCTCCTCTGATGATAAATTCTAATGAAAATTGCTCACGTGGGCCTTTATATAAGGAACGAAAGGCACGTGCACTTCATGTGACTGTGACCAACACCCCCAAGGGCACCACACCAAGGGACACCACGGGAAGGAGGGCCTCCAGGAGAGAGGCAGCGTGGTCCAAGGACAGACTCTCTGGGGCAGGACAGTCCCGGCAGGGACAGCTTGGCCCCCAAGACCATGGCCTCCGCTCGCTCCACCGGCTCTGGGTTGTGAGGCCTGGCTGCTCCCTGAGCGCAGGGTCCAGGCCTGGGTCTGTGACCGGCTCCTGGCTCAGGGCCTTCAACAGTGAGCTGGTTGGAAAAGTGGGCAGGTGGGTGGTTGAAGCTGGTCCCCGAGGCCCCTTGCCAGGTGTGGCAAACACATTCTTCATCCCCTAATCTCTGCCCTTCCTGCCTGTAGAAGTAATGGAGCCTGAATTTGCAGCTGGGCACAGGCTGTGATTGGAGGTCACGAGTTCAGCCTCCGCGTTGGGCACACACTCTCCCTGTCTGTTCCCTCCACCAACTGGAACCCAGAGGTGGTGGCAGCAAGGCAGTTTAGATCACACTGGCCCATCAGCCTGTGGAGCAACCAGACAGAAAAGCCTGAGACGCGATTCAGGGGAGCTGCTATCCCAGCCCTGGGGTGCCCCTGCCCTGATGGGCGTGAGAGAAAACCGAGGTTCCATCTTCTGTAAGCCACTATTACTTCCCATCTCCGATGCAGTAGGTGAATCAATAGTCCAACTAACATCCCAGTGGACCCAGGAAGTGCGCCGATGCGCCATTGCCTGTCATCCTGGTACTGGGTTCCACCCTGTGTCTCCCCCTGAGGCTGTTCCATTACCAACAGCTCCAAGTAGAAGGATGGCTATTTCCACGGGGCCAATCACTAACCTGAGGCTTTTCCCACAGAAATCGCACAGCAATCCTGCCGGGGACTTCACACTCCCCTGTTTCCAGGTGGGGAAATTGAGGCTCAGAGATAAGACCAAAACTGCTGAAACACTCAGAGGCAGTATTAGTGGAGCCAGTCTCAAAATCCAGGTCTGCCTGCTGGAGTCTCTGCTTCCCCGACAGAAATGAGAATTGTTGTTGACTCACTCGTCCAAATTCAGACCCATTATTCTCATAGCGGAAGAGGCCAGTGTTTGGGGGAAATGCCTTGGGAAGCCCTCCCAGGGTTGAGTTCAGATCTGGGTGATGGGCTGTGACAGGAATGGAGCCTGGAGCCTCAGTTGGGAAGACTCCAGTGGCCAGGGGTGACTCAAACATCTGGGGCTAGAATCATCACTCACAAATCTGGACCAGGTGATTCAAAAGCTGGCCTTGCCCGGCCAATGTGGCTCAGCTGTTGAGCATTGACCCAGGAACCAAGAGGTCACCAGTTAGTTCCTGGTCAGGGCACATGCCCGGGTTGCAGGAATGCATGCAGGAGGCAGCCAATGATGCTTTTCTCATCCATGTTTCTATCTCTCTATCCCTCTCCCTTCCTCTCTCTCTAACAATCAATAAAAACATATTTTTTTTAAAAAAAGAATTTTTAAAAAGCTGGCCTCAACTGGAGGACCGACAAGGGCCTCTTCGAGTGGCTTCTCACAGCATGACAGCTGGGTCCCAAGAGGACGCGCCAGGAGAGGGACATTAGAAGAGCAGAAATCCCAGAGACCAAAGCCAATGCAGGATTTTGTGACCTGACCTTAGAAGGCACATGGCCTTGTGTCCACTGTATTCTGTTGGTAGAGCAGTCACAGCCCGCCCACTTTCAGAGGAGGGGACATAGATCCCTTTCCAGTGAAAGGACTGCAAGGACTTTGGACCCATAGTCAAAATTGCCACATCCCATAACACCACAAGCGACACCCACTGTGGGTGTCTCCTCAGGCGGCCCTTCTTTATGATTTTAGGTGTTCCAATGTCAAAAAATAGCTCCTCTTTCCACAGCCAATGCTTGAAATTCCCAGGGAGAGCTTTCGCATTTGATCTAGAAAGGACTTTTATTCTAAAACAGGTCCCCCACCTGGAGAGTATCATGCTAAATGAAATAAGTCAGTCAGAGAAAGACAAGTATCACATGATCACACTCATATGTGGAATCTAAGTAACAAAATAAACTGATGAACAGAGTGAACCCAGAGACATGGAAGCATGGAACAGAGTGTGGAACCTCGGAGGGAAGAGGGGGTGTAATCAACCAAGGACCTTATATGCATATATGCATGGCCCATGGACACAGGCAGTGGGGCGGTGAGGGCCTGGGGCAGAGGGCAGGGGTGGGCTGGAGGGGATCAATGGGGGGAAAGGGGGACATATGTAATACTTTCAACAACAAAAATTATTAAAAATTAATACATAAATAAATATAAAACAGGTTCCCCAACCTCAGCTGCTCTTGGGAGTTGCTATAGGCCTCAATGGGCTCACCAGATCTTTACAAAGAGCATCCGTGGGTAAGAAAGGAGAAGAGAGCACCTGGGCCATTGTATTTCACCAAAGGTCCATCCTGATTGGGTGCCTGGGAAGGGGAGGAGGAGAAAAGAGGGTTCTAAGGTCCTGGGGTAAAGGTGAGTGTTGCCTTTAAGTCAGAAGTTGGTCCTCCTTCAATCCTTTGCTTCACCCCATCTGCACTCTCCCTGCCCATATCCCACTGGCTTCTGAAAAGCAGGACCCCCATCCAGCCCTGTACCTCTGAGGATTCCTTCCCACTTCCCATCCCCAATCTGATGTGGTCCTCTTTTTTGGAGCCAAGGACCCCAAAGATTTGTTTTAGGAGCAGATGCAACTTTCTGTTTTCATCCATTTAAACCAGCCTTCTCTGTGTGCCTACTGCACCAGCAGGGCACAAAACAACCCATTTTAGGTTTAAAAAAGGGATTCAATACAAGGCATTAGGCACTTATAAAATCATGGTAGGAGGCGGCAGGTGGCAGCCTGAGAGGCTGGAGGCAGGCAGCTTCCAATGGAACTGTTGAGGTCAAGGACACACCAACATACCACCACATCACCATCCACAGATCAAGACTCTCTGTTGTTGATGCTCTAATCACCACAATTACTATCCCTCACCCAGGATGATCAGACCAGACACTGGGACACAGAGGACAGACATCACAACCAGCTTCCACAACCTTGCTGGTCAGCAGGAACAGTGGCAGGAAGATAACCCCCTTCATCTTCCAAATCCTGCACAAGAGCCTCTCTTTGGGGGCACCTAGTGCACTCTAGCTGCAAGGGAGTCTGAGCAGTGTGGCATACGGCATTCTGGCCTTCCTAAGACGGAAGGCACATCAAAGGAGAAGGGAATGGCTGACAAGGCAGGAGTTCACTGCCCCCTTCTCTCAGGAGTGGGAGCAGCAGAACTTCCTATTCTCTGGGTAAATCAGAAATTGGGTCTCCTATCTCCCCCAAGTGTCCTATGGTTTATTTTTTCTACCATTGTTTTGCCACCTCTAGAGCCATTGATCACCCCATGGACCTCATGGCCCAGGAGGCTGACATCCTTTCTGCTGGAAAATGGGAGATAAGGTGACACTGGTTCCCTTTGACATCATGTCCTTTAAATCTCCCCCAAAGACAATTTTACTCCATATGCAAATTTATTTACTAAAGCATTTGCATGAAGGGAATTACCTCTTCTGAGAGGAAACAGTTAAAGCCCCAAATTATTTGGACTTTCCCTTATGTTTCATGAAGGACTGTACCTAAAGATTTGGGTCTTTCCAGGGAAGGGACTCTCCCTCACAGGGCTTCCCCACTCCCAGCTGCTCTCCTGCCTTCCGGCTGTAACCATACCCCCAGAGCCCTTTCCCTTCCCTCAGACATCTGCTCCTTTCTCAGGAAAGTATCTTGCTCCCAGAATCATTTCCCCTTCACCTTCCTTCATAACAGACTTAGATCTTAGCCCTGCAGCCCTAAATACCATTCCCAGCTTCAGTGAGGGGGCGGGAGGAGGTGAGGGGGAGCGACAATGCCTTACCACCTACCCTTACAAGTGCCGAGGGAGGGGGCTGGCAGGAAGTGGGGTGCAGCCCCACAGTGACAATGACCAGAATCCTCCCATTCTCCCTAGAGAGAGCTAGAGACCCACCAGTTTCTTCTTGGGTGACTCCAGCCTAGATGAACCCCGAAAGCATCTCCCAGGACAAGAAGTTCAGACAAATGAGATTTCGGGGAAAGCATTTCCGCATTTGCAAGGTGCCTGTGCTGCTCCAGAACTCATCAGTCCCCGTTCCTTCAGGGTTTCCAGGCCCCCAGGGCTTTGAGCAAAGAGGAAAAAGGACTCTGGACTGGAAAGTGGGGGATAAGGTGACACTGGTTCCCTTTGACTCAGAGTGTCCCTATGAAGAAATGAGGGGTCTTTAAACTCCCCTAGCACACTTGCAGGGTGCCTGGGAGCTCGTTGGAGGGAGTTTAAGCTGAGACAGGTCGCCCTCCCTCACTCCCACCTGTTGCATAAGTAAGAGTGTGCAGGTGGGGGGACAGCATGTAAGGAACGGGGGGGGGGGGGGGGCTCTGATCGGTTCCCTGGCATGACCTCCCCAGACTTCTGCATTGAGTAGCTGTGGACAGACGCTGCCCCTCTCTGAGGCTGGGGAGGGAAAGAATGGGGTGCCTCTCCCATTTTACCCCCCCCCCCCCGCTGCCCTCTGACAACCACCAAAGGGAGTGTGGGTGTACTCAGGTGGTTCTCAGATGCCTCCCTGGCAGCCATTCCCCCTGTTCCTATAAACATTCCTGCTTTTATTTTATGTCTACACATCTCCTCCAAGCAACCCATATGCTCTGTGTGGAGCTGGCTCCTCCGTGGGATTTAGGGTACAAGACCATGCCTGTGCCCATGCCCTGCCAGTTACACAGTCAGGGTGGGAATATGACCATCTGAGCCAAGAGTTTCACTGTGGGCTCCTTGGGAAGTCGCTTCCTTACCCTCCTAGGAGAGCTTCCCAAAGCCGCCCTCCCTCCCAGGACTTGGACCAGGAAGACGCAGCCCTGGACTGAGCTGCTGTACCCCTTTGGGCCACACGGGGATGCCTGTCTCCGGCAGATGCCGCTCCGCACCTGCTTGGGCGAGGCCAGACTCCCCAGGCCTTTACCTGCTGAGCCTAAATCAAACCAGCCCCGGTGTCCATCCTTCCTCGGCACTGGCCGGTTGGTTGAGCTGATAAAACCCTCTTACCGCTTCACCCAGTCTGAGTGACAAGTGTCCTTGCAAACAAAAGCCTCCTGCTAACTCCGGGTGCTTCTCAAGATTGTGTTCCCAGTCTCTCCCCACCCCCCACCCCCCACCTCTGGAGCAACCTACTGGGCTAGGCCTGGGCAATGCAGATGGGCAGGAAGCACAGCAGGACCTCACAGGGAGAGACAGACACATGATCAACAGAGTGTTCAGCACCACAGCAAGACAGTGCCCGCGGTAATGTGCAATGTGCATGTGACGCAGGCAGGTGTGTGGGCCTGGGGTGGGGCGCTACAAAGCCCCAAACAAGGGCAGTGTTTGAATTGAGCCTGGGGTTATGCAGGTAAACAACGGGCTCCAGGCTGCAGGACCAGGGGTGCCCAGGCATGAAGACAGGAGAGAATGGGGGAGGGGGGGGGACTGGGATGGCTGGAACGGAGGGTGCGTGTGGGAGCCAGGTGGGAGGTGCAACTGGACAGATGCATCCAGGTGGGGTGGAGGTGTAAAACAGGTTAAGGAGTCTGGACTTGATCCAGAGGGAAATGAACAACCAGGGAGGTCTTAGGCATTAACATATCACAGAGCAACACTGCACAGTAGAATTTCCTGCAGGAACGGAAATGCTCTACATCTGCACGGTCCAATACAGAAGCCACTAGCACCTGTGGCTGAGTACTTGCACTGTGGCTACTAAGACTGAAGAACTGAATTTTATTTAACTTTAATTAATTTAAATAGCCACAGGTGGTTAGTGGCTAAAGGGAGGACAGGAAGGGAGGAGATTTGCAGGCAGGAACATGAGTTAGGAGGCTGTGGGAATTGTGCAGGTAAGAGAGGAGAAGGGTCTGAAGACCGTGGCAAGGAAATGGGGAGGAGGGCATGGATGCTAGAGATTGTTAACTAGAACTAGGACATAAGTCACGGTGATGGCCTGAAGGGAGAGGAACGGAAGGAGAGCCCAGCAGGACTCCCAGGTGGGTGGCCCCGTGATTGGGTGCTTGCCGTCTCATCGCTGAGGACAGGAGCCCAGGCAGAACAGGCATGGAGGAGATGTCAAGTTCAACTTTAGATGCTGAGATGCTTTGGGACATCCAGGTGGAAGCATCTGGTAGGCCGTTCTGCATGTGATCCTGGTGCTCAGGGGAGAATTATAGCTGGAGAGACAGATTTTTCAAGTATCAGTAGTCAAACTGGCAGCCCATGGGTTACTTCTTCCAAAAGGGTTACTTTTTTTATTTATTTCAGACAGTAAGGGAGAGAGAAGAGAGAGAGGGAAACATCAGCGATGAGAGAGAATCATTGATCAGCTGCCTCCTGCACACTCCCCACTGGGGATGGAGCCTACAACCTAGGCATGTGCTCTGACCAGGAATTGAACCTTGACCTCCTGGTTCATAGGTGGACACTCAACCACTGAGCCACACCGGCCAGGTGGGTTACTTATTCTTTAATAAGAAAATAATTCTGTTAAGAATCTCTTCATTTCTATTATTTTAGTCCAGCAACAGAGTCTACATGACAGCCTCCCACCATAACCACAGTGGCCAGAGTTACAACTCAGAAATTAAAGTTCAGAACGTATAGCAGACAGACCAAGGGGAACTCAGATGAGTCTAGTGAAACATTGCCAACCTCTTGGCTGTACAGCCAGTTTCCCTGCGGAGCCCGAGCGTCAGGTCTTTGGGCTCCCTTGGCTTGGCCCCCAGCCCCGCTCCCCAGTCAACAGCCCATGCCACTGACCCCAGTTCATTTTAGGCAATAAGTGTGCTGGGCTGTTACAGGGATTGGTCAAACAGGGCAAACAAAATAGCTCTTCGAGGAATGGGCTTTCTCTGTGACAACCATGCTAAAGGAAACCCAGCCAAGAGCGACTGCGTCACCAGAACCACAGACCACAGTGAACTTTGGGTAAAATAGTTGTGGCAAAATTGAAATTCTGAGATCACATTTGCATCCTGCATGAAATTCATGAACATATTTGGCCATTGCTCCCTTAGAGGTCTATTTCACATAGGGAGTCATTCCAGAATGTGTTTTTAAAAACACTCTTTGGGGGGGTGGAGGATGAATTTAAATTTAGTAATGTGGCATTACAGTCATTGGAAATAAAATTAATGTTATACTGTTGTTCTGACAAAGTAAGGAAAATGCACTATGATCTAATTTTTCCCAAATTTTTTTCCAAAATTTTTCTTCTCTTCCAAAGGGAAGATTTTAAATGATATTTCCCAAAGTATATTTATTGGAATGTTGGTCTCATGATATGCTCCTTAAAAAAAATAAGTGGGGCCCAGCCAGTGTGGCTCGGTGGTTGAGCACCAACCTATGAACCAGGAGGTCACAGATTGATTCCCAGGCAGGCCACAGGCCCAGGTTGCAGGCTCCATCCCCAGTGGGGGGTGTGCAGGAGGCAGCTGATCAATGATTCCCTCTCATCATTGATGTTTCTATCTCTCTCTCCTTCGCCCTCCCTCTCTAAAATCAATAAAAATATTTTTTTTAAGTGGGGAGGGGGAGGAGGAAGGAAAAAAAGAATTCTTAGGTCAAATCTGCTCGGAAATCCTGTATGCCTCTCCTAGATGCATCATAATATTGGCATAGCAATGGCTCTTAAAAGAACTGGACTAAAGAATCCCCAAATGTATTAGGCCACAGAGTCTTTTTCCTTAAAGTTCCTTGAGGCTGGAGGAGCAGGGAACCCACTTTAAGAAACACTGCTTCAGCCACTGGGGGGCGGGGGAGGGGGGGGTGAGAGTGGAGGGGGGGGACATCACTGCTTCCTGCCAATTAGTCTTAAAATAGTCATCATTTCAACCAAATGACAAAAAAAAAAAATAATTTCTACTTTTAATTCATCTTGCCTGCAATTCCTGGAACATTTGGTATCTGACAGACATTTTAAAGAAAAACAAACCTTCAAAATTGGGAGCCAACAGGCAGCACACCGTCCCGTTCGCTGGCCACCTGTGCGTTCGAAGCGGCTCGTTCTGAACGCTCCACTTCTGTCACCGCCGGAACAGCTTCCCAGGTGGACAGTGTGCTGTTCAAATCCTCAGCCAGCCCTAACCGGTTTGGCTCAGTGGATAGAGAGTCGGCCTGCGGACTGAAGAGTCCCAGGTTCGATTCCGGTCAAGGGCATGTACCTTGGTTGCAGGCACATCCCCAGTGGGGAGTGTGCAGGAGGCAGCTGATCGATGTTTCTCTCTCATCGATGTTTCTAACTCTCTATCCCTCTCCCTTCCTCTCTGTAAAAAATCAATAAAATATATTAAAAAAAAAAAATCCTCAGCCAGTCACCAGCTCTGCCCCTCTCCACCCGCTCGCACGCTGGGGGAAGTGTGCTGACCTTTTGTTGCAAACCCATGAGGAGGGCTGTCTGAGGAACCGACAGTATTGGAAGCATGTGGGGTCATCAGGAGGTGAGCGTGACAATGTCTGGAAATCTACCAACCTTCCCCTTGAATGCTGCTGCCACTTCTCTACCGCTTCCACTGACGCCAGCAGCAGAGCCTGGCATCTGCTCCAGCGTGCCTCGCTGAGGTTCCGACACATTGGGGGAATCGGCACATTTTTCACTCAAGAAAGGGAAGTGGTTGTAATTCACTTTGTTTTCCCCTCCTCCCGACCCTGTGACCAGAAAAGTTTAAGGGACCGTGTTATTCATTCACAGCGATATTTCCTGACAGCCCTCTCCGTGCAGGGAGGAAAGCAACAGAACCCCCATCTCCATGGAGCTGACATGGGAGCAGACGGCTCGGGCAGGAAAGCTGCCAGCTAACATGGTGGGCTGTTATCGCGAACCCCAAGCTAACCTTCAGCTGAGTTGCTTTTTTGCAAGGAAGGGGTTCAAAGTCACAAAAAGAGAAGGGTTCGCAGGGACTGTCCACCGCGAGGGGAGAGCAGCTGCCATGGGGCAGAGGCATCTAGACTGAGAGGTGAGGATGGTGGCCAGGGGGATGGAGCAAAGCTCCGAGAGGTAGCCTGGACCAAATTTGGTGATGGACCGGCCGGGCAGGGGCAGGGGAAAGGGGAAGCGAGGACAGCTGTGAGGGAGGAGGAGGCCCCACGCGCTGAGCCAGAAGACGCAGGAGCGAAGATCACGCGCTTGGGCTGGGGCGCGGCGCCCTCACCAGGCGCTTCCGTGCTCCGGCCCAGCCGCGCCCCCTGTCGCCCACTGAACTCCAGCCGCACTGGCCTCCTTCCCATCCCTCAGAGCGCCAACCTTATGCCCAGGGCAGGACCTTCTCACCCACTGTCCCCCTGGCAGGAGCCCTACGCTCGCCTGGCTGGATCCTCCCCATGGGTCAGCCATCGGCTTAAATACCGCCTCCTGGGAGAGGGTATCCCTGCGCACCCCCACGTGAGTCTCCCCACAGGCCTCCATCCATCGCGCTGTTGTATTTTCTTCACAGCACAGCCACTGTGTGCCGTTACCTCGTGCGGCTGTTCCCACGTCCATCAAACGCCCCTCCCTCAGAACGTGGGGTCTGTGGGCAGGGTCCTGTCCCCCACTCTGTGCTCTCCAGCGCCTAGAGCAGTGGCTGTGCAGAGTAGCTTAGCACATCGCTGTGGGAGGGAGAGGCATCACAGGGCGCTCGGGAGCCAGGTTAGGCTGAGGCTGCCGCGTTCAGAGCTGGGGCACTCAGATGGCGATTTCAGTTCCTGCAGAGGGGGCAGCACCCCGGGCAAGAGGCAAGGTGAGAGAAAGGCCCAGCACAGAGTCCCGAGGCACTCCCCACGCGGCGCTGAGAGCAGGGAGAGGAGGTGCTGGCCGGGACCCTCAGAGAGGGGTGAGCCTGAGAGGCAGAGCAAGGCCTCCCACGGCCCATGGCAGGAGGAAGGCCTGGATCAGCCCAGGCAGGCGTCCAGAGCCCCGGCTCCCACACGCTGAAGTCCACATCACTCAGGGGGGTTCCCAAAGTGGCTATTATCCTTCTCCCGTTTTATCAATGAGGGGAGGATTTCCGTGCCCCAGTAAGTGCCGGTCCCAGGGTGTGAACCCGGGGCTGTTCCGGAACCCACGGCCTCAGCCTCTACTCTCCAGTCTCCGAGCTTCTCCGGGAGTTGCCACAGGAGCCACAGGAGAGCTGCCACAGGAGCCACTGGGGAAGCTGCCACAGGAGTCACGGGGAAGCTGCCACAGAAGCCACGGGAGGCTGTCACAGGAGCCACTGGGGAAGCTGCCACAGGAGTCACGGGGAAGCTGCCACAGAAGCCACGGGAGGCTGTCACAGGAGCCACGAAGGAAGCTGCCACAGGAGCCACGGGGAAGCTGCCACGTAAGCCACGGGAGAGCTGCAGGAGGGAGGAGGGGCTCGGCAGCAGTGTGAGAGTCCAGGAAGGCAGCTAAGTGCTGAAAAGCAACTTCAAAGCGACTACCCAGGGGCTGTTGACCTTGACCCACCAGTGTAGACAGAAGCCAAGCAGGAGGCGAGCACGTGGGGTGCAAGTGCGGGTAGCTCTTTGGAGATGTTTGGCTGCAAAGACGAGACAGGGTAGTAAGTGGAGAAGCACTGGGTGAGAGGAAGGCTATTTTAAGGTGGAAGAAACCTGAGTGTTTCAAAGTTGAAGCCAGCAGAGAAGGAGCATTAAGGAAACTGGGGTGGAGAAGGACAATCAGCACCCAGGAGGGTGGGGTGCAGAGGCGGACCCACATCCTTCCTGAGGGGAGGTGCTCCGGAGGAGGCGTGCTTGCAGGGCCGGGCAGAGAGGAGGAAGCCTCTGAGAAGGGGGAGGTGAGGCACCTGTGCAGAGTGCAGGGGAGAAGGGAGGGCAGGGACTGAGAGTAACTCAGCATCGGCAGAGAGTGCTGGCTGGGGGGGGGGGGGGGGCGGGGGAGGGGGCAGGCAGGGTCCAGCAGGGCCTGGTGGCCCTTCTTGGAGCCATCAGTGTGCCCAGGGCTGGGCTGTTCTTCGGGGCACTCAGTGCCCAGTGCAGGTTCAAAGAAAAGGGTCACCGCCCTCCAGAGCTGAGGGCCTCCCGGGAGGTCTCCTTGGGAGCGAAGTCAGGAGAGGGGCAGGAGTGGGCTGAGCGAGGCCCCAGGACCCAGGCTGGAGGGTCAGGAGGCAGGCGGCAGGCGAGGGCCAGGGAGGAGAGGAGAGGGGGCGTGGGCGAGGGGCCATCCTGGGAATGTGGGAGGGAGCAGGCTGATAGAACAGAAGGTCTGCCCGTAAAGCCCAGCGCCTGAGACAGGGGCTGAGACAGAGACGGAGCCGCGGTGTGGGGAGGTGGCCGCGTCTCCGCCTCCAACAGGAACACCCCCCACAATCACCTGCTGCTGCCCTGGCCGGTTCGGCTCAATGGGTAGAGCATCGGCCTGCGGACTGAAGGGTCCCAGGTTCGATTCCGGTCAAGGGCATGTACCTTGGTTGTGGGCACATCCCCAGTAGGAGATGTGCAGGAGGCAGCTGGTGGATGTTTCTAACTCTGTATCCCTCTCCCTTCCTCTCTAAAAAATCAATAAAATATATATTTTTTTTAAAAAACAGTCTGGTGCTTCGGAAAGGGATGCACAGTAGCCTTGGAGAAAGACAAGCTTCCTTTGTGTGTGTGTTTGGGTTTTTTATTGTTTCACTTTGCCTTGGTGAGACATGCCCGTGGTAACGCGTTCACACACCCAAAGGCCTTACTATAGCAAATAGCCCCTGAGCTCGCTGGCCCAGAGGGAGCCATGTTCCTCCCTCCTTCTGTACGGGGCTCCTTTGTCCGGAGGCTGAGGGCAGTGGCAGAGGCATCCCATGTGGGCTGTGGGTTCCCTGGAATGGCCTTCCCCACCCACCCCTCCATCCTAGGCCTCGGGTGTCATGTCCCCTCTTGGCACACCAGCTGCTGAGGGCGCGGACACTCCTGGCCACACCCTCAGCTCCAGAATCCTTCGGTGCCTGCCTGCTGCCTCCCTCGCTCACCAGCGCACCTCCTCCACCTCTTGCCAGCCCCTCCTCTGCTCAGTCTCCTCCCTTCTTGCCCCAACGACCCCACCGTTTTCACAGCTTCATTGTCCCTCTCTAGCAGATCACGGCCCAGAACTCTCTCAGCTGAGCTGCAGGCCCACATACTAAATGTCCCCCTGACAGCTCCCCCGGAATGTCCCCGACACGCTTCAAACTCAACACACCGACACTGGACTCATCAGCCCCCCCTGGCCCCACCCACAGCAGCCACCTGCTTCCGTTCACCCCAGGACTGACACAGGCCTCGACTGGGTGAGGAGACACCCCTCCTCTGGGCCCTGAGTGGAGCAGTGACCTAGGCCTAGAACATTCTGTACTTGCAGCTCAGTACTCGGGGTGAGCACAGAGTGAGAGGCCCAGTCACAGCCGAGCCTGGGTTTGGCCTGAGTGGACTTGGAGATGACCCCCCTCGCCTGACAGATTTGAACTGAGAGGCCATGAGGCCAACATCCTGCCTCACGCGGCACTAACAGCAAGCACACTCCACACGCGTGAACCACGTCATCCCAGCCAGAACCGCGCGAGCGAGGCCTGCTTTTCCCCACCCTAAGGGGGCGCATGGAGGCACAGAGGGGAGCACCAGCTCAGGCCGCAGGGCTGGTGAGCGTGGCGCCAGCACTCAGGTCCAGCAGTGACCCCCAGCCCTCTCTGCCCGCCCGCAGCATGGCAGGCCTGAGGCCAACCCTAGGCTTTTCAGCTACAGGGGCCAATAAATTCCCTTCTGCTCAAGCCACACATCATGTTTGGCGGGTTTCCTATAAAATCAGACCGAAGAGTCCTAACTGATAACGCATCGCCTCGGTGGGTGGCAGGCATCACCACCCCCTCCGTTATTCAGGCCAAGAGCTGGGACATTGTCCTCCCTCCCCCTCATCCCTCACATCCAACTGGTGACCAAAGCCTGAGTCCCAAATATTGCTTGGGTCTGTCCCCTTCCTTTCCACCCTCGCCCTGGCCACCATCATGTTTGGCCGTTTTTGACCACTGCCTCCGTGCTGGCTCTGCCTCCAGCCTGCTCCCACCCACACACTGAACCCCAATTCCCTACGATTCAGATCTTACCAGGTCCCACCGTGAGACCGCACTGCTCCCCACCCTCCCCAGGCTGCCACCCCGCTGTTCTCACCTCCCTTCACACCCGCTGTAATGACCCTGCTTCTAGGGCACCCCGGCCACGCCCCTCTGCCCAGAAAGTTCTTCCTCCCCTTCTCCGCCCCATGAATGCCCACCCAGTACACCGCCGCCTCTGCAAGCCAGTCCCTCTGTGCTCCCGACACTGGCACTTACCATCCACAGTAACTTTAGTTTTGTGAGCAACGCTCTTTACTGGACTCTGAGTCCCTCCAGGACAGACGCTCTGTCTCTTCACCTGCTCGCCCCAGCCCCCGGCGTGTGCCTGGCTCCGAGCTTTCACTCACTAAGTCGCCGTGGGAAAGGTAGTCAGTGAAGCGGTCCTACAACACAGGGGTGACTCTCCATGTCTTCTCTGCGGATGGCTGGGTTTGGGGGGAGGGACGGAATAGTAACATCACACGATTATTGCGGTACAGAAAGCCCTTTATCTCCAGACAAGCACATTACCTATTTGATCCTCACGAGGACATTTGTTGCCTTGTTTTATAAGTGAAGAGACTGGGGTTCGGAGGTTTACTCCCTAGCATTCCCTGAGCATGGTCACAAAACCCACTCTCATTTGGAGGCAGCAGCTGGGGCTGGACTCCGATCAGACCCCAATATGCAGGTAGAAAGAATGGGTGTTCTTGCCCACACTGGCCACAGGGGGGCAGCGGAGTGCTGGGTGAGAGTCGCTGTCGCCTCACCTCCTCCACCTGGAAAGATCTGGATCTGAGACTGGGAAAGCCACCACTGGGGAGCCCGGGAGAGGGGCCTGGCTGGGGCTGCTATTTCAGACCTGCCAGAAACAGTTCAGACCAGAAGGGGCAGCGGGACCATTGATGCCAAGAGTCAGGAGCTGGAAACAAGCACTGTAGACCCCAAACTTGTATTACCAGCACCTTTCATAACAAGCCAAGGAACTGAGGGGTCTTTGCTGGGGCACCCAGACTTCCAAAGGGGTGACACTGGCCCACAGCCCTCTGCAAGGACAGGTCACTGGGCTGTCAGATCACGGCCACCCCACAGAGACAGGACATGCCCATGTCCTCAGAGGCCCAGCAGGCAGGGGCGCACCAGCACCTGCTGCAGGGCACCCAGGGTGTGGCCACTTCAGTGCCCAGGGCGCGCAGCCGTCTCCGGGGCTCTCCTCCCGAAGCGCTGGCCTCGAGGCCCATGCCATGCGTCCAGGAGGCTGAGTGGAGCCGAGAGGCAGCAGCGAGTGCACGGCTCTTCTGTGGAGGTCTCACCGCATCCGCGGGTCCACGGCGGCAGAGTTCCAGCAGGCGGGGGAGCACACTCTGGAGAACACCATACAAGACTCAGGAATCTGTAAGAGACGGCTGCCCCATCTTTTTTTCCTTTTTTAACATATATTTCTAGCCCTAGCCAGTTTGGCTCAGTGGATAGAGCATCAGCCTGCGGACTGAGGGGTCCCGGGTTTGATTCCAGTCAAGGGCATGTACCTTGGTTGTGGGCACATTCCCAGTGGGAGATGTGCAGGAGGCAGCTGATTGATGTTTCTAGCTTTCTATCCCTCTCCCTTCCTCTCTGTAAAAAATCAATAAAATATGTTTAAAAATATATATATTGTTTTTTATTGATTTCAGAGAGGAAGGGAGAGGGAGAGAGAGAGAGAGAAACATCAGTGAGAGAATCATTGATCAGCTGCCTCCTGCACACCCCACACTGGGGATCGAGCCCACAACCAGGCATGTGCCCTGATGGGGAATCGAACTATGACCTCCTGGTTCATAGGTTGAAGCTCAACCACTGAGCCACACCGGCCAGGCACAGCCCCCATCTTTGCTGGAAAGGGAGCTGTGCTCTGTGGGAGCCAAGGGATGAACTGAATAAACCCCAACAGCCTTTTCCTGCTCAGAGTGACACTCAGGGGCTGGAGGAAAGTTAAGGCAAGACCTCCACCCACCTGTTGCCAGTCCTTCCCCTAAAGACAGGTCAGGCTGAGCGAGCTTGCCAGGGATCCAGGTGCCAGCCTCACTCCATGGCACTCAGACCTGCACTCACTCCCTGCCCTACTCCTAGCTTAGACCGAGAGATGGTGTGACAGCAGCACCCATTTCCCAATTTTCCAAATTCTTTTCCTTCCCACCCAGTCTGACAGCCTTGACCAGGGTCAGGGTTCCATAGCAAACATCTCAGTATCTTCCCCCAGGAACACTGAGGCCCCAGCTCATGACAGCCTGGCTCTCCAAGCCCTGAGCCGAAGGGACAGCCAGCAGAAAGTTGGATGAAGAAAGCCTTTGCCTTCCCCTTTCCTCCTCCCCTCAGCCCTGCGGGGTGTCAGCAAACAGCCCCTAAAACCACCCAGGCGGGAACCCAGAGGCCAATCCAAAGGCATCACCCTTACTTCTGATCCCTCTGTGCTGACCATGGGGATTTTTTCATGGATGTATATTCCAGCTGACCCTCTGGGCCCACCCCACCCTCAAGTCACACTGGGGAAGCTGAGCCCAGCAGCCTGGGAGCTGCTGGCTGGCTGGCAGCTGCTGGCAGCTGCTGCAGCGTCTTGCGGTCCCGGCAGCCAGAAGGCATCTAAGAAGGCCGCTGGGGAAGTAAGGACGAGGGAGGCAGAACCCTGGGGGTGGGGGAGGGGCGAGTGGTTGGGTTCTGGTTTCTTTGGGGATGGGGGAGGGGCCATATTTTGCATCAGCATCCCAAGGTGTAATAGGAAACGGGGGAGGCGGGGACAGAGCAGGAGGGGTGACCCAGCCCTGACTGGTTTGGCTCAGTGGATAGAGCATCGGCCTGCGGACTCAAGGGTCCCAGGTTCGATTCCGGTCAAGGGCATGTACCTTGGTTGCGAGCACATCCCCAGTGGGGAGTGTGCAGGAGGCAGCTGATCAATGTTTCTAACTCTCTACCCCTCTCCCTTCCTCTGTAAAAAAATCAATAAAATATATTTTTAAAAAAGAAAAGAGGGGTGACCCAAGGCGGGACCACTCACTAGGATGCGGCCATCCCGAGATCAGAATCAGGAGCCCCAGGGTCTGTCAGTCACTTGGGCACATCGTTTCTTCTCTCTGCGCCTCCCCATTTGTAAAATGAAAGGTTCACCGTGGACATAGAGACTCCTCCCCGCAGCTAGGGGAGCAGAGCACAGGGAGAAAGCACGGAAAAGCAGCAAAGGGATGGGGCTTCATCCAGGGCGGATGAGCCTGGATACAGTAAAGAGAGGGTGCTCCCACCCCAGGACACAGCACAGGGGGGTGGGTGTGTCCCAGGGTCCAGCCTTCTTCCCGTGTGCCAGGAGCAAACACGCACCCCTCAGTGCCCCAGGGGGCCCTCTCCAAAGGGGTGAGGGTGACACCTGAGGTGAGATGCCCACAGCTCAGCAAGGCCAGAGAGGCTCGGCTGCTAGGATTAGCACCAAATCCCAGGCTGCTCTGGGGATCACACGTCTTCACAGCTGCTTACTAGTAGCAGCACCCTGCCCACACTGCCCCTTGCCCCTCGCCAGCCCCTGCCCACATGCACTTCTCAGGGGGAAGCTGGGACCTGCCTCTGCAAGCAGGGGAGGGGCTCTCCTGTGGAGCAGCGAGAGGTAGAGCACCCCAAGGGGCCCCACAGACACCTGCCAGCAGCCCCTGGGTGCAAGGCTGACAGAGGAGACGGACAGTGAAGGCTTCTCTGCCCAGCCCCTGTGGCTCTGCCCCCGGTGCCTTGGCCTGGAATTACCGTGTCTTTAGGCCACCCAGGCCCTTCCCTCCAGATGGTTCCGGTCCTTGGAGACACCGAGGCAGAGAGCCAGATGGGGCCCACACAGCTGGGAAGCGTCAGCCTCTGCTTCCTGGAGGAAGTGCTCCTGAGGCCCCCCAGCTGTTAGCTACCCTGCCATCCACCACCCCACAAACACACCACAAAGCTCCTAGCTCTGGGACACCGCCGTCCACCCCAACTGAGCAAGGGCTGGGGGGCCCCTTCCCCCTGCACACCTCCCCACCCTCCTGGTCATCCCTGCCTCAAGAGGGAGGTCACAGAGAGAAATCTTACTCAATTTACTCAAATCCCCTCCAGAGACGCTTCTAGGAGGAGGGGAGGGGGAAGTCAAAGGCCTAGGTGGTCTGAGTTTCTGTCCCCGGCTCTCCACCTCCCAGTGCCTGGGCACCTCGGGGATGGGCTGGAGCAAAGTGGGTGCAGGGAAGAAAATCTCCCAAGTCCATGTGGCCCTTCCAGACTCCCTCCTCTTCCACCCGCCGACCGCCCCCCCTCCCCGCCCCCCCAGGTACAGTGACCACTGTTCTAGGGAAAAAATACCTGAGCTACCTGGGCGGGGCACCACTGCAGGAGATGATGGGGGAGAGGGGGCAGCCCCTTCCCTCAGATCCCAGAGCTCGGGGTGGGGTGAGGCAGCTGCGGGCCCACCCTGGGACTTCCCAAGGCGGAACCAGAGATGCTGAAGAGCTGACGTGCCTGCCCCCTTGGCCCTGTCGCTCACCTGTGCACCCGCAGCCTCAGTGAAGGAGGAACCGGAGCCGGCTCCGCAGCAGCCCTCAGCGCACTCTGACCCGCACCGGCACCGCGGCAGCTCCCTCCCTCGCAGTCATGCACCCAGCTCAACTGTGCCCAACTCTAGGGCTGCCTGGACAAGGCAACCCCAAGCACAGCTGGGTGCCTAGGAGCTGGGGTGCCTAGGAGTCTTCGCTGCCAGGCTCAGCCTCTGGGGATGCGTGCTGCTCCAGGGCCAACAGAGCCCTCAGGCCCTGAGTGCGCAGGAGGAGGCTGCTTCCCAGGAAGAGGACCCCACACAGTACCAGCAGTGACAGCACGCCCAGCACGGCTGCCTGCACGGGGCGCAGCCCTTCGGGGAGCCCCAGCTGCACCCCTGACTGGTTGCAGCAGCTCAGCCAGGCAGCTCTGGCCGCCTGCGAGGCGTTCATGCTTCCCCTCAGCTGCTCAGATGTGCCCAGACGTGCGCAGGACCCTCAGACGTGTGGGAGCCGGGGCTGCAGGCAGAGGACTGCATCTGGGAGGGACCTAAGGGGCGGATCCCAGTCGTCCTACACCCCCACCCCTTGCGCAAAGCGCTCAGGCCCTTCCCAGACAAAGGGCTCTCCCGGCGTGGACTATGGCCCAGACTTCCAGGCCAGGGGTTATATCTTCTTGTCTCAGAGCCCCCATACCTACGCATGTGAATCTGGCCTAAGCTCCCAACAAGCAAAACCCAGGAATCCTGTGCCCAAGGCTCCTCCTGCCCCTTGGCAAAGGAAGTTGAGAAAGATCTTCCAGACCCACCCCAGGTGCTGGCTGGGGCGGGGCAGCTAAGCAGGAAGCAGAGCAAGGGCCATCCCCATTTCTGGCTGGCTGCTCAGTGCCGCTAGATGGCCCAGGTGCCACTGGAACAGGAGACAGTAGTAAATGAAAGCCTCTAGGACCTGAGTGACGCCTATCCTTCCTCCCTTTTGGGAGCCTCCAGGGGCCGTGCCTCCCTGGTCCCACACAGGAGAGAGGGAGGCTAGGGGGACTTTAAGGCCTACCCCTGCTCCTTTGTTCAGGCCCCAGAGGGCAAGAAGGGATACAGACCAATGGGAAAGCAGATCTGAGTCACCAGAGCTTGGGTTCTAACCTTGAGAAATGAGTGCCCTACCTCTGGGAAATCACAATACCAAACGATGGAGATGTTATTGTTCTGTCCACCTAAGGGCGTTTGCTGCCAGCTGGGTAGCCCACAGCCAAGCCAGCGGGGGAGAGTGGAGAGGTCTGGCTGCAAAAAAGGAGTCTGGAGAAGCTGGAATGGAGGGAAGACCCCACTGCCCAGGTCTCCTGAGAAACCCTGTAGCAACCTTGAGCTCTTTAAAACAAAGTCACTGCTGCACTAGCCAGTGCTCTCAGTGGTTAGAGCATCAGTCCGCACACCAAAGAGTCAGGGGTTTGATTCCCAGTCAAGGGCATGTACCTGGGTTGCAGGTTCATTCCCTGGCCCCGTCAGGACATATCCGGGAGGCAACCAATTGATGTGTCTTTCTCACATCAATGTTTCTCTCTTTCTCTCTCTCCCCCTCCCTCCCTTCCACTCTAAAAATCAATGGAATAAAGGATCATTAACAAAAAGAATACAATAAAGTCACTGCTAGCAAACACATGTGTCATCCAACTCAGAAGAGATCAGCTGATGGCCAGCTAGGAGAAAAAGGTCCCCCAGACTACAGGCCAAGTAGGGCTCACACACCATTAAGGACTTGCTGGGGATGGGCCTTCCCCATCTCCAGACCCCTGAGTTCTCCGTTTCTTCAGAAATCTAGAGTAGAACATCACAAAACCTGTCATGAACTATCACGTGGCCAAAACCGGCTTGGAATGAGAAAAACGTGCACACGCTTCCTGCCAATCCTGGCTACTACCTACCTGCTCCAGGACCATAGGCAAGCCCCCTCCCCCACCCCAATCATTGCTCCCTTAGCACCCCTCCCTACACAGAGTTCATTTAGTCTGTTACAACTGGCCCAGGTGTAACCAAAAAGCATTGCAAAATATGGAATAAATCAATAAAAAGCACACAATGGAGGTCACTGATTTTGAGTATGCCTGTGCTGAAACGAGTGTGAGCTGCCACAGTAATGTTCCAACAACCAGCCAGGGCCAGCCCAATCTGAAAGAAGTGTCACCAGACACCAGTCTCAAGCTGGCCCATCTCTCTCCAGAGAGAAACCCCAATCAAATGAACTCTCTGGTGCACGCTGGGCCTGTGTGCACTATGAAGACAAAGAAACCCAGCTGGCATGGCTCAGTGGTTGAGCATCGACCTATGAACCAGGAGGTCATGGCTTGATTTCCGGTCAGGGCACATGCCCAGGTTGCAGCTTGATGCCTGTGTGAGGCATGCAGGAGGCAGCCGATCAATGATTCTCTCTCATCATTGATGTTTCTGCCATCATAAAGCAAGACCACACAATATACAGGCCAGGGATGGTACAGCTTCCTTAGGGAGGAGAAACAACACTGTCATATCTAAAAGCAACAGAGCCTCCTGGCCAGGTAGCTCAGTTGGTTAGAGCATCATCCTGATACAACAAGGTTGAGAGTTCAATCCCTGGTCAGGACACATACAATAATCAACCAATGAATGCATAAATAACTGGAACAAATCAATGTTTCTCTCCCTCGAAAATCAATCAATCAATCATCTATATACATAAAAGCCTAAGCGACCAGCCAACTGATCGACCATTCAACTGGTAGCTATGATGCGCACTGACCATCAGGGGGCAGACGCTCAATGCACAGGCATGGAAACATGGAACAGACTGATGAATCTCAGAAGGAATGGGGGAGAGGGGGAGGGGCAGGGCGGGAAGAGATTAACCAAGGATCTTATATGCATACTAGAGGCCCAGTGCATAGATTCGTGCGCTGGTGGGGGTCCCTTGGCCTAGCCTGCAGGGATTGGGCTGAAACCAGCAGTCCCACAGCCCGCAAGCGATCCCGGATTGTGAGAGGGCGCAGGCCAGGCTGAGGGACCCCACCGGGCCTCTAGTTTTTAAATAAAAGCAATAGACCCTGATCTGGGTCCTCATTCAAGGGACTGATCCTGGTCACACCCTGGTGGGTAACATGTGAATGCCCAACAAAATACAACATCAGTCAGCTTTAATCTATCTGTAATCCTATCCACCCATTCCCCTCATCTTGGATCAATGCCCTCAACACACCTGTGTCCTCACAAGTCTGCCAGAAAGTGTTAATGTTTCAGGACAGAACACAAGGCAAGGGAGAGATGGCTCACCCCAAACTCACATTCTCAACTTTATTCACCATCATAGTGAAGGCCCTTCTATACAGTAGAGGAGGAAGGGGGATCCACCAGAGGTGGCAGACAGTATTGGCCTGACTTGACAGTCAGTGAAAGTTACGAGGCTGGCCAGAGACTGGCAACCACAAATCAAGGAAGCCAGGGGATGGCCCTTCCAAGTCTTACCAAAGACCCGGAGCAGGTTCCAGAGCCCCAAGGGCCTAAGAGTACAATCCCCAGAGGCCAAGGTTTGCAAGTCATCAAGGAGCACCCAAGGCACCCAGCACGGCCTAGAGAGCAAGGGTGTCTTTGATGAGCCTGCGCATGGTGGTGGTGACTGAGGTGCCCAGGGCATCGGTGATTTGGAAGGAGATCTTGTAGAGGTAGGGCTGCACGTCCCGCAAGCCTGTGTCAAACACGTTGTCCACCTCCGACTGCGTGGGCATCTTGGGCAGGTACTCATGCCGGTTCATCACCTCCACGATGTTGATGATCTTCTCACAGAGCTTCTCACCCACCTTCTCCCGGCAGATCTGCCGCTCCTGCTCCGTGGCCAGGGCCACCACATGCACCTTGACTGTCCACACTTCCCAGGGGATGCACTCGTCTGAGAAAGGCCAGCGAGACTTCTTCTTCTGGTAGAACTCCAAGGACATCTGCCCTAGCCCATCGCCACCTGAGTTGCGCAGTGCATCCTGGGAAGAAAGGGTAGCAGATAACAGGCTAGGACAGGAGTTCGCATCCTGTGAGCACCTGCTTCCTACGCCCCAGGGAATTATGCTCTCCTAGCTCTATTAGTCCTTTACGGAGGGCAGGGAATGAGAAACAGGGAAGACAGATTTGGGACACAGCAAACTGCCTGCCTAAAATTGAGTGGTTTAGACAAAACAACAAAATCTGTCTCCTTGCCCAACTCCTCCCGCTTTGTTCGGAATTGCCGTTTTTTAAGCACTTATTCTGGGCCAGGCACTTTATATACACAATCCCACTTACTCCCCTCTCAACAACTCTGGGAGGCAGGAATATTGAGGCAAAATGAGGCTCAGATTGAAGTTATTTTGCCAAAAGTCACAGGCCAGTGAATGGCCTGTGAATGAACCCAGATTGTCTGATTTCAAAATCCTTACTTTTCACCTTTACTCGAAGGGCCTTCTTGCTCCTTCAACAACCACACTCCTTTAGCCCCATCCTTCAAAACGCACTCCTACACCTACTCCCCAGGTAAATCCTGTATGCATTCCCACTGCTAATTAAGCACAATCCTTCCACTTCCTTCGCTCAATGACAACCTCAACTCACAATCTTTAAAGAAAAGGAGGGAGGAATATAAAGCCCAGTGATCCTTGATTAGAAAGAAGGAAGCCGCCGAAACCGGTTTGGCTCAGTGGATAGAGCGTCGGCCTGCGGACTGAAAGGTCCCAGGTTCGATTCCGGTCAAGGGCATGTACCTGGGTTGCGGGCATATCCCCAGTGGGAGATGTGCAGGAGGCAGCTGATCGATGTTTCTCTCTCATCGATGTTTCTAACTCTCTATCTCTCTCCCTTCCTCTCTGTAAAAAATCAATAAAATATATTAAAAAAAAAAAAAAAAAAAAGAAGGAAGGAAGCCAAGGAGCCTGGCTGGTGTGGCTCAATGGTTGAGCATTCCCTATGAACCAGCAGGTCATGGTTCGATTCTTGGTTAGGGCACATGCCCGGGTTGCAGGCTCAATCCACAATGGGGGGCATGTAGGAGGCAGCCAATCAATTATTCTCTCTCATCATTAATGTTTTCCTCTCTCTCTTTTCCTCTCCTTCCTCTCTGAAATCAATAAAAAGATATTTTAAATAATAATAATAAAATAAAATAAAAAAGGAAGCCAAGGAACAGAAGAGGAAAGTGAGGCAAAGAACAGATCAGGCCTTGCTGCTTCTCCCTCTTCTCATCTGAGCAGCAAATGGGATCATCTGGTCCAATAATTCTGCCCATGCTCCCCCTACCCGCTCCTCCTAGGGTAGCCAGGGCCCTTTCCACCTCAGTTGTGCAGGGCCAACCCAGAGGGCAAGGATGCTTCCCTCGAGTCCTGACGGGACTGTGCCACGCCCTACCTTGAATTCCCCAACAACCTTGCGCAGGGCGCGGTCCAGCTCCTCAGAGGAGACGCGCACGTAGGTGAAATCGATGAAGTCACAGTCGACGTCCTGGGTGCCCACGGTGCCGATGGAGTAGGTGCCCTCCTTCTTGTAGTGGAACTTGCCCGTGCTGCGATGCAGCAGCACCGTGTGCAGCACGGCCAGCATGGCCTCCTCCACCTGCCGCCCCTCCACCGACACCTCCAGCACCTCCGAGCGGCAGTTCATCCTGCAGCCAGGGGCCCACAACAGGGTGGGGGACAGGAGGAGAGATGGGAGCTTCACCCCACACAGGGGCTGCCCTGCAAGAAGAGCCAGGTCAGAATACTGAACCCTTCTGGACGACCTGCATGTTACCTGCTCGCTTCCTTCCAGGCCCAGCCCAGCCCCTGCCTGCACAGCCTTTCTCTGCATTTCGGCAGCACCTCCTATCAGAGAACCTCAGGCTGCTGGGATCAGAAAGCGGGAGAGCTGCAAAGTTACCAGGCCACACAACTGGCCAAGGCTTGAACTCCATCAGGGTATTCGGTGCTGGTTACAACACATGCTCACTGTGCGACACCTGTCAGGCACTGGCCATTAAAGGCAAACACCTGCCCTTGAGAAGCTGCCAGGGTGGAGAGACAGGCAGGCAAATGTTCCCATACTGGCGAGACTAGCAGGTGGGAGTAGGGAAGTCTGATTTCCTGGGACCTTGAATGACCAGGTTAAGGATTTGAACTCTGTCCTAAGGACAGTGGAAAGTCGATGCATCACTGTGCCAAGATCAAATCTGTGCATCAGAAAGTTAACTCAGCCTCTTCACTATCTGAGGTCACAAAATGCTCTGAGACGTCAACAGAAGCTAAGGAGACTCAGCTTTAAACCTGACTGACCTGCACAGACACACCAAATCTCACTTATTTCCAGGCCGTCCACAGACTCCAGGGTAAAAGCTTGCCAATGCACAGTAAAGCAGAAAGGCTGGGCAGAGTCCGGTTAGAGGCCACTACAGCAGTGGCCGTTACAGAGGCAGCAGATGGCTGTGGGGGATGAAGTGCAGAGTGTGGGGCCCCATGTCCAGCAGTCCTGGGTGTGGATCCCAGCTCTCCCGTGTCTGGCAGTGACCTTAGGCCAATCCTGCACCTTCTCCAGCTCTGCTTTCTTATCCGTAAATTTGGATTGTTGTGAAGGTTAAATAAAACAACACACGTAAAACACAGAATCGTGGTTCAGAACAATGACTCTAAAGCCAGACAGCCTGGGCTGGAACCCCAGCTCTGCCAACTGCTCACTGTGTGCTCTTGGGCAAGCTGCTGAGCTCCTATGTGCCTTAGTTTTCCCAATCTGTAAAAAGGGGATTTAACAATCGCTACCGTAAAAGGGTTTTCTGGGGGTGAGGTGAGCTGGCATCTCTAAGCACTTAAAGCAGTACCTGGCCATTAGTAATCACAGCAGGCATGAGCTGCTATAGTTATCATGTTGTAACTGCTGCAAGATGACGCAAGGCTACATGGCTGCACCGGTGGGGGGAGAGGGAAGAAAAGAACAGACTTGAGAACCAGAACTCAGTAGGTAACTGAAGATGCGCCCAGAGGGAGAGGGGACAGCCACGTTTCTTAGCTGAGAGTGTTCAGCTTACAAAGCTCCCCTGACAGGGAATTCAGTGCCTCTCACGGCAGATGACCCCATCTTTAGACAGCTCTCCTGAGGACTCTCTCTTAGTGCTTCAAACCACTAGTCTTAGTTTTGCTATCAGAAGCCACACAGAAGAAATCTCACCGCTTTCCACAAAGAAGCCTTTCGGCTGTTCAGAGGCAACTCTTCCATCACCCCCTTCCCCCTTCTACAGGTTAGAGTCTCCATCCCCCAGAAACATGCCGACATCACATCTTATCTACTCGTAGTGAGGCTGAAGCAACTGTGTAGGAACTGGTTATAATTATCAACTTTTAGATCAACTCTTCCCTAAATCAAAACATGATTTCCCACGCTTCCAGACTTCAATCCTAGGCCCTTCGATTCTAGTTGCCTCGCATGTACCTGTCCACTAAGTCTCCTTCCAGCCTCTATTCACTAGCCAGTCCCAAGGCCATGTCACACGCGTTACGTTTTTATTATTGAGCACCTCAATCTTAGGAACTCTTTTCTCTTTCAACTAGTCTTTGTTGTAGAATAAAACCCCCCTACGTTTAATCGCTTAAATCATCCAAAATTCATCCTTTCACGTAATTCCGTGGTGGCTGAGCCCCTGACAACTCTTTTCTAACTTTTTTTCAGTTTGTCTCTCTCCCCGTTAAGTGGTGCTGCTCACCACTGAACACACAGGGCAGCGTTCAGAAAGCCAAGGGGCTCTGCCCCTCGCTTGGCAATCAGCCGGGCCCACCTGTCCCAGCAGGTGTCATCCTGTCCTGTCTCTCCCAGGAGGTAGACAGTTCCTCCAGGGCAGGGACCGTCCTATCCACCACCAGGAACCCGGTACCTGGAACTTGGTGCAAAGTTACTGCTCGATTCATCAGGACCCAGCAGCTCCCGGTCCTTGCTGGGGCTGCTGGACGGGTTTCTTCTATGCTCTTAGGTCACGGATCAGCGGGCTCTCCTGTTCACTGCTGCCCTCCATCCAATTTACCTCCATCCACCAGTCCCCCACCTAGGGACTCCCAGCTCCAGGGCAGCTCCCCTTTCTTCCACAACTTCGCCCTCCGATGTCCCCCACAAACTTCAAACAGGCCATGTACCACTTCACTTCTGCCCCAAGCCCAGCCCGACCCTCATTCTCCACTTCTCCAGGAAATCAGGACTGACCAGCCCCAGCCTCCTTCCCAGAGCGGCCACCTTTGGTCTGTGATGAGCCTGCCTGTCCCCTCAACCTCACCCGGCCTCCCGTGAGCCACGAGTTCTGCAGCGCACGGCCTGGCTGGGAGGTCCCCTCACCCTGGTCCCCGCACGCCCAGGTCTGCAGATCACAGGGGCAGACCGACCCCTGCGTTCTCAGCGCCAGGCTGGAGCCCAGGGCACCCCAGGACCACCTTCCGCGCACAGGCCGAGCGGGGTCACTCAGGCTCGGATCATCCCCTTCCTCCTCCTCCTCTTCGCACCCGGCAACATCCCCGCAGGTCCGACCCAGCGCAAGAGGACTAAAAGCAGGACAGACAGCGCCCGGCTACGCATCAAGAACGCGGGACGGACTCAGTGCCAACTTCCGGCCTGGGCCCCGTTTTCCACCGCCACCCGCCCAGAACCCCCACAACTCGCTACCGGGGTTGGAAGGGGGTGGAGCGGGCTCCGGAGAGGTGGTCTCGGTGGCGGCGCTCCGCGCCCACCTGGCCGGGCTTGGGAGTTCGGGGCGCGCCTTCCCTCCGGCCGGCTCAGGGAGCGCCCGCGCCTGCCCAGGGGAAGGGGCAAGGGGTTAGAACGGCGCCCTACCTCCCCGAACCCGCGTCCCGGACCCGCGGCCACACCACCGCGCTCGCCGGAGCGCCAGACCACCGCCGCGGGAGACGACGCGCCGGCCGGAAACCGCTGCCCCGCCCCTCCAGCCAGACGGCTCCACCTGCCTCCGCGGCCGCGGGGGGCGCGGGCCCGCCGGCCCAGCCTGGACACGAGTGCAGCTGCCCAGGCCGTTTTTACACCCACTCGAGAAAATACTTACACCCAACTCCTGCTATGTAATGTGCATGTTTCCTTGTTCTTGATTATCTCTCGGATTTTAAGATTTGATGGTGAGAAGTATCCCCCTCATTTGGACGACTCCATTCACTCCCACCACCGAGAATGTTGTTGTGTTTCGGCTGGAACGACTCACTTCCGCCATAGAGACGGGAGGGAAGGAGAGGCCGACGAGCTCTGTGCTGCCTCCCTAGGCGGAGCGGAGTCATCGCGGCGAGCCCCCCCTGGGGGGAGACGCGGTCCCTAACTCGGGCCTCAGAGGCCAAGAAGGGGCACCGACGCTCTGAGATGAGGGCCATGCTAAGTGGAGAGGTGCCCTGGAGATGAGCCCAGGCCAGTGTGCTGCATGACGCCGAGTGGATCGCAAAGCTTTAGCGTTTCCAGTGCAGAGTAGCCAGGATCCCTGGCCCCACAGAGACTGGAGAAAGGGACTTCACCTTGCTCTGCGTTATCACCATACAGAAGGGCTGCTTGGTGCTCTACTTAACCAGTCTGGTGGCAGTCCTTGTAAGGCTGGTAATTCCGCCACTGCCTCTGTGTGTGCCTCTTGACGTCACTCATCCTTTCTGATTTGCTCCTTTAAACGGAGCTGGCTGTTGTGCGGCTTACAAGAGATAATTCATATGAAAAGCCTTTGTGCGCTGTGAAGTGTTATGTGAACATGAGTGCATGTTTAGTGCTGTGTAACTTCCTGGGAGCGTTGGTCCTCCAAGTAGATGGTCCGTCCAGGGCGGACAGGGGTTTCTCCGCAGCTCTGGGAATGCCCACAGAACCTGGGGGTTAAGATGCTCATTTTCCTAACACACACTTTCTCCTCCAAAATAATAATACATAACATGTATGGAATGGAATGGCTGTGATTCTAAGTGTTTTATATATGTTAATTTAATCGCACGAGACAAATTGACGCTGGGAGAGGTCAAGTAACTTGCCCGAGGTCACTGGGTAAATGGCAGGGCCTGGGGTTCACATGCAGGATTTCTTACCATAACAGAAGTTCTATTTCTGGTTCCTCCCGTGCACTACCACACTCCAAATGCCACCCCCAACGCCTGCTCTCTGATGGAGAAATGCCTTGATTAGTAGCATTTGCCAGTTCTCTACTATGGCCAATTTTAAGCTCTAGGCCAGCGGTTCTCAACCTGTGGGCCGCGACCCCTTTGGGGGTCGAACGATCCTTTCACAGGGGTCGCCTAAGGCCATCGGAAAACACATACATAATTACATATTGTTTTTGTGATTAATCACTATGCCTTAATTATGTTCAATTTGTAACAATGAAATTGGGGGTCACCACAACATGAGGAACTGTATGAAAGGGTCGCGGCATTAGGAAGGTTGAGAACCACTGACCTAGGCCATCAGTGAATGTGGAGTTCAGAAGGAAAGGATTACAGTTTGATCATAGAGTTACAATCGGCTCTAGAGGACCAGTACCAGCAGCTCCAGCATACCACTCTCACCTACCTGCCCTCAGGCTTCCCCTCTCCCACCCATCCTTCAAACCCCCTACTCAATCCCCTTTCTGGCTGACCTCCCCACCCATCTATTCCCCGTCCCCTTCCTGCCTCCCCTTAGCTCTGCCCTGTGCAGCCTTGGTCTCTGGTTGCCTCTGTCCCAGTTGCAGACACCTCCTCCAGGCAGCCTCGGAATACCCCCAAAGCCCGGGAAGGGGAAGCTGCCTGCCTTACAGACCATTGGCCTTTCCTGGAGCCTGGACTTAACCCAGGATGGGGTGTCTGTGAGGAGCCAAAGGCCGGTGAGAACCCAGGGGAGGAACCAGGGGCTAACTCCCAGATACAGCAGTGAGTGAGGGGGAGACTGACCTCTCCCTACCTCCGACCCAGTCCGTCTGCCTCCGGGCTCTGGGCGGCCACAACCCAACATCATCATCACCCTACTCCCTGCCATGGAGCCTCACTGGGCACCACAGCAGCACTTCGCATGCACGATGTGTGGCTTTCTCCAACCACTTGGGAAGGGAAATATCATTTCCCCCCAATTTACACAGGATGAGCTGGGGCTTAGGGATACGTGGTGAGTGGCTTGCTTCAATGGCTAATTTTATGTGTCAACTTGACTGTGCCCCAGAATGCCCCGATACTTGGTCACACTTTACTCTGGGTGTGTGTAAGCGTGTTTCTGGGTGAGACTCACATTTGAACCCCGAGGCTGAGGAAGGCAGCCCGCCTTCCCTAAGGAGGGCGGGCCTCAGGCAGCCATCCTGATAGAACAAAAGGCCTGACCCCCACACAAGTGAGGGGAACTCCTCCTCCAAGTTGGACCACTGGATTTTCCCTGCTTCAGACTTGAACTGAAATATCTGCTCTTCCTGACCTTGAGGCTCCGGCATCTGGAACCACACCATCAGCTCTCCTGGGTCTCCCGCTTGCCGACTGCAGATCATAGGACTTGTCAGCCTCCGTGCTCACGTGAGCCAATTCCTCCTAATAAAGGTATAGATCCTTTTTGGTTCTGTTTCTCTGGAGAACCCTGAGAAACACTCGCCAAGGCCACACAGCTACTCTTTCCTCATTCCACCAGTTCTTTGACCCATTCTTGTTCCTACTCAGAAACTCACCCTTCCATGGAGCCTTCCTTGCCTGAGGGTGAAGCCGAACCCTCTCATCTCTCTTATCTCAGGCCCAGGTGCTAGCCAAGACTTGCCTCCTCTTGCCTCCCTGAATCCTTATTGGATGGTTCTCATTGCACCTCAGTTCCTGGTTCCTACACCCACCAGGGTGGTCCTGACAGGGAAGGAAGGTCTTGGTCAAAATAGAGAGACTACATGGAATGAATTCTCCCATCTTATGCCACTACCCTGATGATCAAGATGCAGTCATTCATTCATTCATTCATTCATTCATTCACCACATACAGAACTTGTCCATATGCTAGACCCATGTCATACCAAAGTGGACAAGTCACAACCCTGGCCCTCTGGGAGCTCAGAGCCTTGCAGGGAAGAAGGACCAGGAGATCCACCTGGGCAAGAGAGCACAGTGGTATGAAAGAATGGCAGCAGGTTTTGTAGGGCTAGATGGGGCCAGCATGGAGGCTACTGCTGGCATTCCAGAGATGCCTGTGGCCTGGATAGACAGGGACCCATTCAGAGTGAAGACGAGTCTCAAGCCATGCTCCCAGCAAGTTGGGAGGTGACTGGGCACCAGAAGAAGCCGGCACAGCTGCAGAGAACACAGGAGAGCAGCCTGTGGCGCCGGCGGGAAGGGCATCCTGGAAGTTGATTCCAGAAAGAAGTGGGGCTCCAGGGAATTATTCTGGGGAAGCTTCCTGGGAAAGAGGAAAGAAAAGAGTTGGGGGGCGAGGCCTCACTGAGGACTGAGCATGGAAACGGAGGGTTCTGAGGCAGGAGAGGCAAGGACTTCTCAGCCACAGCCCAGAACCACGGCCAGGCAGGCGGAGGGGCAAGTGCTGAGGCCCGTGAGCCAGGCCTGCAGCAAAGGTCTGTGGGGGGAACTTAAAGGCCAACGGGAGACCTTGGGAGTAGGCAGCTGGCTTCGCTTGGAGCGCGTGGCCTTGGCTGGCCCCACCCATCCTAGTGCAGGTCCCCGGGGAGAGCTGATCCCTGACGCTGGTCCAGCAGGCCACCCCCAGCCATTCCAGAGCTGACCCCTGTGGCGTCACAGGGACGACTCAAGCCTCAGCAAAAACAATCAGTGGGACTGACGTCAGGCTGGGGCTCCTGATGGTGACCAGCCTGGCTGGGTAGCCAGCACCCTGCCTGCTGCCCCTCTAGTCGGGCCGGGCCGCGAGGGTGAAGAGGACCAGCTGTCCCCTTCTGACATCTGCCCCCCGGGATCCTGGGCCGGGGCGCCTCTACCTCCCACCCTTTCTGGGCTGTCACTCCCAGTCCAAGCCTCCTCCAAGGCAGCGGAAATGGCTGGGCGGAGGAGAGAGTGACAGAGAGCGTGAGAAAGAGGCACCTCCCAGCCCCGGCATCATCGGGCAGCCTCTGGACCTGGACTGGGCTGGGAGGTGGCGCGTCCGCTGCCAGCTCTCCTGGGGGAGTGGGGTCTGTCCTTCCACGGGGGGAAGGGAGGGGCCTCTCTTTGCTGGGAAGGTCTGTGTGTTTGTTTTTCTGGCTGAGTTGGGGTGGGGGTGAGGCTTTATTTTTGTGTTAGTCCCACAGGAGTGAGAAGTCCTGCAAAGTCTGTGCATCTGTTCCTTTGGGAGGCGTGTGTGTATCTGTTGTTCTCTGGGCCACACGGCCTGTACCCCAGTAGCCGGAGTTCTGAAAAGCAGCCACCATCCCTGGAACGTGACTGTCCTTGCAAAAGGAAAGGCCCTTCACCCATCCTTGTCAGAGGGTCTCTCTCCCCTGGTTTCTTGTCGAGCTGGGGACATCTCCGTATTTCCCTCGTGGTATCCGGGTGGGGGCCCATCTCTCTGATGTGCCCAACGAGGAGGGTGGTGGCACTCAGTACCCCATCTGCCTGGCGTGCTCCCTGCTAACACGGCAGTAGCAGGACAGCCACCCAGCACTCTGCTCCTTGGCCCAGCTGCCACCCCCAGTTCCATGCCTGGGTAGTGGCTGGGCAGTGCCAGCTCCTGAGTCAGACCTCAAGTCAGACCTCAAGGGGCAGGGGCAGGGCCCAGCAGGACGCCAGGGCTGTGCAGAGGATGCTTGGAGCCTGGGCCCAGGAGCGGGGGCAGGAGGCAGAAGCCAAGGCCAGAGCTCCAGGGCCCCAGGACCCTCAGGCCAGCTCTGAGTCCCGCTGGGGGCCCTGGGATGTGCCTCCTGCCCTCAGAATGTCCCTGGCCGTGTGGAGAAGGAGACATTGGGGTGGGCGTGAGGGGCTTTTCCTCAGCTCTGCATTACTTCCTGTCTTCACCACCGGGAGCTGGGGGTTTCCAAGTCCCATTACCAGCCTGGGCCTTACCCAGACAGCCCCCCTGTGAGCAGCCAAGGCCGAGCCTGCAGGAGCTGAGCCTGGAGCAGGGCTGGAGACAGAGGTGTGGGGCCAGGCCTGGCTGCTCCAGGTGGGTGTGAGCAGCTGCAGGATGAGCGGTGAGGCTGGGAGGCGGATGGACAGTCTCACCCTTCAGCCTCGCCTTCTGAGAAAGCCCAGTGGCCAGGGTCTCTGCTCAGTCAGGGACTTGGCGGGCCCTGGGGCTTGTCCAGATTTAACCTAAAACTTTCCGGGAATCCGCAGGCCCAGCGTCAAGTGACAAGAACAAACACCGCCCTCAGCACACAGCTGCCTCGTGACCAGGAACAGACATCACTAGCAACCTGCTGGCTGTCCGCTCACCACACCAAGGCCGCCCGCCCCCGACGGGCTCTCTCACAGCTCCCCTCGAGCACAGAGCTGGCTGCCACCGCCACGCACACTGAACGCTCACAGCCGGCCACGTGGCACCGTGCAGCTCACGTACAGTGTTGAGGTCGGGGTGCCCATGACCTTCAGAAGCTTCTCAAGCCCCACCGTCTCCCTCCATCACCAAGTGCTGGTAGCGGGGGCCCAGGTGTAGGGCAATGTCCTCCATTCCAGGCACAGATCCCTGGGGTGTAGAGTGCCCACTCAGACCCTAGACTCAAAGCCACCCCCCTCCCTGGTCACAGTGGCACCTTAGGGCTGGGGAGGGGGCCAGCGCCTCTGGGCACAGGGCCCAGCGTGGGTGGATTGGGGGGGTGGGGGGCAGGGAGGCAGGCTTCCTGGGTCTCCGTGTGGGGACAAACAGCAGGCTTTGAGGCCTTGGAAAATCCCGCCTGGGGTTCCAGGCCCTGCCAGCGTCACTGCCTTTTGACTATTGTCCCCTTCGGAAATGGGCCCAGCCCCCGGCCAGCCGGGACAGAGCGGCCATTGTGAGGCCCCACCAGGCTCAATGCCCCCTTGTTTGCCCTCCCAGCCCCTAGCAAGACTTGCAGGCCAGTTCTTCCAGTTGCTCAGTGGAAAGAAAGGGCCACCCTCTAGGCCAGCCCTTGGGCGGGGCAGGGCGGGACTGGAGAAATCAGCCGAGAGCCCCGGACCCCAGTAGCCAGAGTTCTGAGAAGCAGCCACCATCCCTGGAACGTCTTTTATTTCCGAGGCCCTGGGCAGGGAGGCCCCGTGGTTGGGTAGTTAGACACCAGCTCAGCCACTTACAAGCCAAGTGACCTTGGAAAAGTCATTTCCTTTTTCAGACGTGAATCCTCTTTTGTAAAAACAATGGCTATTATTATCGGGCGTTTGCTATGTGCGGGGCACTGTTTGAAACACTTTGCCTGCATGCGTTCTTGTCATCGTAACAGCAGGTTGATGAAACGGGTGCAGTGACTTTCTTCATTGGCAGATGCGGGTGCTGAGGCACAGAAAAGGCGAAGTCACTTGCTCCAAATTCCACAACCAGTAAGAGCTGTGGCCAAGGTCTAAACCCCGCGGTCTGGGTCCGGAGTCTGCGTTCTGTACCGGTCTGCTGCGATGCCCGCCTGAGAGGTGATAGTGAGGGCTTGAAATGACAAACATACAAAGAACCTAGTGGGCAGTGGAACATATACTGTAAGTGGAACAACACATTAATGTTTCTCTCTCTCTCTCCCCGCCCCCCTCCTTACTCTCTGTAATTAAAAAAAAAAAAAAAGACTTGGATTGGTGAGGGGTGCGGCCCTGAATCTGAACTTTTACCAAGCACCCAAGTGCGTGTGATGCAGGTGGCCTGGGGGCCACTCTTTTGAGAAACATGAATTTATTTTTGTTTTTTAATTTATTGCTTAAAGTATTACAAAGGGTATTACATATGTGTCCAGAAACATGAATTTAGATCGACCCCATCCTGAGGCCCCAGGCAGTGGCCATGCAGTATCCCCCCCTTCCCTGCGCTCAGTGCCGTGTAGCCCGAGGGCAGGTCCGCATGCCTGTTCCTACAGACCACAGATTCCCTGGGCCCAGGACCCACCTCCTGGGCGACACTCCACCTCCCCAGGCCACTGGCTCGCTCAGGAATAGGACAGAGTCAAAGGCCTCCCCAGTGCCCCGGCCAGTCTAGGTCCCCAGGGAGCCCCAACCACATGCGCTCACTGGGGTTCTGGGAAGACAGTCCAGCCCCAGGCCTCCTGAATGGTCCACACGTGGGTGAGGCAGGGAGCCCTGTGGTCCGTGCATGGTGACGGCCAGCAGTGTGTGGGCTTCCAAGCATGTGTCCTTGCCACCCCCTGCCAGAGCCCTGAGTGAGCTTTTGTCCCAGCATCAGCACCTGGCCAGGCAGGCAGGCGTGGGTGTGTCAGGAAATCTGCTTCTGTTCGCAGCCCTGCCTTCAACTCCATGCTGCTCTCTGAGAAGCCCCTCTTTCTCACCAGCCTCAGTTTCCCCGTCTGTTCAGTGGGGAGGTAAGTCTGGTGGCAGTGCTCTGATTAGGGCAGAGGTCCCTGGGAAATCTCCCACCAGCTGGGGCTGGACGGAGTCCCGCTGCCTTTGTGTCATTCTCCTCCACATCTGTCCTATCCTGCAGACAGATGTGGAGCCAGGACAGCCCAGTTTCCCCGTCTGTTGAGTGGGGAGGCGAGAGAACCACCTGGGTGCTCGAGGAGGGGCCAGGGTTGGGGTTGGGGTTGGGGTGGGGCAATGGAGAATCCTGGTCCCTGTAGATCTCTAGGCCCCCTAGTGATGAGAATGGCTGCCACATACTCTCTGTGCTTTCATTGGTCGATTCTTGTATGCGCCCTGACTGGAACCAACCTGCAACGTTGGTGTACCAGGACAATGCTCTAACCAAGCGACCTACCCGGCCAGGGCTACCAGCCTGAATCTGTGAGGTAGTCTAGAAATCTGCATTTCATTTTTATTTTATTTTTTGTTAATCCTTACCTGAGGATATCTTCTCCATTGCTTTTCAGAGAGAGTGAAAGGGAGGGAGAGAGAGAAAGAGAAACATCGATGTGAGAGAGACACATCCCAACTGGGGGTAGGGAGTGAACCTGAAACCCAGGTACATGCTCTTGAGGAATCGAACCTGAGACCCCCTCAGTGCCGCTGTTCAACGCTCTAACCACTGAACCCACCGGCCGGGGCTAAGAAATCTGCGTTTTAACCAGCTGACTAAGCAATGATGAGCTTGGGGGAAGGAACGCCTGCACCGGGACACTTGGGCACAGGTAGGACCTCAGAACATTCTCCTTGCCAAGAAGTCCAGGCCTGCCAGCAGCCTGGATCCTGATGCTGGGGTGTGAGGCATGTGGGGAAGGATGTTGAGGAAGAGGATGGAAAAAAACTTATACTGAAAACAGCCGTCACCATCATTCTGGGCTGCCCTGTGGCCAGCCCCATGCTAAGCACCACACCCACACGCCTGGATTCCAGCAGCAACACGAGGTAGGCCTCGCCCCTTTGTTACAGATGTGGAAGCCAAAGCAGAGATCACTGCCCCAGGGTAGGACTTGGATGTTATTTCCCTGCCAGTCGGCCTCCACCTCCACGAGCCTCCACTGCGGCCCCAGATTGCCAGAGGCTTTCTAGTGTCAGACTCCAGTCTCAGTGCTTCTGCAGAACGACCCTAGGAAGCAGATGCCATTATTATTTACCTTTTACAAAAGAGTAAACTGAGGCCTGTTAAGTCAGGTTGGTAATGTCCCAGACTTATCCAGTCACCTGTCTCTTATGTGATTATGGAGGGGGTGGGGGGGGGCGGGGGCGGGTGTCAGAGATAGACAGGACCCCAGTTTCAGCTACATGTCTATTTTTTATTCAATATATTAAATATATTAATCAGAAAAGTCACATACTATAAATCCAGGAAAATACACAAATATAAATGTCAGAATCTGTCACTTGTCTTCCTCCTCGAGTGAGTTTATGTACATGTGGAAGGAGGTGGCAAGAGAGAGTCAGCAGGAAGAGACTGGGAAAGGCTTGCCCAGGTTGGTGGGTCCCATCCCTCCCTCTCACCCTCCCCCCAACCTCAACCTCTTCCTTCCTGTATTTACAGCAGCATTTGGCTTATTTACAGCACAGCGGTGTGTGTGTTAAAAATGGTTTATCTTACAAAAACATGAAGGCCAGGGCTGGGATGGCGGGTAAGACAAATAGAAGGGGTCTCCCCCACGAAGGCAGCCCCCTCTTCCAGGGGGTGAGCTCCCCGAGCAGGTGAGGAGGCCAGTCAGTCTGCAGCTCCAGCCCCGGCGGGGGGCGGTGCTCCGGGGGAATCCAAGGTCCATGGGCTCAAGGCACTTGGGGTGGCGTGGGAGTGTGCGCACACGGTGCACACGTGTCCCGAGGCTGGGGTCAGAAGGGCAGCGTCTCCATAAAGATCTTGTCGACGATGGGCGGAGGGGGCACCAAGTCCTCCAGCTTGAGGTAGAAGATGCGCTGCAGGCCTTGGGTGCACAGGGTCCGCAGCTCGGGCAGCTTGCCCAGCAGGCGGGACAGGCAGCTGGCCGGCTGGGGCTCGCCCGCCACAGCCGAGACGTGCTCCTTCAGGCAGCTGGCGATGCGGTTCTGCAGCTCCTCCACCCGCCGAGGCTCCCGCAGCCCGTGCCGGTCTGTGAGGAGGGTACAGGATGAACCCCCCTGGACTGCGCCCCTCCAAGGCCTGGCCTCCCCCAGGCCTCCAGAACCGCTGCCACTAACCGTCCCTCATATTCCTCCAGCACTTTGCAAGAGCATGTCCACACACACGAAGCCACTCTGAGCCTCATCAGAAGACTAGGAAGGCGGGAACACCTTATCCTCCTCGTCCCGGGGGAGAAACGGAGGCCCAGAGAGGCTAAGTGACTTGCCCAAGGTCACACACACACAAAAGGAAAGCCTAGCCAAGTTTTCTGACTAGGCCAGTGTCTTTTCCCAAACCGGTTCCAAGAAGCCCTGGAGCCGAGCAGTGGTGCCCTAGAAGCCACCTCCAGCGAAAGCTGGCCTCTAACCCACAGGGGGCCTCAGATTCTGCTGGGTCCCCTGTGAAATCTGAGTGCAAATGGGATGGGGGCAGATTCTGGTGCTTTAAAAAGTAAAGCATAACCTTGGCTGGTGTTGCTCAGCGGTTCAGTGTTGGCCCACTCACTGAAGGGTCACGGGTTCAATTCCTGGTCAAGGACATGCACCTGGGCTGCAGGTTGGATTCCCCAGCCCTGGTCGGGGCACATGTGGGAGACAACCAATGGATGTGTCTCTCTCACATGGATGTTTCTCTCTCCCCCCTCCCTCCCTTTTACTCTCTCTAAAAATCAATGGAAAAAATGTCCTTGGGTGAGGATTAACAAAAATAAATAAATAGTAAGTAATAAAACAGTGAGATCTGAAAACCTCCGCATTGAACACCCAGAGCCCATCCTGCATAATTATATTTACATAAACCACCCAAGAGGCCCAGGGAGCCTGTTCTGTCAGAGGTCAGGATGGAGTTACCCTTGCGGGTCGGGGGGCACAAGGAGGGCTTTGGGGGACTGGTCCTGCTGGTTCCATGGGCGTGCTTAGTTTGTGAAAATTTATCATTTGGGCAGTTATGCAACATAATTCAGTTCAGACTTTAAAAATAAATCACAACCCTAGGCCACTTACAACACCTACACAGTCTGGACCTTGGGTCGCTTGGGATCATTCACAGGCTGGCCTGGGCTTCGCAGTCACACGCAGCTGGGCCCCAGCCCCAGCTCTGCCTCCCACCGCAGTGCTGCTCTCCCACCCGCAGTGCTGCTCTCCCACCCGCAGTGCTGCTCTCCCACCCGCAGATGCTTGCCCCTCTCGGCATCCCACCCCCGCTCCACAGTGTGGCAGCCTGGGAAGTGTCAGATGCCAGTCCACCCAGGGCCCGCCGGCCCTCCCCAGCCCCCAGGACTGGCCACTCACCTGTGATGAGGACAAGCGCAGAGAGGCACGCGAAGGCGGGGACATCAACAGCCAAGCTGTGCAGGGACCGAGAGAAGGCCAGAATGCCGTCGATCCAGTCGCCGAAGCCCCGGGCACACTGCAGCCGGTGCAGCACGAGGCCAGAGCAGAAGACAAGCTTCCCCTCGCCTGGCTTCGACCTGGAGGGCGGGGGTGCAGGTGGTGGTCAGGGGGGCTCCCGGGCAGGGCAGCCGGGGAGGGGCAGGGCAGGCAGCAGGCAGCTCACCGGTAGGCCAGGCGGAGGATGAAGAGCTCCAGGAAGGCCGACTCCAGCAGCAGGTCCTGGTCGCCTGTGCACAGATCCGCAAAGCCCGGGATCTTCTCGGCCCACTTGCGGATGACCTCCAGGGACCCCGAGAGCAGGTCGTAGAACTGCTGCACGTCCCTGGCATCTTCCTTCCCAAAGTGGGGCAGCACCAGCTCCTGGAACTAGGGGGCGGTCCCGAGGGGTCAGCACGCCACATAGGGCCCTGGGCCAGGGCCACCACGTACAGCCACCTCATGCATCGGAGGCCAGATCTCGGCGGTGAGAGAGGAACTGAGATCCCGCCCGCCTCATGCCTCCCAATGCTGGCACAGTCACCCAGGGCAGAGGCTGCTGGGGGGAGCACATTTTTCTAACTGGCCACCCACCCCAGGGGGTACATTTTTCCATCTGGTCAGCCACAGGGGCTGCTCTTTTTTCAATTTGTCCAACAACTGAAGAGGGGCCTTTTGTCATCTACACACAGGCACTGGATGTGGGCTGGGGGCTCACCTTGGAGTAGTCCAGCTTGGCTGTGCTGGGCCCCGAGTCCAGGTGCGCCCGGACCAGGGAAGTGAGGAGATTGGCAGGGGAGGCATCTGGGGGCTGCCTGGGCTTTGAAGGGAGCCGCCCCCGCCGTCCCTTCAGGCTGTCTGTCCGGACAACTGCAAAGAAATGGCAGGGGTGAGGAAGGGAGGAAGAGACCCAGGAGGGCCTCTCGGCCCAAGACGTGTACAATGCTGGGAAGACCAAGGCCCCAGAGCCCCTGAGACCAGGGGACCCAGCAGGGACCGCCCCATAAGCAAGGCAGGTGGACCAGAGGTGGGGTAGAAATACGGTCCAGGCGCGCCCTCCCCCGCGGCCCACCAGGACGAATGCCGGGGCCTCTGCCTGCCACACCCATCAGGCCCACCTCTGTCCCTTGGCATGTCCCACCACCCACCTTCCTTCACCATGCCCACAGCCAGGCACTTCTGGAAGCGGCAGAACTGGCAGCGGTTTCGCCGCCTCTTGTCCACAGGGCAGTCCTTGTTAGCCAGGCAGATGTACTTGGCATTTTTCTGCACTGTGCGCTGGAGGGGGGACAACACGGAACAGGCTGTCAGAGCGTGTGGGGAGGGGGAGCCAGGGGAGGGGACTGTCCAGATCCTGCTGCCATCCTAGACAAAAGCCCTCTCTGTTCACAGCTATTTTTCTAACATTTGGGTGGCAGGGGAGGGTGAGGTGGAAGGGTGGGGGGAGAAAGAAAGTCTTGGGGACACTGGGGGAGGCTTCTACATCAGGAGGAAGACCCCAGGGACACCAGGCTAGGGGCGAGGGGCTCCCTGAAAGCCCAGACACCTGCACGTCTTATGTGCCTGCATCCGCCTGTCCCTTCCTTGAGGCAGACAAGAGAGGGCCGCGGAGGGGCGGAGGGGGGTGGTGACGGGAAGCTAAGCAGGCACCCAGTGCTGGGACAAACACACAGCCTGTTCCCAAGTCCACCCCCAGCCCTCAAGCACCAAGCCCTCTTCCCAGATCCTTTCATCTCCTGCCAGGAACAGGAGCGCCTGGGGCCCCCTTCCCACCAGGGCCTGGATTCGTGGGGGATGGGCAGAGGGAAACCAGAGGCTGGCCATGAGCACATACCCTCTTGGGTGCCCCTGCAGCCCACACCCTCTGCCCGTATCTCACCCCTCTCTCCATCACACTGCAGTCCCGCCGGCAGTGTGCGCCCCAAGACACGAAAGGTCCCAGCCCCCTGCCATTTCCTGGGGACCTTTCCTGAAAAGCACGACTAGTTGGGAGAACCCACAGACCCACTGGGGTGAGAGACCAGCCTGTCCCCACTCCTCATGAAAAGCCACACCCCGGGCAGCCCAATACCTTGAAGAAGCCCTTGCAGCCCTCACAGGTGCGGACCCCGTAATGCTGGCACGAAGCATTGTCCCCGCACACGGCGCAGCGGCCCTCGCTTCCGGCCGGGGCCCCACTCCGGGACTTGGCCGAGGTCGCGGGCGCACTCAGCATCCCCGGGCCCTCCAGGTGTGGAGAAGTGGGAGCCAGGCCTGGGAAAGCCGTGGGCATGGAATAGCTCTCTCCCTCCACCAGCTGGTGGGTGGCCTGCGAGGGGAACAGCTTCAGGGGGCTCTGGGCCAGGCTGGGGCCGGGGCCGGTGGGGGGACTGAAGGAAAAGAAGGCCGGCGGCTGGGGGGGCCCCGGAGCCTTGGGCAGCTGCTCTGTCCATGCCCGCAGGCCTTCGTAAGTCTGGTTGGGTGAGAAGGGGCCAAAGGAGCCGTCCCAAGGAGAGAGCTGGGGTGGCTGGAGGCCTGGCGTGGGTGGTGACGGGGCTGAGCAGGGACTGCCGTAGTAGTCAGAGCCACTGGAGGACAGGGTCTCATCCAGCGGGCCGCTCAGGGTGCCGGGGTAGCAGCCGTACACCTGGAAGTCCTCGAACTTGAAGGAAGCAGAGGCAGGGGAGGTGGCTGAGGACGAGGATGTGGAGGAGGCCGAGGAGGAGGCTGAGGAGGATGGCTGGGCTGTTCCCGGCAGCTGGTAGAAGAACGTGTCAAACTCCCCCGTGTAGCCGTCCATGAAGGTGCTGAAGCTGGGCAGGGCCGTGGGCGCAGTGGGAGCCGCCTCGGGGCTGGCCAGGTCCATGGTGGGCTTGCTGAGCTCAGGGATCAAAGGGTCACTTGCCAGGTGGTCACGGGGTCCTGGGCTTGGTGCTGGTGTCCCATATTGGGCTTGGATACAGGGCATCTCTGGAGAGGGAAGACACCAAGGAGGGGAGTCCGTGAGAGAAGCCTGACTCTAAAGATAGACATGAGCCCTGACCGGTGTGGCTCAATGGATAGAGCGCCGGCCTGCGGACTGAAAGGTCCCAGGTTCGATTCTGGCCAAGGGCATGTACCTTGGTTGTGGGCACATCCCCAGTTGGAGGTGTGCAGGAGGCAGCGAATCGATGTTCCTCTCTCATTGATGTTTCTAACTCTCTATCCCTCTCCCTTCCTCTCTGTAGGAAATCAATAAAGTATATTTAAAAAAAAAAAAAAAGATAGACATGAGACCCTGAGGTGTTAGAGCCACAGTCAAGCCTAGAACCCAGGAATTCTGGCCCCCGGCCACAGCACCATCTCCACCTCCTTGTCACAAAAAGCCCCTGAGCAAAGGCCCAGTGAGAGTGGTCTCGGTCGGAAGGCCTGCCACACCCAGTCAGCCTGGGAGCCCTGGGGAAGGCATCCAGCCAGAATTTCTCTGTCAGAACAGGGGGAAGCTGTGTTCCTCCAGTGCCCTGCCCTGCCCTCCCTCGCCGGGTAAGGCATGGGTGGGGGCTGGGAGAAGGGTGGGTGGGAGAAGCAGCCAGGCTCGGCCTTGCCCAGTCCCCAGGAACAGATATGCTGTTTCTCCAATCTGGCACTTCTGGGAACATTCCCAGGCACCACCTAGCCTCTGCAAAACTCCCCCCGCCCCCGCCCCGCGTACCTGGGAAGGACATCCTGCAAATGGAAGAGGAGCTGGGAGTGAAGGCCCCCTGCCTCAGAAAGAGGCCTAAGCACCAATGAACCTGTCTCGTACCCCTGCCCCCACACTGCATACTGAGCAAAGGCTGCAGATCCCACATGCACACTGGTCCTGCCATCTGGGGATGGGTACCCACTCTGCACTTGCCTGGGATGCTCTCAGAGGCAAAGAGGAAGAGAGCCCAGGACTCCTCACCCCGTCCCCAGCTCCCCAGGGGATTGGGTAACCTGGCTCCAGACCTTTAAAGGCCATATGCTGAAGAGAGGCGGGGGGGGGGGGGGGGGGAGGCAGGAGGGAGCAGAGAACAGCCCCTTGGAGGACCAGGAGAATGGACAGTCCCTAAGAGGAATTTCTCTGCTACCCCCAAGCATTTTTCTCTGTACTTTTTATAAGAGAGCTCTCCGAGTCCACCAGGAGACAGGCAGTGGCTATGCAGGGAGAGGGGCTTGCTGGGAGAAGACATCCTGCCCTGCCTGGGTCCCTCCATGAAAGGGTGTCCGTGCTCTGAAAACTTCAGGAGCTCAGACAATGGGGTTACACCCCCGCCCCAATCCCGAGGAGCAGAGAAGCATCACTCAGGGGGATTTGTAAGCTCCCAGACCGGTCATAAACTAACAGAGAAGTTTCCCATCCCTCCACAGGTCTGCACAGCTCTGGCCTCACCAGCCAGGGAGGGGCGCTGGGTAAGAAAGCGAGCTGGAACAGAGCACCATAATCTAGGGGGGCAGCAGGAAGGGGCAAAGAACCCAAAGAGTCCTCGGGCTCTAGCCTTTCTCCCACCTCCATGGCCCTAGAGAGGGTAGCACCACCTTGACCTAACACTCCCCCAAGCAACCCAGACAACAGAGCCCCAGGAAGCTCTGGCCCCACCCACCCAGCAGCACCTGTCCACAGCACACAGCACCTGTGAGAGATAAGGTGGCCACGTCTGCCTGCGCTAGGAAAGCGCGGGCAGGGATGGGTTTGGGGTGGAGGAGAGGCAGCAGCCACGAAGGGCTGGGCGTTCCAGCTTTATTCAAATCCTGTTTCTCCACTTGGACGTCCCACATCCGGATCAACCCCCACCAACCTATACCCACACCCCCATGCAGGTACTTAATGGCACAAGATACGGACCCACATGGGGGTGGAGACAACAGCAAAGTCCCACAGGGAGGAGGAAGGGGCGGGGTTGAAGGAGGGAGGGGGCGAATCCGGCTTCAGGCAGGTCCTGGCAACAATGTGGCTTGCACCTGTTATGCTGAACCCGCCTCAGGCTGCACCCTACCTGTCTGATCCAACAGTGACTCCGGGGGTAGAAGGAGCGGGGTATCCTCCAGATAGTACCACACCAGAGACTCTAACATTAGTAACTGACATCCAGGATCCCCAAGGACCAGGGTTTCCACCTCTCTCTCTCTCTCTCTCTCTCTCTCTCTCTCTCTCTCTCTCTCTCTCTCTCACACACACACACACACAGGATCCAAGCTACAGCTAAAACAAGTTTCCTTGTTCTTCCAGAGACCCTGCTCCTGCCCCAAGAAGACTTTCTTATTCCATGATGCAACGCACCCCCTCCCCTGTTCAGCCACCGATGCTGGCCATTTCCTTGGGCAACCCAGAGTCTGCTAACATAGTTCGGGCAGAAACTCCAGGCTGTATCCTGCAAGCTCAGCGGCAGCTTCTTAAGTGTTAAGAAAACTACTAGGAGCATGGGGAGGGGGCTGACATGCTGGGGGGAAGGAGACCCTTTTGGAAATCCAGCGGATCCCGGCAGCTGAAGCTCTCTGTACCTTTCCCCCCACTGTACTGGGAACCCCGTCAGCACCTCATCCAGGGCGCTGTGTGCCCAGGGGAGCACCCTGGGGGACTGAGCTACGGACAGCTTCCTACTGGACAAGTCCCGACTCCTGGCGCCAACCCTAACCCCCTGAGGCTTCCACCTTGCACAGACATTACCCCCGCACCAAGCAGACTCCAGTCCAAGCTGGGTCCTTGCTCCGTTCCAACTGCTCCCGACAATTCCAGAGCTGCACCCTACACCCGTCCTCCGGCATGATGACCCTGCCCACAACATCCTTTCTACCCGCGCGTACACCCATCTCCTTCATGCAACACCCCGAAAAACCAAGACAGAGAGCTCAGATGAGCTGCACGCTCCCCGCGGGGGTACCTACCCGGCCGGCTCCTGCTTCCCCAGCCCGGGACCAGCACCCCGAGTCGATGTCTGACGCCGAGTGCGCTCCTGCCGTCCTGCACACTCCCCTAACTTTCGCAGCCGCCACCGCTGGGGCTCCCCGGCGGAGCCGACCCTCCTCTTAAGCGCTCCGTGACGCACGGGGAGGGGCGGGGGCGCCTCTGACGCACGGCCGGCTAGCCCTGGCCATACAAGGGCGCGGGGGGCGGTGCGGTTCCGGCGGGAGGCGGCGCGGGCCGGGGAGCCCGAGGGGGCGGAGCGAGAGGGGGGCCTGGAATGTCTGCGCGGGTGACGCACGCGGGGTTCCATTGACGCAGGGAGCGCGGACTGTTTGATCTATAAATAGTCCCCTCGCGCCCGCCGCGCCGGCTAAAAATAGCAACCCGTGGACTCCCGAGGCTCCCCCGCGACACCCAGGGCCCGGCCCGGGGTCCCCAGGTCCGAAATAACCGGCTGGAGGGCCAGAACCCAAGGAGAGGGCGCTCTGGAGCCGCGGCCGCAGGGCTTCCCCGGCGAGGAACTCCTCACCCTCCAGCTGCTCCCGCTCCCTCCGGCTCCCTGGGCCCGCTCCGCCTGGCACCCTCCCAGGTCCTTCCTGGAGGCCTGGGGTTGGGGCGGGCAACCCAGGCACACACCTGAAGCACCTGCGCCCCCACCGCAGCCCCCTGCACTTGCCCGGTCTCCCCCTGCGGTCTCCCCAGCGGGGTCTGGGACTGAGAGGTGGCCCCAACGATCAGTAGGAGCCGTATTCCCTCCCCCAAATTTCCTATGCAAAATACCTTCCGGAGGGCAGGGGTTTTGCCAGGCGGAAGATGGACCAATGGGCTCTACCCCGCCCGCTGAACTTCATTTCTCACCAGTCCCCTCCACAGTCCCTTCCAGGTTGAGTGAACTCTGGTGGGAAATTACCGAATTTCAGAATTGGGTTGGGCCTGAGAAATTTTTTCGAATTTGTGCAGACTCTTCCCCATTTTATAAATAAACTCAGAAATATGGCACTTGTTCAAGATCACACAGAAAGGTGGTGGCCCACGTGGGTGATCCCCACTGAGTGCATATCTAGGGGATCTTTTCTCGCGGTCCCCTGTCTCGAATAAGGGATTACCCACACTCCCACCTCACCTCCAACACCTGTGGAAAGCTCTGACCCGCCCTGTATCAGGGCTATATCAGGGCACAGACCAGGCTGCAGCCACCTGGAACCTTCCCCGGTCTGGCTATCGACCCTCCACCCCCATTCTGCTCCTCACCTGGGGAGCCCTTACCTGCTAGGAAAGAGAGGAAGGAAGGGCTAATATTCATAAGGAGAACACACACACACACACACACACACACACACACACTGGGGCCCCACCCAGCCCCCTTCTCCCCTGCAAGTCAACATGAAGTTTCTGCTTCCACTGAGCCTGCACCCCTGTACCCCACTCTCACCTCATCTGGGCCCCCTACATAAATCCCCTCTACCCTTGAGGCACTTTCTGCTCCTCACATCCATCCTCCCCTTCATCCCAGGTTCCCCACACCCTTGTCTCCAGCCCCCACTTCTGTCCACTCAAAGGTCCAGCCAGCACCTCAAACTTCATCTGTTCCAAGCAGTGCTTGTCATCTGTGTACTAGCCGTCACCCCATCTCTGCTCCTGATGCCCTACATGCAACTTTTCATTTTTTCCTGAAATCCTATTTTGGAACATCTCTTGGATCCCCAGTTCCTGCTGCCAGCCACAGCTGTGCCTCAGTGGTCCCTGAAGGAAGCAGCAGCAGCCCAGCCGAGTAAGGCCAGTGACCTCTGCTTTTCCTTACCTGCACTCATTAAGAAAACTAAAACCACCCCTTGACCAGCTTGTCTCCACTTCTCAAACCCCACTGTCCCCCGGGGTGGAGCAGTCTTCACGTAACACCAATCTCATTCGGTGATGTGGTCAGGACCCGCCAGAACGCCCCTATTACAGCATACAATCTCCATGCGGACCAGCCTTCAGAGAGCTCTGGCCTCTCCCAAACCAGCTTCCAGAGACCCCTCAAGGCCACCTGGGTAAAGGTGAAGCATGGGGAGGGTAATGCCAATGGGACCAGCCAGGATCTCCACACCACTTAAGCCAAGATTTTTCTTTGTCTTGGGCCTTTGCATAAGATTTTGCTTAGGAGGAAAAAACAAAAAAGGATTCAGCTTTAAAAAAAGAAAAAGGCTTGACCACTAACATCATTCATGTGCTCCCATTTTGCAGATTAGGACCCAAGGGCTCCCAGAGGATCTGCACCCTGCTCAGGCCCACGCAGCAAGTCCGGGCTGATGAAACTGGGCTTGCCGCCCAGTCCCCCAGCCCGCCCTGGGACGCTTCCTTCCAACCAACAGGGCCTTCCTCAAAAAATAAAAATAATTTTAACATGTCAGCAAAAGATGATTCGCCAGATCAGCGTTCTTCCCTCCACCCCCATCAGCCAAACAGGTGTATTAGCTGCGTGAGCTCAAGCCCAGCCTTAGCAGTGCTTTGAGAACTGGGCCAGCCTTGAGCCCTAGCACCTGCCTTTCCTCCCGACCGCTTTCCATTTCCCTGCTCTCCCATGGGGAGGCCCACCCAGGAGCCCCAGGGAACTCATGTGTGTTGAGGAGCTGTCCAGGGCCCTGGCCTAAATCTCCACATCTCAGCCCTAGCCTCCAGATCTGTGTCCGCAGCCCAGGCCCCACCTTCCCTGGCTGCTGCAGGTTTGGAGGCTGCAGTATTAGTGCTCCAAAGGCAGAGGGGAGAGGAGGCAGCTGCATCTGCCACCTGGACATGCGTGTAGGAGGGGAGGGGTGCCGGGAGGTCTAAACACCTTACACTCTGAAAATAGAAGACAAAAGTAGAGTCCCTCTGTGGGAACACTGCCAGGGCCACGCATTGGGCACCCCTGGGCTCATCCCTGCTGGCCAGATGGCCTCCAGAGGAGGTGGACTGGGGCTCTGGAGGGAGTGGCATCTGGCTGAAGTAGGACTGTGGGGAAAGGCATATTTGATGCAGACTCTGGGAGACCTAGACCATAAGCTGGTCCCAGGCTGCCCAGAGACTCCTAAGGGACCCTCCCCCTTTCAAGACGTCTGGCCTTCAAGAGCGAAACAGCTCTGGTGGTGGTGGGGGGGGGGGGGGACAGGTAATGATGAAGCAGGTAATGATGAGAGATGTATCCAAAACTAGAGGGAAGAACCAGAAAGTAAGAAAGGGCCACGATAACATAGGAAGGACAGGGATGGAAGATGTCATATTGGAGATAAGACAGCCAACCATGTCAGGCTCCCACTGCAGGCCCAGCCCACCAATCTGCCCTCATAACTCTCCCATATAAGGACCCTGGGTTAAACCTTCCCACCACCACCTGGGCACATAGCTCCTCTTCCTTCTATTCTAACCCTGCTGATCCCCTAAGACAGCTCATGTGCCACCCCCTGGGTCAGCCTCACTTAATAAGCACCTCCTCACTGGGGGTTGAGGGCATGGGGAATACTGATCAAGGGTCAACCCAGGGCACTTTGCATGGATTTTTCCACGAACCCTCTCCTCAGCCTTCCAGGAGAATTCTGACCCCCATTTTATAAATGAAGAGATGGAGGCTTGGGAGCAGGACTCAAACTCAGGTCCCCTAACTCTCAGTTTTGTGCTGGACCCAGTGCCCCCTTGTTTCTTATTAAGGGCACCACAGAACCAGGTACACACAAGCATCTGTAAATCGAAAATAGTGGTGCCAGGAGGGGGTCTTTGGAGGGACTGGAAACCTTCTGATTCACAATCTGGACATGGCCACCCACTCTGGAAAAGTCACAAACTATACTCTTAAAATATTACACCTACCATTTGCATGCTTTGTGGTCTATATATTATACTTTCAAAAATAAAAGTGTAACTAAAACACAGTCACGCCTCAACGAAAGCAATATCTATATGTAAATGGTACAGATGCCGCTGGAATTTACTCATTCAAGTGTGTGTTTCTGAAATGACCGAGAAACAGCGCTGTTTCTCATTATGTACTTGTTCTAATGCTACTTACTCAGAACACAACTACAGTTGGGAGAGCCCATGAGATCTGACATTACAGAAGGGTCCTCGCGCACTCAGTATGTTTTCTGAACAACTTACTAGGCCCTTGCCCCTCCTAGTCACATCTTAGGGGGACTTACCATGTGTTCAGCCACACCCCGTCCCCTCCAATGTGTGAACATGAGAGCAAGGCCCTGTCTCCCCCAATTTGGCAGGGGGACCCCTCATGCATCCTCAATAGTAGTAGCCCAGGGCCGTCCCAAATGGGTAGCCAATGTTCCCAGCCCAGAGGGAGGGCGTGGAGCTGAGTGAATAGAGGATGGAGGAAGTGGAACTGCACAGCCCCTTTCCCACGCTGGCCCCTGACCTCAGGCTGCCCCGCCGCTGCTGTGCAGAGGGCAGGAACTTGCCCCACTTTCACCAAAACCATCCCCACCCACAGGCCTCCACACCCACCCCAGGGTGGGCAGAGGGAGCAAGCTTTGCCTCCTCTCTCTGAGAAGTGGCCAGGGGACCTTCCCCGCCTCAGCCCCAGGACCTATGCCTGCCCTGGCCTGGCCACTTCCTCTTCCTGCCCTGACAGTGGGCAGGGGGATTTGTGCTGGGGGTGGGGACACACTGCCTACTGTCCCAGGGGGCTTCCCACGGACATATGTTATCTCCCTGAAAACAGGCTCCCAAGGAGGTGGGCAGGTTAGCCGCTGCCCCCCACCTCTCACCCCAGCCCCTGGCTGGGGCAAAAGGCAGAGGAGCCAGCAAACCTGGTGTGCGACCAGTCCCTTGCCCTCTCCAGACTGTTTCCTCATCTGTCCAATGCCGACAGCATCACAGTCCCAGGGCTGTGAGAATTCATTCCGCTAACTGGGCAGGGGGGGGGGGGGGGGGGAGGCTCAACAGTGAAGTGGAGCACCATCTGGGAACGGGGACTCCAGGGACCTGCAGCAGGATCCTGGGTCACAGGAAAAGGAGACAGACACCAGGGTCCTCAGCTAACTGGGGAGCCAGCACCCCTTCTTTAAGAACCAGAGAAAAACAGGGCTTGAGTGAAAGGAAATGAGAGTGTGCCCAGAGACGTGGCTCCACCCAGCACCAGAAAATTCCAGACTCTGTATGCAGCAAGTGCTCAATACGCTAAAGAAAGCTAGCTAATTAAGGAGGGCAGGCCTCTCTCCATAGAGGTCATTTTCAGTCCAGTGATTTCTCAACCCCACTTCCCTCTCAGGCCAGACGGAATTAACATACAGCACAGAGGAATAAGATTAGACTTCAGTAAGAACAGCCAGAGCTGGGAAACGCAGACAGGATCACGGAGTTCCTTTGGGAAAGGACAGCCCACACCTCCTTTGCACCCTCCTCAAACCCCTTCTATGCCCCTCCATCTGCTCAGCTCCTGGCCAGCAATCCCCTCCTCCTTCCCTGGAGGGTCTCCCATCAGCCTGCAGAACATCAACACCCACCGAATTCTCCAGCCCCTGCCCAGGGTCTCCACCCAGCCACCTTGGGCAAAATTTCAAATTCCAAAATAAAAAAACCCTCTGATAATGAGCCCCAGCCGGAAAGACTGATGCATTTTCCTATTGTTAAAGTATTTTTAGTCACAGGCTCTGGATTCGTTTAGAGACTCACGTTCAGAAAGGGAAAAGGTTTTGTTTTTTTAAGCACTGAGAATGAGAGCACAAGAGCCTCCCACGTAAGGAGCTGCCACTTATTCCAGGCCAGGCCGAAGCCGCTGGCCGGGGGCCTGGGGAGCATGTTTGTGGCAAGCTGGCTGGCGGACCTGCCAGACCTCACTCCAGCTCTGCTTCTCAGGCACCCAAACCAGCTGGGAAGCTGGGCAAGGAGAGTGGGGCAGGCGTGGGGAGCTCGGGGAAGCCAAGCCCAGGGGTCTGCCTCTCAGTCCCAGCAGGTGGGGGTCCAGGGACCCTACTCAAGAACCAATGCTGAAGTACCCGGGTGGACACCGGCTCACTCCAGTGCCCCTCCCCACCTGAGCACACCAGTGCCTTGTCCAGACCTGGGCGACAGAGAGGAGGCTGGGACCCTGTTGGAGAGCTCCGAGGAAGGAGAAAGATGGCATCGTGTCTCCCGGTTCTCAACCACCGAGTGTCCCCAGGTCCAACTCCCATCATCCAACTGCAGTCAAGCCCTTACTCCAGTGGTTCTCAACCTTCTGGCCCTTTAAATGCAGTTCCTCATGTTGTGACCCAACCATAAAATTATTCTCGTTGCTACTTCATAACTGTAATGTTGCTACTGTTATGAGTCGTAATGTAAATATCTGATATGCAGGATGGTCTTAGGCGCCCGCTGTGAAAGGGTCGTTCGACCGCCAAAGGGGTCGTGACCCACAGGTTGAGAACCGCTGCCATACTCTCATTCCTCAGGACATAGGCCACCCTTGCTCCCTCCTCCTCCCCGACTCCTAAAGGAACCACAAAGCAGACAGTCTCAATGGAAAAAGATCCAAACAGCCCAGCTCTTGTGCCTCAGTTTCCCCATTCCTCAGACTCACCAGTTTCCTCCTCACAATCGGCTTTGACTCATCGTGGGCAGCTGCACGGAGGGAGGACAATCCCAGGCCCGGCTGGGGGCCCTTCCCGGCGGCCTCAGGGAGCCCTGAGGGAAGAGACGCGACTGCCCAGTCAGCTCGTCCTGCCCAGGGAGGCTGTGCACCAGCTGAGCAGGCTCAGGACGTGGAGCTGTCTCCAAGCCAGCATGTCCTCCTCTGTTTATATAGCAGAAACCAGAGCGGCCTCTGGGGACACGGGAGCTGCCTCAGGGCCCTCTTGGCTGGAGCCTGACTTTGGCCCAGGTCAGCAAGAGCCCAAAATAGTCAACTGACGGGAGCCCCGGTGTGAGCGTGACCCTGGGCCCGTGCCCAGGCCTGGCAGACAGGTGTCCACGTCACAAGACCAGCAGCTCTCGCACTCACGGGGCCCCAGCTGGCAGCCCCTCGGGGTGGCCTTGGCCGTATATCTGACATGAGAGTTTCACCCAATCACCCAGACGACGAGGTGAACACAGGAAATCCTGTCATGGGGGCTGCTGTGTACCCAGAGGGAAGGCTGGGAGCTCAGGATGCCAGGTTTGAGCTGAGGGTACAGGTGGGGACAGAGTAATGGGAAAGATACCTGGCCCACTGCTGTCCTCTTCACTCACCTGCTGCCCAAGTCGTGATCTCCGGCTGACCAGGGGCACCTGCCTCTCCCACTTACAGGAATGCCTCTTCCTGTCCCCAGCCTGAAGCTGGGGGCACAGAGCCTGCTGCCAGCGTGAGGCCAGGTGCACAACCAGGGCAGCCCTGGAAACGGAGGCCCTGCTTCCCAGGGCTTTCCCTTTGCCACCCAGGCTCGAACTGGACATCCCACCCTCCCCAGCCCAGCCATCTCTCTGGGACTCTCTGCACCCTGAGCACCAACTCCCCAGGAGGCAACCGTGCTTGGGGGGGGGGGGGGGGGGGGGGCTGGGGGAGATACTGAGCCAGCTCCTGCTTCATCTGACATCTCCCAAGGCCTGAGGGGGGCTGCTGCTCAGAGACGGCCCTCTGTTCTCTGTTCCAGGGAAGAAAAAGGGGAATCACAGGATCCCTGTCCAGGGGTCCAGGTTGCACTCCAGCTCCCTCAGGTAAACACGGTAACCAGGACTGTGGTGCCCTTGGCCCCATCCCAGTATCTCAGGTCCCCCGGGAAAGGGCTGGTGGATATCCCATTCTGATTACCCTCCCACCTACCCCCCGTCACCCGCAGATCGGCTTGTGCCTTCTCTGGAAGCATGCTCAGACAAGAAGGTGTGTCCTCACAGCAGATCAGGCCTCTGGGCTTGCCTGGAATCCAGGAGCCTGGATTCTAAGCTTGGCTCTACATGTCCTCACTGTGGGACCTTGAAAAGTCACTTACCCCCTCTGTAACTCAGTCTCCTCGTCCATAAGGAGAGGCGGTGAGCGAGATGGCCAAGGATCCCTCTGGCCATGTCTGCAAGACTGAGATTTTCCCCCTCAGGAATGCTGGGGCCTCTCCCCGTTCTTGGTTAGCAAGATCCTTCCCATTTACAGAGGCACCTCCCCCTACCAGACCTCACAGGACCTTCAGGGCAGCCACAGTAGGCAGGGGCGGTCAGCACCCTTTCAGGGAGGAATGGGGTCATCCCGCCTTCCCTTCATGCACTCCCCTGGTGCAGTGCCTGCACCTAGAAACAAGCAGCTTCCCATCCCCCATGTCTGCCCCACTATACTCCCTGCCTGGCCCTGAACTACCCAACTCCACCCCATCAGCTTCCTGGAACGGGGCACATGCTGCCTTGAGAGCAGCTGTCACCCCCCACCCCCACCATCACCCCATGTCACAGGGCCCAGAGTGCCCCCCTCCACCTATCCTGCTAAGAAAATAAGGCTTCCCCCTTCCCCACCCCCACATTACCCCCAACACTGAAAATCAGATCTCCCCACGCTGAGCAGCACCTCGCCTACCACCTCTGCAGGGCTTCCCCCTCCATCCCCCAAACCACATCCACTTCAGGCGGCTCCACACCCACCTCCACCCCCTAACCCCACCTGCTCGGGGGCCCCAGGGGTGTACAAAGAACAACAGCAGAGCACTTACCACTCTGGATGGATGGACAGACCCTGGGCAATACTCAAACCATCCTCTGGATCTTCAGGGCCTGGCAAAAGGAGCCGGACACCAGGGAGGGGCTGGAGCTGGCCTCTGTCCATGGTTGAGGCCTACAGAGGGGGAGTCAGTGTGACTGAGAAGAAACCAGCCAGCAGGGAATTCCCCGGAGACAGCACAAACCAGTACACACAGCTGTGGGAACAGGGGCAGGACCCAGGCTATCAGGGGGACAAGCCAGCCCAAGGCTGGGCATCAGAGCGTGGGGCCTATGCCCTAGGCCCGTGGTCGGCAAACTGTGGCTCGCGAGCCACATGTGGCTCTTTGGCCCCTTGAGTGTGGCTCTTCCTAAGCCTTAGGAGTACCTAATTAAGTTAATAACAATGTACCTACCTATATAGTTTAAGTTTAAAAAATTTGGCTCTCAAAAGAAATTTCACTCATTGTACTGTTGATATCTGGCTCTGTTGACTAATGAGTTTGCCAACCACTGCCCTAGGCAAACAGCCCTTGGGGTTGTGGCCAGGAGATGCTAACAGCATCTGGGGCATCTCCGGGACATGTGACACATGGCAGCACCCAGCCCTCAGCTTTACACCCTACTCCGGGGTGAGGGTGCCTCAGTCCAGCTCTCAGCCCCCTGATATGCACGAAAGGGTGTTTGTAAGCAGAGAAAAGAGAACTGTTGTGAGGACAGAGCAGAATACCCTTCTCTCCCTAGAGGCTGCACTGTAGCCCCCGAAGCCTCAGAGGCCCTCAGGGCAGGGGCTCCGTGACCCCATCTCCAGGCAGCCCAGCCTTGTAACCAGAGCAATGAGGACCCTCAGGAATATTCCGTGAAGGGATGCCAGTCCCAAAAGGGGAAGGCTCAGGTTAGAGTAGATAGTTAAGAGCAGGATGCTAGATCTCAGGCTGCCGAGGTTCGCACCCGGGCTTCATCACTTGTAACCTGAGGCACGTTACGTAACCTCTTTGTGCCTCTTGTTCCTGATCTGTAGAAATGACAGCCTGTGGTTGACATCTCTAAAATTAACAACCATAGGGTTATCATCTGGCTTAAAATGAGCTATATGTAAAAGACTTAGAACAGTGCCAGACACATACGTGATATCAATTTGAAGAGAAATTCAATGTGGACACATCAAAGCTGACCTCAAACCCTGGTTCCAAGCCACTCTGGGCATCTCCTGGCCTCTCCTTCTGGGGCAACTGTGTGCACCACCTCTCTAGCCTTTCAAGCTCTTCCCACTGACCCCACTGGTGCCAGAGCCCCCTTTAGCCGATGCACCCAAGACCCCCACAGCTCTCCTTTCCTGTTCCCACTCTTATTCAACCCTCTCTTCTCTCAACTGGGCCCCAGAGGGCAGGGCCAGCCAAGGCTTGGCCTTCTCCAGTTATCAGGCTGCGCTACAGGCCATGATGAGGCCTCGAAAAAGAGTAGATGTTTCCATGATGGAGGCAGAGGAAGTAAGAAGGAGAGGGTCCCAGAGGGTGGGTGATGGGACTCCTCACCCTCCTGACTTCTGCCCCAGGGTCCTCAGGCAAAGGGAGCTTCTCTGGCCCAGGGCACACAGACTCCTCTTCCAGAGCTACGAGCACCCCTTGCTCCTATGGGCGTAATGGGAGCATGGAGTGAAGGCCGTAGGGAAGGAGGGGAGGGCAGTCTGGAACATCTGGAGAGCTTCCAACCCCAAACAGAAGGCAAAATCAGGCTTCTAACCTGCCCCAGCCCATATGCTACACCTGCTTCCCAGAATGACATCATCGTCTCCTATCCTCCAGAAACAGGTCTGCAGGCAGGCCCTGAGGCCCTCCCTCCCTCTTCTCCCTACCAGCCCACAGCTGAGGAGGAAGGCTCAGGAGGGACACACACTTCCTACCGGTCAGGCCCAGTCTGAGTGCCCAGGTCAGCCTGCCTGTGTCTGAGAACAGGGGCCAGAGTCTGGGGCCCAGTGGTGCCTAGGAAGTGATTCCTAACATCTCAGAGCAAGGTCCTGATCCTATCTCCTATCCCAGATCAATATCCTCTCCTCCACAGTCATTTCATAAACATTTACTGGGAGCCCAGCAGTGAGCCATGAACAGTGGGAGACCCAAGAAGGAACAAACCAAGATCCCTGGGCCACAGGAGTTACAATGGGAGAATGAATCAAGGTCAGTTACAACCAGCACTGTGCAGAGGGCCAACCAAGGACTGAGGGGGCTTGGAGGAAGAAAAGGTGATACCTGCCCAATGTGGTGGGAGCATCAGGCCAGACCTCAAGGACCCAGCTGTGCTCCAGCCAAATGGGCTTTCTTTCCTCACTCAGGGCCTTTGCACTGTCTGTTCCTCTGCCAGGAAAGCATTACCCGGGATGTCTGTACAGCTATCTCCTCCTCACCCATCAGTTCCTATTCCCATTTTCTTGCAGATCCTCCACCCTCATCCTATCTCTTTAACCTACTTTTATTATCTCCATGGGACTAATGCTGTTCACTTGTCTCTCTCAAGCCCTGCATTCTTCAGTCTCTAAAACAGAGTTCAGCCCAGCTGGCGTGGCTCAGTGGTTGAGCATCAACCTATGAACCAAGGAGGTCATGGTTTGATTCCAGGACAGGGCACATGCCCAAGTTGCGGGCTCAATCCCCAGTCAGGGGTGTGCAGGAGGCAGAAAATCAATGATTCTCTCTGATCACTAATGTTTCTCTCTCTCTCTCTCTCTCTCTCTCTCTGTCTGAGAACAGGGGCCAGAGTCTGTTCTCTCCCCCCCCTTCCTCTCTGAAATTAATAAAAATATATTTAAAATAAATAAGACAGAGTTCAGCACTAGCAGGTGCTCTAGTAAGTATTTGTGGAATTCGGGGAGAGGAGGGCTCACACGTGCCTGCAGTGGGACTGGGCTGGGAGGAGGTCAGCCAGCCGCCTGGAAGGAGGTGGGAAGGACACTGCAGCCAACACTATGATGAATCACAACCCTGCCTCCAAGAGCCCTCCGCTCTGGGTCTCTGCTGTGCCTGGGCCCACCTGCAACGCCCTTCTCTTTCCTGAAGTATTTGGGTCTTTTCTTAACTCAACTCCCCCTTGCACAGGACACAACTGACAGACCCACCCTCTGCAGCCCTGGTGGCTCCTAGGCTCTGCATTGGCCAATGTTCCCACCCAGAAATGGGCATATTACTTTAACACACATCAACAACAGCAGCTGATATATGTGGAACACCATGTGCCAGATACATTACTGAGCACTTTATGTATATGTTCGCATTTCAGCCTCACAACACTAGGTGGAAGGGATGATTATTATGAACATTTTACCAACGAGGGAGCTAAGGCACAGAGCCGTTAACCCCTTGCCCAAGGTCACACAGCTAGGAAGAGGCAAAGCTGGGATCAGGACCCCGGGAGCCCAGGGAGGGGCATTCCATTCCCCCTTGGGCCTGTTTAGCGGGCAGAGGTCTCTGGTTGCAGAGCAGTTTGACAGCCAACACCAGACAGCAAGTGGGAAGCTCCAGGGCCTGGGTTGCCGGGCCTCTGAGCCAGGCTCTAGGCGCGGATTCCTAACCTAATTTCCTTAACTCCCGCACAGGTCTCAGCATTTATAATCAGTCACGTTCATCTTGTCAGTCTTGGCCCACCCTTCTGCCGGATTGCCGTCGTTTGGATTCTTGATTTTATCCTACTGTGCACCTGTCATTCCTCTCAGCTCTAGATCTCTGCAAAGAAACAACTGGCCGCCCTTTCAGTCTTCCTCCAAGTCCCTGAACTAACCATTCACTGGGAGTGGGTCTAGGACAAAGCAAGCCTTGTGGCCACCACTAGGGTCCCTGTCCAGGCTGTCAGCCCCCGAATCCATGAGCACCTCGGGGCAGAAATGTTGTGAACCCACCTACCCCTGCCCAGCCCTCGTTTTCCCCGCATTCCCCTAATGCTAGCCCCAAACCCAAATGAATACTTCACTGTAAAGGCCACCACTGGAGCATTTCCAGTCCCAGGTCCGCTTCCGACTCCACGAGACCCTCTCCGGCCTCGGTTTCTCCACTCGGTCCCACGAAGAAGTTGCATCTGGCAATCCCGGTCCCTCCCGGCGGCATCCTGGCAGCTGAGCTCCCGAACTCCTGGAACCCGTTCCCTGCAGCCGGCGGGAAATGGAAGGAATTTCTCTGGCCTGGCCACCTCCGGCGCCCCTCGCGGGCCAAACCCCACCCTTGGCGGGCCGGGGAGAGAGAGCTGGCCGCCGCACTTGGGGGCTGAGTCGGGGCTGGCAGGTTCCGCTGGGAATCCGGTGCCACCCCCACCCGCCTCCCCGCACGCTGCCCGGCTTCCAAGCAGGACTCGCCGCGTGGCCCCAGCTCACCCCAGTATATCTGCAAGACCCCCTTCCTCCCGGGTCACCCCGGGACCACAGCGCCCCGGCCCACACGGCCCCTCACCTGGCCTGGTGAGCTCCGCTCGCCTCTCCACCCCCGCCTTCCGGGCTGGCACCCCCACCGGCTGCGGGGAGCGCCGTACCGCAGGGGCGCCCATGCCCGGGGGTCGCGGGCGCCGCGCGGGGCCCCCACGAGCTCGGCCGCCTTCTCGCGCGGAAGCCGCCGCGCCCCCCGCCCCCGGGAGCCCCCCACCCCGCAGTTCCGGCCTCGGCCGCGCCCCCCGCCCCCGCGCCCCGCGGCCGCCCGCGCCGCTGTCCCAGCCCGGGGCGCGCCTCCCCCGGCGGGCGGGCGGGCAGGGACCGTGACGCGCGCGCATTGACGTCTCCGGAATCCCGGCTGCGGCAGCCGACGCAGCCTCATCAATGGGGCTAAAAATAGCGGCGCCCGGAATAGCCGCGAGCGCCCCGCCCCGCGTCCCCCCATCCCCAACACACGCGCTGAGCACCCGGTTACATAACCCGCCCCGCCGCAACTGGCCTGGGGGTGCTGCTATTTTTCAGGCGAGGGTTCTGTGGCCTTGCTAACACCTTCCGCAGCAGCAAACTTGAAGCTAAGTTATAAATAAATTTACCTGGGGCTTCCCCCGAGGAAGAGGTGGAAAAAGTGAGGCCCAGAGAGGCCTGGCAGCAGCCCAAAGTCACACAGCAATTAGGCTGGCTTGAGAGGACCAAGAACTGTCCCTCTGAGCCCTGGGCACCCTCATCTGCATTGCTTGGCCTGCATGCCCACCCAAAGGCAACGAACCCAGATAGGAGGGTGCCCAGGGGGGTGGTTAAGCCCCCAAACCCAGGGCAGTCGGCTAGAAGGCAGAGAAGAAGACTTCTTGGGAGGGTGAAATTTCTCCTGAAGAGAAGCATTCCCGAGGCGGGAGTGAAGGCAGGGGCAAGGCACTGCTCTGTCTGCTCCCATAATACTGTATGGCCCAGGGCAGTGGTCGGCAAACTCATTAGTCAACAGAGCCAAATATCAACAGTACAACGATTGAAATTTCTTTTGAGAGCCAAATTTTTTAAACTTAAACTATATAGGTAGGTACATTGTTATTAACTTAATTAGGGTACTCCTAAGGCTTAGGAAGAGCCACACTCAAGGGGCCAAAGAGCCGCAGTTTGCCGGCCACAGGCCTAGGGCAAGTCACTTCACCACTCTGAGCCTCAGTTTCCTCACCTTAAAATGGGGATATTAATATGACCCACCTTCTCTGGTTTTTCGGAGAATTGAACAGCGGTGGAGTTGACTTGTACACAGTAGGCACGCATATTCTCCTCCTTGCTCTCCTTTTGGAGTCTGGCTTCCCCAAATGGCAGGAGTACTTAGTACAAGAAACACCCAGAGGCTCACCCCAGTGGGCAGGAAGCCCTGAGTGGTACCCCCATCTGACCATAGTCTCCAAGCACAGGTTCCCCTGTAAGAACCTTCTGGCAGTGGGAGTGCTTGGAAGGTTTCTCTCTCCCACCTGAGTGGATCACTACTTGGAAATGGGAGAACCATCGTGTTCTGAGCAAGTCCTTCTCCAGCAACTTGCCCACTTCGCTGTGGCTGGTGCAGGGAGGCCAGGTCAAGGCTGGAGCAGTGGGGCTGGGGGCAGGAGGAGTTGGGGTGACCTTGGTTGCTCCTATACTGCCCGGCAGGCAGGGCCAATGGGAAATACCCATTCAGCAGGACCCAGTCCTGTGCTCTGCGGCATCAGCCACCAGCGACTGCTCGTTTTGGTAACCACCTTAAATTATGAGCATACCATCCAATCCCCAGCACCCAGCAGGTCCCACGCAGCAGAGAATCTCTTCTGCATTCAAAACTCTCCAAAACAGGTCCCGCATCTCCACTCAGCCCTCATTCTAGGGGCCACATGCCTCTCCCCAGCCCCTGCCAATCCCCAGAAATCCTTTTTCCTAGACCTGTACTAACCTCCTGCTGCAAGTCTGAAGCCCCTTTCTCTCATTCTTCATAATGATCCCACGGGTCTCTCGCTTATCTCAAAATCACCTCTCAGGACCTTTACATTTCTCTTCTATACTCAAGGATTAGGCCAAAACAGAGATAAAGACACTGAGGCTTCAAAAATGGCACGAGGAGGAGAGCCATGGGACTGGCTTTGTCCTCCCCTGCCACCCTCCTCGCCTTCCTACCCCAGGAGTTCCTTCCGGATGGACTTTTTAAAGAAGCCACTACCTCCACCTCTTCTTTTTCTTTTTCCAGAAATCTAACTTTTGAAATACATTTTAAAAATATTTTGCCTGTGTAGGAGAAATGCATTTATTTGGACAGGAAGGATTTTTTTTTTATTTTCAAAGGCTCAGTTACCAGTTTTTCCATGAAGGCTTCCAGCCCACAGAGGTCTTTCCCTTCTATAAATACTTTGGTATAACTTGGCTTTATTTTATACTCTCCTGTTTTATAATGAAATAAAATATTTCATAAAATATATAATGCTAAAACATACCTGTGTGGCTGTGTGAGGTGGAAGGAGCACGTAGGTTCACGAGGCCTGAGATTGACAAACTGGTTCTACTATTAGCAACTGGGTAACTTCAGGGAAGTCACTCACCTTCTCTGGGCTTCAGTTCCTTCATTGGAAACATGAGGATGACAACATAACCATCTCACAGGGTAAAGAATGGAGCAAGGAATCGGGCACATAGCAGCAGACCTGCCATTTCCATACAGGACCTGGGGGAAGGCAGGCTGGGGAACTTATCTGTAAGCTGCACATACCAAGCACTCACCTGGCTTTGCCCAGCTGGTATGTTTATTTGGGGGCTTGAGGAGCTGCACAGATGATGGGGGCAATGTCACCTCCTAGTGCAGTGGTTCTCAACCTTCTGGCCCTTTAAATACAGTTCCTCATGTTGTGACCCCAACCATAAAATTATTTTCGTTGCTACTTCATAACTGTAATGTTGCTACTGTTATGAATAGTAATGTAAATATCTGATATGCAGGATGGTCTTAGGCGACCCCTGTGAAAGGGTCGTTCGACCTCCAAAGGGGTCGCGACCCACCGGTTGAGAACCACTGCTCTAGTCCATTACAATGTCCAGTACCTTTCAACCCCCTTGTGGTCTCCTTGACTCAAGTCACTCAGCTAGTCAGTGGCCATGACAGAACCACAGCCCAGGTCTTCTGACTTCCAGACCAGTGCTCTAGTTTCTACCCACCATCTTGTTCCTGCATACCTTAGCCCCTCCTCTTTCTACACAAATTCCAGTAACTACCACACAGCCCCTATTGTGGATAGGAAAACTGAGGAAAGAAAAGGTCAGCTATGTGCATGGCTCAGGAGCTAGGACTAGAGGGGGAAGACAGATGCCCTCGCCAGTACTGTCCCACATTATGGAAAATTCCTAAGGGAGAAGGACAAGATTGTGCTACAGAAAGCTGGTTCCTAATCTGATGGAAGGCAGGACACAAGAGTAGTTATGAAACCACTGCCAGAAGGTCCAAGAGACAGCCTCCCAGAGACCTCAAGCTAGCATTGGGGTGGGATCTGGAGGGTTAGTCTGAGAGGCCTTCCTGGAGGAAGAGGACATGGCGCACAGTGTGAAGGGGGCGGGACCCCGCGAGACTGGAGGGCTTTTTTGAATGCCCCTACATTTGCTCTTCCCTGGTTGCCATGGAAGGCACCAGGGCCAGCTCGAAAAAGTGGCCAAGGTCACCAGGCTGTAATTAATGCCAAGATTTCCTCTAAATCCAAGTCGGGCCCTTTAATAATAACAAACAGAAACCCTCTGTAACTACTTAATTACAAAATCAAACACGCTCGTTATAAACAAAGGCAAAACGTGAAAGAACTGCGTGATTTACGATGTGAGAGGCCGGTAATCCACTCCCAGAGGAGTCGAGTTTGGTAATCTGGTGTCTGCTTCCAGATTTCTCTCCACGCCGCCAGATCCCATCTGGCGCGCCGGGCCTCCCGGGGGAGCCGGGACCGGAACGCCGGGCCGGAACTAAAAGGTCTGGGCCCCACTGCAGCGCCGGGGCCTCGGCCTCGGCCGTGTCCCACGCCACGTCCTCGGGGGCGGCTGCTCAGCCCCACGCCAGGCCGGGCTGGGCGGGCTGGAGCCGGGGAAGCCTCTACGTCACGAGGCTGACCCGAGGGAGCCCGCGCGCGCGGCTGTATTCCATTACATCACCCGCCGGCGCTGAGCCCGGCGCAGGGCAAACACCCGAGCAAACCATTGGTCGCCCTTCCAGCCAATAGCACGAGGATATGCAAATAAGCCAGGAGCGCCCGCTTCCTTCGGGTCTGCTTTTAGCTGATGGACGACGCTGGGAGGACGGAGCGCCCTGGGGTGCGGGAAGAAAGGGGTCCCCGAAATCCGTCAGGGGCTGATTTGGGATTGGCCATCCCAAATCTGGTCCAGCCAGTCCAGAAAGAAATGGAGCGTGATGAACTGAGCTGCCTTTGCAGTTAGACGCCGCATTTGGGAGATTCAGGTTAACCAAAGAAGTGGTGCAAAAATTATTTAGGTCAACTTAGGAGACGGAAGAAATAAGAAATAAAGAGATCCAGCCCTAGCCGGTTTGAGATACAGAAAGCTGGAACGTACTTTTTGTTTGTTTGTTTTTTAATATATTTTTATTGATTTCAAAGAGGAAGGGAAAGGGAGAGATAGAAACACCCATAAGAGGGGATCGTTGATTGGCTGAGTTTCCTGCACGCCTCCTACTGGGGATTGAGCCTGCAACCTGGTCATGTGCCCTTGACCAGGATCGAACCTGAGATCCTTCAGTCTGCAGGTTGGCGTTCTATCCACTGAGCCAAACCGGCTAGGGCTGGGATGTACTATGGAGAACAACTAGGCCAACCCTCTCACTGGGAACACAGCAAAGAACATATCAGACATAGCCCCTGTCCAGACTCACAGCCCACTAGGGGAGACTAATGTTAAACCATCTTGCATTTAAATAAGTATTGAGTGCCATAAAGAGAAAACGAAATGCAGGATGCCAAGGAGATGTTTAATGTGGAGCTGTCATTCAAAAGAGGGATGGTGAATAAGGGATGTTTCTCCAGGGAAGTAATTTTTCAACTAAAGAATAATTGTCTTGCGGGGGGGGGGGGGGGGGGGGGAACAGTATACCGGAAAGCCCAGAGGTGGGAAAGAGCTTGATTCATTCAACAGCAGAATAGGCGAATGAGTAGTGGCCAGTGACTAAGGGGGTGTTGGAACATAACGCTAGAGCAGCCGTGGGGAAACTACGGCCCGCGGGCCGGATCCGGCCCGTTTGAAATGAATAAAACTAAAAAAAAAAAAAAAGACCGTACCCTTTTATGTAATGATGTTTACTTTGAATTTATATTAGTTCACACAAACACTCCATCCATGCTTTTGTTCCGGCCCTCCGGTCCAGTTTAAGAACCCATTGTGGCCCTCGAGTCAAAAAGTTTGCCCACCCCTGGGCTAGAGAGTGGTGCCAGGCCAAATCCTGCCAGGTCATGTGCCAGACACTGTGCTAAACATTTTCCTTGCTTTGCCTCTTATCCTTTTTCCAACAGCCCTATAAGGTAGGTTTATACTGAGGGAGCTGAGGCTCCAAGAGGTTAAATAACATGCCTGGTATCACACAGCTGAGAAATAAAGCATGGATTTGTATCCAGGTCCATATGACCTCAAAGACTGGAGTCTGAGGTTCAGAGAGGTGAAGTAATTTGCCCCATTTCTCAAGGCTTGCAACAGAGTTGGGGCCCCCAGAGAGGCCTGCAGATTATTCACTGGGCTGTGAAAAGAGCCCTCGTGAAAAGGGTGAGAGACAGGAAGGCGGAGAGAGAAAGGGTCCCCGCTGTGCAAGCCTTGAGGTTTGCTAGAACTTGGGGTTTGCTGAAGTGAAAAGAGGTAGAAGTTTATAAACATCTGTCTCTAGGGGATTGCTGCTGGCCAGCAGCTCCTGCCCTAAAGCGGTGGGGCTTGGCCAGCCCAGACTGCCTGGATTAGCTGGATCTTTTGTGCTATGCCAGTTGCCAAGCAACACCATCCTCCTGAGCTCTCACCGCCGGGAACAGCTCTGGTTACTTGTGACAACTCCCAGGAGAACACCTGGAGAGACCTGGAGGCAGGCAGGAGGCCGGAGAGAGGCCACGTCCTTCCCCTTACAGGTTTATCGGGCAGTGGGATGGGTATCCCTTAGCTCTCTGGTGTGCCTTTGAACCCGTCTCCCCTGTGCCTGCACTGTGGGCTCAGAAGCCTGGGGCCCATAGACACACAGGACAGCGGCAAAGGCATGGGCAGAACCTCGGCACAGGCAGGGCCTTCCAGGGAGTTTGGCTGCAGAAGATTGGAAGGAAATCCCGCCTCCACATCTGAGGCCCAGGAAGAGCAGCGTGTGTCTGTGTGGGGCCATCCAATCGTCCATGGAGCAGGGACTGTCATCAGGAAAGCGGACAACTCGTCTGCCTTCCATTGCTCTTCCGTAAAATGCCCAACTGGGGATGGGGGAATCTTACCTGCCATAGAGCCACAGAGTAAACAGGCCCTAACTCCCTGGCTGTGCCTATTCCACTGAAGGACTGGAAGGGGAATAATTCAGTGATTTAATTGTTAGGTAATTTAATTTTTTTCTTTTTTAAATAAATTTTTATTGTTGAAAGTATTACATATGTCCCCCTTCCCCCTCTCCCCCCATTGACCCCTGCTAGCCTGCCCCTGCCCCCCACCCCAGGCCTTCAGCACCCTATTGTCTGTGTCCATGTGCCATGCATATATGCATACAAGGTCTTTGGTTGATTACCTCCTACCCATCCATCCTCCCCCACCTTCCCTCCCAGATTCCGCACTCTGTTCCATGCTTCCGTGTCTCTGGATCCACTCTGCTCATCAGTTTATTTTGTCACTTAGATTCCACATATGAGTGAGATCATGTGATACTTGTCTTTCTCTGACTGATTTATTTCACTTAGCATGATACTCTCCAGGTCCCTCCATGCTGCCTCAAAGGGTAAAAGATCCTTCCTTTTTAGAGCTGCATAGTATTCCATGGTGTAAATGTACCACAGCTTTTTTATCCACACCTCTACTGATGGGCACTTGGGCTGTTTCCAGATCTTAGCTATTGTAAATTGTGCTGCTATGAACATAGGGGTGCATACATTCTTTCTGATTGGTGCTTTGGGTCTCTTAGGATATATTCCTAGACGTGGGATCACTGAGTCAGTTCCATATTTAATTTTTTGAGGAAACTCCATACTGTTTTCCATAATAGTTGCACCAGTTTGCATTCCCACCAGCAGTGTACTAGGGTTCCCTTTTCTCCACAGTCTTGCCAGCACTTGTCATTTGTTGATTTATTGATGGTAGCCATTCTGACAGGTATGAGGTGATATCTCATTGTTGTTTTAATTTGCATCTCTCTAATGATCAGTGACTTTGAGCATTTTTTCGTATGTCTTTTGGCCATCTGTATGTCCTCTTTGGAGAAGTGTTTATTTAGGTCCTTTGTCCATTTTTTAAAAAATATTTTTATTGATTTCAGAGAGGAAGGGAGAGGGAGAGAGAGAGATAGAAACATCAATGATGAGGGAATATCATTGATTGGCTGCCTCCCACACCTCCCCCGCCCCCCCCCGCCCCACTGGGGGTTGAGCCCGCAACCCGGGCATGTGCCCTCAACTGAAATCGAACTTTGACCCCTTCAGTACACAGGCTGATGCTCTACCCACTGAGCCAAACCAGCTAGGGCTGCCCATTTTTAAATTGGATTGTTTGTCTTCCTTTTGTTAAGTTGTATGAGTTCCTTCTATATTTTGGATATTAACCCTTTATCTGGTGTATCATTGTCAAATATGTTCTCCCATGCAGTGGGCTCCCTTTTCATTTTGTTGACAGTTTCTTTTGCTGTGCAGGAGCTTTTTATTTTGATGTAATCCCATTTGTTTATTTTCTCCTTAGTTACATTTGCCCTAAAAATTTTTTTATTGATTTTTTTTTTTTAGAGGGAGGAAGGGAGAGGGATAGAAACATAGACTTAGAAACATTGATGAGAGAGAAACATCATTGATTGTCTGCCTCCTGCACACCCCCTACTGGTGATCAAGCCCACAACCCAGGCATGTGCCCTGACTGGGAATGGAACCAGGGACCTCTTGGATCCTGGGTTGACAATCAACCACTGAGCCAGACCAGCCAGTCATAACTGTTAGGTAATTTAAAGCATTATTTTATATTTTTAAGAAGGGGATTTTTGTGTGTGCAGGTGTTGTTGTGTGTGTGTGTGTGTGTGTGTGTGTGTGTGTGTGGGTGTGGGTGTGTGTGTGTTTGCACTAGGTATCTTAAAGGCACAAAATTGGTATGGTCATAATCATAATTCTTTTTTTTTTAATTTTTTAATATATTTTATTGATTTTTCACAGAGAGGAAGGGAGAGGGATAGAGAGTCAGAAACATCGATGAGAGAGAAACATCGATCAGCTGCCTCCCGCACAACCCCCACTGGAGATGTGCCCGCAACCAAGGTACACACCCCTGACCGGAATCGAACCTGGGACCCTTGAGTCCGCAGGCCGATGCTCTATCCACTGAGCCAAACCAGTTAGGGCCATAATCATAATTCTTAACATGTGACCACCATGTGCTGGGGGAACACCCTCCCACGCCCGGTGGGCTGCTCAGGGGCTCTCCGCTGTGGGCGGGGTGTGTGCCAGGTGTCTGGAGGAGGCATCCAGGGGCCATGAGTGAGGTGACAGAGTGGGCTGCAACATGAGAGGTGTGGGCACGGGAGTGGAGTGCAGCCCTGGAACAATGGAGCCTGCAGCCTCCAGGGCCCCCCAGCACACCCCCAATTTCTCAGGCTCCTCGTGCTCTCTGTGGGGTGCTTAGCAGAGGACCCAGAGGAGCCAAGCTCCCAGCTCTCCCTGGTGCTGGCTGCAGAGACCCCGGCGCACCTTTCCTGGGCAAGGCCTGGGTTCCCAGCACCCAGGGCGGCTGCCATGGGTGCGGGGTGGCTGTGAGCTGCCTCGGCCACTCGGGCTTGGGCGTGGGATGATCCCTCAGACACTCGCACCATAAATGTCCAGACACAGACAGGCCAGGGAGGGCCGGGTAACCCGAGCTGCTGGCAGGCCTTGGGTCACTTCAGACGCGATCAGCTGATGCTCCCATGCTCCCGGGGCCCATTCATCATGCCCCCCGCCAGCCCAGCACTGCCCGGCTATTTCCAGTCTCGGGAATGAAGCAGCTTATGTAACAGGCTGGAAGGCAGGGGCTGGATTAGGGGCACTGTGGCAAGGGATGGGGCCGCTCCCATCTCCCACAGTCGGCCAGGCCCTCGGAGCCCTGTTCTACCTGTGGAGACGTGGGGGCGGGGAGCCACACACCGGGTGGAATCGCTGCCACAGCCTGGTGCCTGCCAGCCCCTCCTCTCTCCCAACCTGGCCCAGAAGATGGCCCAGCCTCCTTCCCCCAGGAGTTGGAGGCCACTGAGTAGCTTCTCCTTTGCCCAGGCAGCCCTGCACAGCCTCCGCCTCTCTCCCTGCCCTGACCCTCAGAGGAGGAGGCACTGTGCCTGCTGCTGGCCCCTCTGGGAGAAGCCTGCGCCCACCTCTGCTGCCCTTTCTGACTCTGGCAGGGACTGAGGGGTTTCACCGGGTGGTTAAGCAGGGACCAACTACACTTACTCCCTTGTGGCTTTCGGCAGGCTCTGTCCCTGCTGAGCCTCCGTTTCCATCTGGGAAACGGGACAATATCTTCTTTGCAGTGTGGTTGTGGCACGAGGGCCTGGGAGCCCATTCCAGGCGGCGGGATGCAGGGTGTGAACCTCAGCCCTGTCTGTGAGCCGTGGGCAGGGCATTCACGCTCTCCGTGCCTCAGTTTCCACGTGTGTAGGTGGAGCCAGTGATGCCACCGAGCTCCCTGAACTGTGAGAGTCCCGTGAGTCTCCATGCATATCGCTTACCCAGCGCCTGGCACGGGGAGTGCCCCTAAGTGTGGGTATAATTAGACAATGTTTGGAGGCCACGTGCCTCAGCCCTGGCTCCCAATAAGCCCTTGGTGAAAGGTGGACGTTATTTTTAACTTCTTTCTCCTTCCCTATCTTAATCCTCTTTGTAAACCCACCTTCATTTAGCCGTGCAATTCCTTTTAAGTGCCCTCTAATCTCTCCTCTGCTGCTGTTAATCTGCTGCCACTACCAATAAAGGCCTGCATAAATCACATTTGCCTGGTGTTTACATTCACAGGATATTTCACATGCCCTCCTGCCTGGGCCTCACAGCAGACCTGTGTCCGCAGCGCAGCAGCTCGGGTCCTTGCTCTCATGTCGTGGAGCCGGGACAAGATGGGAGTGTCCGGAGCATCAGGCTGAGGGGCGTGCCCAGGACAGCGGTCAGGGTATTCCGACCTCGGCCACGGGAGCAGGAGGCCCGGGGGATGTGACCAGGGCATGCCAGCTCCGCGCTGCCAGGGCAGATTAGCGCGGGGGGCCCTCCTGCTTCCGGCCCGGCCCGACTGCGCGCCCACAGAGTGGGAGGAGAGAGGCCGGTGGGGTTTATAAATATCTCCCATCCCAGCACCGGCCCAGGAGACCCCAAATGCTGTGGGGTGGTGCCCTCTACTGGATAGAAAGGGCCTCTACTGGGCCGCTGCCTCTGAAGGGAGAACAGGGAGAGCTGGGTTTATTCATATTCACACAAAAATCTTTCCCCGGCCAGGCGGTCTTCTAGGAACCACAGAGATGAGGGGGGGTGGGGGTGGGGGCTCAGAAAGTCCCTACTTCCATGGTGATCCATGGGGCGGGGGTGGGGGGGGGATATAGATAAAACATATACCATGTAATGCCATGTAACAAGAAGTGCCATGCAGGAAAACTAGAGCAGGCGAGTGACTAAGGAAGGATGAAGGATGCTAACTACCCAGGAATGTAGGTAGGACGCCAGGTAAGCGAGGGAAAGGACCTTCTCTGGGGAAGGCAGAGGATGGGTTGGAGGGCGCTGAGAAGGGGACATCCTGGGTGCCCTGGAGGAATAATGAGACCCATGTGACGGAGAGCAGGGTTGGGGAGAAAGTAAGTTCAGGGATGGAGGTTGCTCCTTTCTTACTGTGGGGGTGCAAAAAGTAATTTTTATTTTAAAAAATATATATTTTATTGATTTTTTTACAGAGAGGAAGGGAGAGGGATAGAGAGTTAGAAACATTGATCAGCCGCCTCCTGCACACTCCCTACTGGGGATGTGCCCACAACCAAGGTACATGCCCTTGACAGGAGTCGAACCTGGGACCCTTGAGTCTTCAGGCCGATGCTCTATCCACTGAGCCAAACCGGTTAGGGCCAAAAAGTAATTTTCCTCCCACCTTCTAAGTTCTTCTACTGAGCTAATAATCAAATCAACATGAGATAGATTAACAGGAGAAAACTGTCCAACATTTTTTTTTATAAATAATTTTTAATAAAGCATCCAGCACACAAAGATAACCGAATCTAACATTTATTAGGGCTGTACATGCCAGCGGTGCTCTGAGGCCTATGAGCCGGGAAGATGCATCCGCGGTCAAGGTTTATGCCATTTTGGACAAAGGAGAAGGGGGCGCTGTCTGGGGCTTCAAAGGGAAAGCAGGCGATTCACAGGGAGATGAGAAAGTGCTAACAGTTGGGAAGCAGATTCTTGCTGGGCCCTCAGGAGCAATGGGCCCCGAGGGGAGTCCAGCCAGCAGGCCTTGCCAGCTCTCCCTGTCTGCCCTGCCCCATGGAGTTCATATCGGGATGCTAAGGGGATGCTCCCTTCCTTTAAGCAGGTTTTTCTACCTGAATTTATTTAGGGGGGGAGGTTAGAGGAGGGGGGGGGGGCAAAGTTCCTTCTGTCTCTTGTTTCTTTTTTAATTCATTATTTTCTAATTACAATGGACATATATTACATTACTTTCAGGTGTACAACATAGTGATTAGACATTGATATAACTTATAAAGTGATTACTCTGATAAGTCTAGTACCCGGCACCATCTTTTGTTTCTTAATGACAAGCTTAACATCAATACCTCAAAAGCATATTTTAGGGTGGCAAACTGTGGGCCCCTTCATTACTGTTATGGCACCCGTAGACGGAGAGGCAATCCTGTGGTGAGAAGAGTCCTGCTCAGAGTGCAAGCACATTAACATCCACTAACAAGGCCTGGGCCTGAGCCGGCTCTGTCCAGGGATTAGCACGGCCTGAGCAGGGGGGATTCCTGGCATCACCACCGTTTTGCAGAGGAGGGAACTGAGGCTGTGAAAGGTAGAGGCTGTGTGGTTTGCCCAAGGACAGAAAGGTAAAGTCACAGAGCAGGGACCCAACTCTGGGTCTGTCTGACTCCAGAATCCAGGCTTTTCATCACGAAGTGTGCACTTGGAGAGGAGAAAAGGCAGGACACAAAACAGCAAAGAGGGAGGCAGTAAATCAGAAGGGGATGCTCTCGGGGATGAATCATGCCCTCTCTCCACTATGGGCCCGGCCCGGGTGAAGATCATTTACTCCCGGAAGGCGGAAGAGAACGCCCTTAGTATTTACACCACCACACCCGGCGCCCAGACACTCCCTGGGGCTTGCGAACTGCCTCCCTTCGCTTTCCTGCGCTAGGTCTTCGCGACTGCCTTTCGCTGGGGAGGAACCCCAGCCTCAGGGAGGCGGGGACTCAGAGAGCTTGCAGTAGAGCTGGGACCAGGACCGACCTCTATACATGGCGAGACCTCCGGGAGTCCGGTCAGGGGAAGAAGAAGGATAGCAGCCCAAGAAGTCAGGAAAGGTCTGAAACCAGGCAACCCAGAGGGCAAGGCAAGGACGCCACGGCGACGACGAGATGAGCAGTTCGCGAGTCTGCCCAGCAGAGGGCGACATCTCCCCAGAGCTCCGCAACCCTATCGGGAGACCCTGGAAGCCAGGAGGAGCGTGGGGTTCCTCGCCCCAGTTCTGAAAGTCGGGGCGTGGGGATGTGGTGGAGCAAGGGAGGGAGGGCGGACCCGCAGGAGAGGTTGCCCGGCGGGGACCGTGGTGTCTGTCTGCTGAGGCGCCGCGGCTGCGGCCTGCAGAGCGAGCTGGAGGTGCTGGTAGGTGTGGGCGCCGCAGGTCCCGGCGGGGGGCGGCGGGGTGCAGATGTCTGTGGGACTTCCTGAAGCGGCAAGACTTACTGCTGCGGAGAGGCGGTTACTCGCTCGGGCTTTGCCACCTGCTCCCCTCCTGGCTCCCAGACACCACCCGGAGTCCTCATTTCCACCCCCGCCCCAGCTAAGGCAGCTGCGCCCCCAGGCTGGAACCTGCCTCTGCAGTGTCAGCCCTCAGCCTCAGATCGGGCAAGGGTGGGAGGGGTGCCGAGCTGACTCCAGCTCAAGGGGCTGCGCCCCCCAGCACCCCTAGTCTGATCTCCCCCTGCTGACCCCCCCAATACTGGTCTAGAGAAGAGCCCCTGCTCAGCCCAGCCTCCTCTCCCCTCCCCTCCCCCTGGAGCATCAGCTACCCCGCAAGTCCTGGGTGCCTGGGTTGTGTCCTGACCCCTGACTCCAACCAAGGTAGGGGCATGGATGTGTCCGAGGGGATCTCCTTGCGCTCCAGGAGCTCCCAGGCTGTGGGGGTGATGGCCACCACACAGCTCAACGCTGACACCACAACCCAAAAGTGGTTCTGTGTCAGTACGGGGCACCGGTCCTCAGCTCCCCGACGATGAGATGACAAGGGTACGGATGTCAACCTCAGCAGGGCCTGAGTTCTGGCAGTATTTGGAGTCCAGAGCTCTCTAGAATAATCTTCATTCCACATCCAGTCCATAAATCCTTATTGAGCATCTGGGGTGTTTTTATTTTATTTTTATGTTTATTTGATTTTAGAGAGAGAAGAAGGGAGAGAGAAAGAGAGAAAAACATTGATTGGTTGCCTCCCATACGCACCCAGACCAGAGATCGAACCCACAACCTGGGTATGTGCCCTGACTGGGAATTGAACCTGCAACCTTTCAGTGCATGGGACCACATTCCAACTAACTGAACCACACTGGCCAGGCCTGGGGTGTTTTTAAAAATACCAGTGCTCCAACCCACCTCCGAATTCCCGAATCAATCTTAAGGGGAGGGATGGGCCCCACCTACTGTTCAATGTCTATAGTTGGTAATCACACGTCTTGCATTCACTTAACCAGAGACCCGCTTCCCCAGAAATAGTAGGGTTTGAGCCAGGCCCTCCAAGAGCTGCAAGTGGGACGTGGGTTGCCTGTCACTCTGGGGGTTAGGGGAGGTTGCTGAATGGACCTGGCCAGCTGCGAGGGGAGCTGTTAAGTGACTCTGTAGGGTAGCAGCAGGGAAAGAGGCCCAGAGGGGCAGGATTTGCATAATTTTTACTTTTGACATAGATTTGTTCTCTACTGAAAGGCTAAACTCCAAGAATAGAAAATTCACTGAGGTGTGGGGGGCGGGAGGGGGGCCTCCCTTACAGAAAAAATTCTTGCTTGCAGTTTTGCAAGTATGCTTCCTCCCTCGCCCCGTGCCCTGGTCCGAGAGACTTCAGGCCATAGGGGGTCCCACACGGAGAAGGCTGAAATGAATTAAGTTTGACAACGGAAGTTCTGAACTCAGTTCATTCAGACATAACTGCCTCAGGAAGTGTGTGCCCACTCGATGCCAGCACGGCCAGGTGTCAGAGAGCTGGGTTCAGGGGAGGCTCCACTTTCTGCGTGTGGGGCAGGGCTAAGGAAGGCAGAAGAGGTGGGCTCTTCCAACTAACTCCCTGCTTCTGCTGGACTCGGGTCTGTGAGGTCAGAGCTGAGGGAGGTGCAGTGTTCTGAGGTCACCACCAGGGGTCAGACCACCTGCTCTCCTGACCAGCGTCTGTCTCAGTTCCTGGCTATTTTCTTCTACTGAGAAAGCCTCCTGGGTCCCCCGCCCTCTCGCAGCCCCGAGTCCCTTTCCCTCTCACTTCTCGTAGCCCATCACTCCCTCCGTTAGGTCATCCCATCCGCCCGTCAGTGCAGGACCAGGCGGCCTGCCAACGACACAGCCTGACGTTTCTCTTGACCCTTGGGGAGTCCCACAGCCTCTCAGTTCCCCAACTTCACTAGTGACTGACTGGTGAGCAGAAAGTGCCGACCGCTGTCTCACCTCTTCTCCTCCCGCCGCCATCCAGCTCAAGTTCCCCGGTTTTGTCTATAGGTCGCCCCTGACAGGTCTTCTTATGTGGGCCAACAAATCTCTTGGCCAAGCCCAGCCCCTTTTGTGGCCCCTAGAACCCCTTCCCAAGAGCTCCCGCCTTTGATGGGAATGTTCTCAGCTCACCCCAGCATAGCACCCACATCTGTGGGACCTTGATCCCTCTGGGCCCGATCTCCTCCTTTTGTTATCTGGCACATCTCGGACCCTGCTCCTCCAGGGCCCACCTTTTATATACACTCCACACTCCCACCTTCCCCCCAAAAGGGAGTCCCACAACGTTAAAGATGAAGCTCCTCTAAACAGTCCTTTCCCACTCTGACCCTGTCCTCACACCCGCTCCAAGAAGGCTTCTCCTCCCCAATCCAGGATCTAGACCAGTGGTTCTCAACCTTGGCTGCACATTAGAATCACCTGGGAATCTTTTTAAATCCTGATTCCTGGGCCCCATCCTCTGGAAATTCTGTTTCTTTGTTAGGGATGGGGCCACAACATTAGTAACAAAGAAACAGAATTTCCGGAGGATGAGGCCCAGAAATCGGGATTTTAAAAAGATTCCCAGGTGATTCTAATGTGCAGCCAAGGTTGAGAACCACTGGTCTAGAGACAAACAGGTATGAGTAGATGCAGCTCTGCCAGGCACCGGCTGAGCTCCCTTAACCTCTCTAATTCTGTGTCTTCACCTGTAAAACGGGGCCCTGGTACCTGGCTCAGCTGTGCTGTGAGGCTGAGTGGGGTGATGGATGTGGAAGTGCTTGGTACAGTGCTGGGTCCACAGAGGTGCTGGGGAGACACTCGCCGTTCTTTCCTTAAGGTCCGGCTCCACTCCCACTGTTACCCTCCCCCCCCCCCCCCCCCCCCCGCCGCCCACCTGCTGATGGGAACTGCCTTGTCTGTGTGCACTGCTGCTTCTGATCAGCTGACTGCCCCGGCAGAGGGGGAGGAGCCAGGGGACTCGGGGCATGCATGGCAGCCACCATGCTGAGGCGATGGGGCCCATGCAGTGCTGCGTGGGGACCTAGACCAGAGCTCCGTCTGCAGGCCTGTGTCCTCACTCTACCATGCCCGAGACCTGGAGTGGTGCCCACCCTCCTCCTCCTCGCTGGAATTATTGGGGCTCCCTTTGGCCTTGATGGGGAAGGGCTCCCCTAGAGTCCTCTGAGGCTTTGAGAGGACCAGAAGGGTGGTAGGAGGTGAAGGAGGCGAGGCAGGGCAGGGGATACCGACCACAGGGTACTGAGTCCCTGCTCCTTTCCCACCCACGCCCATCCCTCCCCGCAACACCATTCCTGGGTTAATTTTTAGCATCGCAGCTCACACATTAGTCACTCCCTGTCACCCACCTACACGGCAGGAGGCTGCTGTGCTGGTGCCGTCATCCCATCAGCTGAGAGGTGGGATCCAGCCCCGCCCTGGGCACCTTCTCCCCCTCCTCTGGGTACACAGGGCTAGTCAGGAGCCCCCGTCAGCCTGGGCAAGGAGTCCCCACATCACCCCCAAGACAAGCTGCATGGAGAGGGGAAGAACCAGCGGGTAGGAAAGTGGCTGGGCATCTATTCTGGGAGGAGAACACCAGGGAGGCTGTGTAGTCCCCGCCCCCAGTAAGGTGGCAGCTGTGCCCAGGCAAATGGTCTCCTGGCAGCCCAGGGTCTGGAAACAAAGGTGAGAGGGCCCCTCCCCTAGACCTGAGCCCCTGGGAGCCTCTGTTTGTCACCACAGCAGAGCAGCTGTTCCAACAGGGAGCTGGGGAAGCTCCATTTTCTTAATCAAATGTCCCCCCTCCCTTAGACCAGGGAGGGCAGGGCCACCAGGTGCAGGTGCCTTGTCTGGAGCTGACACCCAGCCCCCAAGGGATTGTGTGAAAGGGGCCCACAGATGCCAACTACAGGCGGAGCAGGGGCGGGCTCCTCCCCCACCCAGGGCTGAGAGGCGGGAGGCAGTGGTCAACTCTATACAGGGCTGGCCCCAAGGAGGCATTCCCATTTGTTGATCACCTACTGTGTGCCAGGCTGTGTTAGGCCCTGGAGGTACAAGGTAAACAAGGCAGAGTTTCCTGCCTTAGGCAGGCAAAAGGCAGATGCAAAAGGAGTCAGTAAAATTACCAATTGGTAGTCCTGGCCAATGTGGCTCAGTAGGTTGAGCTTCGTCCTGTGCACCGAAGGCTCACTGGTTCGATTCCTGGTCAGACACATACCCAGGTTGTGGGTTCAATCCCCCCTGTAGGGGTGTGTGTATCTGAGGCAGCCAATTGATGTTTCTCTCTCCTCCCTTCCTTTCTCTAAAATCAATAAAAACCTATTTTTTAAAAATTACCAATTGGTAGTAAATGCTATAAAGAAAATGGAGGGGGGGGGGGCTCAAAATAAAGAATAATGGGGACAGGGAACTACTTCTGGTCAGGGAACCCTCTCTGAGGAGGTAATGTTTAAGCTGAGAGCTGAGGATGGAGGAATCAGCCTTGGAAGGAAGAGAATTCCAGGCAGACAGAACAGCATGGGACAGAGGCCAGAGGCAGGAAAGAAGCTGGTATATTTGAGGAACAGGACTAGAAAGAGCAGAGTGGCTTAAATATAAGTGATGTGGAAGGAGAAACAGTTTGAGTTTGAAGAAAGAGGCAGGGGCCAGATCCTGGAGGGCTTCGTGCAGGTTGCACACAGCATAGGGCTCGCGATGTGAAGTGGCTGGGCCAGTGTGGCTGCTGTCAACCCAGGGGGAGGGAGGCCTTTTTATAATTTGTCTGCCCAGAGGGACGTGTTATGGAAAACAGTTTAGATCTTATTCTTTTATTCCAGGGGAAGCCATAATGAGTTTTAAGCCGAGAAGGGTTATGATCTGATTTCCTTTTTGGAAAGCTTGCTGTGTGAAGGGATGGTCCAGGGATAAGAAAGGGAGGAGGGAGGCCGTTCAGGAGGCAAGGGCAGTGGTACAGGAAGGAGGGAGGCCAGGCAAAACACAAAGCCCATAAAAATCCAGACAATTTCAGGTGGTGATGGGTAATATGATGGAAATAAAACAGGACTCCTTCACGTCGAGGGGTGTGACTGTATTTCAGACCCGGCGGCAAGACCTTTGGGAGGCAGAGTTGACGGCCGAAGGGGCCAGCTCTGAGAGGGGCAAGTGCAGAGACCCCCCAAGGGGAGGGATCTGCTGTGTACCAGGCAAAACAAGGTGGCCAGAGCAGGGACCCAGAGGGGGAGACAAGCCAGGCAGGGATCAGAAATCCAAGCCTAGAGCTAGAAATCGTACTTTGGGGACACTGGAAACCCACGGAGGAGATCCATGACTGGACGATGGCTAAGGTCTCCTCTGCAGGAGGCCCCAGGCCCTGGGAAGAGAGGGTGCCCAGCACAGTCATCTAGGCAAGGATAGCGAAGGATTGCAGAGGAGACTTGGCCGACACCTGTTGTGGGTATTTGGGGAGGGAGACTCAAAATGTATTGAAACAAGAGGCTTAAGTTCTGCAGAGGGCGTGGGCCTCCGGTTCAGGCCCATACATGTCCGTCAAAAATCCCCCGACTATTCCCCTGGCTGCAGGCTCCAAGTAAACAAGGTGTCAAGTACAGCGTCTGTGCGTACACATGTGTGTGTTGGGGGGTGGGTGCATGGTGGAGTCAGCGCTCGCCTGAGCCCAATCCCTCCGTCGGGCAGTCACCACGCGGACACAGATGCAAAAACCGTCCATTTTATACAGTTTGTGGTTCAGAAGCAACAAAATGCAAAATGGTGGGACAGCCGGTCCTGCCCTCACCCCACCTGGACATGCCCATTTCTGTCCCCCAAGGGGCAGAGAACCCAGCTTAGTTGCAGGCCTCTGGGCGAGGGGACCGTTAGCTGGAACTGTGCGTATGGAAGGTGGGGGGACTACAGGCCATAGGCCATTTCTCCCCAAGCAAGGCCCAGGGGGCGAGTAAAGCTGAGGAGAGGCTTCGTGGGACAGGGTCCTCCTCCGGGAGGAGTTTTCCTGGACACCCCACAAGGCACTGCTGACCAGATGTAGGATGGCCCCCGAACACCTCCCCGCCCCGAGCCCGGCTGGCTCTCCCTGCGCCAGCTCCCACGGTGGTTAAGGGAGCAGGAAAGGCGTCTGGGGCCGGGGTTCAGCGCTGGGCAGAGTCCAGCCGGCCACCCAGCTGCTGGCCAGGACCCTCTCCCGCTGCTCTGGGCTCCTGGGGTCCCCCCGCGGCCGGGTGCCAGCCTCCCTGGCCCGCGCCCCCTGGCTTTCTGCACCGGCTGGAACGAATAAATAAATAAATACCTCCCGCCCGCCCCGCCTACAGCTGGCTCTCCTCCTCCTCCAGGGAGCGGTTCAGTCCGGGGATGAACTTGAGCAGCCGCCGGCGGAAGCTGCGGTACTTGGCTTTGCGCAGGCCGGGCCCGCACAGGGCCTGCTCGCGGGCCTCAGTCCAGAGCGAGCCGGGCGCGCCCCCGCCGCCGCCGCCCCCGGGGCCCGGGCACCGCACGCTGGCGCTGCGGCTCAGCCCCGCCCGCAGCCCCGGGGCCAGCGACTCGGCCGGGCCCAGCGCCGGCGCGCGGGCGGGGGGCGGCGGCGGGGGCGGCGGCGCGGGCGGCTCGGCGCCCTCGAAGAAGCAGGTGTGGTAGACGGCGTCCTCGGGGTCGCCCCCCGCCTGCCGCGAGCCCCCGCGGGGGGCCCCGGGCGCGGCCAGCAGGGGTCCGAAGGGCAGCGAGCCGGGGAGCAGGCCAGCCCCGTACAGGCACGAGCGCACCGACTCCAACGTGTCATAGATGCTGGGGTCCTTCACCACGAGGCCTGCCAGGGCCAAAGACAGGAGGGAGGGCCGTCAGAGGGCACAGCAACTTCCTATTAACCATCTATGTGGCCCTGGGCAAGTCCCAACCCCAGCCCCGTCCCTGTCTGTAAAATGAATGATACACTCAAATCCTTATGCGGACCACTTATGTAGCACATGAGCCACGGAAGAGATTCTAAAACCGGCTCTTCCAGCCTGGGTGTTCCCATCTGTAAAATGGAGAGACTAATACAGTGGGGCCTTGACTTACGAGTTTAATTCGTTCCGAGACCGAGCTTGTTAAGGAGCTCATTAACTCAAATTACTCTATCAACTCAATGCAAAAAATTGGCCGAGAGACAGCTGGTATCTCAAAAAACTCGTTAGTCGGGACACTCGTAAGTCAAGGCCCCACTGTACTTACCTTCAGAGGACTACTGGGAATAAACCAGCAATGTGTGTGCATCAGCCCCGGGCGGAACTGTACCCAAAGGAGTAGCTCAACAAACCTTTCTTCACTTTGGAGGGGGAGGTAACCCACGGACCAGTTCTGAGGGGGAAGCCTGGCCGAGAGTGAGGGTATCACAGACTGCCCTCCACAGCGCAGTGTACTCACCATGCACCAGCCGCTGCTCCTGCACCATGAGGGACCTGTATTCTCCCCACTTCTCATACAGGGTTTGCTGCAAGACACACCATCACCTCCCTGTCAGGAGCCAGCCAGAAACTAGCCGGAGCGGGGTACAGACTGAGCGATCGGGGAGTGCACAGAGGAAACCTTGCGGTTAAACGGAGGTTTAGATAAATGATCCCCGAAAAAGAGCGGGGCCTGCAGGGGCAGCGGCCTGGGAAGAGGACGGTGGGAGCTGGACATGATCTGGGCTGCTTTACCTTCAGGTACTGCAGGCGAGCCTCCAGTTCCGCCTTCCGGATCGAAGTTCCATACAGAGTTTCCAGCCTGAGGAGGTTGGGGAACCCAAGGCCGAGTGAGCGCCCGGGGTGCGGAAACACCAAGACAGGCTGAGCTCAGGACTCACGGGGACCCTGGCACCTGGACATACCTGAGCACGTTGCCAGATGCCTTAATGATGTCAACAATCTCTCGATGACGGATACCTTCCACATTCAGGCCGTTGACACTAGCGATGGTGTCCCCTGCCAGGAAGAGAGGGGTCAACATCTGCTCAATGGGGGAAATCCCAGCCAGAAAGGACAGGGGTAGTAACCCCACAGAATAATCCTGAACTCCCCTTCCACTTCCCCATGGTTGCGGGAAGAACTTGTCCAGGCCCAGACCTCAGCCTAGGGGTCAGGCCCTCTTCAACCCACCCCCACACTCCACCCTCGGGAAGCTCTGACCCAGCCGTGGGCAAACTACGCCCGCGGGCCAGATCCGGCCCATTTGAAATGAATAAAACTAAAAAAAAAAAAAAAAAAGACCGTACCCTTTTATGTAATGATGCTTACTTTGAATTTATATCAGTTCACACAAACACTCCATCCATGCTTTTGTTCCGGCCCTCCGGTCCAGTTTAAGAACCCATTGTGGCCCTCCAGTCAAAAAGTTTGCCCACCCCTGCTCTGACCCCAAAGGCTGAGCCCTACCAGCAACTTTGGGCTGCCCCCAGCGATGGTTATTTCAGTCTAGCCCAAAGGCTGCCATGAGACCCAGACAGACAGGAGGGGGGCAGGGTGAGTAGCACCAAGCTAAGAACCGACACTGGCCCTGGGCATGAGTGCTTCTAATACCCTGTGCCATTGCATAGCCTCCTGACCTCAGGCAGGGCAAACCACCATCTCTGAGAGTTCACTTCCCAGCTGCACAAAAGGGGCATGATCCCAGCTGTGCTGCCTTGGGGATCAGGAAGGAGAGTGGGTGTGAAACTATTTTGCAAAGTTGGCTATGAGGGGTTGCTGGTAAGTGGGCAAGCAGGTGAGGGCTTAGGGAAGAAAATGGTAATAGAATTGGGAGGGGTCCATTTGTGCAGATTCATGCTGCTCCTTCCTGGGACTTGGGACTCTAGATTTGGCCAATCCCCAGAGTCTCCTACTGGAGGCATCATTTCCTTGTTAGAGGAAGTAACACAGGTACCCCAGAGTTGGGCCAGGTCAGGGGCAGGATAGGCCCTGATCCCTAATATCAGGCAGATCTAAGGGAATGTTGCCCCTTCCCCAGCTCCTGCAGGTGCTGGGTTGCCAGACTGCCAGGAGGAGGCAGAGCAGCCACAGCATTGTCAGGCATTTACCAGGCCCTGGCTCTGTGTTTGGGGAACCCCCTCGCCACACTGTAATGTGAGGACATGTTATTGCCCCCATATATTGATGAGACTGGGTCCAAAGCCCGGAATCTACCCATTCTTTTCTCTGGCCTTCCTAAAATAGGACAAGGAAGGGGAACTGATTTTAGAAAAGATTTCTTGCCCCCTCTGCTTGGGAGTAAGGCTATACCCCGCCCCAGAGCCCTGCGTCTTGAGCTCAGGCCCCACCTGGCGTGAGCCCAGCCAGCTGGGCGGGGCTTGACTCATGAACCCGGCAGACAAAAGTCACCATCTCCACACGCTGCTCCTCCCGGTGGTGAAGGCCGTATGTCTGCAATAGACAAGGGGACCCTGAGTCCTGGGACGGGGCAGGGTCCATCCATCCTCAGACTGGCCTCCCAGCCCCTCACTTGCTCGGCATCCAGCTTCTCCCACCTGGATCTCAAAGCCGAACGTCTGGTTTTCCTCCTTCTTCAAAGTCAGCACTTTCCTGCAGGAGACACAAGGGCCATCTCATCAAGACTGTCAGCATTTAAAGGGGCTTGGCAGTCCCATGGCATGGCCTGCTGCTGGAGTCAGCCCTAGAACACCCAGTCAGGGCGCACTGTCTCCAGTGACACCTCACTCTCAGCACAGGTTGCTGGAATGGCCGTCCCACGTCCACCTGAAATCAGCTTCGTCCAGCCGCCTAGAGTCAATCCAGCCTCCGGCGGGGGGAGGCACTGGGAATGTCCAGCCCCAGAGCCAGTGGACTAGCTGGATTTCGCAGTCACTTCCTCCTTCCTATGAGCCCCAGAGAGCCACTTACTGAGTTAGCAGAGGCTCTAAATTCAGCCCCAGCCTGGAGCCTCCTGGATCCACAGCCTTGGGAAGAGGGCTGGCCCTGCCCCCCAGAGGCCAGTCACGAGGCTGAGCCCAGACCACAGCTGCTCCTCCCAGCTTCGGTGGGGCCGGCCCACCAGATGTGAGGGCTGGGGGGGGGGGGAGCCTCAAGGCCGCCCCTTCCCGCACTGAAGGCCTGCCCACTGGACACAATGGTCTGGAGCCGCTCCAGATCCTCGCCTGCTGGGGGAGCCTAGAGTTTCCTCTGCCCACTCCACCCCCTTCCTTCCCTCCCAGCCAGAGGCAGAGTTAAAGCAGCTGCCAAAGGCCCCTCCGCGGCTCCTCGCCTCAGAAAGGCCCTGGAGACCCAGGTCCCCAGCTCTCAGCCTGACCCAGATACTCCCCAAATGCTGAGTGGTAATTCCCAGCCCCAACCTGAGCGCCTCCCCACTTTGAGCCCTCTGAGTGAGCTGGGGAAGGGAGCGGGGTGACTGGGAAGTCTGTGTTTATGCCAGCGCTCTCTGGTTTTCTGGAAGGTTGGCAAACTTTTTCTGCAAAGGGTCAGATAGTAAATATTTTAGGCTTTCTTTTCGGAGTTCATTCAGCCTCTAATATATGGTTCTTTGTTTTTATTTTAACAACCCTTTAGACATATAAAAACAACTCTTAGCTCAGGCACCAAACAGGCCAATCTGGCCAGCTGATCCATTTTAGAAAAAGCCAGGCCCAAATCAGGACGGAACCGGGCTGAGTGGGGCCTGAATCAGCATTCATGTCTGCCCTCCCTCAGATCCTTCCTAACAGGGCTGCCCCAGGAAGGGACTGAGGTTCTCGAAGCCGGGGCAGCAAGACTGAAGCAGCTGGACACAGCTTGGCCACGGCCTGGGCCCTCTGGATTTGTTGGGGCTTCGAGGGCTCAGGACCCTGAAAACTTCTCTTAACTTCCTCACCTCCCAGGTCCAGATCTCCCAGGGACGGGGGTGGGTTGAGGAGCATCTGATGACTCAAAAGTAGGGACTCTTTCTCTGCCACCCCCTTCACACAGCCCACACCCACACCTGCCCCTTACTTCAAGGGAGGGAGCCACGCTGAAAGAGTGGGAGAATGACTGCCCCTGGCTGGGCTGAGATACTGTCAGGCTACCCCCCACCTCACCCAGGAACACCCCCCCCCCCCCTGCCTTTGAACCAGGGCAGGGGCTGGGGTGGTAGCTACTTACCGCTGCTGTTCGGGACTCTGGTTGAGATTCTTCCAGCGGAATCCTGAACCCTGGGCAGGAAGATAGAGAATCAGGAAGGAGCAGGTGAGAACAGGGCTGTCCTTGAGCAGATGCTGAGAGCCTTGCTCTGGGAGGTCCCTCCCCTGGGCTCCAGCCCTGGCCCCAGCACTCCCTGTAGTCTGGTCCCAGTCGCACACCTGCTTTGGCGCTGGTGTAACTACTTGCCAAGTCCGCTATCAGTGTCACCCATGGCATTCTCCCCATAACTGGGACTGCAGAGTCACACAGTCCTCCTGGGTGCCAGATACACGAACCTCTACACCCACACTGGGGGTGGGCGTTTCATTCATCTCGGCAGAATCGTCTCCACCCCAGGGTGCATGTCTGCAGGGCTCAGGCCGCCCAGACTCCTGTCAAGGCACTCCGAGACCTCCTGCTAGGCAGGTCTCTCCTAATCTCTCAGCCGCAGACAGTGGCTGGGGAGCTGGGCGCTGGGCCCAGGTCTGGAGGGCGGGCCATCCCAGCCCAACTGTGGGAAGGAGGGGACAGCCCATCGCCTCCTCCAAAGTACGGGGTGTTTCAGGGACCAGCTCAGCCTGGACATTTGATGCTTTCCGGGACAAGAACAAGCAAACAAACAAAAATCTTAGCCCTCAAATGTATCCTTAAGTCTCACCATACTTAGGAGAGAGACTGGGAGTTCTTTTTATTTTGCTTTTTTTGGGGGGGAATGAAAGAGCTGAGGGTTCCTGCCTCTTTAGGGCACTTGAGAAACGAAAGCAGTCTCTCTCTCTCTCCTCTCTCTCTTTCTCCCCCCCCCCCCCCAAGTATTGATCCTTCGAAGAAGCCCTGTCCCAGACCAGCCATTGTCCCATGAGCCCCAAAGAGCCTAGGGCCTCCCTGGTTGGTGCCCTGGTTACCTCTCCTCACAGGCCTCCCCAAAGCTAGGAAGATAAGGGGACCCTCTTTCTCCAGAACCAGAGATTGGCCTCAGGGGTGGGACACTTCCCAAACGGCCAGGGAGGAAGGACTGGGCAGCACAGAGAGAGACCCCTTTGTCTTTCCACCCTATTTTCATAAAATGCAAATTCTCAACAAGCTGTTCATTGTGTGGGGGGGAGCCAAGGGCCAGGGGAGGAGGAGGGGGACCGAGCCAGGAAAGGCCACCAGCCCCCTCTCCTAACCTGGGTCTTGTCCCCCCTCACCCCCCCTTCTGGGAGCTCGGGTTTCCCTCAGGCCAGAGGAAGAACCCGCGGAGGAGGGGAGGCTCAGAGGGCAGGCGAGGCCCGCATCCTTCCTGACCCGCGGGCGCCCTGGGACCCCTCCCACCGCGTCCGGTCCAGCCAGTCCGGCCCAGCCAGGTCCAGGGAGCCCTGACCTCGCACCCCGCACCTCGGCCGCACCGCAGGCCCCAGCCGGCCTGCCGAGGCATCCGGGGTTCCCTCCGCGGGGTGAGCGCTCGTGGCCTCGGCGCACCCGCCGCCCTCCCTCTCCACCCGGGACCCTCCAGTGGGCGCGGCGAGGCGGGACCCCAGCCCCGTCCCGCTCCAACCGCAGGAGCCGGGCGAGGGGCCCTCGGGGTCTCCAGACCGTGGGCCCCGGGAGGCAGGCTGCCGGCCAGATGGGTGAAGAGGAAGAGGGGGCGCTGGGGGATCAGGAGGGAGAGGAGCGAGACGGGGCGGCGGCGAGGCGGCGTGGAGGCGTGGGCTGCGGGGCCAGGGCTGCCCCCTCGGGGAGAGGGCCAAGGGGAGCGGCAGGTCCTGGCCCTGGCCGTGGGGGTGCGGGCTGGGGGACATGGTGGAGGGCTGGGGGGCCCTGGGCAGGATGCTGTGAAGGTCGCGGGGGGTGCAGGGGTCAGCGGGGGGTGCAGGGATCAGCGGGGGGTGCAGGGGTCAGCGGGGTGCAGGGGTCCCAGGCACAGGTGGGGGTGTTGCGGCTGGAGGCCAGGAGGAAGGGACCCTGGGGTGCGGCAGAGGCACCGGAGGGCGGTCCGCGGAGCTGGCGGCGGGAGGACGCACCTTCCGGCGGGGCAGGGTGCCCCCCGACACGGCGAGCGCGCGGTACAGCTCGGCGGGGTGGTAGTCCTCCAGCGCGGCGTACAGCGCGTCCCCCGGGGGCCCGGCGCCGGCGGCTGCGGCGGGCGCGCCCGAGGCCGGGGTCCGGGCCGGGGCGACTTCGGAGGCGGGCGCCCGGGCGGCGGGGTCCGGGGCGGCGGCCGCCTCCTCCTTCTGCTGCAGCTTCCGGAGTCGGCGGAGGGTCATCGCTCCGGCCGCGGCCCGCGCCCCTCGGAGGCGCTCGCTCCGCCGCGGGCGACTGCAGCTCGGGGTGCCAGCCGGGCGGGCGGCCGTGGCTTCCCTTTATAGGATTCGCTGGGCGGGCCCGGGGCGGGGGCGGCCTCCCGGCGGCCTCGCCCCCAGAGCCGCAGGCCCCGCCCCCGGGGGGCGCTGCCTGGAGCCCGGCCCACGGCGCGCGGAGCCCGGCGCGGCTGGGGCAAGTCGGGGACCGGAGCACTCGAAGGGGGAAGCCTGGCCGGGGAGGAGGGGTGTGTGTGGGGGGGAGAAGCAGGGCATCCTGGGCGGGTTCCAGGGTCTCCGAGACACCTGGGGGCGGGGGGTGCTGTGAAGGGGCTCGAGTGAGAGATTGGAACATGTGCGATGGATGGCTTTGGAGACTCGTGGAGCATGTGGGGGTGGACGGCAGTAAGGGGTCATTGGGAGCAGGTCTGGCGACCCAGGGAAGATTCTGGGAGACCCTGGGGGCTGCAGAAGCCTGTAAGCAAGGGGGGTGGCCGCCGGGCTGTGCAGGGGGAGGGGGCGGCCCCTGGGGAAGAGGCGCCCTGCAGGGCTGTGCCGCAGCCCACGGAGCGAGAGGCCCAGGTTCCCCCAGCAGAGGTCGGAGGGGCTTTCTCCCCTCCCAAGTCAGGGCAAGGGCCGCGGTGGAAACCCAGAGGACGGTGGGCTTCATTCGTCCCGGCCTCTCAAAGGGGAAGACTGGTCCCTCCTGGATCAATCTCTCAGCTCTTGACGTCAGAGCTCACCTACCCCTTCCCCAGCCGACTAAGGAGCTGACGCATGGGGAGGGGGTGTGCTCGGCCACTCTGACCCCGTCTTAGGGACCATCCCTGGGCTCCCAGGCCACGGGAGAGTGGGGACGGCCCAGCTAAGGCTCTGTCGTCAGAGGTGCCTGAATAAGAAGTGAGAGGAGGAAGTGGAAGGCCAGGGCTGGCGTCTGAGGAGCCGGTAACCCCCACAGGGTGTCAAGCGCCACATCAGCCGCTACGCAGAGGCCAAGGCCAGGGAGGGCTGTGCCTGTGTGAGCCTCTACCGCTCACATTCACTGATCATGGGCCATGGGCTGTGCACACTGTGCTGCTTGTGCTTTACATACACAAATTCACTCGCTGGTTCTCATGACAACCCTATGAAACAGGTATCGTTATCATCCCTTACAGACGAGGAAACTGAGGCCAGGGAGGCGCAGGAACTCGCTCTAGGCTGCTTAGTGGCAGAGCTGAGATTCAAACCCTGACAGCCTGATCCCAGAGCCTGCACTCTCCCACGATATGATGCTGTCATCTTCAGTTCTTCATTCTCTCTGCATTTGAGCCCTGCTCCATGCCAGGTCCTGGCTGGGCTCTGGGGTTACAGAGGCTCTTGGGCTGGTAGGGAGTGGTACCTGTACAAGTGCTGAGTTAGACACCTGGCCTGAGGAGGGAGGGAGGGACAAGTGGCCACATCCACCTGGGGCAGCCTGTCTCCTGTTTATCTCATTCAGGGTCTGTCACAGCCTCCTTGCTTCCTTGTCTTCTTGACTTTCTGTGTCTGCCTCTTCCCCACCCCCAGGCCCCCTGGCCCCCGGCCGCTGGCCCTGCCCTGCAGGAGGTGTGGGAGGGAAGGGGTACGTCTCTGCCCCTCAGGGATTACACAAGTCCAGATGGCAGGATGCCTGTTGGGTGGGGGGCAGGGGTGGAGTGGGGACTGCCAGGAGCGAAGAGCTAACTCCCATAGTGCCTTCATCTTCCACCTCCCACTTCTCCCCTTGGCACCAGCAAGTGGCCATCAGCTGAGGGGGTGAGGGGGTGTCGGTGGGGAAACATGGGACTCTATTGTGAAGCATTAGCACAGATGGACCCCTGGACCGTCTGCTGCCTGCTCCTGACAGACGGCATCTGTGCTGGGGGTGGGGTGGGGGTGGGGAGGCAATGGTTTCTATTCTCTATATTCCTGTGCTTATCCCTGAAGAGACCTGCGAGAGGGCATCTGGTACAACCCTTCCGGGAAGGACCACCATCCTACCGATCCCAGAGGCTACCTAACCGACACCTCCCTGCCTGAGACCTGGAGAAGCGGACGCCGTGGGAGCACAGCAGCTGGTGGACAGCCCTGCTCAGACACTCCTCCTTCAGGCCGAGGTGGAGGCAGACCCCTCAGTGTGCAGTCAGTCTGCCTCCCTGCCTCCCGGTGAGAGGCCACCCCCAGAGAAGGTCACCCAGGGTCCTCCTCCCGCCAGGCAGAGAGCCCCGGAGAACCCTGGAGAAGGGTGGCACGGGAGATGCAATTCTGTCGGGGCCATTGCACGATTTCCCCAAACGCAGGAACTTCAGAGCTGGAAAGGGCCTTATGGTCCGGAAGGGATACCATGTGGTGAAAGCCCTCGTCTAACAGAGGAGGCAAACGGAGGCCCAGAGGGTGGCAGAACAGGTGCTATGACCACGGGATCCCGGGGCTCTAGACCCAGGGGCTGTTTAATTCCGTTGCTGGTAGCTCCCCTGAGAGCCTAGAGACCTGTGCCTGCTTGCTCCCACCTCCACCCCCTCAACCCCCAACCCCGGCCAGTTTCTCCAGGGAAGGTGGTGACGATACCACACCATGGGGTGGTGATGCCCTCTGGTGGTCGCGAGTCTCTTGGTGGAAAATCTTCAAATCAGACTGAAGGGCTGGTGCCAGGACTCCACCTGGAATCCCAGCTGGTTTTGTGGATCCCCCACAACTCTCCCAGCCCAGAGGGTCTGTGTTCCCCTGAGGAGCCCAGCTCCACTTTAGCCACTGAGTTTGGAATCTCAGACCTGTCGCAGGGAGGAAGCTGTGTTTTGAACTCAGCCAGCGCTGCCCTGCTGCAGGTGAAATTCATCAGGAAGGCACGCTGGGGGGCCGCCTGGATGCTGTAACCTCCCTGCTGTGACCTCCGCCAGATGGTACATGAGGCCCTTAGCCTTTGCCTTTTCCAAGCCTCCACGACTGCCTCCTCAGCCCGAGCCTCTGGTCTAGCATCTGTTCTCCTCATCCCATCTCCTGCAGCTCCTTAAAGCTTGGGGGAGCGCGCTGCACACTGCCCGCACCTCATACCAGGACACATCGTCCCGCTTTCTCCTCTCTGGGAAGCCTCCTTGCAAAAGCCCCATTGCTCTGACTCCTCAGACATCTGCACTCGATCTGCATTTTATGCCCAAGGGCAAGTCCCTGCCTTTCAGAACGAGCTCCCCAAGTCTGGCTTCCTTTTGCCCCCGCTGCCCTAGTTCTCAGCTCTCCGGGTAGGGCTTGGCTTGTGCTGGGGGCACAGACAACAGGGGCTCAGCTCATGGACAAGGTCAAGGTAAGACCCCCCTTCTCTTCAGCACAAGCCCTTGCCCAGACTCTCAACAGCCCCCATGGCGGAAGTGGGAGAGCTGGATCTCACCCCCAGCGACCTGCTCAAGCTCCAGGGAAGTTGGGGCACTGGGGGGGGGAGAGGGGGGGAGAGCTCCAGAAGCTCAGGCCCCTATGGAGTCTCACTCAGTGGCAGGACTGGAAGGGACGACCAGTCTGCCACTGGGGCTCTTCCCTGGGTATTGCCACTGCTCCCAAGCAGGGGGGTGGGAGGGCGAGGGCCTGGGACTCAGCTGGCTCTCTGGTCAGGAATGAGGGGCTGGGCCCCCAGTTGCATGACACTGAGGGAGGCATGGACAGCCGGTGGGCAGCTGACAGGGAAGGAGTGGTTGTTTTTCTGAATGACTCCTACAGTTTCTGCAGGATAGTGCGAGTGCAGTATTGTGGCCCAGGGAGCCCAGCAGCAGGGGGGTCCACCACAGCCCAGACTTGACTCGAGGGGGTTTGAGTGTTGGGGCAAGGCAGATAGGACAGCTTATTTCCGTTGGATACGGGTGGCCTCTGAGTCTGGTCCCACCCAGAGGTCAGAGACCATCTTGCGCGGGGTGGCAAGGTGTCTCCAGCCTGAACAAGTCAGACCGGCGGAAGGAAGGAGGGCCACTCTGCAGCTCTCCTCACAGCACCCGCCTAGGACAGAGGGTGTGCATTATTTACCTGCTTCGTTTCAGAACAGGTACAGTTAGGACAGCAAGTAGCAGCTCTTAGGGAGCCAGGTTCCCCAGATCTCCACCCTCTTGGCTAACACAGCTGCTCATTCCCTCTCCCAGGGAGGGCACTGGGCACCAGGCTAAGATCCTCCTGTTTACACTGGCCGGCTCGCCTCTTTCTCTCACTGTTTGCGTTTGCTCACGCCCCAAACCCCTGCATCCTACCAACAGTCTCCCCCTTTCCTGCAGCTGATCCTGCTACCACCACTGCAATTGCTTCCTGGAGTCAGTGCTGTGATTGTCCCCAAACACTTAAAGCAGTGGTTCTCAACCTTCTGGCCCTTTAAATACAGTTCCTCATGTTGTGACCCCAACCATAAAATTATTTTCGTTGCTACTTCATAACTGTAATGTTGCTACTGTTATCAATCGTAATGTAAATATCTGATATGCAGGATGGTCTTAGGCGACCCCTGTGAAAGGGTCGTTCGACCGCCAAAGGGGTCGCGACCCACAGGTTGAGAACCACTGACTTATAGGATCACGTCTCGCCCTTGCTTAAAGCCTTGCTTTAAAGTGCCCGTTCCCTACATCAGGAACGACAGAGAGGCTTTATGGGACAACTCCACATAAGCATGCTGTTGAGAAGAATTTGGAGACCAAGTCTAGACTCAAGAGGAAAAGTTACTGGTAGATTAGCACCTCTTGGGGTACCTGTCACAGGGGGAGTGATGGCATTAGTGGCCCCAGAATGAATTCTTTTTTCAGCACGTGACAGCTCCAGTGCAGCCCTGGCTCCCTTGCACTAGCCGTACTGCACGTATGTGGTTCTTGGTGACACTCGTTTTGACTAAAACTCCCTCCTCTCCTCAATCAGCAGGCCAATGTCTGCTCCAAAATAGATGTCACCTCTCTTGACCCCAACCTCGTTTGTCCTTTGTTCCCAGAGCATTTGTCTACCCTTATAGCACTCATCTCAGTCCATTGTAGTTATCTATTTACTAGTCTGTTCCACCAGTGGGCCCCCCCCCCCCGCCCCCCTAGGCATGTCATCGGTGCTTCCATCACTCCCTAAGTGTTGCTCCGTAATGGGACTTGCCAAGATCTGCTTCATTGTTCTCTTCGTACAGATCCTCTCTGTGGTGAAGAGAAGGGGTCATACTGTTCATTCTGCCTTCTGCTTTACACACTACCGTTGCTCAACAAATGCTTATTTCATCACAATCTATTATTAATTGTTCCTTAAACCTTCCTATCCCATTAGCCTCATCCTTGGCTTCCAAAGAGCATTCCCAGACAGACCCAGGGCTCTCTGCCATATCCCTTCACTGCCTTCCTGTCCGACCATGGGGTGCCCATCAGCTTCCCGCTGGGTGTGCTGCCAGGCGTTTGGTCGAACCCCAGCTTAGACATTGCCGTGAAGGCATGTTCTCGATATGATTAACCTTTCAATCAGTACAATTTCAGCAAAGCAGATTGCCTTGCAAATGCGGTTGGGCCTCATCCACTCAGCTGAAAGCCTTCAAACACTGAGGTCCCTGAGGGAAAAGGAATTCTGCCTCCAGGCTGCCTTCGGACACAAGGCTGCATCATCAATTCTTCCCTGGCTCTCTAGCTCATTGACCTCATTTCAGACTTGCCAGCCCCCACAACCATGAATCAATTCCTTAAAATACCTATCTATCTATCCATCCATCCATCCATCTACCTACCTACCTTACTGGTTCTCTTTCTCTGGGGAACCCTAATACAGCATTCCTGGCTGGATCCAAAGCTTCCTCCCCTCCCGCCACCTTCATTCTGCATCCCTCCATGTTCCCGAGTGTCTCCTGAAGGCTCCTACTCTATTTATTTTGTTTTGGTTGTTTTTAGCAGTCATGTTTTCCAGAGTGCAAAGACCAGACAGAAGACATGGCCTGGGACGAAGGAGGAAGCAGAACTGTAAAATGTGTGTAACGAAAACCCAAGTGATACACCAGTCAAATGAATTCAGGTCTCCTGTACGGGGCCTTACAAAGGTGAAACCCCGTTAGTAACCTCCAAGGGCACATGAACAGGTACCAGAATGGTTGGCATTCTGATTTCCAGAATGAAGTTGAACCTGCAATCCATAGCTTAGTGAATTGTAGGTCCAGGCCTGCAGGGTGACTGTCTTTTGAACTGGGTTGAGATTAACGACAAGCCACTTCACCTTTCCTTCCGACAGACAGGTAGGTCAAAGAGATGCAGCGGCCGTAATACTTGCCCACTTCAGCAAGCTACCTGGGCTTCTGCTGTTTTCTTTGTGCATCAAAGAATTGTGGCCAGGGAGCATTTAATTAGCAGCTAACCTGGGTAATGGGGATATATGCCAAACTTAAAGCCAACTTCTAAAAGTTACTTGATTTTCTCCAGCCCCACAGTCTCAGATGAGAAAACAATGAAAAAGTATAGGGCCCAGTGGTCGGCAAACCGTGGCTCTCGAGCCACATGCGGCTCTTTGGCCCCTTGAGTGTGGCTCTTCCACAAAATACCGACTTCTGCGCATGGGCCACGAAGTTTCAATCGCACTGTACGTGTGCGCCCGCGCGTGGTATTTTGTGGAAGAGCCACACTCAAGGGGCCAAAGAGTCGCATGTGGCTCGTGATCCGCGGTTTGCCGACCACGGGTCTAGGTAAACAATCAGAATTTTAAAATATCGACAGGCTGGAGCAATGGGCAGGTTCTATCTATGCTAAAACTTAATAGGGTAAACATATGTGGTTCTGCACCTGAGTTCAACTTCCCTTATACAGGATGGAGGAAGGAGAGGGTGGCTGGATTTTACTCAATCCAAGACATGAGATGCAGCCATGGGATGTGACCTGCAGGTGTCAAGCACAGTCCGGGGCTCCTGTTCTAGACTGTGCTGCCAGTTAACGCCTAGGTGAAATGTTACGTGTCCTTCCTGGCCCGGCTCTAGCTGGCTTGGTGGAGAGCAGCTGGCCTGGGGAAGAACCATGGACCATGGAGGCTGGACGGTGCCAAGGCTAAAGGGCTGCAGCCTGCGGTCCGACATCCTAAACCCAAGGTCTCTTCCAGCCTGTGAGCTAAGCTTATTTGATTTACTGGCCAGTTACTTGAGTTCTAACCCTGTTTCCTAACCACAAAGAGAGGACAATAACGCCCACCTCACACTCTTTTCAATGAAAGCAATTGATATACGTAAAGCAAATTTGGGCACATTGCTCAGCACACGTAAGTATCTGCTAATATTAACTGAAGGAACTCGAAGCTTTGCCAGACTCGTGGTAACATGACAGCTGCCTTCAAGTATTGGAAGGGCCTTATATGGAAGAGAGGAAGCTGCTCTGAAGCGCCTGAGGATGGAAGTCACATGGAGGTTGCCCGGATCTGCATGAGGAAGAGCTTTCTCCGCAGCAGACGCCTGCCGGCAGGTGCAAGTTGTGGTCCCGAGTGTTTCAGCAGGTTTGGAATCACGTGGCCCACAAGCACGTGGCGGGATGCTGTCGGGAGGCAAGTGCCCACGGGGTGGTGGGCTAGGGGACCTCTAGGGTGCCACCTACACATGAAATGCTATGATTCTAGGACTTTTATCCCAGGTTCCCTCAGCCTAGAGACAGACGTTCACAGCCACCCACACACTGAAAATGCCAGAGGAACCACTGGAGACTCACGTCTTAAAGCCCCAGATTCACATTTACACGCCAGTTTAGGAGGGGAAGCAGAAACTGAGGAGAGCTCTTCGAGACTACGTGGTTTGCAACTAAGCAGGATCAAGACCCTCTTTTGTCTAAAGAGGAAAATGCTACAAGACTAAAATACAGAGCCCAGGAAAAGGTGTTTAGTGTCCCACTCCCTCATGCGCCAGGCCTTCTCCCTCCACAGAACAGAGGACAGTCTCAGGGAGACCCCACAGGGGCGGGTCAGCTCCTCTCTGTGACCTGCTGCCCAGCCCAGGGGGAGGGTGGAAACGCCACCTGAGAACATCTGCCCGGGCCCACTCCCCTGACAACAGCTGAGCGCAATCCACAGATGGAAAACAGATGGCACCAGATCAGCTCTGTGAATAAAACTTTAATAATGTACAGCAGAAATTGGACAGGCTCATTCTTATATTAAAACAAAAGATTTCCTATATTACAACTTATTTACATTTGCATACTGAAGAGGTAAAGTGTCTAAGTGGCTATTTTACAATCCTTTCTAGTAAAATGTACAAAAACAAACAGAAGTACCGAGAATGCCGTTCGGGGGCCTTGATGGCAACAAAAGAACGGGCTTGGCCTTGGTCTGTGAACCCGGAATCCAGAGGTGCAGGTCGCCCTAAGGGTCAGGGTTAGCCTCAGGGGGCCAAACACCACGGCTTCAGGCTGTAGTTTCTCCCCAGCCCTCTGAACTCCTAACGCTTATGGTTAAGAGTGGCGAGGGTGAGGATGGGAGCTTCCCAAAAAACTGCTCAGTCTTCCCCAGGGGGGAGGAACTGGACGTACGTGTGGTGAGGACAGAAGGGCCACCTAAGGAGCAGGCTAGTGGCTTGGGAGTCCCTGGGTCGAGGAGTGTTGGCAGATCCCAGAGGCTGGTTGTGATGGGCACGGGGAGTCTAATCCCATAACCACTTAGAACCCGCCAGGTTCTGCAGGGCAGAGGTGAGGAAAGGAAGTCCCCTGATGACACAATTGGTATTCAAGGGAAATTAGTCAATAGCCAGTAAATTGGCCCAAACAGTTAGGGGGAAATCTCCTTTAATGCAAGGAAAGAGGCAACACATCAGGAAAATAAATAGAAAGGCCAGGGGCATCGGGGAGACAGAAGCAGGGAGAGGGCTCCCTCCTCCACAAGCTTTGGCAGCGAGTCGCTGGCTGGAGGCAGGGGTGCTGTGCAGCTGCATCCACACCATGCTCCCTGGGCAGGGAGGAGGCGCAGAAGGAACGCAGTGACTGGGCGCTCTGCCCACCACCGGTCTCTTTGGCGTGGGAGGCATCCTTGCTCCTCGGTGGTCTTCTATGAGAGCAATCATTCCGGGCTCAAAGGCTCTCAGAACCAACGACTGTATGGAACTTCTGGTCTCAAAACAGGCACCCACCAACTTGGACCAGGTCCTTTCTCAGTGCTCCAAGGGTAGGACCCAAGCCTGTCTTGTTCACAGCCGTATCCCAGCACCTAGCACAGTGCCTGGCACCCAACAGGCACTCAACATTAGCTGAGTAAACGCCTGGAGAAGGAGCAACCAGCTGGACAGTGCACAACAGGCCAGGGCCCTGGCCCCCAGCCACTCCTGGAACTGGGGGTGGGTGGGCAGAAGCGAGAGAGACTAACCCCCAGGGCAGGACGGGCCGCTCCCGTGGAGTGGGGACAGGCTCAGGACAAGGACGGACGTTTCCAGTGTGATTGAGCTATGTGCGCTTGATTGAAGCTTTTTTTTTTTTTTTGTGGTTGTTTTTGTAAGGGTTTCTTTAAAAACAAATAAATTGAGAGGTAATCATCACATAGAGATGGTTTTCCTTTTATAAAAACTTAATAATATTAAAAAAAGTTAAAATCTAGACCCTCCCAATAAAATTAAAAAACAAACAACAAAAAACCCACTCCAGTTAAAAGTTATGGCTTCAAAGTCATTATATACCTAAGCTATGGTGACCAAACCCCACCTACAACCGTGCTTCTAGACATCGTTCACTACTACATTCAGGTTAAATATGATTCGGCTCAGGCTGCTCCCTTTAGCAGGGCCCCTGAAGTGGGTACAAGCCTCCTACCTTCCCTCCACCACGATCAGATAATCCAGTAAAAGACCCATGCAGATGCCTCCCTCCCACCCGCACTCCCTCCCCACTCCCTGCCCCCCTTTCCCTTCCCTACCCTAAACCCACCACCACCAAAAATATACACGGCTGTTTCCAGAATCTGGGACAGGAAAGACAGATGTGACATTCTAATCCGAGCCCCACGATCTGGGCTGCAAACGCATTGGGCCTTCCTGGATGCTGCGAGGACCATGCATGCCCTGGGCTGGCTCATTTCCTACGGTGGCAGCTGACCACACGCCCAAGACTCACACCGAGCTGCTTTCCCTGCCCACCCACCCTCCCTCACATCTGGACCCCAAAGCCTGCTGGGCCAGCTTTGGTTCCAGTCTGAAATGGAGAGCGGTGCTCACGCAGGGTTGGCAGAGCCGCCTGTGGGGAAGGAGGGTACCGTGGCTCAGAGCTCTGGGGCAGGGGCAGGGGCAGGGAGGAGACCTCTGGGCAGGGCACCAGGAAACGAGACGCTGCTCACTACTGAACAGAGGCACCAGCACGAAGACAGCATGAAGAACACACCCCTGACCTGCACATGCACAGAAAGCTCAAGCAGGGAAGTCGCACCTACAGACAGACACGCGCACACACACACACACACACACACACGTATGTACGTACACACACGTACACACACGCACGCACACACATAAGGGCGTGGCACGGACCAGGCACAACAGGAGACGCACCTCGGCACATGCACACCTGGCTGGACAGACAGGGGCGGATTCCGTCTCCGCTGGCAGCCCCTGCCGATGTCTGGGCGAGGGTGGAGCACGGGGCCCAGAACTGCCTGCCAGAGGGGCTGCGCTTCAGGTTCCTCTGGGCCACCTCGGTGTTGGGGCCGGTTCCTGGAGGAAAATCTCAGTGCTGCTCAGCACTCGGCTTCACCTGGGCCCCCCAGGCCGCTGTTACCACTCCTGGATGTACCCCAGGCGCACCGGGTTGGGCGGGACTCCCCACTACAACCCGTTCAGAGTTGTGGCACCGAGTTCTCACACCATTCGCTCAGAGTCTCCATGCCACTAGGAGGTAAGTATAAAAGGTGTCTGTGTCTCAAACCCAACATGGGAGTGAGCGGGTCTCCCGGGCTCTGTCCCTCTTTCGGACCAGGGCTTCTGGCCACAGAGGGCTGGGCAGAAACGAGAGGTAGGCCTCCATCGTACGCTCGACATGGCAGCTCTGTGTAGTCCTCGCTGCCCAGGTTGCATGTAGGGGAGGGAAGCAGGGTTAGATCTTCACATCTTCCTGCACGCTGAGCTGGGAAAGGGTCTTCTTAATGCGCAGAGCAGTCAGGCGGGCTGCGCCGTTGGCGTACCAGCACTCTCGCATCATCTTCCCCATCACTCGTAACGCCTGCACGGAGACCCAGAGGCATCAATGTGACCCTGCCCCGCGGAAGCCTTTCTGGTCCCCAGGCCCCTCGTTTCTCCGTGAAAGTCTGCCAGGATCTCCTCTCCCCTCTGAACCTAGGCAAACACCTTGCAAGCGTCCCTGTCCCCATGGCTCGCCCTGCCTTAGGGGCCGGGCTGTGCAGGCACAAGGAGAAAGCTTCCGCAGGAGGGGGAGCTCCCTGCAAGCACCGCGAGCCGCCCCATCATCTGCGCAACCTGGAAAGAAACACCCACAACCACCTGTGGTCTGACAATCACTTCTATCAGGTTTGAGAATCCATTTTCATGATTGTTGTTCTATTTTACTTAAAAACTTTTTTTATTGGTTTTAGAGAGAGGAAAGAAGGGAGGGAGAGACACAGAGAGAGATATGTTGTTGGCTTATTTATGCATTCACTGGTTGCTTTTTTAACTTTTTCAACTTTTTATTTTTTTAATAATTTTTATTGATTTCAGAGAGGAAGGGAGAGGGAGAGAGAGATGGAAACATCAATGATGAGAGAGAATCACTGACTGGCTGCCCCGCCCTGGCGATTGAGTCCACAGCTCAGGCATATACCCGACTGGGAACTGAACTGCGGCTCCTGGTTAACAGGTCGAAGCTCATCCCCTGAGCCACGCCGGACGGGCTGGTTACTTTTTTGTATGTGCTCCGACCGGAAATCAAACTCACAATTTGGGCACATCAGGACAAAGCTCTACCCAACTGAGCTACCTGGCCAGGGCTCATCTGCCACTTTTTATTGTTTGCTAATCCTCACGGAGTGATATTTTTTCCATTGGTTGTTTTTTGTTTGTTTGTTTTTAGAGATAGTGGAAGGGAGTGGGAAAGACAGAGACAGAGAAGCATCGATGTGAGAAAGACACATCAACTGGTTGCCTCCTCCACATGCTCTGACCAGGGCTGGGGACTGGGGATCGAGCTTGCAGCCAAGGTACATGCCCTTCACCAAAACCAAACCCCGGACTCTTCAGTCCACAGGCTGATGCTCTACCCACCGAGCCAAACCAGTTAGGGCCATATGCTACTTTTTAAAAGAACAATTAGTAAGGCCCCAGTGGAAACTAGACCCTGAAAGCAATCTTGTCAGAGGCCGAAAGCTTCACTGTCATTGCCAAGATGACACAGGCGACCACTATAGTCAGGCCAAAAGGTGACGTGGAAGGTCGCCTAAGGACCGCTACTGGTTATCGAGGGCTATAAATTTCCTCGATCACTGCTCAAGGCCACTATTTTTCAAAATTCCGTTTAACAGTGGAATTTTCAGAGAGGAAAAATATTTTTTTCCCTACTTTCCTGAGTAGAGTCCCAACAATACAAACAGTGGTGACTGAACAGAGGGTGGGGCAGGGCAGTAAAAGCAGCTCTTCCAGCCTCACATTCATCCTCTGAAGTAAACCCAATTGGGGTTCCAAGGAACATTTGGAAAATGCTGCTGTATTATGCAATGAGAGGACATCATGTAAAATGTGAACGAAGTAATTTTTTGGTCAATGCAGAAGCGCCCTCTAGTGGTTATATTCCTAAAAGGCAGAGCTGCCTGCCAGTAGTTGGGCAGCCACCTATGAACCAGGACACCGCTCCATTCTGGGTCAGGGCCCATGCCTGGGTTACAGGCTAGATCCCCAGTGAGGGTGTGCAGGAGGCAGCCAATCGATGATGCTCTCTCATCATCGATGTTTCTCTCTCCCTCTCCCTTCCTCTCTGGGAAAAAAGAAAAGAAAAAAAGCAGAGCTATGAGGGAAAAAGAGGCCCAAGTGCACTTAGCTAGGCAAAACCTGCTCCCCCTGAAGACTCTAAGACCCCGGAACTCCATGTTCATTAGGACTCTGTACAATAAATTTGTCATTTCAATTCTTTACACAAAATGTTCTGTTTTTTAAAAAATATATATATTTTTATTGATTTTAGAGAGGAAGGGAGAGGGAGAGAGAGATAGAAACATCAATGATGAGAGAGAATCACTGATCAGCTGCCTCCTGCGCGCCCCATACTGTAACCCGGGCATGTGCCCTGACCTGGAATCGAACCCTGACCTCCTGGTTCACAGGTTGATGTTCAATTATTGAGCTATACCAGTCAGCCACGTTGTTCCCTGTTCACTGCATCTGCCATCTTCCCCAAATTCAAATTCTCCGCATCCCCCTCCGCTCTTCTGAGTTGTTAGAAAGGCCACCTCCCTCACAGACATGTACTCACTAAGTCATCTTTCCAGTTAGACAGGTCTAAGAGCTCCCACTAGGCTTTTGTTTCTGTCTCCTGTTGACCACCTATCTTATCTGTGTCCCCAGGGCCAACTGCTTCTACTAGGCTGTGGATTCCAAAGGGGACCCTACAATGCCCAGGACAAGGGACTGTGGCCTCTCAGGGCTTAGTATATAATGTCATAGCACAGTGGTATTATTGTAACAGACACACTCAGGGGTTGGGCCCACTGTCAAGTAAGGTAGAAGAACCATGCAGACGGAAAAGCAGCAGGAGGTAGGGGAGCTTCCTACCTCATAACTCTGCCACCAGTTGGGGATGTTGGGACGCAGCTTCTGGTCACATACGACCTTGCGCATTTCCTCAATGGAAGGGTCAGAGGGCACTAAGTCATAATATGGCAGCTGATATTCTTCATGGACTCCTGGAAGAAAAGAAAATGTCCACCTGAGTTACCAAGAGGAGGAGGAGATGAGTCAAACTCCAATGAGAACAAGCACACGGTGGCCCGCACACACCACGGCCCACTGGGAGGGAATGGGCTCCTTGGAGAGCTCGGTGGATCTAGGGATGGGGCAAGAGGTGCAGATGATTAGCCAGAAACATCTTTTTCATACCAAAAGGCAAGAAAACTATCAAAGACTACTGAGGTCAAGTCGACAGGCACCAACTTGAAAAGCTCCCAACCAGTCAAAGATGAGAACGTTTATGCAATAGTAAGATTAATAACTTTAATGGAAACAAATATTTAAAATCCACCAGTTCAAAAAAAAGTCTTCCAGTTCATAATTATACTAAACAGCAAAACCCTCAAAATCACAGTCATCTTTGTAAGATGATAGGTAACACTTGTTATTTCGATAAATGGACATCAAGTATTTTTCCTGCCGCTCCTGTTCAAACTATCCACCTTGGTAACCATGGAGACAATTAGGGGAAGTTTCTCTTCCAAGAAGAAATCTAGCTAATACATGAAGGCTGATAGAATCAGAATACTGGCATTTTTCAACCTCTAATGAATTTGGATTTGGACAGTGATCACTGATGGCTGTTAATATCACAGAAATAGAGTTACCAGCACTATGTGCCTTGTAACAGAAGAACTTTTGAAAAAAAAAAATCTGATTGTAGTCATTGAATGTAACTATCACAGAAAATTCACAGGAACACATGAACTCTATGAAGAGACAAACAGAAAAATTTATGGGACAAAAGACTGGATTTTCCAATTTAAAAAACCATGGGGGGCGGGAAATGGGATGTGAAACCTATCCTATCCTATATAATAAAAGGCTAATATGCAAACTGACCAAATGGTGGAATGACCAGTCGCTATGACAGACACTGACTACCAGGGGGCAGACATTCAACACAGGAGCTGCCCCCTGGTGGTCAGTGCGCTCCCACAGGGGGAGCACCACCCAGCCAGAAGCCCTGAGCCGGGTTCACAGCTGGCGAGCGCAGTGGCACTGGCGGGAGCCTCTCCCGCCTCCATGGCAGAACTAAGGATGTCCATCTGTTGGACATTCCCTAAGGGCTCCCAGAATGTGAGAGGGCGCAGGCCAGGCTGAGGGACTCCCCTCCCCAGTGCACGAATTTCATGCACTGGGCCTCTAGTAGATTATAAGAGACTTAAGCAATGCATCAATCAACTGCAACAAATGAACATTAACCCTAATTTTGAACAAACTGTTCAGGAGAAAATTGGGGAAATCTCAACACTGACTGATGTTAAATGATATTAAGAATTAATGTTCATTTTAAAAAGCGTGACAAGAGTATTATTTTTGGAAGTCAGAGTTACACACTGAAATATTTTCCATAATAAAAAATTAATTTAAAAAATTCAATGTGCCCTAACCGGTTTGGCTTAGTAGATAAAATGTTAGCCTGCGAACTGAAGGATCCCAGGCTCGATCGATCCCCAGTGGGGAGAGAAGGGGCATGCTGGAGGCAGCTGATCAATGATTCTCTCTCATCATTGTCTCTCTCCCCCTTCCTTCCTCTCTGAAATCAATAAAAATATATTTTAAAAAAATCCAATGTAACTTTCTCATGCCCTTTTCCAGGAAGAATTCTGCTATCCGGAGCTAATAGGAGAGACTTTTAAATAGAGTCCAGCCAGACCAGTGTTGCTCAGTGGTTGAGCATCGAGCTATGAATCAGGAGGTCCACCTTGGTAACCATAGAGACAATTAGGGGGAGTTCAATTCCCAGTAAGGGCACATGCCCTAGTTGCGAGCTCAGTCCCCAGTATGGAGTGTGCAGGAGGCAGCTGATCAATGATTCTCATCATTGGTGGTTCGTTCTCTCTCTCTCTCTCTCTCTCTCTCTCTCTCTCTCTCCCCCTCTCCCTTCCTCTCTGAAATAAAAAAACAAAAAGCAATAGAGTTGACTTGGTAGTTATCTCAGGGGTAGTTAAGAGCTTGAGCTCTGACCTCAATTTACCACAAGTTGAATACTAGGTTATCAGCCATATGATCTTGGACAAATTAGCTAATCTCTCTATGATTTGTTTCTTCATCTGCAAAATGGTGACAATATTAGTACCCACTTTACAGGTTTATAGTAAAGATTAAACTAATTTATACATAAAAAGGGATAAATGTTAGCATTATTATTATTATACACTTAGCCCCAATTTCTGGATGGTATGAGGAAGAACAAATTAAGTTACTCAGGTTAAGATCTGTGTGACCAGATTTTCTTAATCTGTTTTCTGTATATAAGGATCAAAATTTTAGATGTACAATTCTATGAATACCTGGGTGCCTTCTCCATAATTTGGATCTTACCAAAAATATTATAGACAGAAAAAGATAGTAACACAGAAAAGGATCTAGCTGGAAGACTCACCAGTTCTTTTTTTTTTTAATATATTTTATTGATTTTTTTACAGAGAGGAAGGGAGAGGGATAGAGAGTCAGAAACATCGATGAGAGAGAAACATCGATCAGCTGCCTCCTGCACACCTCCCACTGGGGATGTGCCCGCAACCCAGGTACATGCCCTTGACCGGAATCGAACCTGGGACCTTTCAGTCCGCAGGCTGACGCTCTTCCACTGAGCCAAACCGGTCAGGGCTCACCAGTTCTTTTTAATTCATTTCATTTCATTTCACTTAATTCATTTCCCCTGACTGGAATTTCTTACATTAGAGATAACTGGCTGAGGGCAGGGCTCTAGTGGTTCCTGAACTTGAGGGCAGCATACTTGAAAGTCACTGTAAAATACTGATGTACTAAGCTGATGATAAAAATGTTCTCAGCTAAACCTGACACTGCCTTTTACTGGATTCTGACATAAGTGAATAGTTGCAAATTCCAAAGATTTAAGAAAAAGTACATGAGAAAAACTCATTTTGAGAAAATTCTACACACTGGTAAGCTTTATCCTACAAATTGAGAAATTACCACTATTAATTTGTCAATGAAACCCATGTTCCCCAGGAGCGCAGCTTGAGAGCCAGTGTGTTAGCATACAATGCCTCCTGTATCAAGGAGACCCCTGCAGTAGCTCCATTCTATTCCTGCCCAGGACTTTCGCAACCTCCAGGCCCAATAAGAACAATCTGTTTAAAATTTTTAAAAAGCCAAATAGGCCTCCAGAATGTTCACCACAATGAAAGCACGACTTTAGAAGCTGGTCCAGAGAGCAAACACACCCTTCGCACAGCTACCTCCCGGGTTCCCTCATATGTGATGAGAACGCTGTGATTGACGGAGTCTGTCACTAGGCATCCGGCAGGTTGTAAAAAGAAAGGAGGCAGTAGAACACCAGCATCCTCAGGTGATCAGCATCCTAGACGGGGAGGCAGGAGCAAGAAAAGGCAGAAGAGAAAAGTACCTCCAGAATTGCATCTTCGAGCAATCTCCCAATATACAAGCCCGAGGGCATAGATATCAGCACATTTAAAGGAGTCAAAGTGCTTCATGTTAATGGTTTCATCAAGCACTTCAGGGGCCATGTATCTGCAACAGCAAAGGAAACATGATCATGCAGAGGAAAAGATGACTTCTCTCCTTAAATCAAGGTACTGACTTGGAGACCCTCAGAATGTGGGTGAGTATTACCCCCCAAAAGTCCCTTGGGGACGAGGAACTGATCAATGTTTTTATTGCAAACTCCCATATTTTGGATTCGAATCTAAATTCTTCAGCATAACTTTAGGAAGTAGCATAGGCTACTCTTATTTGTACCTCTACTTTTTAACATCAAGATTTATTTTTAGCATGTTTTGATTTCTTGGCAGAGGTATTTGTACTGTGGGTCACAGGGCACTAACAATATGTAATATCTAGTTGCTACTGGGGTCTTGGACTTTGTTAGATGTAGCCACAGTGACGGGTTGAGCTTAAATTTCATTCTGTACTTCTTTATCTTACCTGGTTGCAGATAATGTGAAAATTATTCTAGATAGTCATCAAAGTCCCTTTCAGCTAATTAATACTACTATACACACACACACACACACACACACACACAGTAAGGCAAATTAGCGGATCACCTCAGGCCTCACAATTTGGGCCCAGGGTCATTCATTCATTCATGTCAAAGCGGAGGGAAAAGCAGTAAAACAACTTAGTGAAATTCACTGAGATTCAACTGATAAGCAGACCTTCTCTTACTTCTTCCTGCACAATGAGGAAGGCACACATGGACCACTCAGGACAGGCAGAGGGCCTTCCTACCGTTTGGTTCCCACCCTCTGATTTGGGGCAATGTCAATGGTGTCTGTGACTGCATCATGACGGACGGCCAGGCCCAGGTCTGCAATGGCGCACATGCCATTTTTCTTCACTAGGATGTTCTTTGACTTTAAGTCTCGATGAGCAATTCCAGGCTTCCCTGGCAGAGAAAAAAAACAGGGACCTTTAAAGAAAGATCGTAAAAATGTTACAAGCAAGTCTACAGCCGGACTGAATGTTAGGAAGTCCCATGAGTTTGAGTCCTGGCTTTGCCTCCCACTAGCCCAGTAACCCTGGAAAAGCGACCTAACCCAACTATACAGACTAACACCAGTACTGACTTCACAGAGATGTTGTGAGGAGTAAATGCATTAATGTAGGTAAGTGATGAGCTCAGAAGGGCATGTGTATTAGATGATATTACCATGACTACTACTACTACTCGCCTTCCCTGAACTATTACACTCAAGTACTGAAGTGCTGAGGAATTCAAAGAAAAACTGCTGTGTTGGCTAGCTGTTAGAATCAAACAAAATCACCAACAATTGACCCTTTGAGTGCCAACCAATATCCTAGGAACTATGCTAAAATTGCCCAGGCATTTTTGCTGATTTTACAGCAAAGCCATCTGTCAATACAGAGTGAACTACTAGCATCTAATAGTGACACTGCAGGAGGAGCGCGAAGGTGCTCCCAGCACCTTTGGCGAAAGACAGGAGGAGCACAATTGTGCTCCCCGGCACTCTCGGGGTTAATAAAGACTGCTGATACCCGACAGACGCTAGAAACAGGACCAAACTTTTAATGGCTGGTTTTCTGTCATGGCAGCAAGTGCTGTTGCCCTGGTCAACCAGGCATCAGGGAACCCTGCCACTGTGACAAACAAGATCCAGGATTTCCTAAAGAGCTGACAGTACAGTCAATAACCAGGGCTGGTCAAGGCCTTCTGCCTCCAGAAAAACCTTCCTAGACTAAGGAAGCCCAGGGCGTAATCCACAAGCAGTCTTTCAGCCAGCTGCCCGCAATGAACGTGTGCAATCACTAAACCGATGCTGCTGCACAAGAGCCTCCTGCATCGTCTCAGCTCCTGTGCACTGTGGACTTCTGAGATGCCTGCTCCGTGAACGCCAGCTCCAGTCCCGCACTTTCCCACGAGAGCCCCGCGGGGTGCTGGAGGCGGTGGGAGAACCCCGGAGACCCTCTTGTTCTCACTCAAGTCAAGTCCAAACCTCCCTCCTTCAGATTAGACGACAGTTCCTGAGGTCCAGCTCCAACGTGCTCAGGAAGAAGGTGTCTGGGAACCAAATCAGGATGGTACAAGCTTTTAAAGGCAACCCAGCATCGCTGCCCCTCGGCTGGGTCCACTCACCTTGGGTGCCCACGATCTCCATGTGCAGGTGTGCCAGCCCACTGGCAGCAGACAAGGCCAGCTTAATCATCCCCTCGATCGTCACTGTGTACCGGTTAAGATAATCGAACAGGGAGCCATGCTCATGGTAGTCCGAGACGAGCCACAGCTGTGTCCAGGTGCCATTATCTGCAGAGAACCACAGAAGAGTTCCAGAAAAGGCACAACCACAGAGGTTAAAGCAGGAAGGAAGATGTGCACCCCATGGACTCCAGTTGCTCCTGAACTCCCACCTCTCGCCGCCACACCTCCGGAGGCCTCCTCTGCGCCCGTTTCACCTGCAGGTGTTTCAGGCTCCAGGGAGGACAGAACAGCATTTCGTTCTTAGACCCGCCCCCTTATTTCTCGCAGGTGGCTGTAGGGTCTGGACAGCATCCCACTGTAACCCCAACTCTGAAGTGAGAGGCCTCCAGAAGAGGAAGCGTACGCTCAGAGTAACACTGCTCCCGATCCTGAGGCGACCGCTTCTCTACCTAGCAACCACCACTGGCTGCGCCCACACCCGCGGCGGAGGCTCCGCAGGCCCTCTCTGCAGCGAGACCCTTTTTCAACAATGGAATTTATCGTGGTAGCATGGGTTTCAGGTTACAATTCTATAATACATCATCTGTATATTGTATTGTGCTCCAGTCTCCTTAAATCACCATCTATCCCCCCTATATCTTCCTCTACCTTCCCCCACCCCATTCTCTAAGACGCTTTGAGCACAGCCCAGCCCAGCACCTGTCTCATTTGTAGCATTTCTTTCCTAAATCCACTGCTCTTTCCAGGTTATGAGCTCTGAGCAGGAAAGAGCTCCTTTGTGCATTACTGCATCCCAGACCAAAAAACACTTTTCAGGGCACGACGAGCACACATCCAAGGATTCCGGAGAGGCCGTCTCGCCCTCAGAAGAGCAATGGAAGGTGGACAGCACACACTCTTATACATTGTGGGTGTGGCGTGTGTGCAGTGGGAAGGAGGAGGGGAGGAAGAGAGGGAGAAAAAGTAAAACCAAAAGCTGTCAATCTAATTGGGTTATGCTGCAGTCAATAGGAAAATTGGAAACTGGATTGAGATCTTCTAAATTCCAGGCCGGTGCTGGTTCCAGGACACGACACTGTACTACATATCGTGTTAAGAAGGCAAGTCAGAGGAGTCCCATTTCCCCCTCCCCTGGTCCCAATGTGGGCTCGACAGCCAGACCGACTCACACAGCTGCCAGATCAATCAAGGGAGTGGCTTCTGAACAACACTAGTCTTGGCTTCTCTGAACAGGGGTCCACTCAACACACCCCTCTTACACTCCAACCAGCCCCCAAGTCTTGAGGACCCTGCCACTACGTCAAAAGGGAGGACATCTTTTGATCCTTTAAAACAGATGTAAGATTTAAGTTTTATTCCAAGGTGATGTTGTTTTGTTCAGAAGGAGTAAAAAATTCTCTTCCGCTTCTTCCCTTGTGTATGAGACCAAGATGTTTCAGCTGGCGGGGGGGGGGGGGGGGGCGAGATCACTACCAACCCCCACAGCAATGTGAGGAATGCGCAGCCTGCTGCTGTTTTAGGAAGGAAACATAAATACTTAGCATCTTCCGTAGGCTCTGTAGACACTAACTTCTAAAAATCGCTGTGCCCTGGGAGCAAACTGGGTCACAACTGCCAGGCGATTCCAAAACGGCAAAGCCCATCACCTCATGGTCTCTGACTCCAAGTGGACTACCTCCACGTGTGTCTGCTGTCCCCTCTTCCTGGGGCCTGTGAGGGCAGGGACTGTGTCTTGTTCTATGGGCAGAGGTCCTGCCTATAGTTGTCAATAGATGATGTTACTGAACTAATGAATGAAATTTCAGTGACCACCCATTACTTCATAAAAAAATATACTCCTCTCAAAAAGGCCTCACAATCTGGCCTCCGGGACTCACCGCCGTCTTCTGCTGTAACACAGCCACCAAGTTACTGCAGGTTCCCAAACACACTTCACCTCTGCTCACCTGTCTAGAGTGAACCTTCCACTGGTTTTGCTTTCTGACCAGCTCCTGCTACCCCCACCTCAGCCAAGCTCAGGTGTGCCCTCCTGACCCGCAGCTCACCAGAACAGCATGTTACCTGATCACACCCTGTAATTCACCATTACTTTATCCCTTTGTAGTGAATGAGGCCCTCAAAAATGACAACGTGCCTGGCCGCACAAGAAAGACTCAAAAACAAAAGCAAGAACAGGAGCGAGGAGGAGGAGGAGGAGGAAACAAGGGACCTCGGGTATAAGCGGACCCAACGCTGAGTATGAGAGCCACGAGGTGGCACTCTGGCGGCAGGCAGGTCACTGCTTTGCTGCACCTGCTCCACTGCCAAACTGAGCCTGCTGCTGGGGTGCCTGCCACAGAACGTGGGCGACATGCTTTTCTGGGCCGGAGCTGAGGCCACACACAGTTCTTCCCTCCAGTGGGGCCCCTCAGGGACTACCCTGGGGGCAGGGGGGGGTGTTGAGAGTGTCTTGGAAGGGGAGTGAGCAGGAGGGGCAAGAGCTTTATCCTGTTCACCTGCTTAATAACTGCTTATTTACTTGCTAAGTAACCTGGGTTTCCACATAAGCTTTTTGTAGAAGGAAAGTTTGAAAATCATTACCTTATTTAGATTCTCTATGGGCAATAACTATGAAGGCAAACAGAGCTGTGTTGCCCCAGTCACCCCGCCGTCTGGGACCATGGTTGGCTTTAGGACACGCCGTCTCCACGCCCAGCCCTTTACCTTTATTGTCAGCAGCAATAAATCCGAGGATGTTTTCGTGGCGCAGCATGACTGTCTGGTATATCTCTGCTTCCCGGAACCAAGACCGTTCCTCACGAGAAGAGAAAATTTTCACAGCCACATCACCACCCCTCCAGCGGCCGCGCCACACTTCTCCAAACCGGCCCTTGCCAATAATCTCCTGTAAGACGATGGTTCGGGCCACTGTGCGCTGGACAAAAAGTGGTAACCCTATGGACCAAAGGATGGAAAGAAAGCTGACACTGTAATTTTGCTAAACTTTGTAACTCCCGCTTTCACTGCCACACTGAACAGTCTGATCACCGTGCCCCATGCTGCACTGCTGCACCGGCCATGCAGAGCTGTGGCTGCCCCTGTACCATGTCCAGGTAGTCCACCAGAAGACTAAGCCAGGCAGCGCCTGAGAGTGAATACAGAAAGGGAAATGCAAAGGATTAGCTGTTCCTGATCTAAGCAATTTATCCTCTCCGTTAGCGTGGATGACAGATTTTAATATAAACATCTGACCAGATTTATCAACTCTGTAACCAGCCACCTGTGGGCCAATCCATCCACATCTGCCTTCTGCTGATGAAGAGGAAAGAGGGAAGAAAAGATGAAATGAGGACTTGAGCACTGGGAGCACCTTCTGGCTCTCTGCTCATTCGCCACTAGAGGGCAGTGCTGCGTGTCCCATGAAACCCAAATTGTGGTCAGGGCATATAAGGATCTAGAGAGCAAAGGTCTGCTCACAGGTGGAGCTCCAGACGCAGAATGGGAGACTACCCATGCTTATTCTAAGATTAATTTTATTGTCTTTCTAGAACTCATTTATTGCCTCATTTGACTCATTCAATGTCTCCCTATCTTACCAATCCACCCCTACCATCATGACTCTTAACTCTCTCACTTCCTCTCCCTGACCAAATAAAAAAATGTTATTAATCCCTAACTCTTGTGGATGTAAATGACCACTTACTGTATGCTTTAGGCACTATGCTAAGGGCTTTACATAAATTATCTCATTTCCTCACAAACATCTATAAGGTGGGTATTTTTATTATCCCTATTTTACAGATGAGAAAACTGAGGCCCAAAGGGAGAAGGTTAAGTAACTCATTCAAATGCATACAAACAATAAGTGGCAATACAGGAATTAAAATCTAGGACTGGCTGACTCTAAAGTTCATGCTTTTAACTATATGCAGTATAGAGCCAGCAAAAAGTTTCTCAACTTAGACCCCTACTCCCCATCTTCTCTGTGCCAGTCCTAGTTCAGGCCCTTCTTTAAAACATTTTCAACTGGTCTTTCTGCCGCCCATCTCACCCTGCTCCTGCCCCGCAACCCACACACAGACAGCCCTACCTCACCCTGCCCTCTCTAACAGGAGGTTGGCAAATGAATGAATTCATCCTCCACACCACCGCCAGAACTCCGTCCACAGGAAAAGTTTTGTAGATGCCTCTTATCTTGCCAGAAAAAGCACAGCGCTCAAGGTCCTTTCCTCCTGGACAGCCTGCCCCTTCCACCCCCAGCGTGGCCACGCCACGCCGGACTCTGTCGTTCTCTAAACACTCGGTGAACTTTCATGCCTTTTTGTCCTTTTGCTCAAGAGATTTTCTTTGGCCTGGAATGTTCCTTGTCCTCTCATTTCTCTTAAAACTTCAAATTCAGTGTTCAAGACCCCTCTGAGTGCACCCTCCTCTGCAGGACCTTTCCCAACAATCTCCATCCCTTCTATCCAACTTTGGATCAGCTTCCTTCTCATCTCTGTTCATCCTGTGTCATCCAGAGGGTGTTCTATATATATTTGCTCATGTGAATTGAAAGTCACGTAAGCAGCAAGGACTTATTCACTTTAAATCCACAGAATTAGAACTCCAACACCTTGGAAGCTCTGCATATTCTGAATTAAGAATGGACTAAACCAGTGGTCAGCAAACTGCACCTCGCGAGCCACATTTGGCTCTTTGGCCCCTTGAGTGTGGCTCTTCCTAAGCCTTAGGAGTATCCTACTTAAGTTAATAACAATGTACCTACCTATATAGTTTAAGTTTAAAAAATTTGGCTCTCAAAAGAAATTTCAATCGTTGTACTGTTGATATTTGGCTCTGTTGACTAATGAGTTTGCCGACCACTGGACTAAACCATCCAGAGAGAAATGGTTATTAATCCCTTCATCCCAGCTGACTAACCACCACGCACCTTCCAGAGCCTCAGCTGGACTCTGGAAACCAAGCTACCCTCCTCTGACAGCAAATCAAGCCACAGGCAGTCAGGAAGGTCTAACCACTGCCCTTCCTCCTTCATCAAAGAACAGGCCATCTATTTTTCTCTCTTCCTAAATGTATACAGCTTTTAATACATCCATCATTTTGGCACACTCTACTGCAGAGCTTAATAAAGGCAAAACCACTAAAATTCAAGAGATGTCAAAGTATTCCTTGTGTTCAAGGAGAAATGTCTGGCTATGACTGATGGTATAATTTCCCTACAGAACAGTCTTGTCACATGGCAAAAAAAAAAATACATAAACATGCCCTAACCGGTTTGGCTCAGTGGATAGAGCGTTGGCCTGCGGACTGAAGGGTCCCGGGTTCGATTCTGATCAAGGGCATGTACCTTGGTTGCAGGCACATCCCCAGTGGGGAGTGTGTAGGAGGCAGCTGATCGATGTTTCTCTCTCATCGATGTTTCTAACTCTCTATCCCTCCTCCCTTCCTCTCTGTAAAAAATCAATAAAATATATAAAAAAATACGTAAACACAAAATTCTCACAAATATGATTCTGTATGTTTTCGCTACATTGGCAACAATAATGATTTTTGTGGATGATTTTTTTACAAGAACAGAATACCACCATCACTAAAATAATTGTTTATCTTCATGAAAAGACTATTTTGCAGTCACACTCATACCTGATAGCTAGCTGAGCTATATACCCTGAGACCCGAACAATCCAATCCCCTTTTGCCAATCCTGGTCTCACGACAAGGCCCAGTGTTTGGTTCAATCCCCTCATCTAAGGAAGACTCGGTGACCAACAGGCAGGACAAGAAATGGGGCTGTTGCCGTGCTGGAAGCCCAAGCTGCCTTTATTTAACCACATGAAAAAACCCCTGGGCAACTGGAACAAGTCAATGATTCACCAAACCCAGCTTTCAGCTTCACTCAATGTCCTTAAACTCCCCTTGTGGTTGCTCAGGGATCAATGATTAGCTGTCACCACCTCACAGGAACGCGGCACACTCCTGTTTCTCAAAAGGGGCCCTTAAATTGAGCACTCCACCGCTCAGGTGGAACCAGATGAATTTTAATAGATGTTGGTTACAGAACTTGGAGAGAGCAAGAGTTTCTGGACGAGAGAGCAAGAGTTTCTGGACGAGAAAGGTTTGCACTTGACCTTTGGAATCCCAGGGAATGAAAGATTTTCTGTGACCCCCCTCCCCTTATCTTATTACATGTCAGACTCCACAAGAAGGGGAAGTATGACACCAAAACTCACTGCTGCTAGAAACAAGTGTAAGGTCCAGCCTATCTCAGAAATGCTCCATCTATCCTGCTGGGAAGCAGTGATGAAGGCCGACAGACACAAGGCCAGAAGAACTCAGTACCTGAGCCAGACCCTGATGTGGAGAGATCGTAGACAAGATCTTGGAGCGTCTTGTCTTTGGAGAGGCACATCTCACATGAGGGATCTTCCATGTCCAGCCTCTGGCGGTTGTGATAGACACGCTGGTGATAGTTAATGACAAGGAAAACAATGATGATGATGAGAAACAGGAGGAACACTGGGCCGGCAATGATGCCGACCAGCTCCACAGGGCCCCACATGGAAGGGTGCTCAGGCTCCTTGAGGTGACCTGGGTCAAGTGAGAAAGGAGAGGGAAAGAACAAAGAGTCAAAACAAGGGAATGCACTGGCCCTATTCATCCCCAACACCTCCCTCTAAGTGAAATGCCCGTTCCCTCTCCACATGCTCAAGGTGTGCCTGACCTCTAGTCTTATGGGGCTAGTTTGTCTGCTCTCACATGCAAACCTCTTTAGTGCCCTTTGCATCAGTCAAATCCATAACCCACTTCGTAAGTTCATGGTACTTTTCCCATCTCAGTGGCCCAGACAGATGCCAGGATCTACTCTTCAACTTGTAACTCTTTCAAGCTCTGCTCCAGTCTCTCTCCTGCTCCTCTCTCTCCTCAGTGATGCCTTCTAAATGGCATCACTGCCTGTAGAGGGGTGAGGTCTAACACTTCCCAGCCTTGATCACTGCCCTTTTTGCCTAATTGTAGCCCCTCTTTCCAGTATTGCCTTCACCCCACCCCAAAAGCTCCCTTCCTGAGGCTCTGGGGTTGCCTCCTTCAGAATCAGTCCCATACCCACCCACTCCCACCCCCCTCCTTGCCTGGTTCTCCCACTCCTCAACAGCCGCCTATGCCACTTGGCCACCATCCAAAATGCACCTTTCACCTCTGGGACCATCTTGACAACAATCTGCCTCCCTCATCCTCTTATCTACAAACCTGATGTGGGAGCAATCCCATCCCTTGTCACCTTAGGGCCGTGGTCGGCAATCTGCAGCTTGCGAGCCACATGCGGCTCTTTGGCCCCTTGAGTGTGGCTCTTCCTAAGCCTTAGGAGTACCCTACTTAAGTTAATAACAATGTACCTACCTATATAGTTTAAGTTTAAAAAATTTGGCTCTCAAAAGAAATTTCAATCGTTGTACTGTTGATATTTGGCTCTGTTGACTAATGAGTTTGCCTACTACTGCCTTAGGGAACTTCAAAAAGTTTACCTATCATCAAATAAAGGGATTGGGAAGCGTAGAGAAGAATGAAATGACAGGGGTGCCCCACCTCCAAGATGAGCCAATAATCCAACAAGGGTGTCCACTCACCACTGGGCACCCTCAGGTCGATCTTGTTGCAGAAGTCAGTATAGCAGCAGTGGGTGTTACGCAGGTCCTCGGAGCTCAGGCAATAGAAGGGCTTCCCAGCAGGGACCAGCTCCACTTTGGGGATGCAGGTACGCACATGGTGCTCCATCCCATCCAGGTTGAAAATGGAAACCATGCAGGCCCCATCTGTTTCACATGTGTAGTTGGCCTGTAGGCAGCTGGTGCATGTACACAGCAGAGCTGCAGGAAATTTGGGAGTAGACACTGACATCAAAGATTAGATCTTATCCCAGGTCCTTTCACAAACTTAGAATATCATTCCTTAGCATCCTTAATGTTCCAAAATAAGGAGCTTTTATAGAGATCAGGTCAGAAAGATGATACTGTCAATGGAGACACAACCTTTTCACCCGTTTATTCAGCTCACAAACAAGACCTTCTAGGCCCCACCATTTTCCTCTAAGTGCTCTATTTTATGCCTCTGAGACACAGAGAAACTACCTTTTGAACTTTGCCTTAGACTTAATACAAGTAATTTTGTGACTGGGAAAGACGTTTTTCTTTAAATTTAGATGCCTAGTCTCCTGAATGCAGTCAGTATGCATACTCCCATATATTCTTTTGCTGCAGTGCTCTTTTTCCTGGCGAATTCTTACAAATCCTTTAAAATTCAGCTTAAACATCACTTCCTTTGAAAAGTTTCCCCCGCCATCCCGGCTGAGTGGCTCAGCTGGTTGGAGCGTTGTCCTGTGCACCAAAAGGCTGTGGGTTCGACCCCGGTCAGGGTGCTGCGGAAGGCAACTGATAGATTGTTTCTCACACTGATGTTTCTCTCTCTCTCTCGAATCAATAAACATATCCTCAGGTGAGGATTTAAAAAAAAAGAAAAGCTTCCCCTGACTGTCCAACATCCTCTTCCTTTAGTCCAGTGGTCGGCAAACTGCGGCTCGTGAGCCACATGTGGCTCTTTGGCCCCTTGAGTGTGGCTCTTCCACAAAATACCGACTTCTGCGCATGGGCCACGAAGTTTCAATCGCACTGTACCTGTGCGCCCGCACGTGGTATTTTGTGGAAGAGCCACACTCAAGGGGCCAAAGAGCCACATGTGGCTCACGAGCTGCAGTTTGCCAACTACTCCTTTAGTCCATGGCAAATACCTCTCTCATGAGGCAAAAACAATACCCTCCAAAGAAGATAATATCAGTGGCTACCTCATAAAGTTACTGTGAGGATTAAATGAGCTAATGCATAAAAAGGACTCAATGTGTTTAACCCATTCTGAAAGGTCCCTGGATATCACTTTAAGGAGTAATATATGTCTATATATGATATCTATATCTATATCTATATATTTTTTTTTTCTCAAATTGGTAGTGTATGTAATCATCTCTGGGCCTAGTGAGTTTTGCTGGGTGTGTAGTATACATAAGTGTAGACTATTGGCAGGAAATTACTGTAAGTGAATTTGTGCCTCTGAAAGCTAGTTCAGCAGCCCTGGAGTCTGAAATCCTTGATTTATCTGTCTAACAGGAATAGCACAGACAGCAGCAGTTGGTTCTGCCCAGCACTGTCTCCCCTGAGCCTAACCGAGCCCTGACCTTTGGGAGGGGCAGGAGTGTGGCTTTAGCCACTACAATGCTTAGGTTGGGACTCACAGGGGATGGAGGTGGTAGGGCCCACCCAGGTCCCAGACTAGACACTAAGTGGATACTATCTGGATACCGAGTGGGAAGGTATTCAAACTAGGGCCCCCAGAGAAGAGACATACATGACCAGTCCCATGAAAACCCAGTCTGTTGTAACTCACCCCTTTAGGCTGTAAATAGTTTATCTTTGTCTCTTTCTCCCATACAATGGGAGGCACCTCTTGGCTTTCAAATCCAAAGGCAGATTCTAAATATCTCAATGTCACACCCCTCCTTTCTCAGGCTTCCGTAAAGGACACATCCCTGCCACCCCCAGCCAAGGAAACAAAGGAGAGAGCGCACTGACAGGTAAACAGCACTAGGGCCTGTGGTTATTTTTTTCACAGCGTTTGATCAGATCCCTTTCTTCAGGGAGAAATTCCAAAACATGTAGCTACCTGCTGAAGGGTTTGGGTAGTGTTACATTTTTAAAGGCAGGAAGTTTAAAGCAGGTACTCTTTAGGCTACATTCCAAATCTAGAAGGAATTGTAAAAGTAAATGCCTCCTAAACTTCAATCCCAATCCTTTCAGACACAAAGACTAAAAGAACCTTCTCCATTTTTCTTACCAAATGCCTTTATTTGCTCCCTTTTATTCACCTTGTAAACAAATTTACTTCTGTGCCCTTCCGAACACTCAATCCAAAGCTTTTACTCAAGCTGCAGTCCTGTTACTTTGGGGAAGCCAATACCCACTCCTTTGTGTCAGGGGGACATTCAAGCACAAAAGGGGTTCCCCTTGGAGTGAACACCTCTCAATACATGCACCAGGCCATGCAGCAAACAGAACAGCATTGGGTCTATTTTGGGAAGCGAGAAGGGAAAGCGAACAACTCCAAGAGGGCTATTCTGAGCACCGTGGGACACACAGGCCAGACCCGCAGCCGCCTTTTGAAAAAAGCTCACTTCAGAGTCGTCAATTGGGAGCCAGGAGTCTCTGATTCCAGATACTTAGCCTCCTTTCATTGGTTCACGGCCCCTTTCACAGTGATTCATCCTGGAGAACGAACACACCCACACGTGGCTCATTATTTTTGGGAAGTACTTAAACAATCTTGGTGTAAGACAGGAAAGAACAAAAGTGGTGAAATCTATGCTAGACTGGACGAAGACCGGAACTGGGAGGAGGGCCTTGTAGGTTTGTGATAAGGAATTGAGCAAGTCCCTGAATCTATCTGGGCCTTGGCTGCCTCACCAAAAAAGACCATTTATCTTACAGAAATGGTATAAAGATTAGCCAAACATCCCTTAAGTGCTGTGGGTGCTCTGAGAAAGACTCTCTCTGCACCTATCTGTGTACGTCTATATGTTTTACAATGAGTGACAAGTCTGAGAAAGATCTATTTTTAACATAAACATCACTACTGCCCACACCCCTGAAAAGGTTTCAGTTACTATCACTGGAGCCACGCAGGGTATCACAGCAGGAAACAGGTCAGAAAGACCTGGCTCAAATACCAGCTCTAATATTAATCACATGACCTTGAGCAAGTTGGGAACCTTCATGCACCCTGGTTTCCTAATCTGTAAAGTGGAACTGTTAATAATGATGTCACAGGACTAGGTAAGAATGAAATGAAATTAAAAAGTGCTTAACAAGTAGATGCTCAATAAATTAATCCTAACTCTCAATGTAAAACTCAAACACACTTAACATTTGTCTCTTTACCCATTCATTAGGGAGTGGCAAGTTAAAGCAAGACCACAGCAAGAACTGCTGTTTGAGCCTCGGCTCTGCCAGTAACTGAGTCGCGTGGCATTGGGCAAATCATGTAACCTCTCTGACCCTCATTTTCCTCATGATTAACCAGAAAGAAGAGACTGAACTAGATGACCTCTAAAATCCTCCAGCTGAAATTTGAATCCAGTTTATTTCTAAATTCCACATTGTTTGCCTCACTGATCCAACACTGGGAAGTTCTGCTTTAAATTTTATATACCTTATCCTGAACTTTAAAGACAGACATTATGGCTAGTCTTCTGTAAATATTCATTTTTCACTAAAACAAAGTAAGTGATAAAATTACACAAACATCTGAATTTACTATAAATTTGCTATAAGTCACAAATCTAATTTTAATGTCTTTGAAAAGCTAAATCTGGATTAATGATAACAGCCTTTATAATGTTTCATATTGACTCATCAAGTTAAATCAGTCTACACATACGAATATAAACAACACATACCTAACAGTTACGTAGTTGAAATAACACAATTAGGAAAACCAATCACAGAGGAGTAACAAAATCATTCTACACACAAACAGGTTAAAAAGTGGTCGGAACAAAATTCCCACTAGCACAGAATTTGGTTATTAACAAGCTAGTCAAACCTGAACTAAAAAGGCAAAACCGCTTTGGCAGGATTTGAACATGGTTCCAAAATATGGTTAGAAGGTGGTTTGTGGTAGGAAATAAATGCAAATTTGACTCAGGAGAGAGGCTGTGTTTTGAGGAAGGCTGATGAAGGCTGACAAGTCCCAGCTCGGGCAGATTCGGCCCAGCCGCACGCTGTGGAGGCACTAATACAGCCAGGTCCCGGCGAGACAGCCTCACCACGGGCCGGACACGGGTTCGGTCCCCTCTATTGCCCACGGGCAGACACTGGGAAGACACTGGTGAGGCTGTGGCTCACTGGCAGTTCCTAAGAGCCACCATACAGGGCTGGGCTCCTGCCACTCGCCCAGTGTTAGGCCTGAGACCAGATCACCAGGCGACGAGGTGTAGGAGAGCACAGGGGTGGCACAAACCTCAAAAGGTCAGAGGCACACCGCAGAGCGTGCATGCCTGTCCTGGGAGATACAGGTGTGTGAATGTTCTGACATGTTTTAAAGCTATAGTATTTATGATCTGTAGCTTATGTGAAGTGCTTCTTGGAGGTAAGTTTCATCAAATTAGTTCTGGTGTGGAGCACTGCACACTCAACTTGCCACTTCAAACTTCACCAGGCAACCTCCCACTTGTAGCGTATCCAATACACCTGGTGCCCAAATCAGCCTGTGCTGCCCTTACTCTTCATTTTTTACAAGTTGATCAGAAAGTCCCTCTCAGCCTTCATTCTTCCATCAGACAGGCCAAACTATCGGAATACCCTATCACAACCCAGGATCATTTTAATTATTCTTACAAGGACCTTATCCAAACCCCCTATGTCTTCCTTAGGATCGAACAAGGACCACAACTCTGCACAACTCTGTGATACTGAATGGCCAAAGTGATCTTGAAAAATTAAAAAATAAAGTTGGAGGACTCACACTTTCTGATTTCAAAACTTACTCCAGGCACAAGCATAGGCATATAAATCAATGAAATAGACTTGTGAGAAACAAATCTATACATCTAAGATCAACGGATTTTTGAGAGGAATGTCTAACAGGGGTCCTCAAACTACGGCCTGCAGGCCACATGCAAATACAAATATTGCACTTGCTCCCGTTTTTGTTTTTTTACTTCAAAATAAGATATGTGCAGTGTGCATAGGAATTTGTTCATAGTTTTTTTTTTAAACTATAGTCCAGCCCTCCAACGGTCTGAGGGACAGTGAACTGGCCCCCTGTTTAAAAAGTTTGAGGACCCCTGGTCTAGAACCTTCAAGGGGGAAGACAAGTCTTCAACAAATGGTGCTGGACAATTGGATAGCCACATGCAAAAAAAAAAAAAAAAAAATAGAACCCTTACCTTCCACCATAGACAAAAACTAACTCAAAATGAATTAAAAATCTATATATAAGAGTGAAACTTATATTCTACAACTTAAAAAAGAAAACAGGGGCAAATCTTTGATTTTGTATTTGGTAATGGTCTCTTAGATATCACACCAAAAGCACAAGCAACAAAACAAAAATAGATAAACTGGCCTGCATAAAAATTAAAAACTTCTGTGTACCAAAGGATAACAAATATTAAGAGGGTGAAAAGAAATCATATATCTAATAATGGTCTAGTTACTAGATTCTAGTATATACACTAGACTCTAGTATATAGAATATATAAAGAACTCTTACAACTCAATAACGAAAAACAATTTTTTAAAAAAATATGTTTTATTGATTTTTTACAGAGAAGAAGGGAGAGGGAATAGAGAGTTAGAAACATCGATGAGAGAAACATCGATCAACCGCCTCCTGCACACCCCCCACTGGGGATGTGCCCGCAACCAAGGTACATGCCCTTGACTGGAATTGAACCCGGGACCCTTGAGTCCACTGAGCCAAACCAGTTAGGGCCGAAAAACAATTTTTAAAAAAATGGGCAAAGGACCTGAACAGACATTTCTTCAAATAAAATATACAAATGGTCAACAAGTTCACGAAAAGATGTTCAACAAGATCTCAAATACAAAAGAATTTCAAACTCAAATGCAAATAAAAACCACAAGATATCACTTCATACCTACTAGGAAGGCCAAAAGGAAATGAAAAAGGAAAACAGCAAGCACTGGTGAAGACCCGGAGAAACTGAAACCTCAAGCATTGCTGTGGAAACGGCTCGATGGTTCCTCGATAAGTTAAACACTGAATTACCATATAACCCAGTAATTCTACTCCTAGGTATAGTATATTCAAAAGATTAAAAACAAGCGTTCACACAAAAATTTGTACACAAATGTTCATAACAGCACTATTCACAATAATTAAAAGGTAGAAACAACCCAAATGCCCATCAAATAATGAATGGGTGAACAAAATATGGTATATTCATATAATGGAATACTATTCAGCTACAAAAATAAATAAGTTATTGACATATACTACAATATGGATAAACGTTTAAAAACCATTATGTTAAGTGAAAGAAGTAGCACACTGTATGATTCCATTTATATTAAATATCCAGAAAGCAAATTAACCCACCGCCCCCCCCACCCCTTTGGCAACCTAGGACCCTTCAGTCCACAGGCCCTATCTACTGGGCCAAACTGGCTAGGGCTACAGTAATTATTGATCTAGACAACAGCCAATGTGTTTATGAAAATCCTTAATTTAAAAATTCAGATGTTGCCTGGCCGGCATGGCTCAATGGTTAAGTGTCAACCTATGAGCCAGGAGGTCACGGTTCAATTCCTGGTCAGGGCACATGCCCGGGTTTCGGACTTGATCCCCAGTAGGGAGCATGCAGGAGGCAGCTGATCAGTGATTCTCATCATTGATGTTTCTCTCTCCCTCTCCCTCTCCCTCTCCCTTCTTCTCTGAAATCAATAAAAAAATATATTTTTTAAAAATGGAGGTATTGCCTGGCTGGTGTGGCTCAGTTGAATGGAGCATCATTCCATACACTAAAGGTGGCAGGTTCAATTCCCAGTCAGGACACATACCCATGTTGCAAATTCGATCCCTGGTCTGGGTGTGTGGGGTAGCATACGGGAGGCAACTCATCCATGTTTCTCTCTCTCTCTCTCTCTCTCTCTCTCTCTCTCTCTCTCTCTCTCCCTCCCTCCCTCCCTCCCTCCCTCCTCCCCCTCCCCTTCCTCTCTGTAAAATCAATCAAAAAATTTTTTAATATTATTTTTTTAAAGAAGGTGGTGTCTGGCAATAAACTGTCACAAAATAGAGGTAGGTTTTCCTGAAAAGGGGAAGTGTATTGGGGGGCAATAATGGGGCACTGACACTGCACCAAGCAGCCAAAGCTCTAACTAACCGAATTAGAAAAATCTTGCAGTAAAGTGATCAGATGTTATTGGTAAAAAAAGACCCAAGTTACACCTTCACCTTTCACAAGGTGATTGTAAAACAAAACCTCTCAAGTTCCCAAGAGCCATAATAAAGTCAAATTTCATATGTGTAGTTGGTGGTACCTAAAAAACACACAAAATGTACTGGTAAAAGCACTTATGAAAAAACGTAACTGACTTCATAAAGGAAGCTATTTGTATGAGGAGGGAAAAAACCCACAGATTTAACAATAAGATACTTGATAAGCTTGCTCTTTAATCCCAATCTGGGAAAAGGTCTCGGAATGGAGTCTGCATGAGAGAAAGGTGTTTGAAAAGCCAGCTTCACACTCTATCTATTCTACAAACTGCCTTTCTGACATTCTACTTGGAGAGCTGTTTAAACAAGTTCACCCCTAAGCCTCAGGTCTAGAGAATGAAAGCTTTGTTCTCGCTCAAAAGAGATGTTTGATGTTTATGGTAAAGAGACCTGTCAATGCAACTTAATTTATGGCTGACAGTAAATACCTGAACACCCAGCAAGGGCCCACCTGCTGCTGGGGAGAGTGTCAAGGTAACACCAGAGCGAGTGGCATCATTACGATGGAGCAAGTCCAATGTTGCAGGCTCAGCCACCATGTTTAAACTATCCACCAGTAACTTGGTTTTACTAACAGTTTACAACGAACATGCAAAAACACTGTTTTCTTTCTTTGTTGTACATAAGTAGACATATTTGTGGCTCATTAGGGCAGGGAGGATATTTATGGTGATATTCTGAATTTATTTCCTGATCTATTTATGATACTATGGATGAGTGGAAAGGAGATGGTGTACATCAGTTTTGAGTAAGAAAAGGATAGGAATGGTTTCAGGCATCTGGGACAATGAAAGAGAAGAAAAAAATTCAGCCAGGGCTGAGAATAAAACTAATGAGGTTGAAATCAAGTTAATTTGGCTGGAATAAAATAGGTGGTAGAATAAATGGAGATGAAAGAGGTGAGGTAGAAGAGATATTATGACATCCCAAGTAACTCACAAAACGTCTGTGATATTTTTGAGTAACTGGGATAAAAACTGCATATACAGGAGATGATAAAATTATAGCAGGTCAGAATTGGAATTATTTACCTAGGATTTTGCTGAGAGGACAGAAAAAAGCAAATTTATTACGTACTTAAAGTATGTTGCCCTGACCGGTTTGGCTCAGTGGATAGAGCGTCGACCTGCGGACTCAAGGGTCCCCGGTTCGATCCAGGTGAAGGGCAATGTACCTTTGTTGTGGGCATATCCCCAGTAGGGAGCGTGCAGGAGGCAGCTGATCGATGTTTCTCTCGCATCAATGTTTCTAACTCTCTATCCCTCTCCCTTCCTCTCTGTAAAAATTCAATAAAATATTTTTTTAAAAAAGTATGCAAGGCTCTGTGACAGGACAAAGCCATGTAAAGAAGAATAAGCCAGTTTCTAACATAAATTTTTGGGGGCTGGAGGGTGGGAGAATGGGAGGAGCAGACAACTAAAAACCTCCACACTACCAATAAGGACCAAAGAGTAAAAGCAGAGAGGACGAGATCACTGACCGGGGAAAGACAGGAGGACAAAGAAAGTCTACATTGCAGGATGCTGGGTTTGGCTAAAAGAAGGCTAAGGCCAAGAAAGGCACAAGGCATGTTAGGTCCACAGTGAATGGACAGATGCAACAATATCAAGGTTCCAGCCACAGATGGGGCAGTAAGAGAGATGAGGCCAGATGGGATGGACTGTGATGCCAGGCTAAGGGGTCTGGCATTGATCCTGGAGGCTACATAAAAACGGTAGAAACATCAGATGCAGAAGGTGTATTTTCCCAAGTTAAAGTCAGCCCTGGGATGGAGGAAAAGTGGGAGGCTGGAGGCAGAGACTGGTTAGAAAATGACTGAGTAGGCACCATAGTATATGGCACAGTATTTAGGGCACATGCTTTGGAGTCAGACGGACCTCGCTCGGCCCCTGGCCTAACCTCTGTATGCCCCAGCTGTTTCCTAGATGAAATGGGGACAAGAGTGCCTCCACTCAACACGTGAGTGTGCAGTAAACATTCCGTCCATATGAAGCTTTTATTACTACTGTCGTCCAGTCAATAAGGGTATGAACTCTTCGTAATTTTGTGGTTGCTCCAACAAGCAGACAAACAGTCAATTTGTGTATAAACTTCTAAAGGGCAAAGACAGATTCTTTCCTCAGTATCCCTCTCTTTCAGCTTAGTCTGGGTATTAGAAACGAACACTGATCGAATCTGAGTCAATCTTACCTACTACAATTGTAAAATGTAATACACAAACATATACCAAGATAATAAATGAAGATTTGGGGCCAGATGGGTTCACCACAAATACTTACTTAAAAATAATACAATAATTAATAAGCGATAATACAAGAATAAACTGTGTTCCAAATACTCATAACTGTAAACCTACTTTTGCCCCACCCTGTGTGTGTTTGTGTGTGTGTACAACACATTCACCTAAAAAACACTATAGCCAAAGCACCCAAAATTTGCTCTCTCCTCCAAACACTCACAAATAGCTAGGAAAAGGCAACAGGCAGTAGATGAAAGCCACATGTGGTCAAAGTACTTTATACATGCAAGGTCCAGCGATGGGATGGCGAGTACCAGATCTCAAGCATCTTTCAAGTTCACTGGTTGCTGGCAAACCCCGCTGCCTTGTGCACAAGGGCTGAGATCCCCATTCCCCCCCGCCCCACGCTGACAGCCACGGACCACTCTCAGCTCCCAGAGTCGGCCTGCAGTTCCTGGCCCCTGTGGCCCGTTCATATACAGATGTTTATTTTCTTTCAAGCCAGCTGGAGTATCTCTGCCTTCCTCTTTTGCAATCAGCTGAGAAAATTCTCTGCTTTCAAAGGGCTAGCTAGCTTGATTAGGTTCTGTCTACCATAACAGTCTCCCTATACCAGTGGCTCTCAACCTTGGCTGCACATTAGAATCACCTGGGAATCTTTTTAAAATCCTGATTTCTGGGCCTCATCCTCCAGAAATTCTGTTTCTTTGTTACGAATGTTGTGGCCCCACCCCATAACAAAGAAACAGAATTTCCGGAGAATGAGGCCCAGAAATCAGGATTTTAACTGCCCTATATGAAGATCAACCATTTAGGGACCTTAATTACATCTACAAAATCCCTTCACAGTAGTACCTACATTCATGTTTGACTGAATAACTGGAAGAGGTGTGTGTAAGGCTGAGAATCTTGGGGGGTGGGAGGTAAAGGATGGGCTGTAGAAATATTTTATTTCTGTATTGACTATCTCACCTGCCAGGAAGGTAAGCTTCATGAAGAAAGGCATTTTTGTCTCTTTTTGTTTACTATAAACAATAGTGTTTGGAATATGGTAGGTGCTCAATAAACGTGTTAAAAGAATCTTTAGACACCACAGTTCTCTCTCTTCCTCTCTCTCTATGTGTGTATGTGTGTGTGTGTGTGTGTGTGTGTGTGTGTGTGTATGTTTAATTTATTTACAGGCTGAAAATGGGACTTCTAACTATATATATAAAAATCCTGGTTCAATGAAACCATTTAGTAGGAGTCCTTGAATGTCCATATAATTTTCTCTCACCCACAATTATTTGAACAGCTTTAACAAAATACAGTTGATCCTTATCAATTATAGATTCTGTATTTGTGAATCAGCCTAATAGCTAAAATTTACTTGTAACCCCCAAATCAATACTCTCGGTGCTCTCTCAGTCATTTGTGGACATGCACCGAGGGGTGAAAAATCTGAACATGTGCACGGCAGTCTGAACACCCAACGCACATGTCCCAGCTGAGGTGGACAGGCAGCGCTCTGCCTGTTTCAGCTCTTACACTGTAAGTATGTGGCTTTTCATGGTCTATTTAGTGCAGTGCTTTTTGCCTTTCTGTGGTTTTGTTGGTGATTTCAGTTTAAAATGGCCTTCAAGAGTAGTGCTGAAATGCTAAGAACATAACGTGCCTTACAGAGAAAATGCATACGTTAGAAAAGCTTTGTTCGGGCATGCGTTATAGTGCTATTGGCCTTGAGTTCAATATTTAATAATCAACAATGTATGTTAAACAAGGTGTCTTAAACAGAAATACGCAGAAGACAAGGTGATGCACTGATTGGTTGATGTAATGCTGTGACCAGCGGCTCACAGGAACCTAACCCTCTGTTTCCCCTGGGAGCAATGGTTCCGTACTGGATAATCCAGGATTCCAGTTGACTTTACAGAACATAACTACCACAAATAAGGAGATGAGGGCAATCACCCCATTTTACAGAGTTGAGGTCGATGTGGAAGGGCAGCTCCCAGCACCCTCTAACACAGCATCCTGGTTTAGTTTCTTCACAGCACTCACAACTGACCACTGTGTTTACTTCTTTATTTTCAGTCTAAGCCACTGCAGTTGTAAATTCCATGACAATCAGGGATTTATGGATCTTTGTCCATCCTGTTCTCTGTTATTTCCTCATACCAAGAACCATTCCAGCCCTGGCTGGTTTGGCTCAGTGGATAGAGGGTCGGCCTGAGGACTCAGGGGTCCCAGGTTCGATTCCGGTCAAGGGCATGTACCTGGGTTGCGGACACGTACCCAGTGGGGAGTGTGCAGGAGGCAGCTGATCGATGTTTCTCTCTCATCGATGTTTCTAACTCTCTATCCCTCTCCCTTCCTCTCTGTAAAAATCAATAAAATATATTAAAAAAAATAAAAAGAACCATTCCAGGCACATACCCATCTGAATGAATAAAGAATTCTCCTGTATATAATTGTGTAAATATTAGGGGTGACTGATACTATAAAGCAGCAGTTCTCAACCTGTGGGTCGCGAACAATGAAAATACATCCTGCATATCAGATATTTACATTACAATTCATAACAGTAGCAAAATTACAGTTATGAAGTAGCAATGAAAATAATTTCATGGTTGGGGGTCACCACAACATGAAGAACTATATTCAAGGATCTCGGCATTAGGAAGGTTGAGAACCACTGCTATAGAGGGTGAAGTAGTTACTTTTATTATGTTAAATTTAACATATTAGCAAGACAAATGCAGGCTTAAGACTAAGTGGAGAGAGAGAGAGAAAGAGAGAGGGGAAAAAAAGACTACGTGGGGAGAGAGGGAGAGAGGGGGAGAGAGGGAGAGGGAGAGAGAGAGAGAGGGAGAGGGAGAGGGAGAGGGAGAGAGAGAGAGAGAGGGAGAGAGAGAGAGAGAGGGAGAGGGAGAGAGAGAGAGAGAGAGAGAGAGAGAGAGAGAGAGAGAGAAAAGAACCCCCAAGCTGCCAGAAGTAGCACCATCTGAAACCCAGACAGCAGGTGAGATCACCTGGGATGGAAACTTCACAACTAAATTCTGGCAACTCTACAGAGCGAGGGACAGAAAGATACACTCTGCAGTGGCAGTTTCCCCTGGTGCTGCTTTTATCCTGATAGAGAAGCCAGAGGAAGGGAGAACACACAAGGCCGAGATGGTGCCTCTGGAGCCCAAGCTCAGGTTAAACCATGTGTGAGAAACTGAGGTGAGCAAAAACCACGAGCAGGTATTCGAACCTGGCCAGGAAGCAGTGCCTGCAGAGTGAGAGCATGCAAGTTAGAAGACTGTGGGGGACTGTCAGGTCTGAGCAGCTGATTCCTTAGGAGGTTTCAGCAACCCCAGTCTAGGCGGAACTGACGGGCTCCGGATGCCTGCAGCACTTCCAGCAGCAGCAGGGTTGGTGAGAAAGAGGACTCTGGGATTTTCATTGCATAAATTCAGAGAGGAAAGTGAGAGAAGACCCCCTTACATCAACCCCTACTATAACAGACAAATAACACAAGAATTCAAGACAAGGAGGCGGGATTCCAGAATTAATGTTCACTGCTGCTCTGAGCAAAAACTGAACAGTAAACAATAAGGATTTCAAAATTAAAACAAAAGAGCCACTTCAGTATTCTAATTTAACCTTCAAAAAGAAAGACCTAAAGCACCATGAACTGAGAATTCCATTCCACCTCAACACCCTGTACTCCTGAGTTATTATGAGAACAGACTGCAATGCAATTCAACTCATGTTCCAAAATGCAACAAGCGGCTTCCACAGGACCTGCTGAAAGCAGCAGCGCGTCTCCTCTCCTCGCCTTCTGATTCATATTTTGGTAGCAAGGTTACAATTAGCTCACCAGTGGAGAATAAACCTATTTATAACACAGCAGTCCACCTGAAAGACACAATCAACTAAAAAGGTTTCTAGAGGGAAATGAAGTGCCGCTTCTTCCTGCACTGATTGCAGGTTCCCAAGGTCCTTTAGGATGAAGCCTCACCTTCCTGTGTTCACAGGCACCATGCCGGCCACCTCGCAGCTTCCATGTTCTTATGTAACATTTACATAGTGCCATAAACATACCCAGAGTTGCGTAAGAATTAAAACGTTGCCAAACCAATAAAGCCTAAAGCAGGTCACTCCCTCCAGACTGCTTTTGATTAGCACAGGTATGCTGCCGGGTCTACGATGGAAGAGCCTGTCAAAAGACAGAAATCTGACTCATCTTCAAAAATGCACAAATAAGAAGAAATTAACCACACTGTGACGCGGTGGCGCTTCTGTCAATCCCGACAGTATGTTACTCTGCCCCAAAACATAAAAAGTAACGCAACTTCGCTTGTTCACTGAAGTCAGAAACTATGTCTAAAAATACCTCCCAGCCAACTGGCTATCGGTAAGTCAGTCTCACAAATGTCCCAATAAGAGCGACACAGACTGCTTCCTTACGTGACGGAGGGAGAACCGAGGCAGTCACAGTGAGGCTCAGTGACTTATTCAAGGACAGCCTGTAAGGGAGCCACACTGTGGGGCTGAAAACCAGCTTCCTCCCTCCCTCCCTCTGGCTCTAACCTTTAACCAGAGTAGCCATTTTATTATGTTCCAATCACATCTGCTCCAGGAGCTTTTAACAAAACTAATCAGAGATTCCCTTCCTCTCTCCAAGAGTTCACTTTCAACTGTACTTCAAAACCACGTCCACTGAATGAAGTTACAAGACTTGGCCTGAAAGGAGATTTTCAGTCTGTTCAAAGCAGCTCAAAATGTTCCTATCAGAAGCTCAACTGCTGCCATGATTATTGCTTTCTTCTTAAGAAATGAGTGTCTTCTGTTACCAACTAATGCAATTTTACATTTTTAAATATAGTGTGAAAATTCCAAAGAGAGGCCTTAAAACTTGGTACACCTATCAAATGGATGCTGTTTATATATAACCTGGAAGTCATTCGCCTTATCGCTGGCCTTTTACTAGTTCACTAATTAAAAGAAACACCTCTCCCTTGCTGTCCTCATGTCATGCCCAGGCAGCAGGCAGCAGGGCTGGGGCTCCGGGGCTCCTCCAGCCCACCTAGGGAAGCTGACAGAGGAAGTGCAGGGGAGGAAAGCAATCAACTTCTTGTTATCATCAGCCTCTATTTTCCCAGAACTGACGTTTTACTTTAAGCCTTTTGCAACAGTGGTCTCTGTAGCATGCACTATTGGCAACTAGCTGTGTCCCGGAAAAAACTGTAGTGTCTGGCCAAGAAGTTTAAAGGCCTTCGAGAATGTTTGCTGGACACACAACCCAATTTCCAGTTTACCAAAAAAAGAAACTAATTCCCTATTTTGACCACCCATCTCACCCCCACAAACACCCATTTTAGGAAGGTTACAAAAAAAAATAAAATGAACTCTGCCCCATTCAGAACCAGTTGGATTATCAATTAAACATTCTTAACTAAGCTCACAACAAGAAAAGCCCCACAGACACTACACCAAGTTAACAGGGAAACGGCTGTTAAAAATCTTGCATACAGTAGGGACTGGATAAAAATTCCTATGGAAGGAATTTAAAGATTTATTCATACACATATCAGGTGACAAACCTGAAGCCCAAGTCTCCTTATTTACTACCCCAGTAGAGAAATAACATGATGTTACACTTTCCAAAACCATGGCCCACAATAAGGCCCAGAAAACATTATTCACGAAAGCCATGATCTTAAATGTCAGGCTGCGTTCACACACCTTCCCTGTGTTATCAGAACCACCGCATATCGCCGAGCACAGCGCACGGAGACCCAGGAACACACGCCAGGTGCTGAACACAAGTATTAGCCACTGAACAAAGACCCCACTTGCACAGGCACCACCACTGGGAACAAATATCGGAGCTGGAGACAATGAACTTGTTTCTGACACTCCAAAGTGGGATGAGGTCCTTTCCTGATTGTCTGGTGTATTAAAGGAGCCTGAACCACCTGAGAATCATTATCTGGAGTGTAGAGAGGAGAGCCACAGAACACACACTTCATCTCCCACTGTTGAAAGGCGGGGGGCTGCTGAGAAGTCAAAGCAGCAGGCTTTGTACATCAGAGCATATACAGTCCTGACAGCCTCTCCCAGATCCATCTGCGGGTCAATAATCACTCCAATATAACTGCCAAATATAACCTACATCTGCTACCCCCGTGCCAGGACACCTCGGAGACAACTCTCTTAAATGAAATATCTGAGGGTTTCATCTGCTCTTCTCAGCCCCACAAAGCCTCATCAATAACGCACCCGGTGGAGGGTGCCACAGAAAGGTACCACCTCTCTAGCTGGGAGGGTGGGGGTGGGGTGGGGAGCCAAAGGCTGTGGGCGTTGGAAGGTGAGGGGTGTGTGCGGGCAGGGGAGGGCGAGCGCGGAGGGGGGTTAAGAGGGGTCGTGCGGAAAGGCAAATCAGGACTGACCCCGGGCCGCGGAGCGGGTCCAGTGGTGGGATCTTTAAATCATCCCGAGGGTTGGAGGCGGGTTCCAGGATTTCACCTGAAAGGCGTCCACGAAGTGAGCAACTGAATGGGCCCCCTGGGGTGGGGTGGGGTGGGGTGGGGTGGGGGAGGGAGGTGGAGAGCAAACACACCTAGATGAAGATTAACCATTCGGGAACCAGGTCTCCTAGGATTAGAGAGGCTCGAAGGCAAACTCCTCCCCAGCGGAGGGGCCTGGTCGTCCCACTTCCTCCAAAGAGCTGCCACAGGGCGTGTGAATTGGGGGGGGGGGGTGCCCCACTGAACTCCAGGGGCTGCGCGAAGGGGAAATGTGACTCCCTTGCCCGGAACATGAGGGAGGGAGCAGAGGGAGGCGAAGGGATGCCCCGGGTCGGAAGGAAAGGTTAGAGACCCCTTCCCCTGCCCTCGGAGGTGCGCCTGGGCTCCCCGCGTCTGGATACCTCGGGAAGCAAAGACCCTCCCGCCGCAGCCCCACAATCTTGGCGGGAGAAAAGGCATCCCCCCCAGGAGCACCTGGGGAGAGGAAACCAAGACCCCCGCCCCTGGACAAGCCGAGGGGCAAAAACATGATCCCCACATCTTTGGAAAGAAGCCCGTACTCCCTTTATGAAATATATAGGGGTGCTTGGAGCACAACCCCCGAGAGCTCCCCGAATCCAGCTCCGCCTGGCAGAGGGCTCGAGTCCTCAGGGGCCCGGCGTGAGCTCGGTCGGGGCTGGACGGCCGAGCCTAGGGGGTGAGGAGGAGCCACTGGGGTCACCCCGACTCCTCCGCGCCCCCCGCCCGGCCATATTGTGCGCGTGGGGAAGGGGCGCGCTGGAGCCCAGGCGCCGCGGCGCGAGGCCTCGCCCTCGCCCGGCCCTCTCCATCCCGGCCCCCGCCCCCCGCCCCGGACTCACCCTGGATTCCCCGGGGCCCGGACCCGCTGCTGCCGGCGAGCAGGAGGACGACGAGGGGGAAGAATGAGGAGGCTCCGGCCGACTCCGCCATAGTAACCGCCGCCGCCGCCGCCGCAGCCCAGCAGCGCCCAGCGCGCGCGCGCGCCCCCGGCGCCTCCCCTCCTCCCGCGGCCCCGCTCCCGCCTCCCGCTCCTCCGCCCGGCGCCGGCACGTGCGCTCCCGGCGGAGCCGGCGCCGCCGCCGCCGCGCGCGCACCCGAAGGGCGGGGCCGGGTGCGCGCGGGCGCCCGCCTTAAAGGGGAGTGTCCCTGTTAAAGGGGTGGGAGGGGTGTGCCACTCGGTGCCCCCACCAGCCGATAAGAGTGCGGTAGGAGGAAGCCGGGGGAACGCGCAGCTTCCGTCCGCCCCTGCACCCCACCCAGCGCAGTTGTCTTATCCGCACCGGCCTCCTCCCCCGTGTCCACTGCCCCGCGAGTCCCCTGCGTTTTCTGGTTCCCTGCGCCCCACTGCCTGGCCTCCTGTCCCAGCAGGATCGTCGCCGCCGCCTGCTCACTGGTCTCCGCCCTGCAATCCTCCGGGCGCCCAGCAACCTGTGTGATCGACGATGGGATGCCCCTTTGCAGCACATTCCAAGGCTTTTTAATGACAGTTAGTGCTCACCCTCGGTGAGGGTGCTGGAGGGGCACTCACATGCGGCTCCTCGGTAGAACCTTTTGGGGAAACAATTTCGGCATTATGTATATAATGCCTTAAAATACTCATACCTGTTGGCCCTATCTGCCTTCAGGAAATAATACAGAATAAATGCTTATGAAAAGTTTTAACCGTTGCATGTTTATCGCTGTAAAAGGCTAGTAACTTAACTAGGCAATTATAGAAGACAAAAAAAATTATGGTCCATCCATAGGATGGAGTATTATTTAGTAATTAAAAGGTATGGTTATAAAAAGCCATGAAGTGAGAAAATGTTAAATGAATGATAATGATGATAAATGAGATCATGTTAAAAAGCAAAATGCAAAGATGTTGCCCTGTGGGGTGGCTCAGTTGGTTGTGGGGAGGGGAGTATTGAGGGTTCGATTCCAATCAGAGCACATACCTAGGTTTCCGGTTCCATCCCTGGTCAGGGTCAGGACCCCTAAGAAGGCAACCCATTCCTCTCTCCCCCTTCTCTCAAATCAATGGAAATACAGGATGTCCCCCAAAATGATAAATGATTATAAAGTCAGTGTTTATTAACATACAGTTCATTTTCAAAATTGAGTTATCAGTTATAAAAGTATGTATACATTTTTAGTGACCTCTTATATATCCTGGGGTGAGGATTAAAAAAACACACAAAGCTGTTTACAGTATTATTCTAATTTTATTATAATATATATCGGCATAGAAAAGGACCAGACGGATATTATCAGTAGTCATTGCCAGAATAATTTTTTACTTTTTCTTTAAACATTTCAGTATTTTCTAAATCTTTTACAAATAAACAAGTGTTACTTTCAAATTCAGGGAAAATGCTTATAAAAGATAAAATCGCCTATATCTTTCTGAAAAGAGTTTACTTTCTTTGGCTTGAGAAAGAGCTTGAGATTGTAAAAAAAAAAAAAAAGAAAAGCCAAAATTATGGATCTGAATTCTCCTTTTCTTACCAATTGACAACTTGGGCAAGTATTTTAATCTCTCTAAGTCCAATTTTATCATCTAGGTCTAGGATCTAGGGTTGGAAACGGTGCTCAAAGGTAAAAGGAGGAGTTTCTCAAATGAAGTCCTCACTTTGTAAGTTGTCACCTACCTGAAGAAGCCCCATCCTCACCAGAAAAAAAACAAGACTGTAGACACATCCCCCCTCCCCGCCACCCCCCCTCTCCACACGCACACACACATGCAAAGTCATGCAGGGGCACTGTCTACAAATGGGTCAGTGTAGCTAGATGAGTAAACACCTTATTTTTATACTGCTCTCCTTCACCCCCCCTACTCCCTACCCCGCCAATAGGCACCTCCCTTCTCTAGTCCATTAAACTGGTCTCCCAAACTGCACCACCCACGCCCTAGGGCTCCCAGCTGTGGTGGGCACAGCACTAGGGGACTATGTTAGTTTCCTGGGGCTGCTCTAACACCACAAACTGGGTAGCTTAAAATAACAGAAATGTATTCTCTCCCAGTTCTGGAGGCTAGAAATCTGAAACCAGGGTGTCAGCAGGCCCATGTTCTCCCGGAAGGCTCTAGGGGAGATGCCTGGTCTCTTCTAGTTGCTGGTGGTTCCCACAATCCTTGGTGTTCTTCCCCAATCCTTGGCTGTGGGAGCATAACTTCAATCTCTGCCTTTGTCTTCCTATGGTCGTCTTCCCTCTGTGTGTGTATCTCTGTCCAAATTTCTCTCTTCCTATAGAGACACCAGTCACTGAATTAGGGTCCACCCTAATCCAGTAGGAGTTGAAGTAATTTTAACTTGATTACATATGCAAATATCCTACTTCCCAGTAAGTTCATAGTCACAGGTTCTGGGTGGACATGAATTTTAGGGGCCACTATTCAGTACAGTATATGGACCAACCGCTGTGGTTGGGAAGGGAATGCTGAGCCCTCAGGGACACGTCTCTGAGGCCCAGGGGAAGGGACTGTTCTTTCCTACACCTCACTAAGTGCTGCCACTGTGGCCGCAAGACCAAGAGTCCCAGGGGGGCCCTGCGGTCGCTCTGCTCCTGAACTGCAAGGTCAGCCGCATACCTGAATATACAGCCCAGGCAACCAGACCACGGGGTCTCCATATCAAACGCCACCTCACTCAGCCCACTCGCTAGCAAGACATTTCCACCTCCCTACCCCTCGGTTCACTTGTCTGTAAAATGGAGCTGATAATAGTTCTACCTCATAGAGGAGTGGTGAGGCTGGCTGAAGACATTGCATAGCGCCTAGCAGAGTCTCTGATGCCTAGGAAGGGATATAAAGGGAATGGCTATTCTTACAATGACGATTTGGCCTTTACTATAATCCTGTGAAGTGGTTGAGGCATGTCAGGGTGTGTTCAGTTTATGGGCGAGGCAACTGAGACCTAAGCAAGGTAAGTGACTTGCCCAGGCTCACATTATAATTAAGTGTCGAAGCCACAGCCTGCTGGTCCTGTCCTTCTTCAACACTGAAGCATCTCATGCTTTTTTTTCAGGGACTGATCTCCAAGAGCCAGCTGAAGGTGGGGAATTCGACTTGATGGGGTCGGGGAGGAGGTTAGGAATAGCCTTCACACCCTATTCCTGAGAGTTTGAGGCACCCGCTCAAGCCAGAGATGTCCTAGGTGATGCCTCTGCCCTGCCTTTTAGGTCCCAAGCTGCATGGGGACAGACTGTGCTCCCTGCTGCAGCCTGGCTCTCTTACCACCCCTGAGGCCTCAGCGAAGTGTCCATTTCTGTCAGCCTCTTTGACTTTAGGGCGGGACCCATATCACAGGCTATGAACTCCTCGTCAGCCCTGCTCTGTCCCTTTGGCAGAGATTCCCAGAGCTGCCAGGATTCCCCTTTCCAGGAAAAAGTCCTCCCCCCTGGGCTCCACTGACGAGACCACCTGGTGCTACAGCTGGCTTCTTGCTTACAGCAAATCAAGACACCCCACCTCTTGGGGAATTTGGCACAGTTTGCCTTGGTGCGCAAATGATCAGCGTTATTAATCCCGAGAAGGGGGATCTTCAGTCATCCAGTCTACAAGGCAGAACGTATACGTATAAACATAGGTAAGTTCTTGCCCGCATGGAACTTACAATCTAGAAAAATATGCATTAAAAAGCAACAAAGTGTTGACCTGGCTGTTGTGACTCAGTTGGAATGTCGACCCATCATCCTGTACACCGAAGGGTTGGGGTCCGATTCCCAGCCAGGGCACATACCTGGGTTGCAGGTTCGCCCCCAGTTGGGGCATGTACAAGAGGTAACCAATCGATGTTTTTCCCCCACATCGATGTTTGATGTTTCTTCTCTCTCCCTCCCTCTCTCTCTCCCTTCCCCTCTCTAAAAACCAATAAGAACAATGTGTTACGGCATACACCTGAAAAGGGTGAGCGAGGGCAGTTAGGAGGGCGTGATGATATTAAACTCTGTAGGGACAAGCTGAGGAGGTGGGAAGGGTTTCAGGAACAGGCCATGATACAGCCGACTCTTGGAAGATAAAAGAATGTTTCCTAGATAGACAGGCTTGTATGGGGCAAGGGAAGGCAGGAGATGGTTCCTGGCACAGGGAGCAGAATGAGCAAGACACTGCAATGAAATTGCCTGGCACTTAAGGGAACGGTGAGCAGCATGGCAGCACACCCAGGGAGTGCAGCGTGAAGCAGGATGGTGGGGGAGCTGAAGGTAGTGTTGCAGAGACAGACAGACATGGATTTATACTTGGAAGTACACTATTCTCCAGAACACTAGAAGGGTTCTAAGCTAGGAGCGAAAGTGTCCGTATCTGTGTTTTAGAAAGACCGCTTTGCTGATCCAAATAAACTTGAACTTTGTGCAGATGGTTGGAGAAAGGAAACCAGAGGCCATTCCAGTAGCCCAGACAAGATAGGAGGTGGACCTGACCCGAGGCAGCAGCAATTGAAATGGGAAAGAGAAATAGGTTCAGGAGGTTTTAAAGAGGTAGGAACTGCAAGAGCGATTGGATAGGAGGCGTGAGGAGGAGATGAGGGTGGCCCCCAATGACTCCAGGGTAACCTGACTTGCCCGGCTGCTTGGTGGCTCCGTTTAGCAGATTGGCAAGAGCAGGTTGGGGGAAGATGTTGAGCTCCCCCACTGGGCATTGAGGCCTCCTGAAGGTACCTGGAGCCATGGAGATATGGATTTGGAAGTCAGTAGCATATAACACCTATTCAGCAACTCGGGGTGGGGGGAGGGAGGCAGTGAGAGAATTCTAGACGTACATCAATACTACAGGAGCAAAGTAGACAGAGAAGGAACCATCAGAGAAATAGAAGAGAACCTGAAAAGAAAAGGAACCAAGGCAGGAGAGGTTTTCAAGAGATCAGCAGTATCTAATGTTGAGAAGGGTTCAAGTAAGATGAGGTGCCGGGGTCCAACCCCAGCAGGTCCAGGGGTCCCCAAAGGTGTGGACAGAGTCGGCGAAGAAGGAATGACACGGAGACAGCGTTCAGTTGATCAGCAGCTTAGCCAGGATCTCCAGCCAAGTTCTGGTCTGGATCTCCAGCGAAGTTCTGCTTCGGATCTCCAGCCAGGTTCTGTGTCCATGTTCTCTTGCTAGGTTCTCTAGGTTCTCCAGCCAGGTTCTGTAGCCATGTTCCCTCGCTAGGTTCTCCAGCCAGGTTCTCTAGGTTCTCCAGCCAGGTTCAGTCACCAGGTTCTAGTCAGGTTCTCTTGCCAATTTCTGTAGTCAGGTTCAGTCCAGGATCTTTTGCCATGTTCTCTCGCTAGGTTCTGTCTCTAGGTTCTGTTGTCAGTTTCTGTCCAGGATCTTTTGCCATATTCTCTCCAGCGAAGTTCTTCTGTCTCTAGGTTCTGTGTAGGTTCTGTGTGTAGGTTCTGTCTCTCTTGGTTCTGTCTTCTAAGTTCTGTGTTCTAAGTTCTGTGTTCTTACATCTGTATTTATACCAGTTGATTCCAATCCTATCAATCTCTATTCCAAAGGTTAGGGCGTTTCTTATCTCCATTCCAGGGAGTAAAGATTATGTAGCTTAAGCATGATTGTTCATAGTTAAAGTGATTAATTACCCGCCTGGCATTTAGTTAAGAGGTTTTATTCCCTCCCTAACTTCAGGGGAAAATCCCTACCTGGGGAAACAACCTTTCTCAGAGACCTTGGTTAAAATACATAGTGCCAAGAAGGTGAGCAAATATATTAAGAACAGTATGCCATATATATGCCAGGTCCCTTGAAACAGCAAGCATGGACCGGCTCCCGGCAATGAGGAACAAAGCGTGTCTAGGATTTGATAACTTGAAGCCCATTGGTCATGTTTACCTGAGCAGGTTCACTGGAAATTTGTGTGGAGGCCTATCTTCAGGGGGCTACACGTGAATGGGAGGTGAAGGCTTAACAAGACGGAAAGTCATCTATTCTTTTTTTTAAAATCTTTTTATTAAATCTTTATTGTTCAGATTATTACATTTGTTCCTCTTTCCCCCACCCCCCATAAGTCCCCTACACCCAGTTCCCGCCCCACCCTCCGCCCTCACTCCCCACCCACTGTCCTCATCCATAGGTGCATGATTTTTGTCCAGTCTCTTCCCGCATCCCCCTCACTCCTTCCCCCCCCCCCAAGAATAGTCAGTCCACTCCCTTTCTATGCCCCTGATTCTATTATAATCACCAGTTCATTCTGTTTATCAGATTATTCACTTGATTTTCAGATTCACTTGTTGATAGATGCATATTTGTTGTTCATAATTAGTATCTTTACCTTTTTCTTCTTCTTCCTCTTCTTAAAGGATACCTTTCAGCATTTCATATAATGCTGGTTTGGTGGTGATGAACTCCTTTAGCTTTTTCTTATCCGTGAAGCTCTTTATCTGACCTTCTATTCTGAATGATAGCTTTGCTGGATAAAGTAATCTTGGTTGTAGGTTCTTGGCATTCATCACTTTGAATATTTCTTGCCACTCCCTTCTGACCTGCAAAGTTTCTGTTGAGAAATCAGCTGACATTCGTATGGGTACTCCCTTGTAGGTAACTGAGTTTCTTTCTCTTGCTGCTTTTAAGATTCTCTCTTTGTCTTTTGCTCTTGGCATTTTAATTATGATGTGTCTTGGTATGGTCCTCTTTGGATTCCTTTTGTTTGGGGTTCTCTGTGCTTCCTGGACTTGGAAGTCTATTTCTTTCACCAGGTAGTGGAAGTTTTCTGTCATTATTTCTTCAAATAGGTTTTCAATATCTTGCTCTCTCTCTTCTTCTGGCACCCCTATAATTCGGATATTGGTACACTTGAAGTTGTCCCAGAGGCTCCTTACGCTATCTTCATACTTTTGGATTCTTTTTTCATTTTGCTTTTCTGGTTGGGTGTTTTTTGCTTCTTTGTATTTCAAATCTTTGACTTGATTCTTGCAATCCTCTAGTCTGCTGTTGGGAGTCTGTATAATATTCTTTATTTCAGTCAGTGTCTGCTTAATTTCTAGTTGGTTCTTTATCACAATGTCGAGGGTCTCATTAGATTTCTTGTAGATCTCATTAAGTTTATCGGCAGTTTCTAGAAAATTATTGAAAGACCTTAAAAGTGTGGTTTTGAACTCTATATCCAGTAGTTTGCTTTCCTCCATTTCTGTCATTTGTGTCCTTTTTCTTTGTCTCCGCATTTTTTATGCTTCCCTGTGTTGATAAAGTGGTTTTCTATGCTGAGTGTCCTCTAGGGCCCAGTGGTTCAGTCTCCCCAATTACCTGAGGAGGACACTCTTGGTGCACCCCTTTGTGGGCTTTGTGCACAGTCTTGTTGTAGTTAAGCCTTGATTGTTGTAGGTATCACTGGGAGGAATTGGCCTCCAGGCCAATTGGCTGTGAGAATCAGCTGTGTCTGCAGTGGGAGAACTTCTGTGCTGGAGACACCCCTCTGGGGCAAGACTTGCTTCAATGGGGCTTTGGTGCTCACTGAGTCTTCCCCCTGAGTGTGTCCTTTATGTTTTCACGGAGCTGCAAACTGGATGGTCCCACTCTGACCTCTGGGCTTCCTGGCTCCTGGATCTCTAGGGAGGTGCTAATCTAGCCTTTGCCTTAGGCTATCCAGCAAAAGCCTCCCTGCAGGGCTTGGGTGGAGCGGGTCCCACTGGATCAACAGGGCAGGGCTAGCAGTTATGGCTGCTCTCAGTCTTGCCCTCAGAGGCTTTGCTTCTCAATGTCCTGGTAATCGCTGCAAGCCCCTAGGAGAGAAAGCTGCCCTCGAGTTCCAACCAATGCCAGACAGTCCCGCTTCTCCCGTTTGAGTCTGTGTCCCTAGAGGCTCACCTGGAACTGGAGCTCAGAGCCTGAGACTCCCTCCCGATTGAAAATGACAACCGCGCCCTCAGCCGCCAGCCCGCTCCGCATGCACCTCTGCACCTTTGTATTTTACTTCCACACTGCACCTCCTCTGAGTCCCGGTATGCTTTTCTCTTTCCTTCTAGTTGTAGAATTTCCACTCAGCCAGCCTTCCTGTGGTTCTGGGTGATGTCTGTTCCGTGTTTTAGTTGTATTTTTGAAGTGGTTGTGGGAGGCAGCAATCTCCGGTTTTTACCTATGCCGCCATCTTCGATTTCTCTCGGTCATCTATTCTTTAAAAGAACTTGGCTGTGATGGGAAGGGGAGATTTGGGTTTTCTTCAGAATGATAGGCCACGTTCTCCCTGCTGAAGAAACAACTCAAAATGCTTGATAAACCAGCTAGAAAGTGAGAACACCCAAGTCAAAACTAAGGAACAAAGATAGAAGAGCAGAACACCAAAGCTGGCTTTCCCCTTGAGAACATTTGGATACCAGGTGAACTTGAACTTTGATTTTCATTATTTTTTTATTTTCTTTTTTTTAATATAATTTTATTGATTTCAGAGAGGAACAGAGAGGGAGAGAAAGCTAGAAACATCAATGATGAGAGAAAATCATGGATCAGCTGCCTCCTGCATGCCCCACACTGGGAATTGAGCTCGCACCCCAGGCATGTGCCCTTGACCAGAATCGAACCCAGGCCGATACTCTATCCAGTAAGCCAAACCAGCCAGGGCTGAACCTTGGTTTTCTAAGGTGAGCTGGATACAGGGGACAAGACACAAAACCTAGGTCTGCCCAAGGTGGGCAGTCTAATAAGTGACCGTCCGCACAAAGCTGTGACCCACAAAGGGTGATAGTACCCTCATGTGACCAATGAACTAGGAACTCTTCCAGAAGACTGGAAGGGAAGTTGCCTGACCTCGATCTTGGCTCTGAGTGAGAATGGGGGGGAAAAAATCTTCATTGAGGATTCATAACCCACAGGTGGCCTTCATGATTTAATTTTATTCCACATTCACCCTACCTGGGTGGTTTGAAAAACTACACACTATTTAGATTCAAGTGATCCTGGGCTGGTGGTGCTCCTTGGTTGGACCTGGAAGGAAGAAGAGCAAACCCTTTTCAGAGGAACCCATCTTCAACTCGGACTACAAGGAATCCTCACAGGCAAAATTCCAAGAAATATAATCTGCATAGTTAAATCCAAACAAATAGACAAATAAATAACAGTCAATTTAGAATTGTATGCCCAGAGAAAATATCTTTTAAAAGTTAGAGCTTAATTGAAATGTATAAGTTGTGTATGAATTCGTGTATACTTTGTCAATTGTCAGATATTGACTAATAGAAGAAAAACTCCCAGGGTGAGCGAAGGAAGGAAATAGAATGAGATAAAAATAATCCAAAAGGAGGCAAGAAAGGAAAGGAAAAGGGATAATATTAAGGCAGAATAAATAGAAAGCACAAAATAAGATGGTGAAAATAAATTCAAATATATCCATGATTATAATAAATATAAATAGACTACATAATCCAACTTAAAAGTACAGATTTCTAAACTAGACAAGAGAAAGAGAGGAAAGGGGATTTCCAGGACACAAGATCCCAGAGGTATTTCCTTTGTTTTGTTGCTTTCCTAAGAAGGAGAGACTGCAACGCAGATCATTATAAAGGAGCCAAGAGTTACTCAAAGACACAGGAAGAAGGAGTAAGTGCTGACACCAGAACCCAGGGTTGATGAGGGCACAGGATCAAGACCCAGAGGTACAGGGAGTAGCTATGGCCTGGAGGAGAATATTACCCTCTTGGAGGCTTGAGGAAAGAGGTGAACAAAGAAGTTTTTAGGCATGAGAGGGTCACTTGGATGTTTTCAGTCATGGCCATCTGCTTTGTGACAATATGGTCAGGAGGCAGGATGGCATGTATGGTGGGTGTGCTCTAAGAGAGGGGTGAGAATTTGTAAAAGCCACTGTGGAGCATGGAGTGGTGTCCAGAGACTTAGAAAAGCAGGAAGTGATTGCCAAGATGGCATTAGGCTAGGGTTGCAAAACAGAGAGCAAAGGTCATGACATGCCTCTTTGTTTGATGGTTCGGTTTCCTCTGGAAATGGCCAGCAACCCAGGGTGGGACCAGAAAAGGAGATATTTGGAGGCTGAAGGGGTAGGAGGTGAGGTGTAGGGGCTGGTGGGAGAGCAGATGGGCCAGGAAGTTGAAGGAAGCAGAAGGAGGGCCGCTTAGGCAATGGAAGGAACTTGAACTTGATGTGACTAGTGGCTGAGGATGGGAAGCTGGTTAGAGGGACTGCTACCGGCCCGAGAAGCCCAAAGGCCCTGGTCAGCATCAGGGACTTGATGTGGTCAGCAGCATGCAGTCTGTGCTCAGTGGGCTCTTGGGATGGGGATGAGCTGTTCCATCTTGAAGAAAACCCTCCTGAGGCATTTCTTGTTCACTTTCTGCTCCAGAGGCCATTGCATGATTTTAGAGGCAAGCCTTTCTTTTCTTTAACCCTCACACTGACCTTGTTCTACCCCAGTGCCTCCTTGGTAAACAGGTCTGGTGCCCTCAGCCTTGATGATTCATATTTCAGTTTCTATCCCGGCATGCCCAGTGGCCAAGCAGGATGGCTCTCCTGGTTATTCTCCTTTTGTTTTGAACCTCTGAGCTTTTGCCTATCTGGCCCCCCTCTTCTCCAGGCCCTCAGTGAAGCCACAGTCCAGAGTCTCATACCACACATTTCTGGTACTGCTATTGCTACCACGGCCCTACCTCCTGGCCATGCCTCCCTGTAGTTACCAGGCACACCTCGCATAACTGTGTTCCGAGAAGGTCCCTTTCATTTTGTCGTCTGACTTATTGAAAACACACAGGCTCTGTATGGACCCATAACACCCAGTCAAATGAATGCATCCTAAATCTGGAGCAGATTTTAGAAAGTATTTAGTTTGATCCCATTGTTTTTACAGAGAGAGAACCTGAAGTTCAGAGAAGATAGTGACTTGTACAGGAAGATCCAAAACTGGCCATCAAGACCTCTCCATGAAGCTCTCTGTTCCTCCTGTTTCACAGACAGCCGCGTCTTCCTGCACAGTGCCAGCCACAACCCTCAGACACGGTGGTGAAGGTCAGAGTGAACGGATTTGGCCTTATTGGGCGCCTGGCCACAAGGGCTGCTTTTAACTCTGGCAGAGTTGATTTTGTTGCCACCAATGACCCTTTCATTGACCCTAACTACATGGTCTACATGTTCCAGTATGATTCTACTCATGGCAAGTTCAAAGGCACAGTCAAGGCTGAGACCAGGAAGCCTGTCATCAAAGGAAAGTCCATCTCCATCTTCCAGGAGTGAAATTCCACCAACATCAAATGGGGTGATGTTGGTGCTGAATATATCGTGGAGTCCACTGGTGTCGTCATTACCTTGAAGAAGGCTGGGGCTCCAATAGCAGTACCAGAAATGTGTGGATGAGCCAAGAGGACCATCATCTCTGCGCTTCTGCAGATGCCCCCATGTTTGTGATGGGTGTGAACCATGACAAGTGTGATAACTCCTTCAAGATTGTCACCACCAACTGCTTGGCCTCCCTGGCCAAGATCATCCATAACTTTGGCATCATGGAGGGATACATGACCCACCCAGAGGGCCGTGGGCGGCCCCTCTGGGAATTGGTGACATGATGGCGAAAGGGCTGTCCAGGACATCCCCTCCTTCTACTGGTGCTGCCAAGGCTGTGGGCAAGGTCGTTCCTGAGCTGAATGGGAAGCTCACTGGCTTGGGCTTCCATGTCCCCACCCTCAACGTGTCGGGTTTGGATCTGACCTACTGCCTGGAGAAAGCTGACCAATCCAATGACATCAAAAAGGTAATGAAGCAGGTGTCAGAGGGCCCCCTCAAGGACATCCTGGGTCATCCTTAGGACCAGGTTGTCTCCTGCAACTTTAACAGTGAAACCCACTCCTCCACCTTCAAGGCTGGGTCTGGCATTGCCCTCAATGACCACTTTGTCAAGCTTGTTTCCAGGTTTGACAATGAATTTGGCTACAGCAACAGGGTAGTGAACCTTATGGTCCACAAGGCCTCCAAGGAGAGCCCCCTGGACCACCAGCCCCAGCAAGAGGAAGAGAGGCCCTCAGCTGCTGGGGAGTCCTTGCTCCAGATCGATCCCCCAACGCACCAAGAATCTCCTGACCCCCACAGGTCCCATCCCAAACCCCTGCAGAAGGAGAGGGGTTTAGGAAGCCCTACATTGCCATGCACCATTATCAATTAAATTCACTGTACCCCCCCCCCAAAAAAAAGACCTCTACATGATATCCATCCAGAATATTTCCCCTACACATAAAAATAGTGTGCAGAGACTGACCATTTACCCTCCTAAGAGTTTTACGTAGGTTATTCATTTACTTTTCATGACAAGCCCATAAGAGAGGTACTACTATTCACCCATTGTAGAGATGAGGAACTGAGACATAGAGAGATTTTAGAAAACTTGGCCAAGGTCACCAGCTAATTCTAGCCCTGACAGCTCCCCAATTGTCCTGGCTTTCTCTCTCTCTCTCTCTCTCTCTCTCTCTCTCTCTCTCTCTCTCTCTCACACACACACACACACACACACACACACACACACACACACACACGTCCTCCTCGTTCAGTTCATAGTCTTCCCGTGCCTGCTTCCGCTTTCATATCGGGATGACAAGAGTGTATGGCTCTCACCTGCCTACACCCCCTTCTCCTAGGTGAGTGCACAGTCTGCCCTCTGGCCACAGATGATTGCACCAGGGTTGGGCATCTGAACCAAGGGAAAGCAATAAAATAAACTGGCCGAGCTAATCAGCTGCTCTTTCATGAGCATTTGAACTAACGAGGCATAGAAACCAAGTTACTTCGATGGTGGTGGGTGCCACAGAGGAGTGCCTGGAAGCCATGTTGGGTCATGTGGTAGCAGGGAGAGCCAGGAGAAGAGAGGGGGCAGAGGCAGGGAGAAGGGGGGGCGGAGAGGGAGAGAGATTACCCAGGTATGCCTGCTGGTAGGCGTGTGTGCACACATGCCCTCCAGCCTCGCCCACAGTCACAGTCCTCAGCACATACCCAGCCCTCTGCCTTTTCCCATCCCTTGAGATTTGGCTGTATTTTCCACAGTACATTTCTTTGAGATTTCCATGCATCTTTCCAGGAAATCCTCTTTTCACTTCCACTGGTTTGAGTGTGTTTGTCTTGTAGATTAGGAGCCGTGGCTAGAACACCAGCTCAAGGAACTCTTCCCTGCCTTTAGAAGGAGCTCAGGTCTGTTTCCTCCAGGAAGCCACCCCACCCCCCACCCCCCATCTATTGGGTGTGTTCATGTCTTCTTCCCAGACAGATCACAATCCCTACCACTTCCATTTCCCTCATGACATTCAGTAAATACTTACTGATTGATAGAATCTTCTAACTTTGGGACACCCATTTCTAATTTTGCTATTTGAACTTGAACTATATTGCTATCATTTTATGTCCTAGCAAACCCACGTGTCCAGCCATCATTTCTTTACCCTGGAACATGTATTGGATGTCTCTGTCTTGGATGTCTATGTGCCAGGCACTGGGCTAGGCCCTGGGAATGGTTCGAATGAAGTTCTTAGTTCTTGCCTTCTGGGAGTTTTCTCCTGCCTGTTCCTCCAACCCCTTCCTCACACCAAGTGCCCACCCCTGTCTTCAACCTGTCCTCACACTCACACTGCTCTCTGCTCAGGAAGATGCCCTGCAGTTCTCTCTCCCCGCTCCACTCCCCCTCCTTTTTGATCATTCTGTGGTACAGCAATTGACACTAGCGTCTGAGTGTGTGTGCCTTTATGCTATTTTAAGACCCCAGCACTTTGCGAAAACCTGGTGGAGAATACTGCCAAACCCGAGGGGGTGGGGGCTAAGCAACCTGAGCCTGGGGCCGACTGGGTGTCTGGGAGCCAGGTTATCGGAGCCAGCTACAGAGCTGGCTGGGACCTGCGCTGTTAGCTGTTAACCGCTGCTTGCCTGACCCAGTCTGGCCTGATCCTGCCTTTACCTTCTCTTTGTGGGGCCCAGCCCTCATTTCCCCCCTGGGTTGCTTAGGCGTTTGCATACCAAGCAGCATGTAAAATTGTTGTGTTTCTGAAAACACACACACACACACACACACACACACACACACACACACACGCAGAGAAGCCTTGAAATTCTTCTTGGAACAGGTCCAGGGATTTATTTATGACATTCCCAGGGGGTGGGAGAGACAGAAGTCTGGACTTTGCAGACTGAGTGCTGTGCCGTCATCTTATCAACAGAACCACCGGCTCTAGCGTGCACTTACTAAATACCCACCGCATGCCTGGGCCAGACTGGGGAGGGGGGTGCGGGGGGGGGGGTGGAGGGGAGGCCAGTGCACAGGTGCTCAGTACTCAAGACAGCAGGGTGTCCTCCCTCGTCCCCCTCCCCACCAGAGGAATAACAACATGGTATTGACATACTATGACCACCGGTCTCCCCTCAGCTCACTCTCCCAGCAGCCCCCACTTCCTCACTTTCTGGCTCTCCTTCTCCCTGTGTCTGCAGCCTCTCCCCTTTGGCCACTCCACTTTGGGGGCCATGCTGTCCTGTGCATGGATGTCCGGTCCTCTAAAGAAAAGCTTCATGACTGGCTTCTACACAAGTGTGAAAACTGGGAGCTGGTTGCAGTGTGCGGACTCTTCTCTGATCCGTTGCAGCTGGACATTGAACAGAAGCGGGGTTTATGCTGAGGCGTGGCGAGGTCTGCGGCTGCTGGAGGAAGCTGGGGTGTCCACGCCCCTTCGGACGGTTTCAAGTCCTGAGGATGGACGTGGGCCTTTCAGAGGGAACTGGATGGAGGCAGTCAGGCCGATGGAGCGGGGGAGAGGACCTTCACTCTGCCCCATCAGGCCTCTGCCGCTTCTCTAGTCCAGCATCTGAGCGGGAACTTGGCAGGACTGGAGGCTGCCGTTGCCTCCCTTGTCTCTGTAGAGATGGGAAGAAGTGGGTCTAAAGACGTCCTCACTTTCCCATGGAGACCCTGGCTCTGAAGGGAAAGGCATATGATCAGTATCTGTGCCATGATAGATCTTAAGCAAATGTGATTTTCCTTCAAGACCGAAGAGGCAAGCTCTCAGTTGAAAATATAGAATGGTCTGTCGGTGACGAGACAGAAAGACAGATAGTTAGAAGGCCACTGCTCTTAGCGCAGGCATCGTAGGATTTTAAAAAACCAAAGGCCACCATCCAGAAACTAATCAGATCAGGGGACAGGTAATCAAATACATGAAATAAAACATGGGCACTGGAAGAGCAATGGGGCCGCTGTCCTTCAGGGATGACAGAGACCTCCCTACCTTACCCAGCCGAGGCTCCAAGCTCTGAAATGTAGGCTCCTCACTCTTCTTAGGAAAAAAAATCCCAGAGGTTCCAGTGGCCTCACAGACCTCTGGAAGCTTCTCCCTCCCTTGGGAAGCGGGGCCTAGTTATGCAGAATGAGTTTGGGTGGGGAGATGTGCCTTCTAGCTGCCTCTCCCAGGGGAGCAAGCAGGTGTGAGCAGGCTTACCTGCCTGGGAAGCCTGTTGTGAGGAGGCGGCCTGACCCGGCTGGGAGAGGACAGCCTCGGTGGGCCGGGCCTGTGTGCGAGCGTGTGTGGACGTTAGAGAAAGGGTTGGCACTGTGCTAAAGGCACAGAAACACGCCCCTCCCCCCACAAACCCCTAACGCTATACTAGGCAATCCTGACCTGCCCGCCCATGTGAGCGCAGGGCGGTCCAGATCTGCTTGGTAGAAAAAAGACCCTGGGCTCAAGTCCCATCTCTGCTACCTACCAGCTGTGTGACTCGGGGCCCATCACTTAACCACTCTGACCTTTGCGTTCCTCATCTGTAATATGAGGAAAATAATTTTTATGTTGCAAAATTTGGGGGACGGTAGAATGAAACCATCCTTTACCAATTGGCAAAGGCTGCGGACAGGAGAGTTATGAGTTCCTAGAGGCCCATAACGCAGACTGCCAGGTTTTAACCTCACCACACCGGTCTCCTAACTTGCAAAGCAGGGATAATAATGGTCCTACCTCATAGGTTTGTCGTGAGGATCAAACAAGTCAACACAAACACAGCACATTTAATGGTGTCTGCTCATAGCAAGTACTCAAAACACGCCAGGTGTTGCTCTACAGATTGCCTGGCACGGAGCCTGTGCTCACACCTCTGCTGTCTTTTGTTTCAGGACCAGCCCCACTATAGACAGCCTGTCCCAGCTTGCCCTGCCTGTGGCTTCTGGCCAGTTTGTTTTTTTTATGATAAAAAAATCTGTTTTCCCCCCTAAGCTGGTCCTTCCCAGGCGTGCTGTTGCCATGGGAACCTCCAGGGGCCGCTTGGATTTGGCGGAGAAAGAGGTTGTGTATTAAAACCAAGGAATCCTGACAGTGGGCCAGCCACCACGCTAACCCCAGAACAGATGCAGACAGTGGTGGCCACAGGGAGGAATTTATGGGGGTCACGCCCCGCCCTGCTACAACCGGCCAGGTGGGTGAAATCCCATGATGCAACACTCTCCACCACCAGGCCTCCATCATCTTTGCAGAAACGGAGCTTGTACTGTATGAACACCATTGCTTCCTTGTGGGGCTGAACCAAATGCACGGCTTAGAATAGAGATTTATAATTGATTTTTTACTCCTCTTTACCTTTGGGACAAAGTTCGCTGCTCCATAGTAGCATAATTAGCCTCACTTAGATGGGGAAACTGAGGCCTCAGAACACCTAAGTGACTTGCTGAAGACATTTAGTAAAATGTGAAACCTGCACCGAGAACCCAAGTCTTGCGATCTTTGTCATTACACCGAAATGCAAGGGGAGGGAGGGAAGAGGGCCAGAGCTGGTCCCCAGAGCCCGGTGCACACATTTCTCTCTCCTGGGAGGTGATTCTGAGAAGACAAAACAACAACAACAACAAAAGCACCACTCCTCTCTCCTCCACCACTGAAATGCCACTCTTGAAAACTGAGTCAGCCATTTTTTTAAAAAAAGAGCAAAACCGCAACCTATCAAGAGCCTTAAAGCATTTCTAAACTTGGACCTCATAATTTCACTCCTAGAAATTATCCCAAGCATATCCATATACTTCCTGACCCTACAATTCTATTGTAGGAATTCATCCTAAAGAAATACTGTCATCCAACATATGCATCAAGATTTGACTCAGGAATGTCATCACAGTTTCGGCTGAAACAGCAAAATATTGGCAACAAATGAATTTTCAAAAATAGAAAATTATTCATGCAAAGTACATCTATATAAAGGATTATAGAATAGTCTTTAATGACAAAAATATGTTGATGATATAGTTAAAGTGGGAGAAAAGCAGGTTATAAAATATGTATAGTATAATCTAATATTTATTATTAAATTAGGCAAAAAAGAGCTGGAAGGATATTTAGCAAAATGTTTGCAAGAGTTACTTCTGGGTGGTAAAATTACAAATATTTTCCTCTTTTTAAAATTTTTTAAAAAATATTTTTATTCATTTTTAGAGAGAGGATGAGGAAGGGAGAGAGAGAGAGAGAGAGAGAGAGAGACATGGATGTGAGAGTGAACATAGATCGGCTACCTCCTGCACGCTCCCTCCTGGGGATGGAGCCTGCAACCTGGGCATGTGCCTTGACTGGGAATCAAACTGGCAACCTCTCGGTGCATCGGGCAATGTCCAACCAACTAAGCTACACCAGCGAGGGACTCTTCATTATTTATATCATCAACATTTTAAAATGACTAAATGTGACTATTATAATTAAATCTATATAAACTTATATAAATTTAAAGGAATTATCCCCAAAGATATACATTGCGGCATGATTTATTGTACAAAAAAATCCCAGAATATATATGCCTAATAAATTATATAATACAGTGTATTGAATATTATGCAGTCATTACAATGATTATGAAGTCTGTGTAGCAATATTAAAATGTTTATGACACGCCGAAACCGGTTTGGCTCAGTGGATGGAGCGTCGTCCTGCGGACTGAGGGGTCCCAGGTTCGATTCAGGTCAAGGGCATGTGCCTGGGTTGCGGGCATGTCCCCAGGGGGAGATGTGCAGGAGGCAGCTGATCGATGTTTCTCTCTCATCGATGTTTCTGACTCTCTATCTCTCTCCCTTCCTCTCTGTAAAAAAAATCAATAAAATATATTAAAAAAAAAAATGTTTATGACACATTAAGTGAAAAATACCAGAAACAAAATGGAATGTGCACCATGATTTTAAGTATGTGAAGTATGTATGCAAAAGAAAATGTTTGCTTCAGTTTGGTAGGGCAAGGTTATGTGTCATTTCTTTCAAAATTACCAAAATGTGATTCTTGGCCTTTTCAATTAAAAAAAACCCCACAAAACTCATGGCATGATTACAATGCTAAGCCTTGGGGCCTATTTTGGAAACTATTCTAGAGAAATTAGTGCAGAGTTCTGACATCCCTTAATCAGTCCTTACCTCCTTCATCCATTGAATGTGTTAATAAACAGAGTATTGTTATTATTTATTGAATACCTACCATGTGATACATATCTCATTTCTAACTTGCACACTAACTCTGTAAGATAAGTGCTCAGGACTTTGTTCCTTCCAAGTAATCCAGTCCAGCTATTTAAGAAAATATTTTTTTATCATTTTGACTTTAAGGATCCAGGGGTTTCTGCCAGGCTCAGGGCAGCTGGTCTCAGTCAGTCACTGGAAGCCAGATGTCCAACAAACAAGACTCTTTCTCTCTTTCTTTATGCTGACCAGCTTTCTCTGCTTCTCATCCTCACAGGAATATATGGCTCCTGGCAGCCTTGGGTTTCTGCTCCGTCCAGCGCAGGAAAGACGCCGGTATGACTCTCTCTGGATCCCAACTCCTAATTCAGGAGGTAGGACTGAGGGTCCAGCTGGGATCAGGTGTTCACTTCTGACCCAGTTATCTGTCAGGAGTGGGTCATATCGGTAAAAACATGGCTGCCAGAAACCACCACTGTTCACAAATAGGGAAGAAAGGACAGTTCCCAGAAAAAGTACATGAGAGTGGGTAGGTAGGGGCGGGTGAGGTAGTTGAAAAGGAAAAGCAATATATGCCAGACATAGCAGGTATTATTATTTCTCTTTCTATGGCTGAGGGAGGACGCTGAGGCTCAGAGAGGTTAGTCATCAGGCTTAAGGTCAGACCTTCAGCTCAAAAACAACAGAGCTGGAATTCAAACCCGGCCTGCTTCTCTTGGGAGTCCACTCTGTCACACCACCACACACATTTACGCAACATCAAGTTAGTCAGACTAGGAGTGTCCTAGACAGAGGGACAGTGCGCACAAAGGCCTGGAGACAAACATGGACTGTGGGTCTAAGGCAGGGGTCCTCAAACTTTTTAAACAGGGGGCCAGTTCACTGTCCCTCAGACCGTTGGAGGGCCGGACTATAGTTTAAAAAAACACTATGAACAAATTCCTATGCACACTGCACATATCTTATTTTGAAGTAAAAAAACAAAATGGGAACAAATATAATATTTGTATTTGCATGTGGCCCGCGGGCCGTAGTTTGAGGACCGCTGGTTTAAAGAGCTGAAAGGAAGAAGTCTAGTGTGGTTGGAGCACAAAGACGAAGGAGGGCTGTGGAAAGAGATGTGAGCAGAGTTATGGGCCTGGTCAGATCAGGCAATAAGGGCCTATTGATAAGGAGTTTGGAATTTCAGCTGAGGGCAGGGACATTCAGTGGAGAGCATTGTGGAATATTGATTTGTATCTTACAGGAACTTCTCCAGCTTCACAGTGAAGGATGAACTGAAGAGGCTAGATGGATGCAGGAGACGAGGAGGAGGTTCCACTAACCTAAGTGACAGATGCTGGTGGCTGGGTAGGGATGGAGAGAGGTGATCAAGCGGGAGAGATAATTTGAAGATAGAATAGACAAGACTTTGTGTTTGACTGATTGATTGATTGATGTGCCGGGGTGGGGGGTGGGTGTGTGTGTGTGTGGGGTGTGATAGGGAGATAAACCATGAACAAATCTCATACGATTGCTTGAATAGTAATATCCTCTGAGCATCAGAGATGCAGCAGGTTTGAGGTGACAGGTAACAAGTTCTGTTTTGGGCGTGATGAACGTGGGGCGCCTGGGAGACACCTCAGGCACTTTCCAGAAGCAGCTGGGTCTTGAGGTTGAGCTCAAGAGGGAGGTGAGGGCTGGAGACACAGATGTGAGCATTAGAGCCAAGGTGTGAAGAGCTCACCCAGGAGGCACATGCAGGTGGAGAAGGGGGCCTCGGACAGAACTGGGAACACCAGCATTTACAGGAGACGCCTACAAGGAAGTCTGAGTAGGAGTTCTGGGAGAGGCAGGAGGGAGACCCGCAGTGAATGTCAGGAAAGCTGTGGTGGGAGTGACCAGCAGTCAAATGTTGCCCAAAGGTCAAATAAGGACTGGGCTCCTCAACAAGAAGGCCAGTGGTAACCCCCAAAAGATCAGTTCCCATGGCAGTGCCAGGAACAGTGGGCTGGGAGTGAGTGGGAGGTAAGGAAACAGAGACTTTCCCAATAAATGTGACCATGAGCGGGGAGGAGAGAGATTAAGGGGGTTGGAAGGGGAGTGGGGCTTTTGTTTGCAGCAAGTTCATGCCCTGGTGGGAAGGGCCTGATGGAGAAGGGTGAGCTGAGGTTCATTCAGAAGAGTGAAGGGTCATTAAGACCCAAGAACCTGAAAGGGGGGCCTGAGGGGGAGAGATGTGGGTACGGGTGAGTTTATAGGTATGGTTTGACGTCAGCATTTGAGAGCATCCTGGGACTTCCATTTTCTCGATGAAGCGAAAGGCAAGATAAGTGGAGATCTGAGAGTCACAGCCCTCTCATGTAGACAACTGTGACAAATCTGTTTTTACCTCAATATTATGCAATCAAATTCTCAAATTCTGAAATACAAGTGTAAATCTGGAAGAACTGTGGGAAGACAAGTTTGAATTAGTGGATATTGGTTTTTTGTTGTTTTTTTTAAAAAAAGGAAAACAAGTAATTTTATTCATTTCAGGTACATACAGTAACATAAAATATTACCTCCTGGTTGAGAAAGAATCATTTGTAATTAGCATAAAAACTGTTTGGAATGTAAATTAGTTTTTCAGAAGTACTTGACTATGCTTAAAAACAGTACTTTAGTATTTTAAGAATCCCCTTGTGGGGTGAAAACCACATTATAGTTATTTTCGGGCCTTGTTAAGTCTGCTTAAATGTAGTTAAAAAAAAATTTTTTTCTGAAAAAGATACTGGGTACATCAGAAAACAGTTTCTGGCAAAGGTAAGATTGTGCAACTGTGTACTGCACAGGCTCTTTCCAAAGGCCATTTCCACCAGAGAGCAGATCTGATTGCGGGAGATTGTTACTAAGGGAACAGTGGGGCGTGAATATAAATTTCATTTCACAAAAGACCTAAGTAATGTATTGATCCAAGAGAGCAGCCAGTGGCTGCAGGACGAGGAGCCTTTTCCTAATTGAAAATACACACGTGTAATACACACATTCGGATGCAACCATCGGCTTTCACCCTGCTCTGCAAATCTCTCCTTTTGAGCTGCTGCCCAGATGAGCAGACCAGGGAGATTAGACAGCCAGGAGCTGGGGAGAGGTACTGCCTTCTCTCCTCTCACTAGATGGAGGAACAACTCGGCAGTGTTGACACCGAGCTGGCCTGTAGCTCTGCACAAGGGACGCTGTGACGCTATCAATGAGGACAGCATACTATTAGTAGTATTCGTATTACTTTTTAAAAATATTTTTTATTGATTTCAGAGACGAAGGGAGAGGGAGAGAGAGATAGAAACATCAATGATGAGAGAGAATCATTTCATTGATTGGCTGCCTCCTGCACACCCCACGCTGGGGATCAAGCCTGCTACCTGGGCATGTGCCCTGACTAGGAATCAAACTGTGACCTCCTGGTTCATAGGTTGACGCTTAACCACTGAGTCACGCTGATTGGGCAGTATTCGTATTATTATTTATTGAACAGCAATTCCGGCCCAACACCCGATTGATTCCTCACAACCACCTATGTCGTATCCCCACTTCGGGATGAGGAAGCTGAGGAGTCTGTGCTGTTTCATGCCCAGGATCGTGAGCGGGTGTGCGGCTGAGTCAGGACTCAAACTCTGCAGTCCTTGGTCCTGTTTTCTCTTCCCCTGGTATGGGCCTCAGGTTAATCACGTGGTAGCATGCTATCACCACTGGCCTGCGCAAGCCGGCAAGGCCCTTCTCAGATTATTTATTACCTCTTTCTCCAATCCCCTTTCCAACCTCTATCCACCTTGTCCCCCTCACCCCACAGTCACTCTAGTGTGCTTGCTCGTGTCCTTTAATACGTGCTAAACCTGATGGAGAGTGTAGTGTTGTTTTGAGTATATATGCATTCTATTATTCATTTGTGTGTGTGTGGTGAGCACACTGGCCATAGGCCTGCCCTCAGCCTATTTTGCAGCATACAGTACAGTACTTTCACTCTGGGCTCTATGCTGCACAGTAGATCCCTAGAACTTACACATCTTGTAGAGCCGAAACTTTGTACCGCTTGACTAATACCACCCCATTTCCACCTCCCGCCAGCCCTGGCAACCACTGTTCTATTTTTGGCTTCGATGAGTTTGACTAGTTTAGAGTCCTGGTGTAACTGGTATGCAGAATTTGTCCTTCTGTATTTGACTTATTTCCCTTAGCTGGATGTCCCCCCCAGGTTCATCTAGGTTGTCACAAATTTCTTTTGTTTTAAATATTAAAATTAATTAAAGGCTGAATACCATACCACTGTATGTCTGTACCACATTTTCTTGCCTGCTGATGGACATTTAGTTTGTTTCCATATCCTGGCTACTGTGAGCCATGGTGCAATGAACATAAGAGTGCAGCTATTTCTTTGGGATCCTGATTTCAATTCCTTTAGATATATACCCAGCAGCGGGATTACTGGATCATATAGTAGTTCTATTACGCATTCTAAATTTATATAAAAGGGATTGTGCTATAAGCCTCATTCCCTTTTTGCCAGTCAATTCTATATTTTGAAGCTCTCTCCGTGTTGCTGTATGGATATCCATGTGCTGTACGGTTCATTGCTTCTGGATGATATAGCATTCTGAAATATTGTCCACACATTTTACCTATCCATTCCTCCGGGGAAGGGCACCAAGGCTGCCTCCAGCTCCCTGCTCTCACAAGCCGCACTGTGCTGAACTCCCTCACGCTTGTCCCCGTGTGGACTCCATGAGAATGTCTCTGAGATATGAACTCAGATATGGCTTCACGAGGTCAAATCACACAGGCTTACCCACTTGCACTCAGGCATGCTACAAAGGCTATATCGGTCTTGCCCAGCCTGTGTGACTCAGTGGTTGAGTGTCAACCTATAACCAGGAGGTCACAGTTCGATTCCCAGTCAGGACACATGCCTGGGTTGCCGGCTTGATCCCCAGTGTGGGGCGTGCAAGAGGCAGCTGATGAATGATTCTATCTCATCACTGATGTTTCTATCTCTCTCTCCCTCCCCCTTCCTCTCGGAAATCAGTAAAAATATATTTAAAAAATAAAAAGGCTATATCAGTTTATACTTATACAAGGAATGCACAAGAGTCACAATCGCCCCACATCCTTGCCAATACTTGGCATTGCTCACTTTTCTGATTTTGCCATTTTGATGGATGCTAGTTGTTATGTCATTTAAATGTGCATTTCTCTCATTGCTAGTGAGCTTGAGCATTCCTTTCTATACTTGTTAGTCATTTGGGCTTCCTTTTTGTGTGAATTGACTCATGTCTTTTGGCCATTATTTAAATTGGGGTGAGGGGGTCTCCTTGATTTGTGTTTCTCATATATTGTAGATATTAATGCCTTAACAGTTTTAGGGATTGCAAATATCTCCTTTTGGTTTACCATTTATGTATTCATTTCATTAACTCATTAATGTTAAATGTATTTATGGTGTATAGTAGAAGAGTGACGTGATATCATTATATCCATATATTTCTTTGTTTTGCAGTTTGTTTTAAGGGTCTTGTTGAAGTCTTTTCCCACCCCTAGGTCACAGGATGTTCTCTTATATTGTCTTTTATTAGCCTAACAGTTTTGCCTTTCTATTTTTGGTGTTGTTAATCCTCACCTGAGGATATTTTTTTCCACTGATTTTTAGAAAGAGTGGAGGGAGGGAGGCAGGGAGGGAGAGAGAGAGAAACATCAATGTGAGAGAGGCACATCGACTGGCACATTTCCCTCAGCCCCCTCCCCCCAAACCACTGTGCCCTTTAACCATTATCTTCACTAATTTTTGATGCCACCTTTTTCCCATTTCAGTTTTCAGGTGAACACAGACCTAAGTTCTTTATTCTGTTCCACTTATCCACTTGTTTTTGTCCATTTGCCTGGTATTATTCTACTTCTATTACTATCGCTTGTCTTATGTCTTATTACCTGCTAGGGCAAGGATTCACTCTTTCGCTGCTTCAAAATGAACTTGGCCAAATTCACATATCCTTTGACCCCGGAATTCCACTTTTTAAAAGTTATCGTACAGATACACTTGAACTAAGCAGAACTATGTACATACATGTTTAGTCATTGCAGCATTATTTCTCATAGCCAAAAACTGAAAACTCCCAAAAATAAGAGAGTGGTTTAATTATGGTACATCAAGTAGAATACTATGCTGTTGTTTAAAAGAAAGAACGTTCTATCTGCTGATATGGAAAGATCTTCAAGATACATTATTACGTGACAAATGTAAGGTGTAGAACAGTGTAGACCAGGGGTCCTCAAACTTTTTAAACAGGGGGCCAGTTCACTGTCCCTCAGGCCGTTGGAGGGCCGGACTATAGTTTAAAAAAAAACTATGAAAAAATTCCTATGCACACTGCACATATCTTATTTTGAAGTAAAAAAACAAAACGGGAACAAATACAACATTTGTATTTGCATGTGGTCCGTGGGCCGTAGTTTGAGGACCCCTGGTGTATAGAATAGGCTACTTGTATATAAAAGGTGGGAGGGACAAGGCTCCATATTCAAATTCACTTATATACACATAAAGACAGTCTGAAGGGACAGAAACATAAGAAACTAAGACTTGCCAAGGCCGGTTTGGCTCAGTGGATAGAGCGTCGGCCTGCGGACTGGGGGGTCCCGGGTTCGATTCCGGTCGGGGGCATGTGCCTGGGTTGCGGGCATGTCCCCAGTGGGGGATGTGCAGGAGGCGGCTGGTCGATGTTTCTCTCTCATCGATGTTTCTGGCTCTCTGTCTCTCTCCCTTCCTCTCTGTGGAAAATCAATAAAATATATTAAAAAAAAAAAAAAAGAAAAGAAACTAAGACTAATGGTTTTTGGGGGGTTAGGGAACCTGGGCAGGTGGGAGGCAAGGCTGGGAGGAAGCGGTTTCATTGTCTGCCTTTGAGTCATTTATTTTTGAATCATGTGAGTGTATAACTTATTCAAAAAGTAACCTAAAATAAGGAAAAAATGGCTTAGCTCCTCATGAATTTATATTCCTCTATATAAAATTTAGAATAAATTTATTGAATTACTAAAAAAAAAAAAACCCACCGAAAACCTCGCCTGGAACCTTGACTAGGACGAAACCTTTGTCTCTTCACTACTCGGCTCCTTCCATCAGTGTGAGCAGCGCCAGGGCAGAGATGAGGGCCGGAAGCCAGGAGAAAGCCCGGTCAGGTGGTAACCAGGACTGAGAACAGTTAAGAGTTCATGCCCTGACAGTTTGGCTCAGTGGATAGAGCCCGTGGCCTGAAGGGTCCTGGGTTCGATTCCGGTCAAGGGCATGTACCTTGCTTTCGGGCTTGATCCCCAGGAGGGGGCGTGCATGAAGCACCTGATTGGTGTTTCTTTCTCATTGATGTTTCTAACTCTCTATCCCGCTCCCTTCCTCTCTGTAAAAAATCAATACAAATCCTAGATAATAAAAGGCTAATATGCTAAGTGTCCGACCGTTTGTTCAACCATTTGACCAGTCACTATGATGCGCACTGACCACCAGGGGTCCAACCGGTAAGTTAGCTTGCTGCTGGGGTCCGGCCAATGGGGACTGGGCAAGACGGACCAGACATGCCCTGGAACCCTCCTGCGATCCTTCCCTGGCCTGCTCGTGCATCGGTGAGGTCCCTCGGCCTGGCCTGTGCCCTCTCGCAATCTGGGACCCCCTGGGGGATGTCCGCAGGCCAGGCCCAGGAACCCCACTGGTGCACGAATTTGGGCACCAGGCCTCTAGTTTATATATAAAAAACGAATTCAGGAGAAAGTCTCCAACTTGTATTGGGCTACTGGTTTCCTTTTAAACATGGCCATTTAGAACCAGCTATTCCACTTCTTTCTGTGTGCAAAACTGCTGTATTGAGGAACTAATCTGGGGAAGAGGGAAAAAGGAGTATCAGATATAAGCCTTTAAAGAACCTCTCCATGCCCTAACCGGTTTGGCTCAGCAGATAGAGCGTCGGCCTGCGGACTCAAGGGTCACAGGTTCGATTCCGGTCAAGGGCATGTACCTTGGTTGCGGGCACATCCCAAGTGGGGAGTGTGCAGTAGGCAGCTGATCGGTGTTTCTCTCTCATCGATGTTTCTAACTCTCTATCCCTCTCCCTTTCTCTCTGTAAAAAAATCAATAAAATATATTAAAAAAAAAAAAAAGAACCTCTCCGTGAGCAATGACTACTGTACCTGAAGCACAAGTGTCTGGCGAAGTGTGTGTCTCATCATACACCCGGTGGCAGGTTATTGTAACTGCAGGCTGAGTGCTTGAGAACTGTGGAGCTGAGCTTACAAGTCCAAACTCCAGAAGGAAAGCCGGACATGCTTCGCAAACTTGTTTATTTTCTTTATTTTCTAAACATCAGTTCAGTTCTTGTCCTAAAGGATCATAGATCCAAATTAGTAGAGTTGAAATTAATGAGATTTTCCAGTAATGAGCCTGAGACTAAAATTATGGAAAATTCACTAATTATAGACTGCAACCACCTAACCACGACTTGGGGGAGAGAGAGGGAGGGGAGACGGAAAGTGGTAGATGAAACCTGTGCCTGACCATTCTTCCTTCCTCTTGCCACAGCCCTTTCCCCTGGGCTCGGTGGCCTCATAGCGCCCAGGGCTTCCTGCCTCTGAGCTCCTAACTCGCCCTCCCCCCACCTGGGCCCTACTTCTAAGGACTGTGTGAGGCTAAATTCCTGGAAACTACAAAGTAGGGCCCAAGAGGAGGTGGGGGACATGTTTTCTCCTGGGTTCTGGGAAGCAGTGGGGGAGGGGAGCTGGGAGAAGGAAGAGGGTAGTAAAGGCAGACAAAATGCCCATTATACCCCAAGCCCGTCAATTTCCTTTTTTCATCTCTTTATCAGTGTTTGTGACTGAGCTTCTTATCAACAGGAAACGCCTGCCTAAGGGGATGAGGCAGGTCCAAGGGGACTGGACGCCAGGGACCGGGAATTCTGGGTAATGCATTGCTGGTGTCCAGCCTAAGTAGCCTTCTGCTTCCCAGGACCCAGTATGGCTCCCAGGCTTTTTGCCGAGGCACCTGGTGAATCATTAGGAAGATGGCACACCAGACAGGCCCCGAGGCTGAAGGGAGCCCTGGGTGGGGCTCCAGGCCTAGCCCTCTTGGTCCAAGGACAGGTCATCAAACAGCTCAAGCTATGACATGAGCATTGCCCTTGCCCCTAAAATCCATCAAAACCCCTCTTTTCTATCTGAGAGGCCAAGTGCTGTGACAAGTTCTCAGACGACTTAGTGGCAGTCACCCACTGGCCCTTCTAGTGTGTTTGCCTCAAGGCCTCAGAGGAGGGTGCCTGTGCTGGGCATCCAGGCCTGGGACAATCAGGTGCTTGGCACAGACTTCTGAATGAAGGGGAGCAGGGGGCTCTAGCATTGGTTGACCTCCTACTGTGTGTCAAGGTGCTTTACAAACATTGATCTTCATCGGGTTAGGATACTGGTCTTCCAGCAGGGGTTCCCAGGGGAGGGAGGGACTAGGGGTCAGATTTCCCATGAGATTAAAGTCAAATCTTAGTGCTGAAAATAAATGCCCACAAGGGATGTCTGGGCCAAGCAAAGCCTTATGGGTGGCGGATAGGAACAGGTTTATCTAGACGTCTCTGTATGGGAACTGGCTGTTCTCCTAGCAGAGGTGGGAAAGGTTTGTGTAGAACAGAGAATGGGCCACCTTGTGGCTGGCTCCTCACTGCCCTCTGCCTATCAGTTGCCCTGAGCAGCCACATTCTGCCTTTGGTGATGGCGGTAATAAGGGAAATTCCAGTGTGCCTTTTGCCCTGTCCCCGTGTCTCCCTGGACAACCCACTCTCCCCCCACCCTACCACTTGCTCCTGCAGCGGGGGATCTAGGTCAGTAAGAGTGGGTGGGTGAGAAAGAACAGAGAAGCGACTCATCCAGACATGACACCCTGCAGGGCAGCAGGGACACACTTTAACCTGAAAACTGCCTGAAAATAGACCGTGTCTACGACATTATGCAAATCATATGCAAAGTCGAGAAACCCTCTGTCTCTATTTCTAGCAAACTGAATGTGGCCCTGATGGAAGCAGCCTCTTCCAAGAGTCGCCCACCCAGAGTGACGACCGCGCAGCTAGCATCAGTCCCGCCCTGGGAGACTGGACTCGGGACATGCACCCCGCCACTCCCCACCCAGGGCTCCGTCTTTTAGGCACGAGGCCTTTGCCATCTCTGGCCTGATCATCTTGATGCGAGTAAAGATATGGGGGAAGCAGAACACGCTTCTTGAAGGCTGATGTGAGGCAGGACTGAGGGAGAAAGTGACTTTGAGGGCCTGGGTACTGCGAGGGGGCCGGGGTGTTCCCCAACCTCAAATCTCATGCTCCAGCACCACCGTCACCCCCACTTGGGCATGTTACAGACACTCATCATCCCTTAGGGAGGGGCCCCACAGGTGATCCTCTCCCTCTTTGTAGAGGTGAGAACATTGGAACCTGGGACTCCCAGGAAAACAGGGCAAAACTGCAAAGAAATGAACGGTTTTCTTTCTTTCAAAGGCAGACAGGTTCCCTGAGGCTCCACTCAGAGACGGGGCTCAGACAGGTGACCCCCCCAAGAACTCTTCTAACCCTGCAGGGCGATGAGCCAATTCTCCTTCCCCAGATCCCAGCCAGACTTCTGGTAACTCCTTTTCTGCAGCTTCCCTCCTGCCTTTCTTCCCACTCTGCAACCAGCGTGGACATCAGGGTGTGGCAGGCACGGGGTGGGGGAGAAAGGCTGCCCTTGTCGGAGGCCAGGAATACCCTCACTTCCCCAGAGCCGGCTGGGAGGTGCCCTGGGAAGGAGGGTACGCACTGTATGTTGTTTGGCCTCCACATACACATGCTCCAAGCACGAAGCCCACTGGGGGAGGCGGGGGGGGGGGGGGCGTTCAGGGAGTAGGGGAGGACCTCCGTGGTAAAGAGAATTGGGGTGCCCTTTCTGTACATTCCAGGCAAGGTGGAGACCCCATTTGAAGAGGGAATTGAAAACAGAGAATTCAGGCAGGCAGGTCCAAGCCGCCTCTGAGTGAGGACGCGGAAAGCTGCTTCGAGGTGTGGTTTTTAGGGGACAGTACCTGCACAACAGTAGCACCGGGAGCTCACCCCCGCCGGCGCCGGGGCGGGGCGAGGAGATCCCCGGGAAAAGCCCGCCGATCCGGATCCGTGCTGGGGCGGGAGGGCGGCGGCCGCTGGGCAGCCCTGAGGCCAGCAGAGGGCGGTGTGGCCGGCGCCGCCAGCAGCCTGAACCGAGCCCAGCGTCTGAACAGAAATTTGGGGCCCTGCACGGGTGGGGTGGGGGAGGGGGGAGGGAGGTGGGGCGGGCGTGGGGTGCCTGAGCGAATTATGAGCTGCCAATTAAGGGCTAAGTCCCGGCAGGATACCCTCGGGCCTTCTCCCTCCCCATCCCCTCCGGTTCCCGCTGAGGCGGCCCCTGCAGAAGCACTGGCCTAGGAAGACTCACTGGAGCTCAGGATTCAACCACGGTTTTATTGAGGACCTACTATGTGCTAAGCACCAGCTAAGTGCTCTCACAAACAGTATCTCCAGGTCAGAGACTAATTTTGACCTGGCCCACCTTCCCGCCCTCGGGCAGAAGCATTATGCAGACAGCTCACCAGTGCCCACTTCCCTGCCTGGCCCCCTTTTCTCAACCCTCCCCCTGTCACTCCACCTCCTGCCTCAGACCTTCTCCTCTTAGGGATTTTCTAGGCTGTGAGGAGCTGCTGCCTTCAGTTTCTGGCTGTGGAGTCTCCAAAGGCGCCTTTTGGCCCCTAAATTCATGAGAGAGAACCTTTCAGGGCAGGACTGATTCCCGGGCTGGATGGGTTCCAGCGATGAGGAGACACGAAGCAAGCTGTCCCGTGATGATCTGGGAACCCAGCAGGTCCATCTAGCTTTCTGTTTTCGCCCAGTTTCACTTCCTCGTTCTCCCCCAGGACCTTGCACAATGCTGGGAGCAGGCCTGGGAAAGTGCCCTGGGTGATGGTGGAAGGGGCTGGCCTGGGAGGTTGCACTGGGTCATTTACATCAGGAGGCTGTTTCCCAAGGGCTGGGGGCTGTGAGCTCAGGTCTTCCCAAATTTGGGGCTGTCCTTGTCCCTAGCATGAGCCCCACCCCCACCCCCCCAACCCCCTAGCCCATCCACCTGCCTAGGGTAACCTCCTCAGTGCAGGGACATACACCCTTGACTTCCAAACGCCAAAGTTTCCCTGTGTTTCTCTACAACCATCAGGTTCTTTCTAGGCACACACTTTCTGGGGCGTGGCCCAGGGTGTGGGCCTGGGCCAAGGAGCAGTGGGGAGCAGGAACCTGGGTGCTAGAGGCTTATTGGCTGGAGTCAGATTTCTCCTGAGCCTTGGAGGCCCTGCCGGAAGCCAGCCTCACCCCTCTCAGCTCTGGGTAGAGAAGGCAAAGCCACAGAGGGGGCTAAGGCTGGCTTAGATGAAGAACCAGGTGCTGGGACAGTGAAGGCTCATTCTTGTCACTCAGCAAGCATCCAGGACCAGAGCCTGGGTCTCCGGCTCCCAGCTGGGCCCTTCCCACCCATGATTGGCCTCTGTGTCCTCTCAGTTATTCTGAAATTCCTGGGCCTTACCCACCTGACCTGCCACTTCTCCAATGGCCTATGACACTGCCACACCCACAGCAGGGCTCCTTGGTTTTAATTCCCCAATAGGTCAGCTAGGATGGGGTAGAGGAGGGGCCCAGGATGGGCCCCAGCTCTCTCAGGTAGCTGGTAGGCAGCTAGCAGGGGTCTTGTCCAGGAGACAGAGGCCCATGGTATCATGGAGCTGAGATACAAACTCATGGGTCCTGGGTGTCTGGGGCTTGGCCAGAGGCGAGGGCCTGGCAGGGCAGGGTGTCTACTGAAGGCTGGGCGGGGCCCTGTGCCCCGTGGCAGCTCCGGTAGGGCAGCGGGGTTGACCGAGGGCAGGGAGTAAAGTGCAGGACCAGGCTCTGGGCCCAAGAGACTGGGATTCCCTGGCTTGGCCATCCTGGCACTGGGGCCTCCTTTGCACTCTGTCCTGGGTGGTAGGGAGTGCACCCAGGGCATGGAGGTGGGGACAGAGCCAGGCGTCAGGGAGCCTGCTGCTCGGAGCAGGCCAGACAGTGGGGAGATCGGGTTTCAGCCCAGCTGTATTTTTGGCTGGATGGGTTGGGGGCAGAGCTGGGCAGGCACAGCTGCCCCTAGAGGGGCACCCCCTCTCCAGCACACACACACTACCTCCACCCAGACAGACCACCATTTACCGCCCACCCCCACACACACACTGCAGGCTGAGGAGAGTCAAGTGTCAGCCTGTGGCTAGTCGATCACTTTGGACTTCTCGAAGCTGTTGCAGAGTTTCTGTAGTGTCTTCTTGATCCGCAGAGCAGTGAGGCGGGCGGAGGGGTTGGGATACCAGCACTCCCGAATCATCTGAGCCACCCCTGAGAGGACCTGGGGGGAGGGAGAGAAAGGCAGGGGAGAGAAGCAGAGACATGGGTCAGGGAAGATGGAAAGGAGGAGGCGAGGAGAATGGCCCCATAATGGGGAGACACAAGCAGGAGACAAAGGACGAGAAGAGGGGCCATGAGAGTGTGAGAAGGAGGCGGAAGGAAAGACGGGAGGATGGAGGGATCCAGGCAGGGATGAAAAGAGTAAGATGAGTAAGATGAAAAATGGAAGAGGAAGAATGGGATGAGAATGGAGAAAGGCAGGCAGGACGGAGATGTAACTCATCTTCAGCAGCACTCAGTCCCCCTTGGTGAGTAGGGTCTGTGGAGCACCTTTCCCCACCCTCTACTGCCACCGAGACCCAAGAAAGGGGAGATATGTCAGTCTCGGGGCTCCCGCACCCCCATCAGACCCCAGTGCTGAGGGCTGTGTCTCCCAGCCCCACAAACCCTGGCTGGGCCCAGTGAACACTGGAAGAATGGGTGGTGAGCACTGCCCCCAAAATGCACATGTCCAGGGAGGAACCCACCCAGGAAGCTCAGATTTAACCCCCTCAAGCTGGTCCTTAAGAGGGATTGTATGCGTGTGTACATCTGAATGCATGTGTGGCCTTTTGTGGATATGTATGTTGTATAAAAATGTACATGTGTCTATGTATACATACATGTATGTATGTGTGTACATTTATTCATTCTTTCAATAAACATTCACTGAGCACCAGCTGTGGGCCAGGCACTGTCATAGGTAATGGGGAGATAAGGGTTACAAAGGAGACGTGCTCTTTGTCTTCACAGGGTCAGCATTCTGGCACATACTTGCACGTGTATGTATCTGTGAGTGAATATTTAAGTAGAAGTCTGTGCGTGCCTATATATGATTATATACAAGTGAGTATGTGTATTACAAAAGTATGGGAAGTATTTTGAGACAGATGAAAACAAACAACAAAAACTTCATAGTAAGAAATGTAGCAGAGAAACTCTGATTTCCCCAGCAAGGTGAAGGTTCTGAAAATCCCAGAATAACTAGAGTCCCTCTGGAGTGCGCGGGCCAGAGAGATGGGAGGGTGTGGCCAGGGAGGACCCTGGGATCTGCCCCCTAGAATCTATCCCGGGGAAGCCGAGGCCTCAGACACAAGTTCCTGGGCCCAGAAATTCCAGCTGTGAGCCGCCACCTCCCCACCCCACGCCATCCCAGCCCCGCCAGGCCTCACCGGATCTGCAGCCAGCCTGTTATGGATGGTGGGGGTCTGCTGGTCAACACACACCACCTTCTTCATGTCCTCAAAGCTGGGATCATTGGGCACCACGTCATAGAAGGGTGGCTTATAGTCCTCCACAATGCCTGGGAACCGGGGGTAAGGGGGGGACAGGGCAATCACTCGGGACCCCAAGAAGGCCCAATACTACCTAGAGGAGAGCCTTGCCCTCCCTCTGTCCAGGGGCCAAAATACCAGTTGTCTGACCATGGTACCCTTTAGAGGGACACTATAATGTTATAAATATATGTCTAATAATAATTACTACTACCATTTATGTTGCACTTACCATGTGCCAGGCATTGTGCTATAAATACTTTATATGCATTATCCTGTCTTTACAATAATCGTATGCAGTGGGTACTGTTATTACCTGTGTGTTACAGATGAAAAAAGTAATGCTCGGAGAAGTGGAGGCCAAGGTTACACAGCTAGTAATGGCAGAGCCCAGACTTCAACTCCTCTCATTGGATCCCGAGGCCAGACCTTGTTCCAGCCTTTCCATAGCTGCTTCCTACCCAGGCCCGGGCTCTGCTCCCAGGTCCCAACTATCACAGATGCCATAATTCCCATGTTTACCGTCCTAACTGCATTGCATTAAATTCTCACAGTAACGCTAGGAAGTACGCAATGCTATGGGAGCCCCCCTCTATAAGCCATGAAATTAAGGCCAGAGTGGTTAAGGAGCTTATCTAAATGCATAGGTAATAAGTGAGAGTTAGGACTTAAGCCCGGAAAATCTAACCAAAGGCCATGCTCTTGACCTCCATGCTACACTAAAGGGAAGGTAGCTGGTTGATTGTTGGGTGAGGGTGTGGAACCAGGAGAAGGGGGAGAAAACGTCTCTCTTAAAAGAAAGGAATTTTTACCCAAGTCCAAATAGCACCCACCCTTCTCAGGGATGGCACCCCCTCAGCCAGCACCTCCTATACCAAGTGCATAGTCCTTAGCAGGAGCTTTCTGAACATGATGCCTGCGGAGCTGCAGACGGCCCAGGCAGGAGAGGCCAGGCTCGGAAAAAGTGCCCCACGCCCCACCCTGCTTCCCAGGCCAGCCGTGGACCAGGGCCACACAGCCACAGCCACAGCCCTGGAGAGCCTGCGCCAGCTGTTCTCCCCATGGCGGGCTTCCAGGCCAGCCCCCGAGCCGCTCGCGCCCTAATCAGTGCTGCACAGAGGCCTGAGCGTGTCTAATGGGCCTTTAATCAGTGCCGGGGCTGACACCAGATTACAGTGTTTATAATGCGCCACGAATCTGTGTGGGGCTGATTCCCTCGCCCAGGAGCCTGCAGTCAGCCTCCCCTCGGCCCTGGCTGGTCCAGCCTTCCTTTCTCGCCGGCAGCCTGGTCCAAGGGGCCTCAGCTCCGCCAAGGTACCCCCTTCCCTAACCCCAGCCCCTAGAGCTGACTCTAAAAGCTCATGGCTGAAGGGGCAGGAACCTGAGCCCCTTGAGTCTCCCAGAGGGACTGGTTAGACCTCAGCCTCCACCCAGCGGTGACTGCTGAGAGCAAACGAAGCCGGGCATGGAGCTGGCCCCTCACAGATGCTCAGGAAATGAGAATGTCCCTCTCCCCAAGGAACAGAGCTCCAGTCATATCTTGAGGTTTGTCTCCAAGCTGTCAGGACTCCTGGCAGCCCCTCCCCATGGGCAGCCTCCACAAAGACTGACCAGCCTCTCCACCCAGTCCAGACATCACCCATCCTCCATGCACCCCAGGCTGGGAAGGCACTGGCCACAGGGCTGCCCACGGTATGGGGCCAGCAGGGATGAGGTCCCTCTGCCTGCTCCAAGTCACTCTAACTCTGAGGCCCCTGTGGCACTTATAGTAACAAGAGGAAGCAATAAGCAGGCAGTGCAGACACTAATGTATCTCGCATGTTTTGTGGTCAAGGAAACCAAGGACCAGAGAGGTTTAAGTAGCACAGTGATAAACAACACTGGCCCTAGAGCCAGAGTGCCTGGTTTCAGACCCTGGTGCTGCATCTAACCAGCTGTAATCCTGTGCCTCAGTCCCCTCATCTGTAAAATGGGGATGATACTGTGTCAGGGATTCATTATGACAACAATAATTGCTACTAATATTTACTGAGCTCCAGATCTGTCCTAAATACTTTATTTGAATTATCTCAACAATTGGAAACTATTTTTATTCTCACTTTACAAATGAGGAAACTGAGCACAGAGAGGTTAAGTAACATGATGATGGTCAGTGGCAAAATCAGGAATTGAACCTAGGCGGTCTGATTCCCAACCCACGCTCTTAACTACTGAAGCGATACCAGCTTTCTGCCAACAGGGACGATTCTTTTTAAATTAAATCTTTATTGTTCAGATTATTACAGTTGTTCCTCTTTTTCCCCCCCATAGCTCCCCTCTATCCGGTTCCCCTCCCACCCTCCATCTTCACCCACCCCCCTGTCCTCATTCATAGGTGCAAGATTTTTGTCCAGTCTCTTCCCGCATTCCCCACACCCCTTTCCCCCCCAAGAATAGTCAGTCCACTCCCTTTCTATGCCCCAAACAGGGACGATTAAATAAGACAATACATGTATATCACATGGCATCTGGCACATATTTAAGCTCAATAAATGTTAGCTGCTATTAATATTCCTGTTATTATCACTTACCCAAGATTTCACAGCCAGAATCACAGACTCACAGACTCAGATGAACCTTAAAAGGTTGCTCAGCTGAACCAGCTGGTGAGTAGCAATGAACGGAATACAGGCAGTGTGGCCCCAAGCCCCTCAGGCCACAGGCACCAGCCAAGCCAGGAAGCTCCCATCTCCTGCCTGTCTCTCCACTTGCACCCCCCCGCCCCCCTGTGCAGGGTGGGCCCTCACCATTGACGATGGTCCGGCGGGTGATCTCCCACAGCACCAGGCCAAAGGCCCAGATGTCCGTCCACTTGTAGGACTCGAAGCAATCGGTGCGGATCTGCTCATCCAGCACCTCGGGGGCCATGTACCGCTTGGTGCCCACTCGCGGGTTGTTGCCGATGTCCAGATAATCGCTGCCCTGCGAGTGCATCACAGCCAGGCCTGTGGGTACCAGGGCTGTCACTTCTGCTGCTCACCCCAGCCCACAGACAGGGTGGCCCCAGAGGCTGCGGTCCGGGGGCAGGGTGGGGCTGCAGGCAAACGGAGACCTGCTCTGAGGGGGGCTGGAGAACAACTGGCTCCCTTTCGTTTACTTGTGTAGCGCTCTCTGGGTGCCCAAGAACCCAGCGAGATGTGAGTGGGCAAGGCAGGCATTGTTACGCCCATTTCACAGAGCAGGACCCCAAGGCCCATGAGTAGGAGCGATGTGGTCAGTGAAGCCCGGAGGATAACCCGGTTCCTGCTCCCTGATCCTTTCTCCCAACTCCTGGGCCCGGGGTGGGGGGGGGGGGGGAGGGTGGAAGGAGTTTACGCTTCAAAAGAATGTTAGGCAACCTGTGGGGCTCTTGCGGAGGGGAATCGAGACAGCCAGCATCTCTTTAAGTTTTAAAGCGCCAACCAGAATCGCCGTGGTCGCCAGGCACGCACACAGACACCTAGGCGACGGTGGAGCCAAGTGGACAGCGCACGCACGGCCTGGGCCTGCGAAGGGGCCGCCCCTTCCCTGCCCCGCCCCTTGGAAAGGCCCACCTTAGTCCCCACCCTCCGCAGCTCACCCAGGTCTGCGATGCAGCACTGCAGGTTGCTCTTGACTAGCACGTTGCGGCTCTTGAGGTCTCGGTGGGCGATGGCCGGTTTGCCCTGAGTGCCGAAGATCTCCACGTGCAGGTGCGCCAGGCCGCAGGCCGCGGACACGGCCAGCCTCAGGGCCAGGCGGGGCTCCAGCGTCTGCCTCTGCAGAAAGTCGTAGAGCGAACCATGCTCGTGGTAGTGCGTGATGAGCCACAGCTGCGTGCTCGAGTTGCGGGAAGTCATGTCCGAGGCTATAAAGCCTATGGGCAGAGGGTCAGGTGGCTCAGCCAAGGGTTTAGAGATGAGGGAGTCTGGACTGGCCAGGGTCAGGGCTGGAGGCACAGGATGGACTGAGTCAGGGCAAACAGGGGCTGGGGTGGTGGCTGCTCTGGCTTTGGGCAGAGAGGAAGCCGGAGTCAGAGGTTGGTTGGGGCTGAGGCCGGGCTGGGAGTCCTTCAGGGTGGGGTCAGTGACCAGAGGCTGGGGACTCCAGCCTTGAGTGCAGGGGACGAAAGCCGGGGCCTGGCATAGTTCCCCCACCCCCACCCCCACCCCTACCCGGCTTGCCTAGGATGTTGTCGTGTCTGAGCAACACTGTGTTGTAGATCTCAGTCTCCCGGAACCAGGACTGTTCATCCCTCGAGGAGAATATCTTGACCGCCACACTCTCACCGTGCCACAGGCCTCGCCACACCTCGCCATAGCGGCCCTTTCCTGATGCAATGGCAGGGGGTGGAGGGGAGAGCAGGTCACACAAGCCCCTGGGCACAGTGGTCGCCAGCTGCACTGACCCATCTGCAGAACCCCTGACACTCATGCTTAACCTAATCCCGACCCCCACCCCACTCGCAGGCCACCCCCACCTGCCCCTTGTTCCCTACTGGCTTCTGCAGAAGGACCTAGCCCTGACCGGTCTCCACTGACTCTGTGCCCAGCAGAATTCCCATCTGAGCCAGGCCTGGACCCGTCTGTGACTCCAGAAGCCAAGAGCTCTCCTACCCCTCCAAGCTCATGGGAGCCCTTGGTCCCCATCCCCCAGGCTCACCCACTGCTCACCCACACACTCCACCAGGGCGACCTGCCGTGCCACCGTCCTCTGCACCAGGAAGGGGAGCCCCGAGCCACTGCCCGTTGTGCAGTCACTGTCCAGGAAGTCCTGAAGGTACAAAGAGGCCACTGAGAGCTGTCCCTCACCCAGCCCCCTTCTCTCTCCCCACCTGGCCCCTGCTACTGTGGCTGCATGTTCCTCCCTCACCCAGCTCCCCACCCACTGGCATCTGAGTGTCTGTGATTGTGCCCTTCTTGGCTACCTGCCATTCTGCATCCCTCCGATTCTGTGGCTTCTGCCTATTCCTCCCCCTGCTCCCCCCGTGCCCCATGTTCCCCATGCTCATACCCCCAACATGCTGTCCCCCTGCTCGGATGCCTTCAGGATGAGTCTGGATTCGCCCAGCTCGCTGTGCAGGCGCTGATGTTTCTCCTGCCTCCGCCGGACATGCCACAGGCCCAGGGCACCCAGCACCACCAGGACCAGCAAGGCCAGCACAGGGCCCAGGATCAGAGGCAGCGGGCTGTCTCCTTGCGGCTGCTCCGGGGTTGGGTAGGCTGCCAGAGAGAGGACACTGAGACCCGCTGCCATCGGGGCATTTCCCCTCCCGCGGCTTGCCGCTGCCATTAGGTCCCTGGGTCCTGCCCCCCCACCCTCCGGGCAGGCACGAGAGGAAAGCAGGGTGAGAGGGCAGGGTCTGAGAGGTGGGGTAGGTGGTGCTGAGGCAGCAGACATACCCTCCAGCTCCAGGGACACGTTGTGGTTGCAGAGGGAGCTGTAGCAGCAGTAGTGGTTGACGACATCAGTGGGGCGTGCCCAGCAGAGTTCTGGGTGCAAGTTCCCACAGCCGCGATGTTCCTGGGGGTGGCTGCCCTCCTCCCGCACCAGCACTACAGTGCACCAGGTCCCCTGGCAGGTAGGCGCCCTGCATCGTGGGCCCTTACACGTGCAGGTCAACAGTGAACCCCGAGAGGGCTTCACAGGGTCACCTGGGAGACACAGCAGAAGCTCAGTCACTCTGAGCCCAGTTCCCCAGGCTGAGCCCAACACCCACTGCTCTCTCCCCTCTGACCTTTCAGACAAACCCCTTGGGGCCTTGGTCCCTGAGTTCCACCCTCAGATTATCCTTCCCTCCATGGGGCAGCTGAGACGATGAGAAGCAGGCCTCCATCCCTTCCCTGACCCCAACACCTCCTCCCCAGTTCCAGGCCCAGCCCTGGCCCCCACCCCCAACCCTGAGGACTCTTCCAGGCCCTTCCTGCCAACATCCCCACTCTCTGCACCCCGCCCCCCACTCTCTGCACCCCTCAGCTAGAGCAGAAGAGGGTTGGGGTAGCCTGTCTCCTGCCCTCCAGCCAAGCTCCAAAGTCCCTTCTCCCCAACTCCTCAAACAGCCCCAGCAAGAGCTGAGCCCCTTTCTCCATTCAGGCCCCTGTTCCCTACAGGACTCACCCTGGGTCAGGTTCAAAGCCATCAGTAGCATCAGAAGGCATCCCCTGGTGGGGTCCAAGCTCATGGTCCTGGAGAGAGGCGCAGGAGAGGGGGTGCAGTAAGACCTGTGAAATGTGATCCCCTCAGTGTTTTCAGCCACTGACTGTGGGTCCCTCCCACCCAGAGGAAATCACTGGGAGTGTTTTGGGGGGGGGGGGGAGGCAGGCAGGGCTCCTCCCGACTCCACTGCGCCTGGCTTTGGGGTGGGGCCTGCAGGGGAAGTCCTGGTTCACTTCCCCATGGAAACCATCCTGTTAGGGGTAAAGGGTGGGGAGCCATGTTTAAGTGACTGAGAGCTTGGGGAGACTCCCAGCCCCATAACCCTGATGCTGAGCTACAACTGGAGGGCACAGAGGGCTCAGGGCTGGGGTGAAGGACCATCTCTTCAGTAGCACCCCCTTCTATCCTCTGCCTCTTGCCCATCCCCTTCCAGCCTCCCCCCTGCCCACCCATTTCCCAGTGCCCCCCCCTCCCCAGCCCTGGCTGCCTCAAACATAAACAGGCTCCTGTCTTCACTTCCTGCCATTCAGAGTCCCGCCAAGCTGGGAACAGGAATCAAGATTGTTTAGATTGGGGTCTGGATAGAACAGGCAGGAGTCACGCACAGCATGGAGGTCAGGACACATTCCCAGGGCAGGCCGGAGTGGCACAGGGTCTGGGGAAGCCACCAGCGGCTGGAACAGCCCTGTGACCGAATCCGAATCCGAGGGGACACCTAGTGACTCACAAAGCCCAGCTCTGTTAGAGATGACAGGATGAAGGCTCAGATAGGGGAAGAGACTTGTCCAAGTCCAGACAGGATTCAGTGGCGGGACCAGGAGCACAACCCCAGTGTCCAGACTCCCAGTCCAGTGCTCTTTCCTCTCTGTCTCCCAATCCAGGTGGCAGCCCGTGTGCGGGCCCTCAGGGCTGTGGCCACCACACCAAGCTCCCACAGGGCTGGCTCACGAGGTGAACGGAGCCCACTGCAGCCAGAGTGTCAGAGGCCCGCTCTGCGCCATCCCGGGCCCCTCCTCCCCCTGCTGTCCTGGAAAGGGTGGGGGCAGGGCCAGCAATGTGGGGAGGGAAGTGAAACACACGTAGACACGGAATGTTTGACCTTCCACGGCTGGCTACGGTTGACCTTTTCCAGAAGTTGGATGGAGAAGGTTAAGGGGAATAATTCTGGTCTATGACAGTCCCCAAACCTGGTCCCAAACCAACTATTGCTTCAAAGTTACCCCCTTCTTCATTTCTTAAAGGTTCAGAACAAGAAGATAAGGGCCGGGGCCGCAGCAAGAAGGACTGAGGTCAGACAGTAAGAAGGACTTTCTGAAAGGTGGCAAATAAGCAGGGGTTTGCCTGTGGACTGGATCCCCAGATAGGGTGAGGCTGACTATGGCCACAGAGGCTCAGAAGGCCATGGCCTAAGAATGGTGCCAGGTGAAGATACAAGATGCTAAGGCTCTGGGGCAGGATGGCTGGGGGCAGGGGGAGCTTTGTATGCCTCTCTGCTGGTGGCAGCTCTGCCTTCCTGCCTGGGCTTCCTCTGCCCCAGAGGCCCAGAGCTGGGGGAGGAAATGGAGCCCTGGGCTGCCGCAGCTGTGTCCCCAGCCTCTGCCTGACCTCCTGCCTCCTGCCCCTCCTGGCAGGCAGTGAGGACTCCAGCAGGCACTCCGCAGTGGGACTGGAGGCTGAGAGGGAGCCCCAGACAAGCTGAATTTGTCCACTGGGGTAGAGGCCGGAAGCCATCCTTGGCAGTAGCCTTGGCTTGCCCAGAAAGTAGCTAAGGAAAGGGTATGGGGCAGGAAGGAAAAAGTGGAAAACAATGAGGATAACTCTGGCATCCTCCTAGGATCCTTTACCCATACTCCACTTTTCTGACCATGCCCCAGGGCACCCTCTCACCTACTTTATTCGGCATCAGAATCACCTGAAGGGCTTGGTTAGAAATGTACATTCTTTGGTCTCACCCCCACTCCAGATCCTGATTTGGTCAGAATCTGGGATCTGCAAGAAACATGCTTTTTTTTTTTTTTTTTTTTTTTTTTTTATCCTCACCCCAGGATATTTTTATTTATTAGGGGGAGGGGGGGGGGGAGAGAAACATTGATCAGCTGCCTACCATATGCGCCCCAACCACATATGCAACCTAGGAATGTGCCCTGACCGGAAATCAAACTCACAACCTTTTTGGTGTACGGGATGATGCTCCAACCACCTGAGCCACCCCATCAGGGCAAGAAACATGCAATTTAAAAAGTTCCCCAGGGAATTCGAATCAGTGGGTACCATAATGTCCTACACCACATGAGATGTCATGCTTTCATTTCATAGGACCTGATGGTGAGCGGGAGTGGGGTGCAGAGGACAGGACTCTCACTCCCGTCCAGGGACCGCCCCCTTTACGGGAGAAGAAAGAAACACAGGCTAAGCATGAAAGTCAAGGTCTTGGAAACACTGTGGAGGGGGCGGGTCCAGGGCTTTGCTACTGACATCCAATCCTCCTCAAGTCTCCCAGGCCCAGGAACGGTACAGGGAGACCCGCCTCTGCTCTCAGCTGGGAGTGTCGGGGAGTAAAATTGTGACTGTCCGATTTCTACCTGTGCCCAGTGTAAGGTTAAGTACAGGAGGGTGCTGGCCATTCCAAACTCAGAGCTGACCCCGTGTGATTCGTCCTGCAACCTGACTCTAGCACAAATGGACTCCTGGGGACTGACGGTATCCTTTCGTTTCTAAGCAAAACTTCACGAAAGATCTCCTGCTGACAGTAGCATCACTGTTATTGGCCAGAAATCACAAATGCTAAACTAATATCAAACATTAACTTACCACTATGAAGTCCTTAGTAATAAGAGTTAACCTTCTCCGAGTATGACTTACGTGCTATGGACTGAACTTTAACGGTTGACCTCATTTAACCCACACAACATCCCAATGGGGGAAACTGAGGCTCGGGGGTATTAAATTTGTTGCCCGTAATCACCACGTGTGTCTTGATCCACATACATTACTGATCATAAATCCTTCTTTGGTCACTTTATTCCTCCAACTGTTTGGTGTTGGGTGAGCCCCACCAAGGAGGAAAAAGAGTGAGTGGGTCTCACCAACATTAACAGATTGTCCACTGCTGTCACCACCAGGTACCCGGTGTGGCTTTGTTTAGATGTGGAGATAGAAATCATGTTAGCTGAAGGCTTAGTCACAGGTGGGAGAACCAGAGTAGGGGGTGCTGGGAAGGTGGGTGCCAATCTCTGCTCCCCAAAACACCTGAGGGATTGATAGAAACTGCCCGGGTCAGACGCACTGGCTCAGCACAGCAAGGAGGCGCCTCACTCCGCCCACCCGCAGGTCGGACCCAAACAGGAGAGGCCGGACTGAGCTGCTCCCACCAGGCTGCCCGACCAGCTGCCCCTTGCCAGACACAAAGCACTTTCTCTGCATCACTTCACGAACCCTGAACAGCAGTGCGATACAGCACCACGCCTGTGCAGAGGAGCACCCAGGATCTGGCTCTGGCTCATGTAAACTTGAATTCAAATCCTGTCTCTGCCACGTGGAGCTATGAGATTTGGAACAAGTTATTTAAACTTTCTGAGGTTTAGGCTTCCCTGCGTAAAATGAGAAGAATAATAGTGCCCATTTCATAGGTATCATGTAGTAACATTAGTTAGCAGAGGAGTAAGTGGGACATAGCAGGCACTTAACACATGTTAGCAAAGCCCAGCCATCCATGTGCACCATCCCTGGAGCTTGGGACAAGCTGTTGCCGGCTGTAGGACGGGTATAATAACCCTTCTGCTACGCTGTGGCGAGGATTACACGAGAAATACACGTCTGCACAGTAAGCACTCAATAGGTGGCAGCTCCCTTTAACCCCCCAATGAGATGGAAGGGCAGGTCCTAGGACAAATGGGGCAAGGAGGGGTTAGAAAGGACAGACCTGATGCAGCCAGCAGCTGCCCATAAACACAGAGGGTGACAGCTACTTCCCACCTTGGCCCTGACCTCAGAGAAGAAAAGAGGGGCGCCTTCAACTGCACTGGCCTCCAGGGCGGACTGGAAACCTGGGGTTGCTCCTGCAGGGCGCCTGCGATCCCTCTGGCCTGCGGGCTGCAGGAAGGCCACGGCAAGGGGCGACCTGACCACGCAGGGTTAGAGGCTAGGCGCGGGGGCTGGAGTCACAGCCTCAGATCCTTAGCAGGAGCCGCAAGGGCTGGGCCGGCTCAAGGCGTTTGACCTGGACCCTGTCTCCCAGGTCGGCCAGCTGCCAGCAGGGACATGGGACCCGTTCTCCGTGGGTGAAGCACTCCTGCCCTTTCACGTGGGTTACAACCGGAGAGCAGAGACCCCAGGACCGGCCAGGGAGCCGCGTCTGAGTCGAGTCCCCGCCGGGTTCAGTCCGCCCCTCCCCGTCTCAGGACAGCTGTGCCCCCACGAGCTGGGCTGACCCTGCGGCGACCTCACCGAGGGGCACTGCCCCAAGGAAGGGCCACTCGGGTGGCTCAGGCCGCCCCCCCCCCCCCGGCCCCGCCCGCCGACCTCTTCTCACCTGCGGGCCTGCCCGGCGGGCGCTGGCGGGTGCGGGGCTGCGGCCGCGGCGGCACCGCGGACCCCGGACGGCGGGCGGGGGTCTGGGCGCGGCCCCGACGAGGCTGGGCCCTGGGCCGGGAGGGGCTCGCTCGGCGCTGCTGGCGCGGCGGCCTCCGGGACTGGGAAAGGGGCCGGAGCGAGAATGTTTCTTATTCCAGCGTCTTCCTGCTTGGCCCCGGCCCCACCACTCCCTCCTAATAAACCGTTTCCTATTGCCCAGCGCGCCGACGGGCCGCCCGCTCGCCCCTCCTGGGGCCGCAGGGCCCGGGCCTCCCCCGCGCGGCTCCAGACCCGGGGCAGCCCCCCTGCGCCCCCCTCCCGGCCCCCCAGCTCCAGGATCGCGGCCGCGCCCCCGCCCGAGCCTCCCACATCCGCCTCCCCGAGGGGGCGGGCCTTGGACTCGGCTGCAGGGGTCGCCTGGGTCCGGCCCGGAGCCAAAGGAGCTGGAGCTCCATGGGAGGCACCGTCTGAGCAGGGGTCGGGGTGGGGTGCGGTGGGGGCGCCCCCGGCCACTCGGGGCCGCGGAGGGGTGACCGGGCATCTTGGATGGAAGGGGTCACCGTGCGGAGGACGTGCGGGGCGGGCTTAGGGAGAGACGTGACCTGTCCTTCCCACCTTCAACCCCCGTCCAAGGGCAGAGCGTGGGCTCACGGGGGGTGCGAAGATGTGGGCCCCCTCTGCTCCCGCCCTCGGGGAGTCCCCACTCGTCCAAGTCCTCAGCCTCCTCCCTCTGTCCCTTCACCCGCCTGGTCCCCTCCCGGCTTCCGCAGCCTCTGCTCAGCGCGGGGAGAGCGGGCCCAGAGGGGCGGCGAGGACAGCCTGAGCCCCTCCAGCTGGCGGCCGGGAAGCCAGTGGCCAAGGCGCCTCTGGCCACCGTGGGCCTCAGGGGTGGAGGGCGAGGCTAGAAACTTTTGGTACGGCTCCCTGTGAGGCAGCCCCCCACCCACCAAAGGGAGCTTTAGCCACGGCGGCCAGAGCCTCCTCCGGACACTGCTGGACAAGGGGGCCCAGGCTTTGGGAGGGAGCAGAGTGCCTTCTCCCCGGCACCCTGAGAACAAGGTGATTCCTAGCCTCTTGGTTACCCACCCAGACTCCGAAGTCCGGGAATCCACCTAGTTACAGAAGCTCAGGCCACCGACACCTCCCGGTGCCCAGGTCCCCATCTGTTAGGTGGACATCACACACAGCCTCATAGGACTGGCTGAGTCTGACATAGGGTAGGCCTCAATGGAAGTGTTTAATTCCATGAATAAATAAAGAGGCTGAGGAGGGGTTGGTCTCAGCCAAGGAGAAAGACATGGGTATTAGAAGCAAGAGCAGACCCCTACGCTGGTGGGAATGCAGACTGGTGCAGCCACTATGGAAAATAGTATGGAATTTCCTCAAAATATTAAAAATCAAACTGACCCAGTGATCCCACTTCTAGGAATGTATCCTAAGAATACGGAAACACCAATAAGAAAGAATATATACACCCCTATGTTCAAAGCAGCACTATTTACAATAGCTAAGATCTGGAAACAGCCCAAGTGCCCATCAGTAGATGAGTGGATTAAAAAGGCCGTGGTACATTTACACCAGGGAATACTATGCAGCTGTAAAAAAGAAGGATCTTTCACCCTTTGAGACAGATGGAGGGACCTGCAGAGTATTATGCTAAGTGAAATAAGCCAGTCAGAGAAAGACAAGTATCACATGATCTCAGTCACATGTGGAATCTAATGAACAAAATAAACTGCCGAACAAAATAGGTCCAGAGGCGTGGAAACACGGCACAGACTGATGGATCTCAGAGGGAAGGGGGTGGGAGGTTGGGCAGAGAATAACCAAAGGATTTATATGCACACTAGAGGCCCGATACACAAAATTTGTGTGGGGGCAGGGGGAGGACCCTCCTCAGCCCAGCCTGTGCCCTCTTGCAATCCAGAACCACTCACTCCTAACTGCCCACCTGCTCACTCCTTACCGCTTGGCTCACTGCTCCTTAGCACTGCCACAGAAGCAGGCGAGGCTCCCGCCACCACTGCTGTGCCCGCCAGCTGTGAGCCCGGCTTCTGGCTGAGCGGCGCTCCAGCTGTGGGAGTGCACTGACCATCAGGGGGCAGCTCCTGCATTGAGCATCTGCCCCCTGGTGGTCAGTGTGCATCATAGCAACCAGTCATTCTGGTCATTCTGCCTTAAGGGTTGCTGGGCTTTTATTATATAGACTAGAGGCCCAGTGCATGAAAATTTGTGCACTCAGGACAGGGTCCCTCAGCCCAGCCTGCACCCTCTCACAATCCTGGAGCTCTCAGAGGATGTCCAACTGATGGCATCCTCTGCAGGAGGTGACCGGGCAGGCTGATCAGGGGACAGCGCCAGCTGGCGAGTGGCTGGCCCTGCCCCTTCCCCCTGATCGCCTTTCCGCCACTGCTGGTCACCACCACTGCCTGCCCCCCTCCGTCCCCCCGATCACCCCTCCACCGCTGCTGGTTGCTGCCACTCCCCAATTGCTGTCCCGTCCCTCTGCCCGCTGGCATGTGCCTTGGCTGGCCTGGTGCCTCCTGCTCACCAGCCCTGTCCTCCACCGACTGGTCATTCCGCCATTCAGTCGATTTGCATATTACACTTTTATTATATAGGACTAGGGGCCCAGTGCACCAATTTGTGCACCTTGAAAGGAACTATGGGCCTCGAGGCTGTGGTGGGCACAGGGGCGGGTCTCAGCCCATCCTCCATGCCCCAGTGCAGCCCCTCCCTTCATGGCCCCCAGCCCTCTCTCTGCCAGCAGCCCCGCTCTCACTGCTGCCACTCCCACACACTGACGGTGCCAGCCCCACTCATACCCACTGATGGCGAGGAGCAATTGGGGCTGGCGCCAGCAGCGGGTGCAAGTGTGGCTGGGGCCGTTAGCAGGTGTTAGCGGCAGTTGCTTCCCCAATCACCCCTCAGGAGCAGGGGGAGGTGGAGAAGCCTTCAGGAGTGATCGGGGCCAGCAGCCGCCACTTGCACCCACTGACAATGAAGAGCAATCAGGACCGGTGCCGGGTGCCGGCAGCAGGTGTGAGTGGCAGCTCCAGCACCAGCAGTGGGTGTGAGCGGGACCATTGCTGGCAGTGGGTGCAAGAGGCGGCTGCTGGCCCTGATTGCCCCTCAGGAGCACGGGGAGGTGGAGAAGCTCTGAGGGGCGATCGGGGCTGGCAGCTACCACTTGTACCCGCTGATGGGGCTGAGCAATCGGGGCCAGCGCTGGGCACCGGCAGCGGTGTGAGCGGCAGTTCCAGCACTGGCAGTGGGTGCGAGCACCAGGCAGGACCGCGGCACACAGGAGCAAAGAATTTTAAGTAACCATCAGAGGCTCGCCCCAATAACAGCGATCGGTGCCCCGCCTTGGTCTGGCACCCTCGCTCACCTGTTCCACCATCCCACCGCGACCAACACCCACCATGTTCCGTGGGCACCCCCTGGTGGTCAGCACACATCATAGCGACCGGTTGTTCGGTTGTTCTGCCATTCAGTCTATTTGCATATTAGGGTTTTATATATATAGATATGCATAATCAATGGACATAGACAATAGTGTGGTGAAGGCCTGTGGTGGGGTGGGAACTGGGTGGAGGAGAGCAATGGGGGAAAATGGGAGACATCTGTAATACTCTCAAAAACAAAGATTTAAAGCAGGAACAGACCTCTAAGGTGTCTTGCTCTAATATGGAGATTCTGTAAGATGGGCAAGGGACCCCCACCCTTTGACGGCAATGGAGGCTGGGGGAGATAATAGCTAAAAGCATCAATTGTTGACTGACCTCACTTCCTTTGCTGCAACCCTCCCACTCCACGCTGCCCCCCCCCCCCCCCCCCCGCCCCCCCCCCCCCCCCCCCCCCCGCAGCTGCTTCACAACATGAGCCTGTGAATTCCAGAACCAAGGCACACCCAAATTTCAGTGTCAGGACAGACTGGTGTCCTGCAGCCAATAGGAAGTACTATAGGATTACAGTGTCTGCTCTTTCAGATTATAGCGGCCACTTGGCACTCTATTAGCTGGAGACATGAGCGTGTGGCCGCGCGGCCGTCTTTCATACCCACTCTCTCCCCTGCCCTGCCATGGCTCCTGATAAACCTCTCCCAGCCCCAGCCCACGGATCTCTGTCCTGGGACATGGAAGTCGGGCTTTCCCAAGGGAAGCGTTCATTCTGAGACACACCCTGAGAACAGAAACATCACCGTGGACCGGAGCTGAGAGTCGCCAATGTGAGTCAGTGGGGGTGGGGGACTTTATCTGGAAACGGTCCATGAAATAGATAAAAGTGGGCACTTTTGGAGGAGGAAGACAGGGCCGGATGGGGGATGGGCTGCTCATCAGTGCTGGAGTCTACACTCCCCACCCCCTCGGCCCCCAGGCAATGAGTCCTCTGGACACTGATTCATGCTCTTGGGAGCTTCTTGTGAAACTCATGGCTTCCACAGCACGCAGAGAGGCTGGGGCAGGCATCCCAGGAGGGACAGAGCTGGAGAAAACAGTGGAGGCTGAGCCCAGTGAGGAAAGGGAAAAGGAATTGCAGACTGCGTCCAAGTCTACAAGAATTAATTACACAGAAGGACCAGCTGTTCCCCATCATCAGCGAGGACAGAACAAGAGGAAACAGGCCCGAAGGACTGAGATGTAAATTTAGATACTCGGAAGGATTTCCCAGCAGTGTGAAGCAGAGGCCTGCTCCCGGGAAGGGTGTGTGGGTGAAACCTCAAGCGGATTCTCACCTATGGAAGGCCGGTGCCCCGGAGCTGGCACGAAGGCAGAGGAATGAACAGCTTGATTTTTCAGGACCAGCGACGAGTGTTGAGTTTAAGTATCGCTTTTGCCACCCGGGCAGGGCCACCCCCACGGTTTTCACCCTCTGCAGATGCAGGGCGCCCCATGCCATCTAATGCTCTGCTGCTGCCATCTTGAAATTCTTAATAATATGTTTGAACAAAGGGCTCGGCATTTTCATTTTGTGCTGGGCCCCACAGATTATGTAGCGGGTTCTGCACCAGGATGAGTAGGAAGGAAAAGCAGGGGAGGAAATTAGCAGAGGGTGAGCTGGGCTGTGCCTCCCTTAAATGGCAGAGTGGGAGATTTAGGTCAGACAACCTAGGGATGTTTCAGATGTGAGAGACATGAACAGGAGAACAGGGTACCCGAGAAGGAAGAACTGCGTCTCCTTTGGAGGAGAAGGGAGGCAGATACCTGTGAAGTCCGTGTTCCATCTCTTCCACACAGAGGGGGGAGCCCCAGCTTTGTGGGCTGGATGCAGCTACGTTTTGCCTGGAGGAAGAAGGGGCCCCTCTGTCTCCTGCAGCTCAGGGCAGGAGGCGCCACGGTGCCCTGCGTTCCAGGCCTGGATCCAGCTCTCTGGGCCTCGGTTTCTTCCTCTGAACTCCGAGGTATTTACACTGGAGAGTTGCAAAGATCTTTCCCAGCCTTGTATGATCTTCTTTGGCTCTAAGATTTGGGAAACTACCTGGTCTTCAGGCCTTGTCACCACAGCTCAGTATGGCTGGCGCTAAGGTTTGGGGAGCGTGTGGACAGCCCAGCACCTTAGGAAGAGGCTGGCAGACAGGGGCCCGGTCGGGTGAGCCACCCAGTCACCTTCCTGCTCCTCTCCGGCTCCTCCAGGATGTCCTACAGGGCTCGTCCGCTCCTGGCCCACCCCTGAGCCCTGGGATGACTCATCTCAGGATGGGGCCTCTTGAGGAAGGGCTGGCATGTCAGGGCAGGAGTCTGAGATTACACGGTGCCCACACAATGCCTCGGGGTGGGTTGGCCTGCAGCCTGGGCTCTGATGAAATGCTGCTCCAGGACGGCCTCCTCCCTGAAGTCCAGCGACCTCTGGAATGTCCCTCCCCACAGGCCGCCTCGCCTCCAGGCTCTGACTCTCCCCTAGCCCACTGGTCCGGCCAGAGGAGGGAGAGGAGAGGGAGGGGAAGAGGCCACTTTGGAGCTGGAGGCGCGATGTGTGGACATCAGCTCCCATACCTGTAAGGAAGGCCTGGTGATACCGCCTCTGCCAATTCTCAGAATAAAAACAAAACACCTGGGAGCATCCTCTACCAGCTGAAAACCCACACGGATGTTCGGTTTGTTTTGAGGGAGGGAGGCCCAGCTGTGGGACAGGAGAAAGAGCATGAAGCTAGAGTCAGGAGGCCAGAGGTCTGGCTGTGTGATGGGGCCTCTGTTTCTTACCTGCTCAGAAATGGGGGCTGAATGGTGCCTCTCCTACTAAAAGCTGCCTGAGGGCCTTGTTATACAAATGAGTGTGTCACTACCACAGTGGACTTTGAAGTATGAAGCAGCCATTCTGAAAAAATATTCAAGGCATTCCTAATAAACACAGGGTAAAAATAAATAAATACATGAAGTTCTCAAGGTTTCAGCTATTCATTTCTCGGACATTTACCTCGATAACCTAAGTAATGTTTACAATGCCATCTCCAGATGTTGTTCAGCTTTGTTGAAGTATAATTGATAAATAAAATTGCAAGATATCTAAAGTATACATCTCAATGACTTGATATACGTATACATTGTTATTGTTAATCCTCACCTGAGGATTTTTCCCGTTGTTTTTCAGAGAGATTGGAAGGGAGGGAAGGAGGGAGGGAAGGAGGAAGAGGGGGAAGAGAGAGAAAGAGAGAGAAACATCCATAGGAGAGAGACACATTGACCCATTGCCTCCTGCATGCTCCCCGACTGGGGCTGGGGAGTGAACCTGCAACCCAAGTATGTGCCCTTGATCAGGAATTGAACCTGAGACCCTTGGGTGGTTGGGCCATTCCTCTGACCACTGAACCACAGCGGCCATGGCTTGTGTGTGTGTGAACATTTAAGTACTACTCTCTAAGCTAATTTGTTATACAATACAGTGAGTCACCATGTTTTACATTAGATTCTGAGATCTTATTCATCTTATAGCTGAAAGTTTGTACCCTTTTAACATTTCCTAGTTCCTCCATTCATCCACCCCCAGCTCCTGGCAACCATTTTTTTGTTTGTTTTTTTGTTTTGTTAATCCTCACCCGAGGATATTTTTCCATTGATTTTTAGAGAGAGTGGAAGGGATGGGGAGAGACAGAGAGAGAGAAGCATCGATGTAAGAGAGATACATCCATTGGTTGCCTTCTGCATGCACCCCCACCAGGGCGGGGGATTAAACCTGCAACCGAGGTACATACCGCCCACTGGAATCAACCTGGGACTCTTCAGTCCTTGGGCCAACGCTCTATCCACTGAGCCAAACCATCTAGGGTGGCAACCATTTTTAAAAACTCTATTTCTATGAGTATGACTTTTTTTACACTCCATATATAAGGGATACCATGTACTATTTGTCTTGCTGCTATTTATAGATTTTAAAACTTCATAATTTAGGTCATTTAGTTTCTCTTCCTCCTAATTATTTATCGTTATGTTGTTATTTTGTAATAATACCCCTTTAGTTCCTGTTCTATTAGGGTCACATGGTATCCCTTGACCCTTCCCTAATTAAGCATAGTGGCCCCTCCACCCTTCCCTAGAGCTGCAATTTTGTGCAAAAAAAGGAACATGTGCCAATTAGCTGAGGCACACAATCTCCACTCAGGATGGTGGGACGCCTGAAGGGCCTGATGAGCCCTTTGGATGGCACAGCAGTTCCTAGAGGCACCCAGATTTTGTCCACTAAAGAAAAGCAGGGCCTGCGTTTGCTGGGGTGAGGGTGGCCCGCGTTGGCCGGCAAGGGTGTGGGGGTCTGGTAGGCTCTGGGGTGGTGCTGAGCAGACCCTTGCAGCTTGGGGATAGAGTCTGAGGGGCTACGGGGACTATTCCCAATGGGGAGGGCTTGGTATTTGGACAGGATGAGGTTCCCAGGATTGAGGGCAGGTCCTGGCCCTGGCTGGGAGGCAGAGCCTTTGACCGAGGGGCAGCTGGCTGGGCGAGGCCAGAGGCCGGCGGGATTTCCTCTAGCTCCAGGCACTCGAGGGGTGGGACCAGCTTGTTGGAGCTGGACACAGGAATCTGCCTTTGTTTCCAGCTTGAGGGGAAATGCCATAATCCTGCCCCCTTCCCACCCGCCAGCATCCGTGCCCAGGCTCTGCCCTTCCCAGCGCCAGAGGGCGCGGTGCTGAGGGCCTACAGCAGTCTCTTGTCTCCAGAGCCCCCCATCCACAGGCCTCTGTTCCTCATTCCCCGAAGGCAAATCCCTGGCCCGGGAGCAGGAGATGGGCCAGATCTAGTGTCCAAGGCTGTTCTGCAGTAAATCGCCACAAAACAGTTTAGGTTTCAACCTGCTCACCTTTCTCCTCTTCCTCAGAGGGACCTGACTTTTCACAGCGAAAGACGGTACCTAGGCCTAAAGGGAGGACTTGTGGGCAGGCCTGGCCCTCCCTCAGCCCCCTAACTTCTGCTGCATGTGGTCAGACAGACTCTGACATGTCAACGGAAGTCGCACAGGTGATGTGGGCAGTGGATGACTAGGGGAATGCAAAGTGTTGGGGAGCAGAGGGGACAGAAGGACGGGCTGGGCCAGGAGCCCCAGGCAGCGGGCGGGGGGTGAGGGGGACCCTGTCTTTATTTTTTTCCTGGTCAGTGAGTCTATGTGCTGTGTACCTGTGTGAGGGTTTAGGGGTGCTTGTGTGTGTGGCCTCTCTGGCTGTGACTATGAGTTCATGGGCCAATGGGCCTGTGTGTACTTCTGTGCCAGGAGCCTGATGGTCCCTGTGGGACCCTGGCTGACCGTGTGTCTACATGTGACACTGCCTGTGTGACTGTGGTCAAAGCTTCACCGTCCATCCAACCCCAAGCCTCCTCCCTTCAGATTTAGTATCTTCCTTATCCATGAAAAGGCTTGGTCCCTATGAAAAAGGGGAGCAGCGAGCGGGTCTGAAAATCTGCATGAAGCCTGGCCAGGGTTTCTCAGCATAGCTGGCTGACATCTGATAGGGCCGGCGAAGGTCCTGAGAGATGGGGGTGAGGGAGGGACTGGCGGGGGAGGGGGGGTGAGGGGAGGGGCACGGCTGGCCTGGTGGTTGGTGTGGTGGAGATGCGTGGATGTGTTCAGCCGTTTGGAATGTATGACTGCTGGAGAAGAGGGAATCCTCTCTAGATGCCCCGTTTGGGGAAAAGGGGACACAAACCAATGATTCCCCACCTGGCCTCTGTCCTCCCTTGCCTTCTCTTGACTCAACAGGGATTTCCTGGGATGACTGAGATCTGCGGCCCCTAGAACCAGAGCAGCCCTGAGAGGAGGAAGGAGACGATAAAGGCCCCTCTGAGCAGCATGGACCTTGGTGGGGCCTGAATTCAGTTCCTTTCTGTACACATTTATTGAGCCTGTACGGGCTGGGCACTGAGCCAGGGGTCAGGAGACAGACGGGGTTTCTGCCCACACAGGAGTGAGGGGAGGGTTCCCAAGGAGTCCCCACACGCCTGGCTAGCAGCCCAGGATGTGTCAGGACAGCCAACCCTGCAGTCCCTTCTGCGGGAGCCCCTGTCTCCAGGGTGGGGGGTGGACACATGCTCACCCAGGGAGCACGGTGGCGGCTGTCAGTGCTGGGTGACGGGAGTGGGCCGCAGGGGCCTGGGGCTGGGGGCGCGGGACCTGCCTGGAAGGCTGTCTGGGATGAGCATGTATGTGTCTTTGTTGCAGGGCCCCCCAGAATAGTATCCTAGAATCACAGGGGAGGCCATGGGCTCCAAGGACACGTCCGCTGGCCTCCTCCAGAGAGCTGTCCCCGTGGCATTTCCTCACCCCGCCTCGCAGCCCAGTAACAAAAGCTCTGCTCACTGGGCGCCCAGCCAGGCCCCACTCAGTGCCTCGCATACCTCTCAGTGGTAGGTCGCACAGAAACCCTGGGAAGTCTTTATCATAACCATTTGATGTGACAGGTGAGGCTGGAAGAGGTCCTTGGCGGCAGGGATGATAAGAGGCAGGACCAGGATTCAAATCCAGGTCTGTGGGCTGTAGCAGGGCAGCTTCACCGTGGCCTGTGTTCTGCACAGCCCGAGCCTTGTCCCGGCTCCCTGGCCTCTGCGGACAAGCACTCAGTTGGGAAGCCTCGGGGGCTGGGCTAGGCGCGGGGAGAAGCTGGGTGGTTAGTAGAGAGGCTGACTTTGGCTGGCACAGGCAGAGCAGCCAGCAGCCCTTTCCTCTCTGGTAGCCTGCAAGGCTGTGAAGAGCTGAGAGAGGATTAGAGAGAGATGGCTGAGCCCGAGAGGAGGAAGTGCAGAACTGCAGGCCGGGGATGCTGGCTGCCCTAGAGCTGGCCGGGGACAGAGGGGTGGGTGTTCTCCAAGGTGGAGAGTAAAATGTCCACCTGAGGCCCAGTCCTTACCGCCAGGTCAGCCTCCCAGCCAGGGTCCACGCCACGCCCGCCGGGAGAGAGAGCCCCAGAAGGCTAGCTCTCTGGCCCTGAGGATGCTGTGGCCATCCCTGTAGGACTCAGCCAGGTGGACGTGGGCGGGAGGCGCAGAGGCCCAGTGCTGCGGGGGAAAGGACATCTTCGGCTTGAGAGTCCCACAGACTTGAGCTCCAAGTGCCACTTAGCCACTTACCAGTTGGTGACCTTAAGCAAGTCCCTTAACCCTCATGGCCTCAGTTTCCTCCCCTAACAAACGAGGTGAGGATTAAGTAGAACAATGGTGATTGAATCAGGACAGGTGCAGCGAGGAGTGCTTCATTATTTCATTTAGTTCTCACAACGGCCCTAGTAACGTTATTATTACTTCCAGCCTACAGAGGAGCCTTGAGGTTCAGAGAGAACGAATAACTTGCCAAGGTCATATGCCACCTTCTAGACCGTGGTTCTCCACCTTCCTAATGCCGCGACCCTTTAATACAGTTCCTCATGTTGTGGTGACCCCCAACCATAAAATTATTTTCGTTGCTACTTCATAACTGCAATTTTGCTACTGTTATGAATCGTAATGTAAATATCTGATTTGCAGGATGTATTTTCATTGTTACAAATTGAACATCATTAAAGCATAGTGCTTAATCACAACAACAATATGTAATTATATATGTGTTTTCCGATGGTCTTAGGCGATCTCTGTGAAAGGGTCATTCGACCCCTAAAGGGGTCGCGACCCACAGGTTGAGAACCGCTGTTCTAGACAGAAGTGTGTAACCACCAAGCTGTCCAAGCCTGTCGGCCGAGTTTCTTTCCCTGTCTGCCATGCCTATGCCGGCACTGGCTCCATGTGCTCCGACGTCAGCAGTGGGTGGGAGCGAAGAACTCTAGCTCCACCCTGAAGGCCCAGAAGCAGCTCAATCAAACCCAGTACCCCGGGCCCTTCCATAGCACCTCAACTCCTGGTCGCACTTTACACGTCACAGAGCCTGTTTACCCATATTATCTAAGGGATTGTTTCAATAGCCCTGTTTCCACCCATGTAACAAAGGAGCGGTCAAGAGAAATGTACGTGCCTTCTTAGGGATCACACAGGTGGGAAATGGCAAAGTTAACCGTGAACCCATTCCAGTCCCCCCTGGCTGCATTCAGAACCCTCTGGAGAGAAACCACACACTATCGTTTTCACCCCAGTGTGTGTGTGTGTGTGTGTGTGTGTGTGTGTGTGTGTGTGTGTGTGTGTGTGTGTGTGTGTGTGTGTATGTGTTCTCCAATTCAAAGAGCAGATTTATTTTTTAATTTTTCAAATTTTGGTAACACATGATTAAAAAGTCAAAACATTCTGAGCAGAAGAATTCCAAATAAATCCATAATTTATGCAGGTAGCCCACCACCAGGAAGATGGAGCATAACTCCCCACTCCGTAAGTGTGGGCTTCATACAGTGACTTCCTACCGAAGAGCACAGTATAGAGAGCAGGAAACAATGGCGTGGGAAATTGGACAGGTGCATGCAGAAACATGCAACTAGACCACCAACTCACACCCTCCACAAGAATAAACTCAAAATGGATAACAGACTTAAATGTAAGTCTCAAAACCATAAAAATTCTAGAGGAAAACATAGGTAGTAAAATCTCAGACATCTCACGGAGCAATATTTTTGCCAATGTGTCTCTGAGGGCAAAGGAAACAGAAAAAAATAAGCAATGAGATGACATCAAACTCAAAAGCTTCTGCACAGCAAAGGAAACCATCAGCAAAACAAAAAGGGGACGCACCCTATGGGCGAACATATTCACCAAGGATTCACCTGATAAGGGGTTAATTTCCAAAATATATAAAGAACTTATACAACTCAACACCGGAAGACAAACAATTCAATTAAAAAATGGGCAAAGAACCTGAATAGGCACTTTTCCAAAGAAGATATACAGATGGCCAATAGACATATGAAAAAATGCTCAAGGTCACTAACCATCAGAGAAATGCAAATTTAAACTACAGTGAGGTATCACCTCACACCTGTCAGAATGGCTACCATCAATAAATCAACAAACAACAAGTGCTGGAAAGACTATGGAGAAAAAGGAACCTTAGTACACTGCTGGGAGGAATATGGACTGATACAACCACTGTGGAAACAGTATGGAATTTCCTCCAATCAGAAAGAATATATGCACCCCTATGTCCATAGCAGCACTATTTATAGTAGCCAAGATCTGGAAACAGCCCCAGTGCCCATCAGTAGATAAGAGGATAAAAAAAACTGTGGTACATTTACACAATAGAATACATGGTTGTAAAAAAGAAGGAACTCTTCCCTGGCCGGCATGGCTCAGTGGTTGATTCCCAGTCAGGGCACATGGCCGGGTGGTGGGCTTGGTCCCCCCGTGCAGGAGGCAACCAATCAATGATTGTCTCTCATCATTGATATTTCTATCTCTCTCTCTCCATCTTCCTTCCTCTCTGAAATCAATAAAAATATATTTTTTTAAAAAGAAGGAACTCTTACCCTTTGCGACGGCATGGATGGACCTGGAGATTATTATGCTAAGCGAAATAAGCCAGTCAGAGAAAGACAGATACCATATGATCTCACTAATATGTGGAATCTAATGAACAAAATAAGCTGATGAGCAAAATAGAACCAGAGGCATGGATACATGGAACAGACTGATAAATGTTAGAGGGGAGGGGTGGGGGGACTGGATAAAAGCAAGGGAAGGGATTAGCTGAAGAACAGATATGCACGGCCCATGGACACAGACCATAGTGTGGTGCGGGCCAAGGGAGGGGGGAAAGGGCCGAGTGGAAGCGGGCACAGGGGCGGGGAGTTGGGGGGCATCTGCAATAGTGTCAACAATAGAAATGTTTTTTAAAAAGAAAGAAAGCAGGGAAGAAGAGTGATTTTACTGTGGAGAAACATGACAAACACTACCTCAGCCACGAGATCAAGGTCAGCTCCACCATGGTAAGTCATGTTCATAGTACGCACCCTTGATACGATGTGATGAGAATGGTCCATCACCTTTGCGATCTTTCTCCCCAAAATCCATAACCCCAGTCTAATCACGAGGAAAACACCACACAAACCCCAGTTGAGGGTCACTCTACAAAATACCTGACCAGCATCTAGGTCACCAGGAACCAGGAAAGCCTGGGAAACGCTCACGTCTCCAGGAATCTACAGAGACATGGCAACTAAATGTACAGTGGCATCCTGGATGAAATTCTGGACAGAAAAAGGACACGAAGTGAAAACTAAGGACATATAAATACCGTATGGATTTTATTATTAATAATAATAATGTATTAATATTGGCTCAAATTGTAACAAATATACTGCACTCATGCTAATAATAGAGGAAACGGGGTGTAGGGTATATGGGAACTCTCTTCACAACATTTCTATAAATTAAAAGTGTTCTACTAGTAAAAAAAATGAAGTTTTGTGTTTTTTTTTAAAGAGTCAAAAGGTTAAAAAAGATAGTCAATGAAAAGTCTCCCGCCGAAACCGGTTTGGCTCAGTGGATAGAGCGTCGGCCTGCGGACTGAGAGGTCCCGGGTTCGATTCCGGTCAAGGGCATGTACCTGGGTTGCGGGCATATCCCCAGTAGGAGGTGTGCAGGAGGCAGCTGATCGATGATTCTCTCTCATCGATGTTTCTAACTCTCTATCTCTCTACCTTCCTCTCTGTAAAGAATCAATAAAATATATATATATAAAAAAAAAAAAGTCTCCCTTCCACCCTGGTCAGCTGTTCATCTTTTTCCCAAGAAAATCCCATGGTTCTTTCCAGGGAGGTTCCAGTGAGACCGCTGGGGTTAGTGTTAGGAGACCGCCTCCTAACTGGCTCTCACCCTGATCTCTGTCTGCCGTTTTCTAGCTGGGTGACCCTCGGTAATTCCTTACCCGCTCTGTGCTCCGTGTCCTCCAAGATAAACTCCTCAAAGGATTATTGGGAGTGTTAAATGTACATAGTAAGCACCTTATATTGGTTGCTTTTATTATTACAAATATACAAGCAAATATATTTGTGCAACAAATATGTTAAAAGCCCTAGCCAGTTTGGCTCAGTGATTAGAGTGTTGGCCTGTGGACCAAAGGGTTCTGGGTTCGATTCCAGCAAGGGCACGTACGTTGGTTGCAGTCTTCTCCCCAGCTCAGACCCTGGTCAAGGCCTATGCAGGAGGCAACCAATTGATGTGTTTCTCTCACATCGATGTTTCTCTCTGTCTTTCCCTCTTTCTTCCACTCTCTCTAAAAATCAATGGAAAAAATATTCTGGGGCAAAGATTAACAAAAAACAAACAACACCAACAAAAATAACATAAAAAAAAACAACCCACAAATTCAGGCCTGGCTGGTGTTTCTCTGATTAGAGCATTGGCTCATGCACTGAAGGGTCTCGGGTTTGATTCCGGGTCAAGGGCATGTACCTGGTTTGCATGTACCCTGGTCAGGGTTCGTGTGGGAGGCAACCAAACGATGTGTCTCTCACAGCGATATTTCTCTTTTTCTCCCTCTCTCCCTTCTTCCTCCCTTCCTAAAAATATAAAGTGAGTACCAAGATTTATTTAACTAGTTAATGAGTGAACCAGCAGGATGGATCAAAGGAAGAAATGAAAACCATTATTGACAGTCAGTGGAAAAAAAGAATGCTGGAATAAGATGACAAAGTTGAATCATTGGGAAAAAATATCCTCAGGTGATAATTAACAACCAAAAAAAGAAAAGAAAAAAGAGAAAAATTTCAAAACTTGTAAATAAGGCACACACAAAATTACTCAGTGCCCCTTCAGAGATATTTTAGACCATTGGCTAATCACCCCACCTATGGGTCGTCTAGGGGAAGTCACTTGGTTTGACACAATTTCCTAGTGATGGGGCCCAGACTCTGTAAAGTGAAGAGGGTTAACCTGTAGACGATTGAAAAATAGCAAATCATTTTCGTCTGGTTGAGGGGGGAAAAAAACCAGTTATGATTTTATTGCAAGGCGGGAATTAACCTTTTGTATCAACTTTGCAACCTTATTCCAGCATTCTTTTTTTCCACTGACTGTCAATAATGGTTTTCATTTCTTCCTTTGATCCATCCTGCTGGTTCACTCATTAACTAGTTAAATAAGTCTTGGTTCTCACTTTGTATTTGTACTAGTCAAGTTTAGCTCTGTGCAAAGTTGACAGATAGTAGCATGCCATACGCACTGTTCTACCCCTTGGCTATTTTTCACTCAAACCTCTGGAAGATAGTTTCATATCAGAGCATAAAGAGCTGCCTCGCTCCTGTTCTGTCACTGTTTTATCACACGGGTGTACAGTAATGACACCCAGACCATTTCGCCAGTCCGCTGTAGACACATAGGCTGTTTCCACTCTTCCGCTGCAAACAGTGTTGTATGAACGACCTCGTGCATCGGATGACAGGCAGGAGGGGCTCCACAGGGCAGGGCGCCTGTGGGAGGGGCTGACCCCCTGCTCCCAGTCCGGCCTAGCCCATCTTCCCCTGGCCCTGTGCACACCCGGCCTCCTTCTCCTGACTCCTCCTCTGCATCCGGAGCTCCTGGTATCGCCAGACAGGAGGGGTCAGCCTGCGATGCCCTGCAGGCCTGGGCTCTGGCTCGCACCGGCTGGGAGATGAGGGTGCCTTGGAGAGGAGGATCTGGGGGACTGAGGGCTTGGGGCTGGCACTGTCCCTGGGCTGTAGCCACTGAGGGCACATGCTCAGCACACCTTGAGGGCTCTGGTGAGGGACGAGGCCCCGGGGGCCAGGGACCACCTGTGGAGGCTGGGGGGCTGGGGGAGGGGGGGGAGCGGTGCCTAGCAGCTCTGGCACAGACTTGCTTCGGGTCCCAAGTGCAGGTGGGCGGTCAGGGCACAGAGTGTGGCAGGCAGTGGTGAGGAAGGGACTGGCTAGGCTGGTCGTGATGGTCACAAGGTGGTCCAGGACACCCCCCTCCTGAGGAGACTGGGCAAAGGGGAGGCTCAAGGTGGCCTGTAATCTCTCCAGCAGAGAGGGGGCAACCTGAGCCTGGGCCTGGGCCACGAGCCCGGGCAGGGCTGGCCACTCCGGTTGGTAGTGCTGGCTGAGCTGCTCCGCCTGGGGCCGCTGCCGCAGCTGCCGGATCCTTCGCACGGTGTCGAAGCTGTCGGTCAGCACCGCCCACTCCAGGGCCGTCTTGCCCCGAACGGGATCCACTGCTGTCAGGTCAGCCCCTGGGAGGGGGCACGGGATGATGCTGGGACAGGGATGGCTGATTTGCAGGAGGCAAATGCTTTAGCAGCAGGACTGACGGATTTGGGTTAAATTCAAAACCAGAGGCCCACTCATCTTGTTCCGGCTGGAGTCTGGGAGTGGCTACAGCCTGGAGACAGGACCAGTCCCAGATCCCAACCTCTGTTTGAGATGGTGAAGGAAACTGACGTACAGGGAAGGGGAGAGACTTCAGAGAGACATGCTGGGGGTCTCCAAACCCAGAACAGAATAGGGACTCCTGAACCAAGGGCCTGACCAGGGGGCGGGGGGGGGTGTGCAGGTGTGTGTGTGGGGGTCTGCTGGTCCTTCTTTTCATCACCAAACCCCTTTAATCCTGGGGGGAGTAGCAAATACTCTGAGTCAAAGGTGGGGGTGCAGAACTCCCTCCCTTCACACCCCAAACCCAATCTGAGGGATGGGGAAGGGAAAAGCTGCAGGCTGGGGTCCCCGGAGTTACCAGCAGAGGACAGCTCCCCTGAGGGAATATGAGAGCCTACGGCTCCACAGACAGTGTGGGCTTCCCTCCAGAACTCCACGCAGCCACACGTCTCTGTACCGTCACTGCGGTCCCGGAACCCTAGCTGGGCAGAGCTGGAAATCACCCGGGGAAGGATGAGGCCACGAGAGGGAAGCCACACAGCTAGTGGCAGAGCCAGGATGAGGAGGCGAGGGTCTGCCTCCAGGTACCAGCCTCTTGTATTTCAGTTCTCCACTTGGCAGTGGTCGGCAAACTGCGGCTCGCGAGCCACATGCGGCTCTTTGGCCCCTTGAGTGTGGCTCTTCCACAAAATACCGATGTCTGCACATGGGCCACGAAGTTTCAATCGCACTGTAAGCGCGCGCCCGCACATGGTATTTTGTGGAAGAGCCACACTCAAGGGGCCAAAGAGCCGCATGTGGCTCGCGAGCCGCAGTTTGCCGACCACTGGTCTAACGTATCCTCTCGTTTTCTTTTCTGGGACTTCCATTAACAATGTGAACAGAGTTATCTATAGCAGGACTTAGACCGTGAGAAGCCCAACCCCCTCCCCTCATCCAGGAAGCCAGCCTAGATTGATCCTCCGTCTCCACCTCTCTCCTCTCTGCAACTATGACAGCTGACTCGGTGTCTGTTGGGGTGTCTGTTGGGGTGTCTGTTGGGGTGACTGGGGAGGGACTGGAAGCCATGCATCCTGGTCCGCGCAGGCCTATGCACCTGCCATGAGGAGGGCCGCCACGCATTCAGAGCGGTCCCGGACTGCGGCCTTCATCAGCGCTGTCAGCCCCCGCTGGTCTCGGCGCTCCAAGTCCAGGCCCGAGTAGTAGTTGAGCAGGAGACTCACCAGAGGCGCGTGGCCTGCAGAGCACCGAAGGCAGATCTGGGACCCCAGGAAAGGGGTGGTGAAGCCCCAGACCCACCGTCCACCCAACACTGCGGAGTCTGGGGTGGGAGAACGTCATGCGGAGTGTGGAGCTGTGCCCGGGTCTGGAGGCCGGGACTGGCAGAGGGTGGGGTCAGCAGCCTCCCACCTGCTTGGGCAGCCAGCATGAGGGCTGTGTCGCCTTCTTTGTCCTGTTGGTTCACGTCCAGGAACGGACAGCGGCTGAGTAGGGCCACGATGCTCCCGGAGCCGCGGTAGCAGGCGACCATGAGGCCTGTCTGGGGGCGGGGCCGCTCAGCCCGTGCTTCCCTCCAGGAGCTCCCGGTTCCCTGCGCCGCTAAACCCACACTGTCCCAGAGGTATCCCTGCCCCGCGAAGACCCGCTCCCTTCTCCCTGAGGACCCGGCACGCTCAGGATGAGTGTGGTGTGGCCGGACCCAGAGCTGCCCTGGGAAGCACCTGGTAGCTCACCCTCCCATTGCCGTCCGCCTGGGTGGCCTCCTCAGGGGAGACCCCGGCCTCCAGCACAGCTTGAAGCTGGGCAGAGTCGTTGCGCACACAGGCCCAGTACAGGGCCCCCAGCCTGCAGTCTGGGGCGGGGGTCTCGCTGTCCGGGCAGGACGGTGCCTCGGGCATGTCCAGTGCCCCCTCCACAGTGGCAGCTCTTCCTCCTCCAGCCTGGGGGCAGAAGCCAGTGCCCCCTCCGCGCCCAGCTGACATCTATAACACAGAGTGGAGGGGGGCAGGGAGGGGGCTCACCAGCTGCAAGTCTCCCAACGCTTGCCCTTGCCCGGGGAGAGCCTTTTCCCACTGGGTATCCCTTCCCATCCAACCTTTGAGGGAGGATAGGTGGAGGCAGGGAGGACAGATGGAGGCAGGGAGAACACGAGGAGGCAGGGAGGACACGAGGAGGCAGGGAGGACAGGTGGAGGCAGGGAGGACAGATGGAGGCAGGGAGGACACGTGGAGGCAGGGAGGACAGATGGAGGCAGGGAGGACAGGTGGAGGCAGGGAGAACACGAGGAGGCAGGGAGGACAGATGGAGGCAGGGAGGACAGATGGAGGCAGGGAGGACAGGTGGAGGCAGGGAGGACAGATGGAGGCAGGGAGGACAGGTGGAGGCAGGGAGGACACGAGGAGGCAGGGAGGACAGGTGGAGGCAGGGAGGACAGGTGGAGGCAGGGAGGACACGTGGAGGCAGGGAGGACACGAGGAGGCAGGGAGGACACTGGAGGCAGGGAGGACACGAGGAGGCAGGGAGGACAGGTGGAGGCAGGGAGAACAGGTGGGGGCAGGGAGGACACGTGGAGGCAGGGAGAACAGGTGGAGGCAGGGAGGACACGTGGAGGCAGGGAGGACACGTGGAGGCAGGGAGGACACGTGGAGGCAGGGAGGACAGATGGAAGCAGGGAGGACAGATGGAGGCAGGGAGGACAGGTGGAGGCAGGGAGGACAGGTGGAGGCAGGGAGGACACGTGGAGGCAGGGAGGACAGGTGGAGGCAGGGAGGACACGTGGAATATCCCCCAAAAGGCAGGAGTGGTTCAAGGGAAGTGAGGATCCCAAGGAGATTCCAGAGGGCGGGGCTTCTCTTTCCCAAGGGACCTCACCTAGGGTTGGGGGCTTCCTGGGAGGCAGTCACTGCTGGGGCCCACAGCTTCCCCCAGACTCCTGGGAGCACACTCACCAGTCTCTGGAGCGCTCCAGTGGACTCTCCCCAGGAAGCAATGCAGGTGACAGATGGCTAGACTTAAGCTGGCTCAAGCCGGTTAAGTAAGAATGGGGGCCAGAAGGGCAGGTGCTCTCCTCCGCAGTCGCCCAAGACCCGCCCCCAGGTCCTGCCCCACATGGGGCCCAGGTCCCGGCTGCTACTCCCTGCAGGGTGGCTCTGAGAGGAGGACCCTCCTGTCCTCCAAAGGCGCTCACCTTCCACCTTCTGGGGAGACCAGCTGCAGGAAACACATCCATGGAAGGTGGAAGGGTCATGAGGTCTCTGAACACCCCAAGTCCCTTTCCCTTTGGCAGAGTGTGACTTGATGAGGCCGTGGGTGTGAGTGTGGACATCTCTCTAAAGAGGGCTGACACTGGGAAGGGCGGGGAGGGCTCCTGGAGTCATCTGAGCCTATTTGTTTAAGTTCTGGGAAAATTAAAACTTAAAGAATTGCCTAATTAGAACTACAGAGATTATGATATATTACGTTTAATGGAATAGTTTTTTGTTTTATATATTTTACTAGAGGCCTGGTGCACGAAATTCGTGCACTAGGTGGAGGGGGAGGGGTCCCTCAGCCTGGCCTGCGCCCTCTCGCAGTCTGGGAGCCCTCAGGGGATGTCCGACTGATGGCTTAGGCCCATGGAAAGTGGGCCTAAGCTGTCAGTCAGACACCCTTGGCGCTACCACGGAGGTGGGAGAGGCTCCTGCCACTGCCGCTATGCTCGCCAGCCATGAACCCAGCTCAGGGTTTCTGGCTGAGCGGTGTTGCCCCTGTGAAAGTGCACTGACCACCAGGGGGGCAGCTCCTGCGTTGAGCGTCTGCCCCCTGGTGGTCAGTGCACATCATAGCAACCCATCGTTCCCTTGTTTAGTCAATTTGCATATTAGCCTTTTATCACATGGATTGATTTTTTACAGAGAGGAAGGGAGAGGGATAGAGAGTTAGAAACATCAATGAGAGAGAAACATCAATCAGCTGTCTCCTACACACGTCCTACTGGGGATGTGCCCGCAACCAAGGTACATGCCCTTGACTGGAATCGAACCTGGGACCCTTCAGTCTGCAGGCTGACGCTCTATCCACTAAGCCAAACCGGTCAGGGCTAATGGAATAGTTTTGGTGTGGTAAATTAAATATGAAATATTTAAGTTGTATTAATATTAAGATACATTAATTTAATTATTCAAATTAAGACATTTATAATTATGTCTTACTTTAATAATAAATTATTCCTCAAAGTAATATTGATATTAAAGGTAATGGATTGGTTTTGGACCTCAGGTGTAGACAATTGAGCCAGTCATATTTCACTGTTTATACCACTCCCAGCCTTATATAGTTTCTTTTATTCCTGATTTCCATAGCTCATTCCCCTCCTACTTCTCTTTACCAATTGGCACAGATATCCTTGAAACTGTACATTTCATTGAAAAATGTAGTGCTGATTGTGTATCTTCTAACTAACACCTTAGAATTATGTGACCTTGGCCTTTACTCAGTGCTGCTTTCAAGACCTATCTTGTTGCTCTCTGTGCAGTGTTTCAGCCAGGAGTGCCTTTGGTCATTAGTAATCCAAAGCTGACCTCATGGTGTGGTTGCTGACCTAGACTGGTTGCTCCACACGAGCCCAAAACTCCTTCCAGTGTTTCTTCTGAGCCGCTGAGCTGGAAAGCTAACCACTTCCCAGATTCCCCTGAGCGAGGAATCCGTGATTTAGGTTCTGCTCCTGTGCAAGGCATAAATTTAGAACAGCGCTAAATAGCATGGGACATCCGTTTTGCTGTCACAGATCACCACAGATGCACGGGCGCTCTGGTGAGCAGCTTCCTGATTCGTCAGCTTCCTGTAGTGGTGAGTGTTGTTTTCCTGATCGCAGGCCGAGGTCATGTGCCTCTCCAAGCTGGGCGTTGCTCCTGGACCTGGAGCCTGCTTCTCCCTCCTTTTCTCTTTAAACGAGCCAGGTTTATTTCTGCAACTGAGCCCTACCTGATACAGTGATGTAAACAAATAAAGGTTTACTCTTCACACAAGATAAAAAATTCCTGGATAAGAGGCTTTTGGTGTTGATGTAACTTGATGTCAGGGCCTTTTCTGGGGATCTCTTGACTTTTCCTCATGGTCACAAAATGGCTGCGGTACCTCTACCAATCCCAGTAAAATGCGGTGAATTCTGTGCAGCGTTTGGAAGAAATCTACCAGATGATGTGTTAGTCATCACTGGTTAAGAGCACAATCCCTGCTTATAACCCCCCTTCTATTTAGTCACCTTTTGGTTAAGTGTGACCATGTAACACAACTGTGGCCAATGGAATGCAAGCAGATGGGCGGAGCTCCTGGAAACACCTGGCTGTTCTAATAAAAGGTGTGGGGCATACCTTTTTACCTCTCCCCCCCCCCTCCCCCCCACCCCCGCTTCTTCCTTAGGCATTGAATTCCATATGTGCATCCATCACGTTTTACTTTTCTTCCTTTTAGTGATGGACACCTAGGTTGCCTCCAACTTCCTGCCTCTACAGGTAATGCTGCAGTGACCATCCCTGTACACATCTAGTTGCGGGCCTGCAAGAGAGCATCTCTGAGATTGCTGGGTCATCGGGCACATACATGTTATTGACCAGGTGCTGTCAGGTCGCTCTCTATTATGCACTCACTGCTGGTATGTGCACACCAGCGGTGAGTGCATAAATGTCTCCCTACATCCTAGTCAACACTTGTAATTATTTGGCCTTCTAATTTTTGTCAATCTGATGGCACAGAACTATAAAGTGGTATTGCTATTATTTTACACTGGATTTTCCTGGTTATCAACCAGATGGGCATTCTCCACATAGCTGATAGCCATTCTTATTTCCCCTCCTATGAATTGCCTGTTCATAGCCTATGTTTAATGTTCTATTGAATTTTCCTGTTTTTAAATTTTTGTTTTTCAGGAATTCCTTTTAATATTCTAGAGAATAATCCCATTATCAGGTTTAAATGTGGCAACAGTGCTATAAACCTTTCTGCCAGCTTTACCTGTGATGAACTTCACTGAAAGAAATCCTGAATTTTGATGTGGGTAAATTCATCAAAATTTCTCCTTATACTGTGTGCTTTTGGGTCTTGTTTTAAAAGAATTTCCCACGCTAGGATCACAAAGATCTCATTTCTTGTATTAATTTTACAGTTGTATTTTACTCTTTAGTCTTTAATCCATCTAGAATTTACTTTCATGCATGGTGTGAGCAAGGGATTTGTTATGGACTGAATTGTGTCCCCCAGAATTCATACACTGAAACCCTAGCCCCCCAATGTGACTGTATTTGGAGATAGGGCCTTTGTGAAGATACTTAAAATTAAGCGATGTCATATGGTGGGGCCCTAATGCAATAGGACTGCTGTCATTTTAAGAAAAGGAAGAAACACCAGAGGGCGCACTCATTCTCTTCCCCCCAAACCCCCATGTGAACATAGAGGAAAGACCGTGTCATGACATAGTGAGAAGACAGCCATACACAAGCCAAGGAGAGTCCTCATCAGAAACCAACACTTTGGCACCTTGATCTTGGACTTCTAGCCTGGAGAACTGTGATAAAATAAATTTCTGTTGTTTAAGTCACCCAGTATGTGGTATTTTGTTATGGCAACAAGACTGGATTTCTTAAAAAAAAAAAAATCTTTATTGTTGAAAGTATTACATATGTCCTCTTTCCCCCCATTAACACCCTCCAGCCCAGCCCACCCCCACTCCAGGCCTTCAACAACCTATTGTCTGTGTTCATGGGTTATGCATGTATGCATACAAGGTCTTTGGTTGATTACCTCCCACCCACCCACCTTCTCCCGCCTTCCCTCCAAGATTCCTCATTCTGTTCCATGCTTCCATGTCTCTGGATTCATTCCATTCATCAGTTTATTTTTTTAATTACTAGTAGATGCCACATATGAGTGAGATCATGTGATACTTGTCTTTCTCTGACTGACTTATTTCACTTAGCATGATACTCGTCAGGTCCCTCCACGCTGTCTCAAAGGGTAAGAGATTCTTCTTTTCTACTTCTGCATTGTATTCCATGGTGTAAATGTACCACAGGTTTTTGTGTTTTTTTAAAAAATATGTTTTATTGATTTTTTACAGAGAGGAGCGGGAGAGGGATAGAGAGTTAGACACATCAATGAGAGAGAAACATCGATTCAGCTGCCTCCTGCACAGTCCCCACTGGGGATGTGCCTGTAACCAAGGTACATGCCCTTGACCGGAATTGAACCTGGGACCTTTCAGCCCACAGGCCTACTCTCTATCCACTGAGCAAAACCGGTCAGGGAGTACCACAGTCTTTTTATCTGCTCACCTACTGATGGGCACTTGGGCTGTTTCCAGATCTTAGCTATTATAAATTGTGCATACATTCTTTCTGATTGGTGCTTCTGGTTTCTTAGGATATATTCCTAGAAGTGGGTTCACTGGGTCAAGTGGCAGTTCCATATTTAATTTTTTGAGGAAACTCCATATTGTTTTCCATAATGGCTGCACTAGTCTGCATTCCCACCAGCAGTGTACTAGGGTTCCCTTTTCTCCACATCCTTGCCAGCACTTTTCATTTGTTGATTTGTTGATGGTAGCCATTCTGACAGGTGTGAGGTGATACCTCATTGTCATTATAATTTGCATCTCTCTGATGATCAGTGGCTTTGAGTATTTTTTCATTTGTCTCTTGGCCATCTGTATGAAGAATGGCTTTCTTTAAATCTGTCATCCACTTTACTAATTCTTTCTTTGGTTGTATCTTATCTGCTGTTCAATCTGTCCATTTAATTATCTTAAAGATCTATGATATCAAACGTTGTGAAATGAATTGACATTGTTGTAATAGGCTGAATAATAGCTCCCCAGAGATGTCCATATCCTAATCACCAGGACCAGTCAATAAGTTACATTACATGGCAAAAAGACTTTACAGATGAAATTAAGGTAAGGAGATTATCTTGGATTGTATGGATGGGCTGAGTCTTGCTGATAGTCTTTTTTCCTTTTGTGTTTAATGGGGTTTTGGGGTTGTTCTTTTTTGTTTGTTTACTGTGATGTATTTATTTTCTCTGATTTTTTTTTTTAAACAGAGAACATGACTTTGCTTCTGCCAGGCACTTAGAGGTACCACCAGACCTGAACCACTTTAAACTAAATTCCTGACTGGGAGAGTTTTGGATTACCCAAGTTAATATAAATTTGGGCTGCAGATCAGCTCAAGGATCATCTAGTGGTTACAACTCAGAGATAGAGCCTTTTCATCTGTTTAGCCCCGAGGCAGCTTACCTTAAAGTCTTCTGGAGGTGACAGTGGGGCAGATTTATTTCAGATTCAATCATACGTTAAGGGCATACCCTTTGGTGTCATAGCTTTTTAAAGAAATCTATTAAATTCCTCACCTTGGTTCTGTCAAAGATAAAGACTGCAGAAATTAAAGCTCAAGTTTGTCTAGTTCAACAAATGTCCGCAGACACAGTAGATTCCTTGTTCTACTTCCCTGAGACCCTGCCTTCCCTCATCAGGGGTGGGGAATGTCTGGCTCTCAAAGTCATTTGGTCTGGCCCTGTCAAGGCATTGCGGGTGAGTTAATTAAATGTTTGACGAAATATAGCAGGCTAATTTTTAAGCTGATAATTTTGTATGGCCCACGAATGATGTTATAAATATCCAAATGGCCCTTGGCGGAAAAAAATTTCCCACCCTGCCTTAGATTATTACCTAATAAAGTCATGCTAGCTAGCCATCTCTTCAATGCTTTTAAAAATAATCTGCATTTGTATTTTAACTAGCACTCAGAAAGATCTGTCCAGAGTCCAGCCAGTCATATTACCAGAAATAGAATTTTCTCTAATCCTAATTAAAGTAAAAATTCAATGAGAAAATGGACAAAAGACATGGCAATTAATTCATAGAGGAAATACAAATGGCCAATAAATATATGAAAAGATGCATAATCTCACAAGTAAGCAGGAAAAGGCAAGTTAAAACAATAATGGCCCTGCTGGGATGACTCAGAGGTTGAGGGTCGACCCATGAATCAGAAAGTCACAGTTCTATTCTCACATGCCCAGGTTGTAAGCTCGATCCCTGGTGGGGGACATGCAGAAGGTGGCTGATCTATGATGCTCTCTCATCATTGAAGTTTCTATCTCTCCCTCTCCCTTCCTCTCTCTGAAATCAATTAAAAAAAAGTTTTTCAAATAATAATGAACGCCTAGCCAAGTAGCTCAGTTGGTTAGAGCATCAACTTGATACACCAAGGTTTAAGGTTCAATCAAGCACATACAAGAATCAACCAGTGAATGCATGAATGGATGGAACAACAAATCGATGTTTCTCTCTCTCAAATCAGTAAATTTTTAAAAAACAATAATGAAATATTACTTTTGGCCCATCAGTTTAGCAAAAATTAAACATTAATAATATTAAGTGCTTGCAACGTTGGGGGAATGTAAATTAGTGAAGTTTTTTTGGAAAGCATTTTGACAGTTTCTATCAAAATAACAAATGTATATACACATTGACCCAGAAATTCTGTTTTTAGAAATCTTTCCCAAAATAGTACATGCATATGTGAGTAAAGATATACTGTATATACGTTGCAGCATTGTTTGCAATACTAAGAAAAAGTTTAGAAAGAAATCAAATGTTCATCAATAGAGAAGGGCTTGAAAAATATGTGCATGCATATTATCATTGGGAATCTAAAAAATAATTAGATTCATATGGACTGCTCTGAAAATATCTGAGACATGTTAATTGAGGAGAAAAGAAGCTCAATTAGTGTCGGGGGGGGGCATGTGTGCACTTGGCTGCTTACATGTATATAAATATATACATAGAAAGGGCTGGAACAGCTCTCAACGTTGGCAGCACAGCGTAATCACTCAGGGACTTTTTAAAAATAGTGATGCCTAAAACCCTCTCCAGAGATTTGAAGTAATTAAGTCTAGGGCAGTGATGGCGATCCTTTTGAGCTCGGCGTGTCAGCATTTTGAAAAACCCTAACTTAACTCTGGTGCCGTGTCACATATAGAAATTTTTTGATATTTGCAACCATAGTAAAACAAAGATTTATATTTTTGATATTTATTTTCTATATTTAAATGCCATTTAACAAAGAAAAATCAACCCAAAAAATGAGTTCGCGTGTCACCTCTGACACGCGTGTCATAGGTTCACCATCACTGGTCTAGGGCATGACTTGGGTAGTGGGAGTTTTCAAATCTCCCCCTGTGGTTCTAATGTGTAGCTCATTAAAATGCAAGGAAGGTGAATGGGAGCGAGGTGAAAGGAGAGCGTCACATTTTGCTTTTTAAACTTGTATAATGTTTGAATCTTCCACCAAGGTAATTGCAACTTGACAACAAAAGAAAAAAAGAAAAGAATCAGAGAAATGTCCCTGGCTTTCCTTCTTTTCCTCCCCAACCTCTCCTATAATCAGTTCATCACTCCTCGGTGCTATTTCTGTACTTCATTCATTCATTCACTCATTCATGCAATAACTAATCATCAAAACCTGCCTTGTGTCAGGCACATATTTTGTCTTTTGTACACTGGTTATCATTAATCTCGTTCTTGGCTGTTTCCCTGGCCTTGGTCATCTCTGTCTCCTGCATCTAGCACAGTTTCAGCCACTTAGGAACCATGAGCTCCCTGACAGTTTCTCCTGTGGCCTGAGAGCTCCCAGCACCATTCGGGAATGACTATAGAGAAAGGTAAGACTTTAACCCAGCGGTTCTCAACCTGTGGGTCGGGACCCCTTTGGGGGTCGAACGACCCTTTCACAGGGGTCGCCTAAGACCATCGGAAAACACATGTATAATTACATATTGTTTTTGTGATTAATCGCTATGCTTTAATTATGTTCAGTTTGTAACAATGAAATTGGGGGTCACCACAACATGAGGAGCTGTATTAAAGGGTAGCGGCATTAGGAAGGTTGAGAACCACTGCTTTAACCTATGCTGAGAGCCCCAAAGACATCTAGCTAGTAAAAGGAGATTTCACGATTTGCTTTTCAAATTCCCTTCTCCCAGGTCTAATACAGACCAGCCCGAGCCTCCACCTGGGTCCTATTTCTGCAAGGCCATGCTCAGCCAGCAGGTGGCAGCCTGGGACAGGAATTGGGAGAGCACCCCCACCTGACATAGTTGACGCTGTAGCAGGGGGTTGGGGGTCAGATGAAGAGGTAGGGTCTTGGCAGGACAGGTGCACAGGAGGAGGGTGGTGGGGGTCGCATTTTTGGCCCAAAGCATGAAGTGTAGAGGAGTTATTTCTATAGCTCAGCTTGAGCCCACCTGACGAGTTACCTAGGTTTGTGAGGTTTCTTTTACCTTCCACCAGTAGAGATATCCTGTTCCGAGGTACCCTGTACAGGCCTCTGTCCTCAGGAGGACTCTCTGCTGGTCCCTTCCTGGCCCCTGTCCAGTTCTCCGGGCTGGGTCTTGACCCTCCCTGGAGTCTTAGGGTGGTGCCTGGAGGATCGACAGCAAAGGACTTGTACCAGTTATGCTCCTTGTGACCTCTTAGCTGCTGGGGCTGACAGGAGTCCACCAGACGCTCTTCTTGCCACTCCCATTTCTTTTCAGCGTCGCTCTCTTCACTGCCTTCTGTGTGTCCCTCTTCTTTCTGTCTGTCTCACTTTGCCTTTTCTCTCTCTTTTCAACCCTTGATCTTTCTCATCTCACCGTCAGGATCTTTCCACCTTTCTATCCCTCTGACAATGACAGCATACATTGGCTGGAGCACCAGCTTGGTTCTCTCTCTTGCTCTCTGCCACATCTTCCCTCCAGCCATCGGACACTCCTTTAGGCTGGGGTCTGCAGGAGTCTTGACTTGTGGAATTCAACCAGAAGACAAGGGGGAGGTTTGGGGGGAGTGCACTGGCAAACCCACAGAGAAAGAACGCACGCAGCAAACTCTTGCGTCTGGTTTGGAGCACAGACCTGTCCCCTTTAGGAAACCAAAGGTACTGTCATCTCATCCTCTCCCTTTCTTCCAGGATTTTTTTTTCCTGCTCAGCCCCCTACTCCCACCTTATAGGCCTGGTGGCAGGTGCAGCTGGGGCCAGCAGTCAGTGGAGAATTGGCTCAACTCAGCTTAAGACTAGACATGGAATGGGACCCAGAGGGTGGAATGAAGAATGGAGGAGGTGGCCTCTGACCCCGGCTCTGGCCCCTTCTGGGGGTCCTGTGTGACCTGCCATAGGTCATGCCCCCTCCTCCCTAACTATGATCTACATCACAAAACCCACAGCTCGTAACTCAATGCCAGCCAGGGAAGTCTGAGATTGATTTAGGACCCCTCTGGCCAGCTTACCCTCACTGGACTATGGCCCCTAGGGAAGGAGTGGAGATGAGGGTCATGGGTGAAGTTCAGACAAGGGGTCCTGACCACCAGTACATCATACCTGTTGCAGAGCCTTTGGCGTGCACTCTTAGTTGATTTGCTGGGGGAGGGGTCCAGGCACAGGAGGTCAAGGTTCCCACTGACCAGCCTGTTTTCTCTGACTCAGTTCAGGGCCATGCTCAGGGAGGTGTGTGCACGGCCCAATTTAATTCCGGCGTTTAATTCAGGATTCAGGCCCCAGGCATCTTACAAAGCAAAGAGAGCCCTGTCACCCATCGAGAGGGCAGGCAGGTAGGTCCTCAGAACGCCCCCCCCCCCACCCTCTCCACCAACCTCAGTGCCACGGAGCTGCTCCCAGCCCGGTCTCCCCAGCCCAGGTCTCACCTGGTGTGTTTCCTGTTGTTAGTTTCCATCCTCCCGCCATTCCCTTCTGGAAATATTTCCCCTATGTAAAACGTTGGCAACTTTCTTGACCATCACTCATACGAAATACATCTATCCAGGACACATGAGCATATGTATAACTAAAAGCAAAGTTTTACAAACCTTTGTGATGCCCTGTGATGTTTTCTGCTCTATTCTATTTTTTTATAAGGGGAAAAAAAGGTTTTGAAGGTGATTTTACAAACAATGAAGGGTCTGGCACTTGCTGCTTGTAAGTAGCCGCTTGCAGTTTTACACCTTCACAAGTTGTAAAGCTCATTTTGCAAACACAAACATCCATGTTGTCTTCAGAAAAGCCAGTGAGAAGGTAAGGCAGGCTTTCTCATCGGCCCATTTTACAGATGAGGAAGCAGACTCAGAGAGGTAATGAGCCCACCTGAGAGGATCCAGCCAGTGGACTCCAGGGCAGGTCTGCGAGTGCTGGTGTGCGGGCGACATCCTGTAGCTTCTCTCCCTACTTCCCAACCTCCCAATTGACATCATTATCTTTCCAGTTTGAAGGCCATCCTCTTCCACGGGGAAGGTGGAGGGAGAGAGCAGCTGAGTAATTTTGTTTTCCATGTCATCTGTTAACACGGCACCATCTGCCAATTCTACTCTCAGCCCCTCCTTCTCCCCAAAGGCTGGGTGGGGGAGGAGGCGGTTTTCCCGGAGTCTGGACCTCTAGGCCCTCCTCACCCAGGGACTCAGAATACCGACAGAAAGCGCATTTTCCTGCCCAGAACCAACAGCAGCAGACTGGAGCTGAGATGGGAGGAAGGACGCTGTGACACCAAGGGAGGAAACAATAGGATTCATCCCTGGCTCACTCTCAGGGTCTTGTCTTCACGTCCACACACCCCCCTCCACCGTGGGGAGGCTTGGAGCTGCGAGGAAGATGAGCTGATCCCCTGGCAGGAGCCCTGCTAGCCCACCCGGGGTGAAGGCTAACGAAGCCCATCTTACAGGGAGCCCCGGCAGATTTATGGGGCCTCGGGTGTGGCCGGCTGTTACTCAGCCTCTGACTTTTTAATTCCCGTCTCCTCACCCACCCGCCTCCTTCCCTAGAAGGCCTTTGTGCAGGACAATGAGGAATCTATAAATTCCAGGGGACAGGGGTGTGGGGGAGGGGAGCACCAGCCGCGTCAGGCCCGCACAGAGCCCGGGGTTGGCCTCCATGGACTGCCCATCTCATCCGATCCACACGGGAGCCCAGGGAGAAAGGTGGGCCAAGTCTTACCACTGCCTTTTACAGACGAAGAAACTGAGGCACAGAGGCAGAGGGTTCCCTAGTTCCTGCTTCATCCATGCCATCTTTCACTCACGTATTTATTCTCCTTCTCTTACTCATCCCTGGTCACTCCCTCACTCAGACATTCACTCTACAAACACACGTGGTCTCTCACCAAACGCCCATTGAGTACTAACTCTGTGCAGGCCAAGTACAGAAGAGGCAACAGGTGGTACACCCTGGCGGGGCACAGAGCAATGGCTGTGACTCAGGAGGGGCCGGAGCATAGCTCTAACCCCGTCTTTCCAGGTTGGCAACCGCACCCTTCCCCGTTCCCTTTCACCAGCAAGCCCTCTGCTAGCACTTTCATGAGCATTTTTTAATTCAATCCTGGCAGTGGGTCCAGGAGTTCGTGTTATGTAAGCCTCCCCCAGCATTCTGCTAGTGTGGCTCCAAAAGGGAAGTGGTTGCCCACGATCACCCCCCTGGGGGGTGGCAGAACACCAGGGCCCAGGCCCTTGCCTCCACACCACATCTGCACCCTGAGTGCCCTGGGGACCCAGCGTGGCCTAAACTTCCTCTTCTACTAGTACTTACCCCTTGCCCAAACTAGCCCCATGCCCTCCCCCACCTTCCTCCACCCCCCCACCCCCCCACCCCCGCCACACACACACACACACACACACACACACACTCCTTGATCCTTCCCTGTCGTTCTGTCCCAGCTTCTTGCATAGTTACTAAATGCCCCAGACTCACCTATGGGCACTCACTTCACCCATCTATCTGCTGTATGATGATAATCAATGGATTCAATCCTTATGGTGCACCAGTGTGTTTGCTGAATGATCACACATTCTTGCGTGTGTCCTGGTGAGTCTTTGCTTGTAAACTGAGGATATTAGTATTTGCTTCATCGTGCAAGTTAAAAGCAGTTAAGCAGCCCTGGCTGGGTGACCCAGTTGGTTGGAGCACTGTCCGGTACACCAGAAGGTAGCGGGTTCGATTCCCAGTCAGCGAATATACCTAGGTTTCGGGTTCAAGCTCTAGTCAGGGTGCATATAGGAGGCAACTGATTGAATTTCTCTCTCTCTCTCTCTCTCTCTCTCTCTCTCTCTCTCTCAATCAGTGAAAACATAACCTTGGGTGAGAATTAAAAAAACCAAAACCATTACTTAAGCCACGTAAAGCACTCAGAATAACCCTTGGCACACGGTAGATACCCAGTAAGCGCTGGCTGCTGAGATATTGCCGTTGAAAACCACAGGCCTGCCCATGTCTATAAAGCATGCGGGTGAACACAGGTTAATACAGCGGTCAGCAGCCAGCCCCACCCAGGGAGTAGCCCCTTGGGGTGACGCGCAGCGGTGGGCTCCCCAGGCCTCCTGCGTTCCTAAATGTGCAGCGTGTGTTGAGCACCTGCTGGGTCTGTGCCAGGCACTGTGGTGGCAGAGAACAAGACAGACCTGGCCCCCACACTCACGAACCAGCTGGCATTCTGGGAAGGGAGGCAGACCGCAACCAAGTGAACGAAGAAGGTAATTACAGAAAGTGGTTAGCTCTACGGAAGAAACAGACAAGGCTGTGACACAGGAGGTTGGGCAGAGGGTGTGGGCTGCGTTAGTGTTGTGGTCAGGGTGAAGAGGGAGTTGACATCCCTGTGAAGGATCCGGCAGAGCGTTCCAGGCAAAGGGACCAGCAAGGCCAAGGCCAGAGGTGGGGCAAGGCTTGTCAAGTTCAAGAAACAGGAAGGCAGCCCGTGTGAGCGGCAACTGGGCAGAGGGGGGAATGATGGAGGAGAGGCTGGGTAGGCAGGGGCCTGGGTAGGAAGCTGGGCTTTCTTCTCAGCGAAGCCGGGGGAGGCTGTTCAGCGGAGAGTGACATGCCCTGAGTTGTTGTTTTGTTTTTTCTCTTATTTGTATTTTTGAAGGTCACCCTGGCAGACGTGTGAATTGACCCCCCGGGGAGCCAGGAGAGCAGACAGGAGCCTTTGCAGTTGTGCAAGGCAGTGACAGGGGCTTGGACCCTGGGTGGGGTGGGGTGGGGAGGAGCTAATTCAAGATCTACCTTAGAGACAGAAGGGACACATGTTGCGAAGGAATTGGACAACACGGGGGGAGGATGGGAGAGAAATTCAGGAAGAAAGAAAGGGCCAGGGAAGCCCGATTGGTCCAGTTGTCTCTGTCCTGGGCCCGAGTCCCCCTGCCTCTTGGGCCCTGCCCCTCGCCCACGGAGGCCACTCCAGCCATGCGCTCGGCCCTCTCTAGTCTGCAGCTAAACCAGGGCCCTTTGTGAGAGAGAAAGCAGCCTTGCCTTCCTTCCCTCCGAGCGAGTCAGCACCTGCCAAGGCCCAAGGCTTGGGTTTCGGACGCCGTGCATCCCCTCCGCCTGCCCGGTGTAGACAACAACCCGTGCAGCCGCCAGCTCCCCTGTGCAGCCCGGACCACCCGCCCCACCTGAACCGCGGAGCTGAGACCCACGGGCCCGAGAGAACTCGGGGCGCAGAGGCGGGAGCGGGAGGGCGGGGGGCGGGGGGTTGCCTTTCCTAAGGGAATCTCTCAGCCGGTTCCCGAAGGAAGGAAGCCCCGCTCCCCGCGCTCCTCCCCCCGCTGGACTGCCGGCCGCGAAGGCCGCCGCCCCTCCGCCCGCCCGGGAAAGCACTCGGAGCCGATCTTCCGGCCTCGGGCTACGGGAGGGGGAGGGTCCTGGCCGTAATTGCTGCCATCTGCTCCCTCCCCTTCCCCTCCCCCCACCCGGCCTGGGGGAGGGGCTGGGGCGCGCGCTCACGCCCCCTCTTTCGCGCACCTCCCGCACCTGGGGCGCCAGCGGGGGGTGGCCCGCGAGCCCGCCGTGGGGAGCCCCGGGAACCTCCCACCCGACTCTCTTCGGCCGGCGGGCGGGGGTGCTCCCCGCGGAGTCACACGATCACAGGTCAGAACCCCAGGGTCGGGTTCTGCTCCCGGGAGCCCGACTTCTGGGGGATCCCGGGCTGTCCTTCCCCGGCTCGCACGCGCGGCCAGCGCTCGCTTCGGGATATCGACTCATCGATCTCCGAACAGGACGGATGTGACGGGGTGGGGAGGGGGGGAGGGGGGAGGAACCGAAGGTCGAGCCTGGAACCCGGGGGAGGAGGCGCGGTGGCTGCAGGCAGAACTTGGCTTTCAGACGCAGCCGGCTGACCACCCCCCAAACCCCTTCCCCCCTCCAGCTACTGCTCCCCGGGGCCGTGAGCGCGCACCTTCTCGGCTGGGAGCTGCTCCCTGGTCTGTAAGATCGGGTACCCCCGGAGCTACCGCTCGGTAGCCGCGAGGGCGAGGCGCGCACCCCGGGGAGCCCAGCGGCTTCAGGCCCGCCCCGGGCCCTGGGGAGTGAGGCCGGGCTGCCTGGCCTCGTGGAAGGTGCCGCGACCGCTGGGAACCCGGCGGAAGAGGGTCTCCACTGGGGAAAGGGAGGGTGAGCGAGGGGCGGAGGGCGGGCGGTCCTGGGGGCACCTCGCTGGTTTCAAGGCTGTCTCCTGCGCTCTCTGCAAGGTCGGCTTCAGGAGGCGAGGACGACAGCACTGCGGTCCTTGGGGCGTTCACAGGGCAGAGGAGAGTCCCCCACTGCCCTGGGCAGGCAGCCACCCCCAAGCACTTACACATCTTCTCACACACACACCCCCTCCACACACACTCCCAGAGGTCTAACAATGCCCCTGGCACCGAAGCCCCAGTGATCCTGAGATTAGGTTCCCAGACACCAAGCCTGGCCCTCCTCCTCAGGCCCAGGTCCCCCAGTGACACAGGGTCCTTCCTGCCTAGGACCCAGGACCTCAGCATGTGGCACAGAATGCCTGCTCGCCCTCTCCCCGCTGCAACCTGCCCACTTAGACAAACTTAGTTTGCCACAGAGGCCAGCTCCAGGGGGCCGAGTTACAATCCCCTATGGGTTAGGGCAGTAATGGCGAACCTATGATTTTTCTTTGTTAAATGGCATTTAAATATAGAAAATAAATATCAAAAATATAAGTCTTTGTTTTACTATGGTTGCAAATATCAAAAAATTTCTATATGTGACACGGCACCAGAGTTAAGTTAGGGTTTTTCAAAATGCTGACACGCCGAGCTCAAAGGGTTCACCATCGCTGGGTTAGGGCCTAACCCATCCCATCACCAACCTGATGGCCTCAATCCTCAACACAGATGAACCCTGGGAGGCCAAGCAGGCCTGCTGCCAGCCCGAGGGACTCTCCCTGCAGGGAGGTGATGCAGTGGGAGAGCATCTGGAATCGTAGGGACCATTGGACTACCTGAGGAGTCAGGGTCAGTGGCTTCTGGGCTAGGCCTTGAAGGAGAAATAGAAGAGTACCAGGGGCAGCGAAGGAGACGTAGTGTTCCAGGCAGAAGGAACGGCAAGTGCAAAGACTTGGGAGTGAGGAAATAAATGTGTCTGGGGGAGGCTGAGGAGTTCGGTGTGCCTGGAGCAAGAGTGTTGGAGGGGAGGGGTTGTCGGGACAAGAAGACACATGTGCGAAGGGAGGCCGAGGTGACACATAAGGCAGGCCAAGGAATTTAGACTTGGGTTTGTTGTGGCAAGTTGAAGGAAGGACAGACAGGGAGGGACAGACAGGAACAGACATGGCTGGAAGGAGTGAAGTTGACTGGAAGTAAGATAAAAGGGTCAGTGCCAGTCCAGGGATAAAAAGGCCGCTCACTCGCTGGGCCTCACATCTGGGATCTGACAGGACTTGGTGGGGACTGCGGTGCACATGCAAGCCCACAGGCCCCTTCTGAAGGCCAAGTGAGCGCTCAGCCCTAACCAGGTACTGCCATGCAGGAACGCGAGCTTAGTGCTGTCAGATATTTTCAAAGAAAAGTTAGAAATGTAGATTTTTTACGTGTTACCCCCTGATTTTTAAATGCTGAAAACTAGTTTAAAAAACCTTAAATGGTGAGTGTGTCTAAAGCACACATAACGCAAACATATCCGGGAACACAAACTGCTGGCCCAGTTGCTAAAAAGCTATTGAAAATTTTGTAAGGGGAGCAATGATCTGAAAAACAGGCCTGGGTTTTAGGCTGCCCCCTCTGGGATAGTAGGGAGGGATGGCCTGGTCAATGGGGACAGCTGCCAGCATCCAGGCCAGAGGGCTGAGGCCTGAACCACGCAGCTGCCCAGAGAGGAGGGAAGGCTCCCAGGCACAAGTGTAGCGGTCTCCAGGGATTAACCTTCCCGGGGTTAAAAGTTTGTCCCCTATCCCTTTGTCCCCTTTAAGGGATTGCAAACACATCATTGAGTGGGTGAGGAGGCCCTGTGGAGTGGGATGCCCCTGAAAATGGCTAAGATTGCACTCTGGCAGGCCACCCCTAGACACTGGGTAAGGCATTCTGAACAGCCCCAAGAGGGAGGGGCTCTTGGGGGAGGGGCTCAGGAATCCGCCTGGCCTTCAGGAAGACCCCAGCCAGCCCTAATGGGAACCACACGTGGGGTGAGCTGCAATCCTGGAGTGCCTGTGATGGTTGGCTTTGGAATCGGACACTTGGCTCCGGTCACTCCTGACCCACTGAAGCCTGAGGCCTCCCAGCCCCAGCTCCCCTGCTAATCGCTGCCAGACACATTCTGCCCTGCACCCAGCTCTGGGGCCCGAGTCCTGGAGAGGGGGTGCTTCTCTTGGGGCCCCCGCTTCCTGCTAGGAGAGCAGCTAAGCCCTAGAGGAGTAAGGGTTCTCAGGCAAGAATTCTAGGTGTCCTGTGGGCCAAAGGTTGATCCTCTCAGAATAACAGATTAAGAATTCCTTTCCAGTGCTCCCCAAAACAGTTTCCTTGAACTTCGCCCCCCTCCCCGCGCCCCTCCCTCCCTCCCAAGCCCTGAGCTTCTCTGGCCTTGTAGAGCCTGGTGTCCTCGGCCTCCATCCCTCCCCGGCAGCATCTGCAGGGCACTCCGGCTCTGGCCTCTTAGCCTTCCCCATGCCTCCCAGGGTTCATTTCCTGCAGGACCTCGGGCTCCGGAGCAGGGAGCAGCCAAAGGGCAGGGGGAGAGCCCAGTGAGCAGGTGGTTTGTTCCTGAGGATTCGCTGTAAACACCGGGCAAGGGAACAGGTCTCTCCTAGCAAATTCCTGGTGCTTTCTCTTCCCCCAACTCAAACACCTCCTAGCCCAGGGACTGGAGCTGTGTCAAAAGATGTCTCCATACAACATGGAGGGCCTAGAAAAACTTCCAGTTCTCATTTGTGAGGCTCACTCCAGCCTTTGAGTTATGCCTGTCATTACACCCACTAAACCCTCTTCATAACCCCCCCAACTTTGGTGTATATATCAGTGTGTGTGTGTGTGTGTGTGTGTGTGTGTGTGTGTGTGTGTGGTGGGGGTGCATTTCCTGTTTAAGAACTGGACACTCCCAAAGGCCCCCTCTAGGCCCTCAGGTCCAGCCCCCTCCCCCTGGGTACCCTCCTTGAGAACTTCCAGGCAGCCTGCTCAGCATCAGGCCAGGGGCCCAGAAGCATGGACAGGCTGCATTCCTGGGGGAAGGGGAGTGGAGAGGAGGGTTGCACAGAGCCCCCTCCTCTGTCTAACATAAACCCCACACTGCCCAGCCTGAAGCCCTCCCAAGCCATGCTGAGGATGGTCAGTGTAGTGCCAAGAAAGCCCCTGGCAGGGCGGCAGGGCCAGGAACCAGGGGCCTCTCCTAAGGTGAAGCCCTGTGTGCCCTAGAGCTATTCCCTTCCTGGTGGGACCTGAGGTTCCAGCATTGGTAGGGCTCCCAGGGGTCACTAGGTAAGGGGTGGGTGGGATACGGTGGCCAGGCCTGGAGGGGATACGGGCCAGAGGACTGGGGCATATTTTAACCCCTTTTTCTTCAGGGTAGCCCACTCTCCCAGAAGTCTCTAGAGAGGGCTTAGGAACTTTCCAGAGAGAAATCAGGCCAAGCAGAATGGAAACCAGGCGGCAGTAGTTGGAGAGGGGAGAGGGGGGTGGGGAAGCCTCGCCTGAAGCTGGGGATTCTGGGGGTTGGGGTTGTTCCTCCAACCCAGTCTATTCCCCTCCCCCAGCCTGGTTTCGGGAAGCTCTCCCAATGAATATTTAATAGCTCAGTGCGGGGCCTGATTGAATTTTAATGCGGGCGACCCGAGCCCGTAGCCCCGAGTCCAAGCAATTAGTCAGGAGCCATTAACGCTGACCGAGCTGATTTATGGGCGGGACCAGGCTGGGTGAGGAGGGGGAGCCCAGGCGGCGGACGCCCCGGATTGGGTGGGCAAAGTCATCTGCGTTAGCCAATCCCAACAGCCTTCTCGGGTTGCTTTGCATCTCATTTGCATAGCACTGCCAGTGGGCAAATCTGGGCGCTGGGCGGTGGGGAGGCGGGGCAGGGGGAGGCGGGCCTCGGACTGAGAGCTGCACCCGGGTGTGGCTCTCCGGGGTAGGCCTGACTGGCGTTGACGTCTAGGAAAATCGCTCCACGTTTGGCACGCGGGATTCCCCATCGGACACTCCCGCCGTTTAAAGGGCCTCTCCCCCAATCCTAGCCGCGCACAGCTGGGAGGAAATGCCAAAGGAGGAGGGGAACAGAGACTAGGGCCGACCTGGGACTGTTGAGTCCGAGGACCCAACAAAGGCCCTGTGGTTAACACAGGCGGGAGCCTTATGGAACGCATACTGTCTGCCTTGAACTGTGATGCCATGGGTCTCATGGCTCTCCCACCTCCCTGGTCCACCTCCCCTCCCCGCTCCCACTTTCCCCTGCACCTCTCAGAGGGGCCTCTGCACTGATGCTGATGGGGCTTGTGGGTTCCGGGTGCTGGATTATGCCTCAGAGGACTGGGAATGACGCCAAGGGGCTCTTGGGGAAGATGGCCCTCCTCCGCTCCCGCCCCTCAATCGCCCTGACCTGTGTGAAAGGGCTGGGGCGCAGCCTGGAGTGCTCTATTGAACAGTGCCCGACCCCTTAAATCATAGGTCAAGGATTTAGCTGGCCTGTCTGCTGCCATTCTGGCAGGTGGCCTCCTCCTCCCCAGCCCCCGCCTCTTTCTGAGGTCATCTGGGGAAGTGGTGTAGATCAGGCATCCCTCCCCTCCTGGGCAAACATCCCCTTGGGCCCAGGTCTTATCTGAGCTGGAGTGGTCCTTATGGAGGGATGGGCAATGGGAGGGAGTGGCTAGAGCTCTGGGCTCGGAAGCCAGCCTCTACAGGGAGGCTTGTGGAGAGGTTGGCAGGGAAGGAGGAGGCATTAGTCAAGGAAGGCTTCCTGGAAGAGGAGGAAAGAGTAGACACTGGAAGGGAGGGAGGAACCAGGTCAAAGGAAAAGAAAAGAAGAGGCAATTCTCTGCAGGGGGACATCCTGCTTGAGGCAGGAAACGGGAATGTGAGCTCCAGACTCTCTTACATGTCAGCTATAGTTGGTAGTATGGCAGCCGCTGCCCAGCGTGAGGCTTCCTGCCTGGGCAGATGAGGCAGGATGGTCAAAATTATTACTATCTAATGGGCACTTACTATGTGCCAGGCACTATGCTAAACACTTGGGATATAGTGTTCCATCCAGTCTTTACAGAAACTAATGAGGTAGGTATTCAGAGAAATCCTGTCTTAGAGGTGAGGACTCTGAGGCTCCGAGAACGGTGGTAACTTGCCCAAGATTGCATAGGTGGCTGGTGGCAGAGCCTTGTTCTTGTTCACCACTTTACACTGCTCACAGGCACCTCAAACTCAACTTATCCTCTTCTTTTAAATCCCCCCAATCTGCTCCTCCTTCCATGTTTCTTATTTCCCTCTACCAGCATCTACCTGATGATAGAAACAGATACTGCCTAAGAAGCAATCCCATCCGCACTGTCTTTGGGTATCATCAGCCATCTGCAGGTTTCTGAATTCTGTTCCCTCCTCTCCTCACACTTCTGCAGGATTCAGGCCCAGCTCACCCTCACCAGGGCCAGGTGAGGTAGCACAGGAGCCTCACTGAATTCTTACTATGTGCCAGGCACTGTGCTGAATTCCCTGCATTTTCTCTTAATTGTCACCAGAAGCCTGAGACTAAGTCCTGAGAACAGGTGGGGGTGGGGAAGGCAGGGGAGGTGAGAAGTGAGAAGGCCCCAGCTGTACTGGGCTCGGTTTTGATGGTGGGTGGGGAGCAGACCCCACCAGATCAAGCAGAATTTCCGTCTCTTGTCCTTTCCAGCTGTTCCTCGAAGCCCATAGTTTCCCAGGCTGGATCTGTATCTTGACCTCTGGGTGCCTCTCCCCCATTTTTGCAAGAGGGATTGGGCTTCAAGTGACAGAAGACACAACTTAAAAATGGTCAAAACAGTAAGGATGTTCATTTACTTACTGTGTCGCAAAACAGGAAGCCCCAAGGTGAGGCTGTTGGTTAATTCAGTGACAACAATGTTATAAAAAACCCAGCTTTCTTCCTTCCTTCCTTCCTTCCTTCCTTCCTTCCTTCCTTCCTTCCTTCCTTCCTTCCTTCTTGCCTTCTTTTATCAACTTTATTGAAATATAATTTACATGCAGTAGAATGCAGATTTTAAAAGTACAGTTTGATAAGTTTTGACAAACGTATACTTGGTAACCACCATTCCAATCAAGATATAGCTCACTGACATTATTCCAGAAAGTTCTCTCTCTCATCCATATGTGGTCAACCCCTCCCACACCCCCTGCACAGGTAACCACCAATCTGACTTCTACCTCCATAGCTTAGTCGTGCATGTTCTAGACCATCCTATGAATGGAATAAAATTGTATACACTCTATTGTGTCTGGCTCTTTTGCTTCAGACAATGTTTTTGAGATTCACACTTTGTGTGTATGCATGTGTATCAGTTCATTTTTATTGCTGAGTAGAATTCTCTACTATGAATATTCCCCCATATTTCTTTCTCTTTTCCCTACCATCCTATCATGTCCTTGTGCCCTGACTTCTCTTAGAGTCACAGATGGCTGCTGCAGTTCCAGACATCACATGCAGACAGCTCCGTCCAAAGGCCAAGAAAAGTTGTTTCTCCTTTGGCCTTTGAGAAATTTTTCCAGAAGTTTCCCAAAGAACATCCTCTCATGTTTCATAGGCCAGAATCATATTTTACATGTCCATTCTTCAATGAAACACTGGCAGAGGGAATGGGATTCCCACAGTTGTCTCAGCCTAATTGAGATTCAGCCCTGGGGCTTGAGAGCGGTTCACTCCCCTGAAGAACATGGCAGCCTGGTTCCTGAGCAAAATCACGGCTCTTTTAGCAAGAAAGGAGGGCAGTGGTTATTGGTAAATAACCAAGAATGACCTTCTTCCTTATTAATAGAATTTTGTTCAGGGAGTTACCTATCAAGGAACATAACTCTGTGTCCAACTCAGGAGTAAATCCTGATGCATCTACGTTGATCCTGGTAATCCTGGCCCCTGACCAGGGGTTGGTGTAGGCTGGAGGGCAGTGGAAGACACTGATTGTGGCCAGCTAACATTCATTCTTCCTGTATAATAAAGAGTCAAAGTTTATTTAAGGTGACACAGTGTCCTGCTAAAAAAATGTTTCTAGTGTGTTTTTTGCAGGCAGGTGTGTCCATGTGACCAAGTCCTGACCAAGAAGATGTAAACAGGAATGTCCCATAGGCTATCCAGCTGACTCTTCTGAGGATGAATGCTTCGCCCTTCTGCTTTGGTTCCTTCTCGTCTACAATGTGGATCTTATGGTTGGAACCCTAGCAGCCACTTTGGAACATGAGGTGAATAGGAGAATGAAATCACATGAGATGGGTGGCACCTGGCTCCCTGATGACACCGAAACTGCCTTACCTTCACACTTCTTTCCTATGAGAAAGAATACATTTCAATCTTGTTTAAATCATTCTGAGTTTTGCTAACATATTCAATTGAACCTAATCTGTTTGAGTGCCAGCTCATAAGAGGCTAACACAGGCAGTAACAATTTCTGGTCAATGAGACAAGAGGGGAAAAGTTTTGGATGTCTCTGGGGAAGATGTCCTCGCTTTTAAAAGGAGGCCCCTGAGAGTAACAGTCGGGACCACGTGGGTGATTGAACTGCATCGGCCACTTTGTGACTTGAGGAGCACTGTCCACAGGGCACAGCAGATGTGCTGAGGGTGTGAGATTCAAAGATGGAAGGGACCTGGGCCTCTGAAGCAGGTGTCGAGTCTTTGAATTAATCAACTCTGAGGCTACCATTTCTCATTCTCTAAAGTGCACAGTTGGTCACACTTGGACATTTCTGAAATCACCCTACATCTTATCATCATCAGCATTGTGGTCTGCTGTCAGTCATGCAGCCATTGTGCTTAGCTGTCCTTCCTGCACGTGTGCAAACGGAGGGACCTTCCTGCTGTCGTAGCAGGACAACTGCAACCCTGTGGTGTTCCAGTCCTCACGCCATGGAAGGATTCTTGGTGTCCTGACTGACGCCTGGCCATCTACCAGCATCAGCACTTCCAGGATGGATGCCAGTGGCTTAGGAGCATGTGGTAGGCAGTCTGCAAAATAGCCCACCATGGTCCTCACCTCCTGCTAGTCACACCTTTATGTAGCCCCTCCCCACTTTGTTCTGGGTTGGGGTTTTTTGTGACCAGTGGGGTAGAGCAGAAATCATGATATGTCACTTTCAATATTAGATTTTAAAAAGACAATGGCCTCTGTCTCGAATGCTAGCTTGTGCTCTCTCTTGGGTCATTTGCTGTGGGGAAGGCCAGCTGCCCTGTCAGGAAGACAGTCAGACCACCTGTGGAGAGGCCCACGGGGTGAAGAACTGAGGTACCCAGCCAATAGCCAGCCAGGAACTGAGTCTGCCAGCAGCGTGTGAGTGAGCCCTCCGTGACTGCCCCCCACCCCAGCCCTACCCCCGACAGTTTTCATAAGAGACTTTGAGCCAGAACCACCCGGCTAAACCACTGCCTGGTTCCTGACCCATAGAAACTATAAGATAATAAATATTTGTTGCTTTAAGCTTCTAAAAGTTGGGATAATTTTTTTCACAGTAATAGATAATTCAGCCGAACAGTCTTTTAAGAAACGCTATAGCACCAGTACTCGTGGTGGCCCAGATGGCGAGTCTATGTGGAGAAACACAGACATCGACAGCTCAGAGTTGAACAGTGATTCCAAGAATCAGACTCTGAATTCAATAAAGTTGAAAGAAAGCCCTAACCAATTTATGTTGCCCAGGTTTTCCTTATTACACATGCACAAGAGAATAATATATGTTAAAAATATATTCCCATATAGATCTAAAAGAGCTTTTTTAACAAATAAAAATTCTAAGTGATAAGAAAGCCTTGTGTCAGTTTAATTGGCAGTACTTTTTTCGTTCCAATGGTACAGGAAGTAACAGTGCTTCTTAACATCAGTGGCAAATCAGTTGGATAAAATATGATCGTGTATTTTCCTTATTGGACAAGCCATTGCGGGGGGGGGGGTTTCTGGTACTTACAGCACGGGATTTTAATCTGGGGGAGTACGGGAGTAGGGTGGAGGAGGAGGTGAGTAAGGGGAAGGAGAGAACAAGCATATGAAGGAGAGTGGGAGTAGGTTTGTGGCAAACAGCTAAAAAATATTGATAGGAAATCCATGCTGTTCACTGTTTAAGTGTGTTAGTCCTAATCCTCCAATGGGTTATTAGGAGCCTAGAATCCTATGTCACCAATTGCTGGCTGTATTGGAAATACCTGCATTTCCCAAACAAAAATGAAGACATGTGACCTGACACAGGAGTTTTGCTGAATATCATTCATAGATTTTGCTGAATCAGACAGATGTCCCATGAGCATCTTTTCATCCTTCCTCAGGATGCTCCCTGAGGGAGAGAAAAGCACCTATCATCAACCTCCCTTTACAGATGGAGAAGCTCAGGTCCCGTGTTAAATTCACAGGAAAGAGGGCAGATCAGGACTCGAACTCAGGCCATCTGGCTCCAAAGTGTGTGTGTGTGTGTGTGTGTGTGTGTGTGTGTGTGTGTGTGTGTGTCTTAGCCACTACATTGGGGCATGTTAGATCTGTGGGGAATTTAGCACTGGATCCAAGCCCCTGATTTTACAGTTGAGGAGACAGGGGCCTAAAGAGAGGGCAGGACTCATCCAAGATCCACAAAGAAAGGGTGCGTGGGCAGAACTCCTGCTGTGTGGATTAGAGTAGCGAAAAGGAGGGGGCTGTAGACTTGGGTGCACTGCCCCTCCCCACCCCGCCCCCAATGCAAGTGCCCCTTCTTTCCATTTCAGAATGGGTACAACTTGGTGAGGGTAGAAGGGGGCTGGGGAAGCCACCCAGCCTCCTTCATTCTCGGGATTCCGAGGCAGCCATTGTCCTGGGAGGAATGCTCTGCCAGCAGCCCCAAGGGGCGGGGCCTCTTTCCAAGCCCCAGACAAGCCGGCTTTGTGCTCTCCACTCAGGGCCCCTCCTGGCCTTCACCAGCCAGGCCTTCTGAGCATTTTTCAGGGTTTCCAGGCCAGGCCACTAAGTGATGAAGCTACTAGCAAAGGGATGGGCCTTGGCAGATGCACTGGGCCTTGGAAGGCCAGTCTGGGAGGGCTGCCTGGAGGAGATGTGAAAGCACCGCCCTGGGCTAGTGGTTCCACAAGGCTAAACATATGTGTTCTCATTACTAAGAATTTATCCTAATAAGACACATGCAACAAGGTGGATGTTACAAGTCTGTTCACTAAGCCTTTATTTTTGGAAAAGAAATTCAACAACAAAGGAAACAAACTAATTCTTGCATGTCCATATGATGGAATATTAAGCTGTCAAAAAATTACCTGGTATATGCCTGGCCAGGTAGCTCAGTTGGTTAGAGCATTGTCCTGGATACACCAAGGTTGCAGGTTTGATTCCCCCATCAGGGCACATACTAGAAGCAACCAATGAATGCATAAGTAAAAGGAGCAATAAATTGATGTTTCTCTCTCTCCCTTCCTCTCACTCTAAAATCAATTTAAAAAATTATGTGGTATAAATGTATTTATAGACAGAAAAAATATATTCAGAACATTTGTCTACAGAGTACAAAATAGTGTGGAGATCTCTCTCTTTATATATCAATATCTGGAAAAATGTCTGGCCTGTTCCAAAGTCTTAACAGTGGTTATCTCCGGGTGATGGGATAAGGGTGTTGGATTGTTTTGTTTTGTGCTTGTCTATATTTTCTAATTTTTGTAAAAAGGTGTTTTCCTTGTGTAACAAAAGTGCCTGATCTTCAACCAGTGCACTGCAATGCCTCCCCACTCGTGTCCATTACAGCACCTGACATTTCCTCGGCCACCCGCCTCCCTCCACGGACCATGAGTTTCTCTAGGAAGCACTGAGGTCTTATTCAAAGACCTTACTCTGATGTAAGTCTCTACTCCTAGAACCCAGTACACGTAGGTGCCAGCACATACTATTGAATGAATGAATGACTGTTCAAACCTGGAGCCCTGGTGAGGCAGGTCGCATCAGATCCACAAACCTTGGCTTTGTAGACGTGTCTTTTTATACTTACTGTGTTCTCTGTATTTGTTTCCCTTTTGTTCTTTAACATTAGCAAGGCCTTTTGGAAAAGGCTGACAGCAAGAGTTGTCATGGGATCTGAACCAAAGCTTTAAAAAGGCAGGAACACTCCCCCTTTTCACTACACACACCAGTAACTGGAGGCAGCCACCCGGGGGGCCAAGGGCACAGAGGAGAAGCCCTTGGTCAGCTCCCCTTCCTGCCTGGGGGAGGGTTTCTATCCGGGACCAGTGTTTGGGAAGGATGGGGTTCCACACGCTGAGCCATGCTGAGCACAGACCCTCCCAAATCCCAGACCCAGAGAGGATCTGGTTCAAGGGTGGGCTGTGGATACTGAGGCCGGCCAATCAGGGAAGTCATCCTGGAGGAGAGGCCTGGAGACTAGTTTAGGACGGGGAGGAAGCCAGGGCAGAGGGGAGGAAAGCGGGGAACATGCCTGGGCAGTTGGCCACTGGATGATTTAAGTACAACCAGATGTGCTGGGAATCTCCTGTCAGGCGAGCCCCCGTGAGGGCAGAGTGGGGGTGGGGAGACCTCTGGGCCACTTGGGTTTCCAGTTCCCTGTTCTGCCCTGGGTCTGTAAGCTGCAGGGAAGGGAGAAGCCCAGTGGGGTTCCAGAGGAGCTGGCGTGCAGGAGCGTGAGCCAGGCAGGCTTGGGTGGAGTCTTCCCCTTTGGATGAGGTACAGGAAGGGAAGGATTCCTCCAGGAGGCAGGGTATTGGGCTCAACACCTGGGACCTAGAAAAAAGGCATTAAGGGAGCTCTGGGGTAGGAACTACCAGTTCTGCTGGGGGTGAGGGATAGCTCCCCAGGCAGAAGAGGGGAGAATGATACCCCAGGGAGAGACTCTGATGTATTAAAATGGCTCAGTGAGAGGTCCTGTGGGACTGTGATAAAGGCACAGGGTGAGATGACAGTTCAGGGTGGCCTGTTGGCCTAAAGGCTGTGCTGCAGGGTGGGGGTGCTTCTGCTCACAGGCCAAATGGCAGAGCCAGGTGCAGGGTGAAGATTTTGGAAGTGGATCTCAGGGTCCCCAAGTATTGGGCTCCTAGGGGAGAGGCGGGTACTGATGGCAAGTCCCAGCTCCTCCTCCCAAGCCTGTGTGGTCTGGCACAGAGCTGTGTCTGCCCAGGAAAGGACACTTTTTCTAATTCTACGAAGAGCCCCTAGGCTGGCTGTGGGGTGGGGGTGGGGCCCAGACAAAGCTGGAATCAGCACCAACGGTAAGGTTGTGAGTGGTTGGGCAGGGCTGGGGAGGCATGGGAACTGGAAGGCCAAGCAGCCAGAAGAGGAGGGCTAGGGCTTCCATTTGTGGGCGAGCAGCCTGAGCCCAGTGAAAGTGGGGGACAGTAGCAGCCAACAGGGTGTGGTGTCCACTGGGCATGCACCCCAGTCCCCAGGCCAGGACACATTTCCTTCCTTTCCTGCTTCTTAATGACTCCTGAGTGGCTCATGCCTAGGACCACAAAGAGAGGTCTCCCCGCCCTTTCCTCTTCCTCTCTTCCATTTCTTTCTCCCTTCCTCCCCCCACCCCATCCTTCCCCAGGGCCCTTGTCTTTCCTTCCTCCTCACCCTATCTGCTCCTGCCTGCTCCTTCTCTGGCTTCACACATCTTCCCTCTAACTCTCCTCTCTCCCATTCACACCACTGAATGCTGATTCTCTCTGGGCCAGCTGGGTTATTTTATTTTTTTGAAGTTTTCAGAAAGGCCCTGTTGCAAGTCCCTGGATCAGGAAGGTCATGGACTCGCACACCCCTGCATATATTCACATGCCCCTACCCAAGCCTAGCACTAGGAGCCGGGTGGAGGGTAGGATGTGACACAAGCAAAAGGGCTGGAAAGAATGAAGGGCCCTCCGCCAAAGCCACACTTTACTGCCACCAACACCACTATTATTATCCAATCCACTGCTGGGCACTTGACCTGCTGGGGGGTGATCACCAGACGCCCTGCCCAGCATGTTCTCAGCAGGAGGCTCTCCAGGCACAGATCCATTGGCTGGGACAGCCAGAGGGTCAGCAGGGCGTCTTCAGAGGCAGACCCCCCCAGGCCTCACACATGAGGGCCGAGGGAGAGACATGATGAAGGGCCATTTGCCAGGATTCAATGTCAGCCCAGGAGGCTGGATGATGTATTAACAGGACTTTAATGAGCTCGCAGAGGGGGGTCACACTTCATTGCCTGAGTACTGGTGCAGGATGGGGGGCTGAAGGGTGAAGAGACCAGCCTCACCCCCACCTGCGAATGTGACTCATGCCAGTTTACCCATCAGAAACAGTTCAGCACCTCCCAGATGCCGAACCTTGGAGTCCAGCAAAGGCCTCCTCAGCATGCTGGCCCACCCTCCTTTCTCACTGGGAAGGCCTTCCTGAGGTCTAACCTTGTCCTTCCTACCGGGACTGGAAGGGGGATGCAGAACTAGACCCCTGCTACAGGGGAGCACCCTATCAATTCTTTCCTCCATCCTAATGCTTGTCATCCACCCTGGGGCTTGTCACCCGGCCCCAGTGACACCCAGCCACAATGCCCTGGCAATGCCAGGTTTGCCCTGGTGCTAGTCTTGGTGGTTGAGGTCACTCAGCTCATGTGGACATTGGTCTCTCTTGCCTCTGACCCTTGGGGAGCCTGGCAGGCGGGGTGGAAAGGGTACAGTGGATTCTAGATCCAGCTCTGCCGTGTGACCCGAAGCATGTCACTTCTCTCTGGGCCTCAGATGCTCCGTCAGGAAGAAATACTAAACAAGGTCCTTCTACCTCTGTTATCTGTGGGGTGGTCCCTGCAGCACGGAGTTCAGCTCTTCTAGGGAGGTGGCTATAGCCCACTTCCTCCTACCTTCCCATTGAGAGCCTTGACAGATACCTCCCCTGTGCTGGGGTGTGGTCCCGCGTGTGTGTGTGTGTGTGTGTGTGTGTGTGTGTGTGTGTGTGTGTGTGTGGTGGAGAGGAAGAGAGGATAATGGAGGTGGAGAACCTGATCTTGGTGAGTTTTAAAGCCTGATTGGGTGCTGGTCTTGTTTCCATGGTTGGGCTGGGAAAAACATGGGAGCTATTGAGCCCCCCCTCCTTTTCCCCTGAGGGTGGGAAGGGGGATGCCCTGAGAGGTCAGAACCCAGAACTCCAAGAGGAACCATCACTAGAAATGTTTAGAATTCTTCACCACACAGAGGACAGACACTACCCTGCAGGCTGGTGGTGAAGGGTGCAGGGGCAACCCTGTCCTACTGGTACTTAGACTGAATTGCATGCAAAAGGGAAAAAAAAAAAAAAACCCGCAGAAGAGAGGACCCTCAGACACTGCCTTGGGACCCTCTAGGTCAGCGGTTCTCAACCTGCGGTTCGCGACCCCTTTGGGGGTCGAAAAACCCTTTCACAGGGGTCGCCTAAGACCATCAGAAAACACATATATAATTGCATATTGTTTTTGTGATTAATCACTATGCTTTAATTATGTTCAATGTGTAACAATGAAATTGGAGGGTGACTACAACATGAGGGACTGTACTAAAGGGTCGCGGCATGAGAAAGGTTGAGAACCACTGCTCTAGGTGCTCAACATCTCCTCCAGGAAATCTATCTGCATCCTCCAACCTACGCCCAGCCCCATCTATAACCTCCTGGGGCAAGACGGGTGCTGCTACGGGTCCCTCACCCTGCAGGCTTCCTTTCCCGGCCGGATCACTTCGGGAGCTGAAGCCGCGTGCCTGTGTGTCTGATGGAGTTCTGTCTCTCCGTGGACTGGACGGTGCCTTTGGGACCCTCTCAGATGTCCCCAGCACCTACTAGCCCCATGCCGCACAGCGATGGTTAATGGACACCTTGGGACACTCTGAGTGGCCACCCTCCGTCTCCGCCTCCCACCATTCAGCCCGCCTGGCCTAGAGGGGAGGTGGCCTTCCTGGGGAAACCCTGCTCGGGGGAGCACGTTTGTAACTCACACCTCACCCTCGGAGGCCGCGTCCGGGCTCGCGCTCGGCCCCGCACCCTCCGCTCTGAGTGGCCCTGCGCAGAGGGTGGGCTTGCCGGCGGTGCGTCCAGCCTCTGCATCCCGGGCTGGCGCGGCCACGGCTGGTACAGTGGGTGCTCCGTTCACCTCGGGGCGGGGATGGAAACGCGAGTCAACAAGGCTCTGGCCGGCCCAGGGGCGCAGGCCGAGGGGAGAGGGGTCCGGGAGTTAGCGGACCCGGCGGGCGGGCTGCCTTCCCCTTTGCCCTTCGACCCAGGAAGCCGCTCACACCCGGCGGACTCGCTCGCGGGCCGCTGCCCAATCCCGGCCTCCCCCTCGGCGGCCCGCTCCCCCACCCGACCGGCCGGCCCGGCTCCACCCGCACCCCAACTTCCCGCCCCGACGGCCAGGCAGAGGGGGCGGGCCGAGCGGGCCCAAGGACACTGCACACAAGGGTCATTGGCTCCTCCGCCCCCGAGTGGCTAATTTATTTCAGGGCCCGTGGAGGCGCGGGGCGGGCCGGCCCGGGGCGGAGAGGAGGGGCCGCCGAGCCCGGGAGTGGGGGCGGGGCGGGGCCGAGGGGTGGAGAGGGCCGCGAGGGGCGGGAGTTGGGGGAAGGGAGGGGCCCCGGGGGAGGGAGGAGGGGAGGAGGGGAGGGCTGCCAAGGCGGCGAGGGAGGGCGCTGGGGGCGGGCGAGGGGAGGCGGGGGTGGGGGTGGGGGTCCTGCCTGCGGGGGGAGCCGGGGCGGCCCCTTGTCCGGCCACCCCCACTGCCCAGTCCCGCTCCCGGCCGCGGCGGCCGCAGCAGTAGCGGCTCCAGGATGGTGAGCGCCGCTGCCCTCCAGCCTCGGCCTGTCGCCCCCGGCCCGCGCCCCGGCCCCGGGGCCGGACGCCCCCCGAGGCCGCGCACACTCACCTAGGACCGGCCGGGATGCCGAGGTACGGGGCGCGGGCCGGCCGGGCAGGCGCGGGAGCTCGCGGCCGGCGGGGTCAGGGGTGGTGACCGCTCGGGCCGGGTGTCCGGAGCTTTGTCCGCGGGCGCGCGGCGGGGCGAGGGCCGGAGAGGGCGGGGGCTGCAGGTCGCGGGGTTCAACTAGGCGGCGGTCGAAGGGCAAGACCCGCGAGAGACCCAGGCGGGCGCGTGGGGACCGGGGGTCGCCGCCCCGGGGAGGCGCGGGCCGGGGAGGGGGGGACCTCTCCGCCGCGGACAGGCACCCTCCTCGCCGCCCCCTCGGTGCGGAGGCTGCCGCAGTAGCGAGCTGCCGTCTCTGGGGGGAGCTTGCGGGATGGGGGGTGGGGAGCAGGATTTGCGGGTTCGGGTCCCAGAAGGATCCGGTGTCCGGAGCCCGAGGGCCGGTCCGCAGGCCCCTCCCACTCAGTCAGGTCTTTGTCCAGCGGCGTGTGTGTGTGTGTGTGTGTGTGTGTGTGTGTGTGTGTGTGTGAGAGAGAGAGAGAGAGAGAGAGAGAGAGAGAGAGAGAGAGAGAGAGGTGGGGGCTGGGTTCCTGGCCCGGAGATCCCCCAGCATCGTGACGGGCAGTGACAGGAGACGGAGGCCACTGGGGGCCCCGCGCCCCTAACCCTAGCCCTTCCTTTCTTCTCCCCTAGCCGGGAGAGCAGAGACCCCCGCTCAGGGTCAGGGTGCTGCGGGGAGCTGCTCTCACCTGCACCCACGGGCTGCAGCCTACAAGGGAGACCCACTGGCTCCCGCTCTAGACGGAGCCCCTTAAACTTGCCCACTCCGCCAGCGCGCGCTCGGTCTGCCCCATCCCCTCGCTGGGAGCCCGCTCTGTAAAGGGCCCTCCGCAGAGCGCTGGGCACACAGTAGGTGCTCAGCAAACGTGGGCCCCCTTGCCCGGCCCCTCCATCCCGGGTGCCCTTCCTGGGCAGAGGCGGCCTGGGCAGGGGTCTGCGCGAGGGAGAGTGTGAGCGGCCTGGGGCGCAGGGGTTGGGTGGGCGGGTGGGTGGGCTGTCGAAGGGACGGTCACTAAATCAGGATTAGGCCGTGGGGCTGTCAGGCTGCCTGGCCCGGTCGCCATGGATACCTAATTTGGAGGAGAATAGAGGACGGGAGAATGTTTGTGTTGTAGTCCGCACGGCTGCGGGCGGCTGAGCGGCCTCCCGACCCGGCCCAGCAGCGAGGACCCGGGACCCGGGTCCAATTCCATTCTGGGCTTCTGAGGCCGCAGAACTTCGCGGTTCTCGGGCGCAGAGCCTTCCCCGTGGGTGCTTTGGAGTGGGCCGGGCGATGCTGGGTCAGAAGGACTCTGGCCATGCCCAGGGCGCCCTCGACCCTCCCGAACCCAACCTGAAACCCCGGTGCATCCGTCTGGACACGGCGGGGCCGGGGTCCCCGAGCTTCTCTCCGGGAGCAAACGCCGTCCTCCCTGTGCCTTAGCCCAGAGGCCGGACGCGCCGGGAGACTGGGTGCCGCGGCTCTGCGGAACCCCAGCAGCCACACGGGTGCCCCCGCGGCCGTCCGAGCTGCGGGGCAGGGGGCGGGGCCGGGCGTCCGCGGGTGGGCGAGACAGGGGCGGGGCTTGTGGGCCCAGCGGTGCTGGGCCCCGTGACAGGCCTCGTAAATCCCCCTTCCTCGTATTTAACACCATTTCATTTATTTCCACTTGATTCCATTGGGATCCGCAGCAGCCACCCTTGTAAGGAGTGAGCCCTGTGCCCTCGCTGTAATGTCTTCTGCGGGAAAGCCCACTTGGGCCAAAGGGACTTCAGCTACTCGAGGCAGTGGAGCTGCTCCGGGAGAGGCCCCCAAGACCCCATTCCTCAGGAGGACCCCGTCTTCCGAGGAGAAGGAGCGGGGGAGAGACACGGGACGGCCTCGGAGGCCCTAGGCCCTAGGGATTTTCTGGCTGCGGTATAAGGGGGGGCTGGGCCAAGGGTCCTGGGAACGGACAATGCCAGTTCAGGGACTGGGAGAGGTACCAGCGCCCAGAGGTACCAGCGCCCAGGGACTGGGAGAGGTCCTAGCGCCCTTATTTGCTGTCCTCCTAGTCCGGCCACCGCGTTTTATGGAGCAGCGTCCCCGCCCCTCCCCCACCTGGCTGCAGCTTTATGGCTGAGGTCTCAGGCTCTCCACGCAATTTCACGCCTCTCTGCCTTCGCTCTTGCTGTTCCCCCAGCCAAATGCCTTCCCCATTGTCCCTGTCTTTCCACAACCTCCCCATTCTTCAAGGCCCAACTCGGGTGCCACACTTCCTCCGTGTAGCTTCCCCAGAGCCCCAGCTCCGTGTTCTCCTGGCCCTGCACCTGTGCCTCCCTTCAGCCGCGTGGCTTTGCCTTCTGGAGGGTGGAAGTGGAGCATGTACTTCCTTGTACCCTGCAGAGGGGCTCAGCACCTCACGGGTACCCCATAAATATGTGTTGGCTGGATTAAAGGGCTTTCATAAGGACAACCTGCAAAGCATAGAATCTGGACATTTTCAGGCAAATGGTGGGTGGGTGGAGACCCCTGGGTGGTGGTTCTCTTCCCCTCATTGCTGAGTCTCCCCCTCCCCCCACGTCGGGGAGGACTTTGCCCCTTCCTTTCCCCACAGACCAGCATTCTTTCCCTGCCATTATCATCCTGTTAAACAGAGAGGCCAGTCAGGGTCCATATGGATCACATTAACAATTGCTTATTATCTGGGCCAAGACTGCCCCCACTCTCCACCCCAGCGCCTACTGCTGCAGTTGCTGGGCCCTTAGGAGCCCAGTCTCCCTGCCTCCCCCTCCCCCCACCCTTGGTCAGCCAGGGAGACCAGGGAACAGGCTGGTCTCCCTCACCCTCCCTGTGCCTTCTAGCAGAACTTTGCTTCTTCTTGGCTTGTCTGGCAGTCAATGACTCCTTTACCCAATTTAATGAGAACCAGGTTCCCCACAGGAGCACAGCTCAGTGAGGTTTCAGGGCTGCAGCAGGGAGCGGTGGACCCAAGGCCCAGGTGCACCTGTGGTCTACAACAGCCCCTGCCTTCCAGGTGACAGAGGCGAGCCCCACTAGGCCGACCAGGGGGTATACTGGTGTCTTCTGCCACCTCAGCCCTGGGCTGGCCCTGCTGTCTTTTGAGAGCTGGCAGGCTAGTGAGGAAGATCAAAATAGGAGAGAATCTGCAAGACTGGGCCCAAGACTTGTGCTGCAGTCAAAGAAGCAAGACATTTGAGAGTTTCCTGGGGGCAGCAGCTGAGTTAGCCTTGAAGGTTGGGGAGTAGTTTATGTTGAAATGCATGTAGCCCAAGAATACTAGGCATAGAAGAGGCCTTCAAGATTACCCAGTCTAGGGGTCCATAACGTTTTTTATTTACAGACCCCCTCAAGGAACCAGCAAAAGCTGTTCCCAGAAAAGTGCACTTGCATCAGTTGACACTAGACTTTGCATTCTGCTTTAGAGATTCTTGGACCACCACCACCACCACCCCCACCACCCCTGGGGTCCATGGGACCCTACACCTAGTCCACCCCCTTCGGAAGTGCTGAGGGCAGAGTTAGCCTGCAGCCCAGCACTCCTTCCTTCACATGAAGCGCTGTTTCATGGCCTTATTACTGGCAGGTGAACAGGATGAGCTAAGGGACGAGAGGTAGTGGATCAAGGTGACAGGCCAGGCTTTGAATGGGAAAGGTTCCCACTGCCCAGGCCAGGGTATGGGTTCATCATCTCATCTCTTGAGTGTGGGCCTGGAAAGACCATGTCCAGGGCTGATTTTGTCTTAGGATCCATTTGTCCCCAGGAACCAGGATGAGTGGCAGGGAAATCTAGCTTCTCCAAGCATTTCATAAATGTCTTGATAAATCATAGCTAACACTTATGCAGCACCCATTAAATATTCTATATGTCATCTGTGAAATGGGACCAAGAACCGTGCCTACCTCATCAGCATTATTGTGAGGATCAAAGGAGTCAGGAGTCTGGAGCTGGGATTAATCAGGGATTGATAAAAAGATGTGACAGAGAGGCTGCATTTTGCTCTAACAAACCTATTTTGAGCACCTGCGGTGAGCAGCACTGTGCAGGGTGCTGGGTGTACCTCAGCCAGGCAGTGAAGAGCTCCCAGCTTGGGTTGGGGATTCCTGGGCACCTGTGTACCAGGCCAAGAGCTGGGCCTTCACACCTCAGGTCTCCTGTGACAACCCTCAGTTTTTCCCATGGCCAGGGAGGGCATCCCTAGCCCTGGCATTGATGGCTTTCCCACAGACACCTGGTGTAGCTCATGGCCACACTCACTGCACACTCAGCAGGGCCCTGTGCCAGGCCCCGGGTATTTTATCCAGGCAGCCATTCATCCAACAACCATTCTTTTCGGATGTGGTCCCACTTTCAAGGAGCTTGCAAGGCAGTTGGGGATCGAGAAGAAGCAAAGGGACAGGCTATGCTTTCAGGACCTCTCCTTGTACCCCCTATAGAAGGGAGCCACTGAAGGCGTGTGGGCTGGGGGTGACCTGCTCAGAGCTGTGGAATGGGCACAGGATGACTGGAGAGGAGAGACCCAGGGAAAAGGCCAGTACTTGACAGCAGGGCGTTGCATCACCAGTGGAGTTTCAGAGACAGAGACCCTATTCGGTGAATTAGTGGGGAACTGGGAGGGTCTAGTTGCTGCTGTCTGGCCTGTTTGGCCCTTGGATCCTCAAGAGTCTGGAGTGTTTGTTCTTTTTTCCCAAGCCAGTGGGGAAAGAAAAACTGGTGAGATTCAGGTTCTACTGAAACAAGAGCACCCTGTCCCCTTCATGTGGTTCTGCCCTGCCCCTACCCAGTCTGCCTCTGGTTTCCCTGGGGACTCTGGCCACCAGGGGACATCACCCCTTCATTCGGCTCCTCATTCATTCGTGGTCAGACCCTCACTTCTCTATAAAGGGGATCCTTTTCAGACAGCCTGGGTCCTGTGTGGGATGCCATTCCTATGTCACCGTCTCTCACACTGAAGTCTTCTTCAGGCTGAAGTTTTAGGGTCGAGCTGCCTGCCTCTTTGGGTTGGGGAGGGCAGCTGGAGGACTGCGAGGTGGTCAGTTCAGTGTGGGACTTGGGTTGACAGTGCCTGTTAGACATGCAAGTGGGGATGTCCCAGAAACAGGGCACAGAGGAGGGGAAGAGCCCTTCCCCAGAGAGCCCCTCCCAGGAGAGGTAGCTTCTTCTGCCGAATGCCTGTTCTGATGGGGAGCTCAACACGTCCAGCGACAACCCACATGTCGTCAGACAGCTAACATTAAGCCAATATCTTTTTAAAAAACAAATTTTGATTTCAGAGAGGAAGGGAGAGGGAGAGAGAGAGAGAGAGAGAAACATCAATGATGAGATAGAATCATTGATTGGCATCCTCCTGCACGCCCCCTACTGGGGATTGAGCCCACAACCTGGGCATGTGCCCTTGACTGGAATCAAACCTGGGACCCTTCAATCCGCAGGCCAAAGCTCTATCCACTGAACCAAACTGGCTAGGGTCAGACATCTTCCATGAAGGATTCACCTCATTCGAGGAGGGGGCAGGAACAGCGGGGCTGCAATGAGCTGCATAGTCTGCCACCCGACAGTCATTCAGGTGTTTTTCTCACACGACCCATTCCCCTAGCCCTGGTCTGCATGCAGCTGGCTGCCCTGGCTCCCTGATCAGTTTCCTGGTTTGTAACATGGGAGTAAGAGTTGCACCTGCTGCCAGGGTTATTGTGAGGATTAAATGAACTAATGTGTGCCAAGCACTTAGCACAGTGCTTGGCATGTGTGTGGGGATCTGTACAGCAGCAGAAGGAAAGGGTTGCTGTGGTTGTTCAGACTTTGCCTAGCACCCTCCCCCCAAGTTCTCAGTCTCTCTCTGCTCCTGTGGCCCTGCAGGTGTGGGGGGCCACCCCCTTGAGGACAACCCTGCCCACTCACACCCAGGTAGACCGGCCAGGCTGCATAGCTGGAGTTACTCAGCTCAGCACCCCAGGGCTGGGAAGGGTGGAGGAGGGGACAGAGGAACGCTGGGGAAGCCTGGGTGGGCTGCCTGGGCCTGCTTCCTTCCTTCTGCTCAGGCCTGGCCCTGCAGGGGTGTGTCTCCGACAGACCTCCAGGCACTGGGAGGGCGGCAGGTTGGAGCCCAGGACCATAGGATCACCTAGACTTTAAAGCTTATGTATTTTGGAGGTCACATGCCATCAAAATGGATTCAGTTCCACCTTGGATCCTAAACCTGGCTTGGCGGGTGGGGGGATGGGACTCTAGTCTCGTGGGCTGAGACATGTGGTCCATGACCCCTGATGAGTTCATGGATAGAATGATATTTCAATGCTATCAATTCCCTCTGTGGCCCCATGTATTTTTAAATTTCTTCCCCCAGCTTTACTGAAGTATAATTGACAAAGTAGTCCTGTGTATTATTTTTTTATTGAGGCATAATTGACATATTGGTTTCAAGTGTACAACATAATGATTTAATATATTTGCAAAATGATCACCACAAGAAATCTAGTTAACATCTCTCACCATACATAGCTATACTTTTTCCGTTGTATTTTTACCTTATGCATTGAAAAAAAGTTATTTTTGAGAACAGACAGCGTATTTACCAGACTGGAAAGAGAGCATCTGACTGAAAACTGGTAAATAGCCCCGAGCTCTTCCTCCATCCCACACCCATGCAGAGCCGAGTCCCCAGGGACTCAGAGATGGGCGCTGGGCGGGCCTTACCCAGCCCTGGAGAGCTGTGGTGCCTGAGTTGGATAGTAACCACAGCCCTCTCTGCCTGGTGCCTGCGTGGCTTGACTCCACTCAAGGCCCTGGGAGCCCTGTGCATAGCTGTCACTGTCTCCATATGTGGTGGGAAGCCCCAGGGAGGGATCGGCTCTAGTCAGGGCAAAGCTCAGGGTTCAGCAGCAAATCTTGCCTCAATGCCTCGATGAAAAAGCGCCTCAATGAAAAAGTAAGTCATCTTTAAAAATTACTTATTATAAGTAACTAGAGGCCCAATGCATGAAATTCATGCAAGGGGCTTGGGTCCCCACCGCTGCAGCGGCTGCCTCTGCCCCGGCCCTCACCCACCCCAGTAGCTGTCTCGGCCCTCACAGCCCTGGCTTCATCTGGAAGGTCATCTAGAAGGATGTCTGGTCTAATTAGCATATTACGCTTTTATTATTATAAATTCCTCTAGTAAGAAAATACTTCAAAGGCCCTTCTCTTATCGCCATTGCATCAGGGAAAGTTTTCTGAGGGAGGGGACTTTGGGAGGGTAAAGGACATGGTGGAAAGGGAGCAAGAAGGGGCTGCTGGACAAAAGAACTGCTGTGCAAAGGCCCAGGGGCAGGGGTGTCTGAGCAGGAAAGGTGACATCAACTCTTAAATAAGGCCTTTGAGTGGCAGGATAGATGTGCAGGGGACCAGTTCAGGCACCAAGCGGAAGCCAGCAATAGTGTCAGAGTGAAAGTGGCCTAATAGTCTGGGAGCACCCCAGCTGCAGTACCAGGAAGGCAGCCTTCTAGGCAGAGGAACTGACAGAGCAAAGGCCTGGAAGCGTGAACATGTATGGCCTAGAAAAATGAACCATTGTGGCTGGAGGGGCTAGAAGAGACCAGATTGGCAGGATCCAAGGCTGGAAGGAAGGAGAAACTGACTCACCGCTGGTGCCAGGCTAAGGGGTTTGGTGTCTACTCCATGGTAAGTGGGGGTTGAATGTGTTTTAGATAGAAGGACCACCCTGGCAGCCATTCAGAGAAGGACTAGGAGGGCAGACACCTGAGGTCAGATGCTGGGCCAGCTGTGGTGGGCGAGGTGAGAACTGTGGGTCATTTCAGAGAGAGTGTCAAGGGGACTCAGCAACCAGCTGGATGGGTAAAGGCTGCAAGAGTGGAGACACAGGGCCTCCACGGTTTCCAGCTGGGTGAAGGACAGACTCTGGAGAGAGAAGGCAGAGATGTTTTCCCTGGGGAGTCTGAGGTCTTAGTGGGCCTCCAGGGGGTCCTGTAGAGTCCACCAAATCCCTAAATCTCCCCCCTGAAGTTCCCAGGGACCATGAAAAGTGTGGATCAGCATGAAGTTGGTGTGGCAGGCTTTCCAAGAGGCAGAAGTTTGGGGGTAGGTGGGCATGTCAAAGTCCCAGGTCTCCTCCCTCTGTTGCCAGAGGAGGAGCTGGTGAGAGATGCCTCAGGACACGTTCAGAGGGGCCAGGTGTCAGGCTAGAGAGGTTTGGGATTCAGTGATGGAGCCCAGTTAGCCCCCCAGCCTCTGCAGACCCACCTGACAGTCAGCCCGTCAGGGGTGTGACAGGGACCTCACTCCCGCAGGGCAGGGCTCTCTAATCTGTGCTCAGCAGGCAACTGGGACAGTTCTCTTTTCTCCTTGAGTCCCTCAAGCCCATTGGATGTTTTTGGCATCAGAAAGCATCCTCCTTTCTCTGCCCCCTCCGGACCCCTCTCCCCACGCCCCTCTTTCCAAGGTTGAAGCTCCTAGCCAGCCCTCTGAGGAGCCAAGTCAGAGCCTGCCCTGGTGTCCTGCCCCCACTCCAGCCAAGCTTGACAGTACACCCTTCCTTCAGTGCCCTCACACCAGCCTGTGAGGGACCTGCCATGCCCTCCTGCTTCTCCCTGAAAGAAGCAGAGATTGAGACCCCTGAACCACATCTCAGAAGCTGACTCACTCCCGCACCAACTGAGCCACAGGAGGGAGGTGGGGCTGTGAGCTGCACATGGATGCCCTGGGTTCGCTAATGTGGACTCAGGGGCCCCAAGCTCTGGGTCAGTTAAAAAAAAAAATTATATATATATATATATATAAATGATTTCAGACAGGAAGAGAGAGAGAGAGAAAAACATCAATGATGAGAGACAATCACTGAATGGCTGCCTCCTGCATGCCTCACACTGGGGATGAAGCCCATAACCCGGGCATGTGCACTGACCGGGAATCGAACCATGACCTCTTGGTTCATAGGTTGACACTCAACTGGGTCAGTCTTTCAGGCTGGCCTTCAGACACCTGCCTATCTCAAGTCGCTAATGGTCCAGTCTGCATTTGTGGGTCCCTGGGAGCAGCCAGTGACAGTGAGGAAAAGGGAGAAGGGAAGGAGTGTGCCCTGCTATACAATGGGCCTGCACACAATGCCCGCGTAGCAGCCTGTTGTGGGACTGAGTGACACGGAGAACAAGCCCAGCCCAGCGTGCAGTGGCCTCCCCAGGAGAGAACAGCCCAGCCTTCCAAGCCTCTGGAATGCACAGACATAGGGTGACCCCTCCCTCCTTTTCTGTCTCTCTCAGGGCCCAGGAGTTGAAGTCTATCCTGAACCTGTTTCACCTAAGCTCAAGTAGTGAGAAGAGGGTGTGCAGGTGGGCAGTTACCAGCCTCAAAGACTCCCTTAACTTGGCTTCAATGTGCAGCTGGTCTCAAGCAGGCATTGGGGAGAGGCCAATCAGCCTCACTGGCCCTTCATGGAGGGATGAGGCCTGGTAGCCTCAATGAGAACTTGTATTTGCTGTACCCTTGTAGCCTGGAACCTCCCAGAGGTACTGTTGGTTTAAAAGAGGAAGCCTTTTAAAATATATATATATACTAGTGGCCCGGTGCACGAAATTCATGCACATTAAAAGGGGACTAATTAGAGGAAATATTTTAATATTGCTATTTGCCCTTTCTCTATAATAGAAGTGTCAGAGATGAAAGAAAATTAGTAAAAGTATATGAAAATCTTCCTCTTGTCAGAGTCTGGGATGCACCACGGGACCCAGAGTCAAGTCCCCACCCACCCACGTGTGCCTCGAAATCACGTGAGACCCAGATCCAGCTGGCCCCCCTCTTGGGCTAGATCCAGACCTGGCTGGTCCCACCCTTGTCAAGCCCCGCTGGGTGGGGGCGCAGCCTCAGGTCCCTCAGCCCAGGCCGGGGCAGGGGACACAGCCTGAGGTCCCCCGTCAAGCCCCGCCAGGCAGGGGAGCGGCCTCCCGTCCCCCCGTCAAGTCCCGCTGGGTGAGGGGCGCAGCATCAGGTCCCCCGGCCTGGTGCCGGGGTGGGGGGCACGGCCTCAGGTCCTCTGGCCTGGTGCCAGGGTGGGGGATGTGGTCTGAGGTCCCTCGGCCCAGCACTGGGGCAGGGGGCACACCTTGAGGTCCCCTGTTAAGCACTGCCAGGGTCGGGGCAGGGCCTCAGGTCCCCCGTCAAGCCCTGTCAGGTGTGAGGTGCAGCCTGAGGTCCCCTGTCAAGCTCCACGGGAACTCAGCTTCAGCTGTGAGTGCAGCCATCTTTGTGGTGGAGGGACAGTTAATTTGCATGTTTCTTATATAGGATATATATATAAATAAATATATTTCAGAGAGGAAAGGAGAGAGAGAAACATCAATGATGAGAATCATTGATCTGGTGCCTCCTGCACACCCCCTACTGGGGATTGAGCCCACAACCGGGGCATGTGCCCTTGACTGGAATCAAACCAGGGACCCTTCAGTCCTCAGGCCGATGCTCTATCCACTGAGCCCAAACCAGCTAGGGCAAAAGAGGATGCTTTTTTACCAGAATGGTTTTCAGTTGCTGAAATTCCTGCAGCCTCACTAAGTGAAGGGAACACAATTTAGGTGAAGACAGATTGTGTTTTCCTCTGGGGAAAAAGGTAATAACCGGGCTAGGGGGAGGGGGGTGGCGGTGCAGAAAGGGACTCAGAGCAGCCCCAGCAGCACACCATTGGAGGGGCAAGGGGAAACCTGCAGGGACTGTTGGAAAGACCGGGTGGGCGGGGTGGGATTCAGAGCTGGAAAAGTGATTAGTGGTGGTGATGAGTCTGAAGTCAGCTCCTGCAGCCCCGGGCAGCACAGGAGAGAAGAAGAGCTGTTATTCCCAGAGGACAGACAAAGGTGACTGCCTGGTGGGCCAGATCAGAGCGGGTACAGGCAGTTCCCTAAGCCCTGGGGATGGGTGCCCCGCCTAGGGATTCGGGGTGGGATCGTGTCTGCAGATAAAACACTGGGGGCCTGTGACCTGGGCCAGCTCCTGGCTCCCCAGGACCTTCTGCAAAAGTAGGGGAAGCCCAGGAACAACGCCCACCTCTGGGGCGGTAGAGGGGCCGTGTGATCAGTGAGTGTGTAAATTGGGATTTTATGGATCGCTTATTCGCTGCTGGAGCTGAGGCCCCCAAATTCCTCTGTGCCCCAGAACGCTTAATCTAGTCCTGAACTTTCCCCTGGGCGGGAGGGAGGCCGGCTCTCCACAGGCCCCGCCCTCCTGCTGTGTCTCCTCCCAGGCCCCAGGCTTTGTCATTGCAGGTTGAGCAGCTCAAATGTGCAAATACACTCCCTGGGGGCCACTGGGCAGTGGGACTTACCCTTCAGTGCTGTGATTGGCCAGAGACCAAGGCAGCAGCAGCAGCAGCTGTGTGTGTGTGTGTGTGTGTGTGTGTGTGTGTGTGTGTGTGTGTGTGTGGCGTGCCTGTTTGGGGGAGGGAGTTAGAGTTAGAGGGTGTCCAGCCTGCGTAGACCACTGGGCAGAGACAAAGAAACTTCATCTACCCTGGAACAGGGATTACCGCCAGAACAAACCTCGTCCCTACCTGGTCAAGCTGGTTAGGGAGCCTACCTGTCCATCTTTACATCCTCTTGTTAGATCCTGACATGGTGGGGGCTTACTCAGTGTGTGTTGAAAGGACGGATGGATGAGTGACCACATGAGTGGCTGCACCTTTAACTGCGGTTGTGTCTGCCGGAATAATCCAGCACCTACGCATTCCTAAATCTCCTAAGAGGCCCCTCCTCCCCTCACTGAGATTTGCTTTTAGCCGGAGCCTGGCTGACACAAGGCCGGACATGAGGGACTGGCCAGGCCTCGCGGGACCCAGCTGTGACCCCCGGACTCTGTTGCCACTTGAGAGGGCTTTCACTGTGGTCACGTTTCTCCCTGCCAGCCCCCATCTGTCCTTGGGACTTGATGAGGATGAGGATGGTAAACCAGGGGGGATGGGTGTTGAGCAGCTGATGGGGTGGGAAGGGAACACAGCCTAAAGGGCCAGATGACAGACAGCCCTGTCCTCTGCTCCTCTTCCGCCTGCCCCTCTCCTCCCTGCGGCAAGCAGGACAGGCTGGGCTTGGGGGGAGCCCTGCCTCCCTTCTTCCTGGGGAAGCTGGAGCTAAGCTCACCATTGAACTGCCTGGGAACCCTAGGGAAGGAGTCTGAGTCCTAGGGAGGTCTACCCAGAGAGCCTAAGAGGTGAGACTCCTGTACAAGAGAAAGCCCAGAGGATCCCGTTGTAGCGGGAAGTGCCCTGGCTGCCAGCCTAGTGCTGGCCAGGATGGAGCTCTGTCCAGAGGGCTTTCTGAGAGATGGGAATGTTGTGAGTGTGCGATGCCCAATCCAGCAGCCACGGCCACACATGACTGCTGAGCGCTCAGAGCGTGGCTAGTGCTATTGAGGAACTGAAATGTTAATGTAATTTATCTTTAATGATACATTTTTATTTTTAATAATAATTTAAATTGTAAAATAACTAATACATTTTAGTGAATTTAAATTCAAGTAGCCACCTGTGGCCAGCAGCTGCGATTTGGACAGCATAGGATTAGAGCAGGGGTGGGCAAACTTTTTGACTCGAGGGCCACAATGGGTTCTTCAACTGGACCGGAGGGCCGGAACAAAAGCATGGATGGAGTGTTTGTGTGAGCTAATATAAATTCAAAGTAAACATCATTACATAAAAGGGTACGGTCTTTTTTTTTTTTAGTTTTATTCATTTCAAACGCTACGGCTGGATTAGAGTCTGTGTTGAGGGATAGAATCAAACGCTTGGGTGCAAACCCCTTTCTGGCTGTGTGACCTTGGCCAGGGCTCTTCCCAGAATGGATGCTCCCTCCCCAGTCTGTCAGACCACCCAGCCCCAGTGTGGACATATGCAGTTAGGGGTCATCTACTCCTGTGGGGGGCTGAGCTACTCTTAAGTGGTCCTAGGCCACAAGGGGCCAAACACCCAGGGACAGACCTACAGCCCAGGGTGGGAAAGGAGTGGCTGTATGGAGCTCTAGACTGCAGCATCTTAGGAACTTCCATGGGGTTGCCACTCCTAGAAGGCTCCCTGGAAGAGGGGGCCGAAGGCACGCTTGGGCTGGAGCTGTGCCTGAGCACTGAGCTCTGGGACGGCCAGGTGTTGGCACCTACGCAGCTTGACCAAGGCTGGCAGAATGTTCTAAGAATCCCCACGTCCCCTCTTACCAGGTGTCAGGAACTTCGGAGAATCACTCCCCCTCTTTGAGCCTCCACATCCTCTTCTGTAAAATGGGGAGAATATGAGTATCTGGGAGGGAAGTTGTACGAGTGAAACTGAATGGTAACCATGAGAGTTCTTTGCAAACACTTAGTAGGCTGGGGGAGAGGGAAGGTTTATCCTCAAGGGTGCTGGGCCCCTGGCCTGGCCTGGCCTCTCAAGAGGACAACAGATGGTCACAGCCTGTCTGTGGCCCTGACCGCGGACACAGGAGGGATTTCTGTACTTCCCCCCCACCCCCCCACCCCGCCCAGTGTGTGCACACAGCCCAGATGGGGGCCACTTGGCCAGCCTCAGTCAGGCTGACCTCCTGCTGTTTGGCATTTGACATATGAAGAGTCCAGGCCCAGAGTACACCCCCCCCCCCACACACACCCCAGAGAGGAGCCAGACTGGCGGGGAGGCCTCTCTACCTTGAGGAAGCAGGATCCCAAGGGCCCTGATCTCTTTACCATGTGTCCGGTGGCCTTTGATGGGAATTCCATTGCCCCTTTTGTCCTCTCCCAGAGGCCTGGCTGGGGGAAGAGAGGAGAAAGATTAAGAAAGAAGAAAGAAAGAAAGAAAGAAAGAAAGAAAGAAAGAAAGAAAGAAAGAAAGAAGAAAGAAAGGAAGAAAGAAAGAAAGAAAGAAAGAAAGAAGGGAGGGAGGGAGGGAGGGAGGGAGGGAGGGAGGGAGGGCGGGCTAGTTGGGGTGGCTGGTGGCTGGGCTGAGAGCCCTTCGGCTGCAGGCACCCTTTCCCTATCCACCAGAGATAATTCCCTGGCTTTGCCACCCTCGCCATCTCATTGGGCTCAAATATAGTCACCCTACCTTTTTTAAAAAATTTGGACATGGAGGCAATTTCAAGCCTCTTTGCCCGTTAGCCATCCAGCCATCCTTCCATTACACAGGTCCATTAAGGACTCTGTGTGCCAGGCACTGTCCTAGGTGCTTGAAATATGACAGTGAACAAAACCAAGTCCCTGCTCTCATTGAACTTTCCAGTGGGTACAAGAAAATAGAGCAACAGGGAGCTAGCTTACGCGAGACCATCAGGTTGAGGGGACAGTGAGGTGGCAGTTGAGCAGAGACCTGAAGTGAGTGAGGGGGTGTGTGAGCCACGGGGAGACCTGGGGAAAGAGTGTTGAAGGCACTGCACACAGCAAGGTCGAGGGCTCGAGGTGGGAGCAGGCTGGGCGTGGGGTTACCCAGAAGGCCAGCACAGCTGGCGGAGGCCCAGAGGTAAGGGAAGCAGAGCGTCAGGACCTGCTAGGCCACAGGGAAGACTTCGGCTTTTCTTCTGGATGAGAAAGGAGCCATTGGAAATTTCTAGGTAGAAGAACGACAGGGTCAGACATGTTTTCTAGGTGGCTGCTGTGTTGAGACTAGAGAGTGGGGGACAAGGGTAGAAATGGGAGGTGAGATAGGAGACCACTGCAGCCGTCCAGGTGAGAGATGTCTTGGGAGGTGGTGAGAAGTGATTGCAGTTTGGATAGATTTTGAAGCCAGATTCGTTGGTCTGAGGAAAGTTTGAGATGACCCCAAGGTTTCTGGCCTGAACAGCTAGAAAGGCTGGAGCTGCCGTTTCCTGAGATGGGAAGCTGGGGTGGGGGTGGTGAGGAAGTCAGAAATTTGGTTTTTGGAGATGTCAGGTATGCCAATTAAATATTGGAGTGGAGGTGTCAGCAAGAAGGTTGGATGCACCAGTGGGGAGTGCATGACAGAAAACCAGGCTGGAGAGCCACGTTCAGGAAACCTCAATGCATAGACGATGGTCGAGGCCACAAGACTGGATGGGGTCTCTCAGGAATTAATGTGGAGAGAAGGACCCACAGGCTGAACCCCGGACTCTGCGAGGCTGGGGGTGAGGGCGAAGGAGGGCATGGCAGAGGCTGAAGAGGAGAGGGGCAGGGAGCCCAGCACGGACGTTGTCAGCTGAGGCTGAACTGCTGAGCTGAGGCCACTGAAACTGACCATCAGGTTTTACAACGTGGTCACACCCCACACCGCAGGCAGGTGTGAAAGGCCGTTTGGGAGGGGGGGCATCAGGAATAGCAGTGTAAGTGTCTTTCAAACTGTTTTTTGTTAAAAAGCAAGCAAAGAGCAAAAGGATGTAGTTGGAGGGGGATTGAGAGATTGCTTTGAACGTTTCCCCCCTCAGGTGGGAGACTAGCAGCATGTGTGTGGGCTGATGAGAGTGAAGAACAGGGGAAATGATCGTGCAGGAGAGGGGAGAATTGAGGGAACAACATCCTTGAGTGTTGAAAGGGGATTGAACCAGTGCAAAGAGGAAGGACATCCCCTGTTCTTGCTGTCAGGAGGGACCTTCCCCAGCTGCCCCAGGAAAGCAAGGCGTCGCTTAGGGCTGGGAGGATGCATAAAGGAGCAGGACTCGCCAGGGGCCTTGAAGGATGGGAGTCAGCTGGGAGAGGGAGGGCACTTCCAATGGGTGGGACCTGGTGAGCACAGGCATGTAGGCCCTGAATGAGCAGGGCTGGGGTTTTTTTTAGATTTCTTTAGGGCCTGTGCATGGAGAGGAAAGCTGGCTTGCATTTCATTACTGGGGGACCAGAGAAGCCTGGGACTTCCTGCCCCAAGACCCGAAGAGAATTAGCCCGACACCTGTCCTGGCCATTCCCACTCCTGGGTAACATGCAGCCTTTCCTCACCTTCCTAAGCCCCTCCCCCTTCCCCAGCTGCAGCTTCACCGTTTCTCCATCCGAGGAGCACAGGGACATGGAAGAACAGGTTCAGATTCTTGTGCATGGACCCCTGCTCTAGTTAGGGGTCTGCTCCTCTGTCTGCATCCTTGCCTTACCACAGCCTGAAGGAGTGGGAAAAACACTGCTCAGAGGGAGGGGGCCCCCATCTGGACCCTGGGCAAGCCACACCTCCTCTCTGGGACTCAGTTTTATCATCTGTAAATAGTATCTACTGCGGTGGGGTGTTGTGGGCAATGAGTGAGTGATGACCCGGATGTGCCAGCACTCCCTGCTCAGCTCTGGTCCTTCGCCTTCACTTCAAGTCCATGAATACACCCCAATGCTTCCCATCCCAAGACACCCATTTTAGGTGCTATCCTGATCCCCCTCCAAAAATAGCATCCACTGAGAACTACTGAACTCATTCTTCTCTTTTTCTTTCCCTCCCCTCCCCTCCCTTCCCTTCCTCTCCCATCCCTTTCCCTTTCTTCCCCTCCCCTTCCTTTCCTTTCCTTTCCTTCCCTCTCTCCATGACCACTTATGCCTTATCTTCTCTGTTACACAATAGAGTCTGTGAGGACAGCTCGCAGTTTGACCCAATCTTGCATCTCTAACACCCGGCATTGGGGATGCTGGCTAGGAACGGGACGGGGTGCCTGCAGAAACAGGCTGCAGCCCTTGCAGTGAGTTTGCAGCTGTCCCTCTGGCCTCCTTGGCTAATCCCCTAAACGGCCATGCTAGCCCAGAACCAGGCCCAGAAGGTCCCCCAGGCAGGGTTGTGCAGGCCCAGCTGTGCTGGGGGCTGCGCTCTGCCCTGAACCGGGGGAAGAGCTTCCTGTGTGGTGGGTGCTAGGGCTGTGGCAGGTGACTGGTCCTGGGGCGTCCTTTTGTCACTCCTCCCTCTCCTCTTGCAGGGCAGGGCCCAGCGGCTGGGGGAACAGTTGTGAGCACTAGACAAAAAGCCTGGGACAAAAGGCCTGTGGGAGCCGCAGTGAATAGATTAATGAGATTTCCATATGAGGGCCAACAATGGGATTCTCCACTCCAGCCCCTTTGTTCCCGGCTGAGATAATGGAGCCCTGGGGAGCTTGCCCAAGAGGGGGCTGCAGCAGCCCCTGCTCCTCACAGGCCTGGAGCCGCCGGGCAGCTGCCCCTCCTTCCCTGCCCCGCCCCCAGCCCTGCTCGGTCCAATCCCCTCCCTCCCGGTGGGTAATGGAATTCTGAATCATAGAATTCTGTAAGCTGGGGAAGGGGGTTAGGAGGCAAAGGCCTCCTTAGAGAGTTGGAGGGGTGTTGACACTGCATGGTTGGAGTCTCTTACTGCTGCATCAAGTATAAAGTTTACTTTAAAAGGTTCCTAGTGAGAGAGAAGTTTGCAGTCCACCATCCACACCAGCTGTCTCACTTGACAACTGAAGAAAGTGAATCGGATAGAGATTAGGTGTCTTGCCCATGGCCCCACAGTGACAGCTCAGGGCGTTTGCTGCCCTGGGGTGTCAGAGTGAGCGTGGAGGAGGCGTGTGTGAGAGAAAAACAGTCTCTTGATGCTCACACTACACCGCTTCACTTCTGACACCAGACGTGTGGGTTTCCACACCAGCCAATTCTGCAACACGGGCTGGGTGTCCTGCAGATTTAGCTAAATTCTGACACTGTTTACCTGGAGATAGCATCAGATCCCACAGGCTCCGGGCTGTCCCACGAGAAGGCCCCAGTGCAGAGGGTAATCACAAGTTGGGGTTGCCACTTGTGCTTCTGACCCAGGGACTATAAATCGGAGATTCCCACGCCCCTTTCTTTGGGTTCCATTAATTTGCTAGAGTGGCTCACAGAACTCAGGAAACCAGTTTACTTACTAGATTACCAGGTTGTTATAAAAGACTGTAATGCAGGTACAGCCAGATGGAAGAGGTGCACAGGGCGGGCACGTGGGAAGGACTGCAGCGCCTCCGTCCTCTCCCAGGGCACCACCTCCCAGCACCTCCACATGGCCCCCAACCCAGAACCTCTCTGAACCCCAGCCCTCGTATTTTTGTGGAGGCTACATTACGTAGGCATGATCTAGGCATGATCGACTAAATCACTGGCCACTGGAGATTGAGCTGGGTCTCCAGCGTCTCTCCTTTCCCAGGAGGCGGGGGGTTGGGGGGTGGGGGGGGGGGGGGGGGGGTGGGGGGGGGGGGCTGGGGCCGAAAGCTCCCCATTCCTAGGTTAACCATAGGAGCTTCCCATAGCCTGTGTCAGGCCCACTGCAGGGAGTGCCCTCCCTGGGCCCATGGGGGCTGGAGAGGTCCATGGGGCGGAAGTCGGTGCACTGAGTGTTCTGGCCGTTTGTGACGCTGAATCGCTTCTCATTGATCCCGGAAGACTTCCTAAAAACAAGGGGTGAGGGTGTGAGGAGCTTTTCACTTCCTCTTCCATCAAGTAGTTCCTTCCATTACTGTCTACTGCTCGCCTGCGTTTGAAGGTCGGTGGAGTCCAGTGGATCAGCCTCTTCTGTGTGGAAGGGCGCGTGGCCTTCAAGGGTCTGCAGAGAAAGAGCTGCTTCAGAGCCCGACCTTGCTCCCCAAAGGGTGCAGTTTCAGAAAGTTACCTCTCCTCCAGAGTCCAGCCACCACCAGGGAAGTCCCAGACCCAGGTGAGGAACTGTCTGCCCAGCCCAGGGGGGTGAATACCTATCAGATGGCAAGTCAGCAGGGAAAGGGACAGCTCTACTGGGCTGTTTTGCCATGAGAGGACACAAATGCTCCTGCCTGGGGGGCACAGGCCACACTCCCAGGCAAATACAGACACATGTTTCCATAGGGCCAAGGCAAAGATGAAGGCCAGGTAATGTCCTCAGGCTCTTCCCGGGCTGTGTGTACCCGAGGGCTGGACCAGGGAGTTGGTGCAGCCAAGAGATAGGGCCTGGGCTTCTGGTCAGACTGTTGCCCTCAGAATCCTGCTCTGTTATGTGATAGCTGTGTGAGCTTGAGGCTGTATTAATCTCTCAGTCTCCCCACCTGTCAAAGGGGAATGATGACAATGGCATTGATTCCATAAGCCTGTTGTGAGGGCTACACAAGATAGAACAGGGGCTGGCCCTGCCCCCAGTGCAGGGTGCTGGGAAATGGCATGAGGACTGTTCTATCATATCAGCTGGGATGAAACCCCCTCACAGAACATTCTCCCGGTCACCTCAACCCCAGGGGGAAGGCACTTGTTCAGAGTCACTCAGTAAGGATGGGCCACAGCTCTGGTTCTTAATTGTACCATTTATCACACTACTTTGTACCCCATACTGGACTGCATACGTTACATACATTATTTTTTTTCAATCCTCAAGACAGCTCTGCGAGGCCTATGTGATGCCCTTTAACAGATGGAGAAATTGAGCTTCAGTGAGGTCAGGCAACCTGAATAGGATTGTAGAATAAGTGAGTCTGGATTCAAACTCAGGCCTCCCTGATTCAAAGCTCACACTTTTCCCCAAGTCTCTGGTGATGTAGAGGACGAGTATAGTCTGTGAACCCCGAAGGGAGGCAGGGTCTCCTGGGAGATCCCTCATGTAGGAGGCTGCATGGGAGGGGCTTGTGAGCTGGGTCACAGGTAGACCCAGAGTCCCAGTGTGAGAGCAAGAGGACTGTCACTGGCCTGGGTGCGGTGGGTGTGGTGGGTGTGGTGGGTGTGGGGCAGGGAGACAGCATGCTCTACCCTAACCTCTCTGGATTGGCAGGCGGGGAGGGGGTGGGAGGAAGGCAAGCGGGGAGGCTGGTTGTGTCAGAAAGCACCAGCTGAGTTTGCATTTAAAGCCCCAGAGAGATGAGACCGAGCGCATATGTAAGCGACAGGCACAGACATGCACATGCGCCTGCAGCTGTGCACCCCTCTGCACAGCATGGGTGGTGTAGGCGTGAATGCCGGCGTGTGCCAGGCTCATGCGGGCCAGCATGCTCAGCCCAGTGCAGGATGGCAGTCTCACCTCCTCAAACTTCTGTCTTCTCCCCTTCCTTGGGCAGTGGCATTCTGGCCAGACCTTTGTTCCTCCCTTGAAAGAGGTGAGAGGAAGTCTTGAGATCAAACATGTTGTGACTAAGTTTAGAAGTTGCTGACCTGGCCCTCTGCTCCCCAGTCAAACCATTCAAGGATCTCTAACAGAGGCCAGATCATTGCATTTAGACAACGACCTGAAAGGATCTTGAAAGAAGGGGAAGAAAGATGGGCTGGTGGCAAGTGGAGACTTAGGGTCCAGGAGGTCTTTTTGAGGACAGGAAACAATTATGCTTGCTGTGGGGAGGGAGCCAGGACACAGTAGCGGGAAGGGATAGTTAATTAATGAGGCAAGATCCCAGCTGAACCAAGATGGGATCAAGGGCTGGGCTGGATGGACCCTCAGGCTTCCTGCCTGTGAAGTGGATGCAGACATAGATAAAGGTGCAAACAGAAAGCCAAAGTGGTTAAAATGGAAGAGAATTACCTAGAGTGGAAGGCCAGCACCTGGAGGGGTTGAGGGTAGAGATCAGGTGGGCTGGATGAGCTGCCAGGGACAAGGGCCCCTCTGGGTAGGGCTAGGAGCAGCTTGAGGGGCTAATCCTGGAATAGATGAGAGAGAGGGGGTGTGGTGCTGGGACAGGCTTGGAGAGCCACGGGGGCGGGGTGGGGGGGGGGATTCCTGGCATCCACACTGCTGGGTGGAGTGGTTCAGTGGTGGCCAAGGCTGAGTGCTTGGCCTTGAGGGTGGGGACCTGAGTGAAGAGGGGCAGAGGGGGTGAAGGAAATGCCTGTGGAACCGCCCGGACACACAGCCTTCCCTGCCGTGTCTATGGATGTCCTTCCCCATCATTCCCAGCTGAATGTGTTCAGGGAAAGTGCTATCATCAAACTTCTTTTCTCCATATGAAGGAGCCAAAACACAGATAACAATGAATAGAAAAAAAACAAAACAGGTTTAAGGGTCCATGTGGTAATACAACACGGGGCATCGCAAAAGCAGGTTTACAGTTGTTTGTATAGAAAATGCAATAATTAATAAATAATACAATAAACTGTGTTTCCGGTACTCACAACTGTAAACCCACTTTTGCCCCACCTGTGTTTGCACTTGTATAACTCTGATATTACGTCATATGACGCTGCAACCAGACCCCTTGTGATTCCTGACGTCCCTGGAAATGACCCCCTCTGACACCAGCTAATGCCTCTGCTCTTTGAAGACCCTCAGTAGGACCCGCAGACCTGCCCACAGACCTCGCACTCAGCTCTACTGCCTCTGCTCTGCTTTCTTGTCATTGCTGTTCAGGGTCAACTCTGAAGGCAAAACAACCTTAAAAACGTTCCTTTTTTAAGCTTTAGTATCTAAGGCTCACGCCCTCCCTAGGGCAGTGGGGATGAGGGTAAATAGTTTTAGATTCAAAGACTGTCCTCTCCCATTGATGTCAGGTCATAGCCTCTGGAGGTGGTGCTGTCAACAAACTGCTGTAAGTACGGGCAACTGAAGAGAACCCGAGAAGCCATTTGCTTATTTTCAGCTCTTCTTCTACCACTCTCTCTGCATACACCTACTTCCAGGCCTCCGGTGACCCAACATTCCTTGGTACTCCTTCTAGGCTTGCAGTGTATGATTATGTAGGTTGCTCACTGCACATGAGCCCTATTTCTTTTTTGTTTTAATATATATATATATTAAATTTAATATATATATAATTTTATTGTTGACAGTACTAGAGATATCCCCTAATAGCCCCCTCTGCCCACCCTCTACCTCCGCCTTAGGCCTTCACCACACTATTTAAAAAATATTTATTGTTGAAATTATTACATATGTCCCTCCTTTTCCCCCATTGACCCCTTCTAGCCCACCATCAGCCCCTGCCCCAGGCCTTAACCACCCTGTTGTCTGTGTCTATGGGTTATGCATATATGCATACAAGTTCTTTGGTTCATCTCTTCCCCTCTTTGGCCCCCACCCCCCCACCCCCACCTTCCCTCTGAGATTCCACAGTCTGTTCCATGCTTCTATGTCTCTGGATCTATTTTGTTCATTCCACGTATGAGTGAGATCATGTGATACTTGTCTTTCTCTGACTGGGTTATTTCACTTAGCATAATACTTTCCAGGTCCATCTATAGTGTCTCAAAGGGTAAGAGATCCTTCTTTTTTACAGCTGCATAGTATTCCATTGTGTAAATGTACCACAGCTTTTTAATTTTTAAAATATATATATATATATTTATTGATTTCAGAGAGGAAGAGAGAGGGAGAGACAGGAACATCAATGATGACAGAGAACCATTGATCAGCTGCCTCCCACATGCCCCCGACTGGGGATTGAGCCCACAAGCCAGGCATGTGTCCTAACTGGAAATTAAATCTAAACCTCTTAGTTCATAGGTCTATACTCAGTCATGCCCGCCAGGCTGTACCACAGCCTTTTTATCCATTCATCTACTGGTGGCACTTGGGCTGTTTCCAAATCTTAGCTATTGTAAATAACATTGCTATGAACATAGGGGTGCATATATTCTTTCTGATTAGTTTTTTGGAGGTTTTAGGGTATATTCCCAGAAGTGGGTTCACTGGGTCAAATGGCAGTTCCATTTTTAACTTTTTGAGGAAACTCCATATTGTTTTCCATAGTGGCTGCACCAGTCTGCATTTCCACCAACAGTGTACTAGGGTTCCTTTTTCTCCACATCCTTGCCAGCACTTGTTGTTTATTTATTGACTAGGGGCCCAGTGCACGAATTCGTGCACCTTGAAAGGAACTGTGGGCCTTGAGGCTGCAGTGGGCACAGGGGCAGGTCTCGGCCCATCCTCTGCACCCCCACCTGGCCCCTCCCACTGTGGTCCCCTGTCTGCTGGCAGCCCCCCCCCCCCCGGGGGCCCATTTCTGATGATTAGTGGCCACTGCTTGCACCTGCTGACAGCATGGAGCAATTGGGGCCAGCGCCAGCAGCAGGTGCAAGCAGTGGCTGCTGCCCTGACCGCCCCTCAGGAGCAGGGGGAGGTGGAGAAGCCCTCAGGGGCGATCAGGGCCAGCAGCCGCTACTTGCACCCCCTGAGGCACCAAGCGATTGGGCATTGGGTGGCAGCAGGTGTGAGCGCCAGGTGAGACCCAGTGCGCGCGGGAACAAAGACTTCTCAGTAACCACCAGAGGCTCACCCCGATGACTGTGACTGGTGCCCTGCCTTGGTCTGGCACCTCCACTCACCTGCTTCACCATCCCGCTGTTGCTGCCGCCTGCCATGTTCCATGCGCGCCCCCTGGTGGTCAGCGCACGTCATAGGGACCGGTTGTTCTGCTGTTCCATCTATTTGCATATTAGCCTTTTATTATATAGGATAGGATGGTAACCACTCTGACAGGTGTGAGGTGATATCTCATTGTGGTTTTAATTTGCATTTTGATGATTAGTGACTTAGAGCATTTTTTCATATGTCTATTGTCCATGTGTATGTCCTCTTTGGAGAGTTGTCTATTTAGGCCCTTTCCCCATTTTTAAATTGGACTTAATTGTTGAGTAGTATGAATTCCTTATGTGTTTGGATATTAACCCCTTATCAGATGTATCATTGGCAAATATGTTCTCCCATACAGTGGGTTCTCTTTTCATTTTGATGGTGGTTTCTTTTGCTGTGCAGAAGCTTTTTAGTTTGATGTAGTCCCATTTGTTTAATTTTTCCTATTTCTCTTGCGCTTGGAGATGTATCAGTGAAAATTCTGCTACATGAGATGTCTGAGTTTTTACTGCCTATGTTTTCTTCTAGGGTTTTTATGGCTTCACGACTTACATTTTGAACTTATTCTTGTGTATGGTGTAAGTTGGTGGTCTAGTTTCATCTTTTTGCATGTGCCTGTCCAGTTTTCCCCAAAACCATTTGTTGGAAAGACTGTCTTTGCGCCATTGTTTTTGCTTTCCTGGTCAAATATTGACAGCAATGGTGTGGGTCGATTTCTGGGGTCTCTGTTCTGTTCCATTGGTCTATATGCCTGTTCTTATGCCAGTAACAGGCTGTTTTGATTACAGTGGCTTTGTAGTATAGTTTGATATCCAGATTTGTGATCCCTCCAACTTTGTTCTTCTTTTACAAGATTGCTGTGGCTGTTTGGGGTCTTTTTTTGTTTGTTTGTTTGAAGCCCTATTTCTTAAGGCACATGATTCACATCATAGACACAGTAGATACGTAGATTTATTATGACAATTTTCAAGAATGTGGCAATAAATTGTCTTGAGGAAGGGGATAGGGTATATGAGTTAACCCAGTCCAGGCTTTCTGAATGCATTGTGCTCTGTATCTTTAAAGGTGTTGGCACCCTCTAGCCCCGTGGTCGGCAAACTGCTGCTCACAAGCCACATGCAGCTCTTTGGCCCCTTGAGTGTGGCTCTTCCTAAGCCTTAGGAGTACCCTAATTAAGTTAATAACAATGTACCTACCTATATAGTTTAAGTTTAAAAATTTGGCTCTCAAAAGAAATTTCAATCGTACTGTTGATATTTGGCTCTGATGAGTTTGCCAACCACTGCTCTAGCCTGTCTGGTCACCTTGGTCCCTCACCATTCAAAATCCAGTAAAGACACCACTTCCTTGGTGAGGCCTTCTCCACCAGGTGTAGCATGTTCCCTTGAGCCCCACCTCACAAAAGATGTTGTCTATCTGTCTCCACATCTGGCTGAACCATCATATTCACCTTGCAATCTGCCCCCGCCCGCCGCCACCTCCCCCCCCCCCCCCGCAGCATAACATTTAGTATTTGTTGAAGAAAGAATATTGAAACTGTAAGGCTAACTTATCTCATTAAAAGCGTAGGTTTGAGAAATACTCATCAGCAAAAACCATCTCTAGTATGCCGTTTAGTCTTTGAGCTTTTACCCTCGGATCAGGCTAACCCATTGGAGCCATGTGCCCAGAGAGTGCACTTCCCCAGGCCCTGAATCGTTTGACTAGTTTGGCTCATGCCTTGACTGGTGTTGAGGGGCAGTGTAAGAAACAGCCATGTAATATTTGTGTTTGTGGCATGGCTAAGAGGACATTATTACATCTCATAGGTTTGCTTCCTGAGGTCCATGAAAAATAAGCCCTGTGATCTCTATGCTAGAAACATTTTGCTGTTTTTGAGTATGGCCATGTTTTTTTACTTTGCAAAGTGAGTTATTTGGTTACTGGGAAGCTAAGATGTGCACTTAACTGCAATGCTGTGAACTAACTTTCCCCCATCTTCCCTGGATTGTGATTTATCTAAATAACCTCTCTGTATTGTGATGATCATATTTTGGGAATGAGACAGATGGCAACACTTGCCCTGGGCACACAGCCATCACGTGCAGAATTGGGTCTGGAACCCATGTGCTCTGACCTTATCAGGCAGAGACTAAAAGAAACCAAGTGGAAAGGAAGTGAATGCTTCTAGATCAGCCTCTGGGATTTCCCAGGGATGGCGCGGAACTGCCAAAGACATCTATATCCCTCACTTGAGGCCCCAAGGGGGCCCTGGAGTCTCTAGGAAGATGGAGGTGAACAGAGCACTGAAGGCTATCAAACTGTTGGGCCATTAGGTCAGCGGCCCTGGGCAGGCCTCTCATCATTACACAACCTCAGTGTCTCTTTAGTGCCTACCTAGCACGTCGGGCATGCAACAAACAGCTGTTCCTGAATGAGCCCCACGTGGGCTTGGCTATTTCCAGGGCTAGCATGTTCTACCCTTCACGACATTAGGTCTGGAAGTCAGGACCATTGTGTTCTAGAGGTCAGGGCTGGTGTGGCCAGGACAAATAATCATCATTGCCTATAAGATGCAGTTAGTTGGTTGCCAGAGGGAAGGGGGTGGGAGGAGAAGGCAGCCCCAATATATGGTGACAGGAGATGTGACGTTGGGTGGTGGGCACATGGTACAATATACAGATCTTGTAACATAGACACCTACACCTGAAACCTATATCATGTTGACCAATGTCACCTCAATAAATTTAATATAAAAAAAGGTGAAGTTAGGGCCAAACATGTCCTTTCCAGATCCCTCTTGCTCTGAGGGAAGTATTTTCAGATAACTTTAACCCTGGGACAAGAGGGGTAAATCCTGTACTGTAAGCATGTCAAACTCAAAGGCTAACAGGGCCAAATAAACAAGGTTTAACTTTATGTGGGCTGCAAAAAACCCAAAAGCTTCAATTTTCATAGAAATGTAGGTTTATTTCGATAGAGACATGCTGAATACAAGGACTGAAATAAATGAGTAATCGTTAACATAAAATAATAGAATATTTTAATAAAAATTAATATTTTTTCTTGAACATTAACTTACCAGACACTGAATAACTGCACAAATTAATAAGCGTAACGCAAATAAATCTATTTTTCTTGTTCTCCGAAAGCTAAATATTTCGTGTTGCGCACACCAAACAAGTCAGTGCAAGAGTAATGACGCAGCAATCGGCTGCTAAAATATTTGCTGCTGGTATTAGTGGAGAGAAGTGGTGCGCCTGCATGTAAGGCACGTAAGGGAAATGAATGCAACACGATTATAGTGATCAGTAATTAGTGAATGTTGTAATTTGTTATTAATAATTTGTATAACAGGATATTCTAAAGGTTAACCAGTTAACTGCCACGCGTCCAAAACGGGATGATATTGGAATTTCTTCCACATGCGCTGGAATATTTATGAATTTAAGTTACCATAATTTTCTTTACAAACCCAGAGATGTCACTAACAAGTCTAATTTTAAAATTGGGTGACCAGAGTTGATATGCAAGGTTTGCGGCTACAGATGCACGTGGTGTGTGTGGGGAAGATTATGAAATTATTATTAAAACGTTTCTTACATACTGTTATATTGGCTGGGCCGCAAAAATATTAATTGTGGGCCACATGCGGCCCGCAGGCTGAGTTTGACATGCTTGCGGTACTGTGTACTTGGTGCTGGAGAAGATTCCCCAGGAGGGTGGTGGGCGCGGGAGAACCAGCCTGTCCCGAGCTGCATGCAGTCTCGGTGGGTAGGGAGGTGGGCGCGCGGGGCGGTGGGCGCGCGGGGAGGTGGGGCCCTGAAGGACCTCACCACCCCTTCTCTCTTGCAGCTCTGTCGAAGATGCACTGGACACCGGAACACGCCCAGCCTCTCAACCAGTGGCCAGAGCAGCACCTGGACGTCTCCTCCACCACCCCGTCGCCAGCCCACAAGTTGGAGCTGCCCCCTGGGGGTCGCCAGCGCTGCCACTACGCTTGGGCACACGACGACATCTCCGCCCTCACGGCCTCCAACCTCCTCAAGCGCTACGCCGAGAAGTACTCGGGGGTCCTGGACTCGCCCTACGAGCGCCCCACCCTGGGCGGCTACGGCGATGCCTTTCTCAACGGCGCCAAGGGGGACCCCGAGCCCTGGCCAGGGCCAGAGACACACTACCCCTTGGCCTCGCTCCACGAAGGCCTCCCGGGAACCAAGTCGGGCAGTGGGGGCGGCTCCGGGGGCCTCGGGGGCTCCCCGGTTTTAGCCGGGAACCTGCCTGAGCCCCTCTACGCCGGCAATGCGTGCGGGGGCCCGCCCGCGGCGCAAGAGTACGCGGCCGGCTACGGCGGGGGGTACCTGGCCCCGGGCTACTGCGCGCAGACGGGGACCGCGCTGCCCCCGCCGCCCCCGGCCGCGCTGCTGCAGCCCCCGCCTCCCCCCGGCTACGGCCCCTCGGCGCCTCTGTACAACTACCCCGCGGGGGGCTACGCCGCGCAGCCGGGCTACGGGGCTCTGCCGCCGCCCCCGGCCCCGCCGCCCACCCCCTACCTGCCCTCGGGCCTGGCGGCGCCCACGCCCCTGCCCGCGCCCGCCCCGGCCCGGCCCGCGCCCGCCTCCTACGGCTTCCAGGCCGCCGCTCCGGGGGCGGAGGCCGGGGTGTCGCTGAAGCGCAAGGCCGCGGACGAGGGCGCGGAGGGCCGCTACCGCAAGTACGTCTACGAGCCCACCAAGGCCCCGGCGGCCGACGGCGCCGCCTACCCCGCCGCGGACAACGGCGACGGTCGAGGCCACGGGTTCCGGGCGAAGCTGCCGGGGGCGGCGGAGGAGGCGTCGGGCAAGTACGCCGGCGGCGTCCCCCTCAAGGTCCTGGGCTCCCCGGGCTACGGCCCGCCACTCGAGTCCTTCGACAAGTTCCCGGAGCGCGCGCCGGCCCCGGCTCCCCGGGGGGCCTTTGCCTTGCCGTCGGAGGAGCCCCCTAAAGCGGTGGACCCGGGGGCCCTGGAGCTGGTGACGAGCAAGATGCTGGACTGCGGGCCCCCGGTGCAGTGGGCGGACGTGGCGGGCCAGGGCCCGCTCAAGGCGGCGCTGGAGGAGGAGCTGGTGTGGCCCCTGCTGCGGCCGCCCGCCTACCCCGGCAGCCCGCGCCCGCCGCGGACCGTGCTGCTCTTCGGGCCGCGGGGCGCGGGCAAGGCGCTGCTGGGGCGCTGTCTGGCCACGCAGCTCGGCGCCTCGCTGCTGCGCCTGCGCGCAGCCTCGCTGGCCGCGCCCGGGGCCGCCGAGGGCGCGCGCCTCCTCCAGGCGGCCTTCGCGGCTGCGCGCTGCCGCCCGCCCGCGGTGCTGCTCATCAGCGAGCTGGACGCGCTGCTGCCGACCCGGGAGGACGGCGCGGCCGCCGCGGGCTCGCTGCTCGCGCCGCTCCTGGCTTGCCTGGACGGCGGCTGCGGCGCGGGGGCCGACGGCGTGCTGGTCGTGGGCACCACCTCGCGGCCCGCAGCTCTGGACGAGGCCACCCGCCGGCGTTTTGTCCTCCGCTTTTACGTGGCGCTGCCGGATGGTACGGCCCGCGGACAGATCCTGCAGCGGGCGCTGGCCCAGCAGGGCTGCGTGCTGAGCGATCGGGAGCTGGCGGCCCTGGTGCAGGGCACGCAGGGCTTCTCCGGGGGCGAGCTGGGCCAGCTGTGCCAGCAGGCGGCGGCCGGGGCGGGCCTCCCGGGGCTGCAGCGCCCCCTCTCCTACAAGGACTTGGAGGCGGCACTGGCCAAGGTGGGCCCCCGGGCCACCCCCAAGGACCTGGACTCGTATGTGGAGTGGGACAAAATGTACGGCTTCGGACACTGACGGCGCGAGGGGGAGGCGCGGGAGCCGCCACCCCTCCCTCCCCGGTCCTGGGAGGGATGTCTGTAACCCACCTGGCTGGGAGGGTGCAGTGATGAATGTGGGGAGGGAGGAAAGGGGGCTGTTGGTGGATTTTTTTTTTTCCGTGGGAAGGAAAATGCTTCTGCTAGGCAGATAGATGCCATATGCGCTGTGTACTCAGGTTTTTTCTATTTATTGTGGACGGGAAGCTTGCCATCTCCGCACCTCAGACGGGCAAGTCTGCCTGGGGGGCCTAAGGAACTCCTGCGCTCTCACCACAATTCTTGTGTCTCCTCGCTATCTGGATGCCTCCCTCCTCCTCCCCCCACTCTCCCCTCTTTCTTTGCTTTCGCTTAGTTTTCTCTCTCTGCCTTATTGTCACCACTCCTCCAGTCCCCCGATCCTGGCCCAGTTTCTCGTTTGCTCCTCCCTCCCCTATCTCCATCTATCACCCTCTGCTGTCTCCATCCCTTGCTCTCTAGCTTCGGTGCCTCTTGGTCCTTCTCCCTGCCTTCTGTCCCTCTCATTCAAAGACTGCAGTGTCCCTTTGCAGGAGATCTGGAGGTCCCGCGGCGGAGGAGGAGGGGATAGGGAGTTCCCGCCCACCCCATTACCCAGCTGAAACCTGGGTCTGGCGGGAGGTGTCAAGCAAAAACCACCCAAAGAAGGGCTTGTTGTTGTTTGTTTTTGAGGGGGGAGTCCCAGGAATGTAGCTTGTTTAATATTTAGGCCTCTTATTTTTGTAAGATGTGTAGAACTTGCTGTTTTTCTTTTTATTTTGACAACTCAGGAAGAAACTGACCTCAGAAAGAATGTTAGACGTCGGCTACTCTCCTGTGTGATCCCACCACCCACCCTGCCCCTCAGGGGAGCACATTTTCCCGGAAGACTTGGAAAGTGAGACTTGTGGGGCAGGGCGGAGGAGGACCCAGGGCTACACTTAGACCCCTGCTCTTCCTGGGACAGAGGGAAGCAGAATGTATTTGTAGGCTTCCTCCCAGTCCAAGGTTGTAGGCAGGGGTGCTGGGGAGCGTGTTGTGGGATTTGAGATCAGGTGAGTCTGGCCCCCTTTCTGCTACTCCTCCAACTGGGTCCCACTCTCAGCTTAGTATTTTCTGTGAAGGGTTAACCAGACTTGGGTTGTCCTCGCCTACTTCCTGCCCCAGACCCAGAGTAGCCTGAGAGGCCCCAATGGGAAGGTGACAGAGGCAGAAAGTCCTCAGAGCGGTCAGTCCACCTGGCCACTGACCAGGCAGAGGTCTCCTATAATCCAGGCTAAGGGGATTGCTTCTGGAGGGAAAGACAGTTTGGCCACAAGTCTGGTTGGGCACAAAACTGACTACAGACTCAACCTTCTCTGTCCGCTAGGAGGCTCTGATGAGCAGTGAGCATCTGACACAGGAGAGGTTCTGTGGGGAATATTCCTTTCTCGTTCTCCTAGGGTCGAGGTCTTGGCAGGCAGTGTGAGGGGGGCAGGCTGTTTTATGCTAACATTGGGGGTTTATTCTCAGTCACATCCACACTTTCCACCAGAAGCCCAGGCTTGGGCTCTCTTCTGAGAACCGTATTCCTCCTCTTCCTACCAACTTCCCTTGATGGGGCTTCAGCCACTTGCCACCTCCCCCTCGGGAGCCCATTTCACAACTCTGACCTTTGGTCCAAAGTTGGGGGGGGGACAAGCCCTCACCCCTAACTTCTTTTCTCTCCCACCCCAGCCTCCCTCCCTGTACCTGCCTGCCCTTTCAGCTGCTACAGTCTCTGCACCTCCCCCCCCTCCCAGCTGGAAGGGTGTGCAGGGGGAGCATTCGGGTGCCAAGGTGCTGAGGGCCGCCAGGGAAGCTGCTCTGTGTTCCCCCTCTTCACGCCTGGTCTCTTGCTGGCCTTCCTCTCCTCGGAGCTGGCTGTTTGCAGGACTGTTGCCTCAGAAGCAGTGGGGTGGGCTGCAGGGTCTTGGCTGTGAAAGGCCCTTAGAGGGAGCCAGGAGTGAGGAGGTTCTCTCAGGTGTGTATGTATATGGGGGGAGGGCTTCAGGGAAGTGGGGGTTGGGATCCCTTCCCTTCAAGAGGCAGGCGGCTCTGGGGGGTTGGGGGGCCTCGCTGACTGAGACCCACCGCCTCTTCTACTGGCCTTGGGGAACTTTGCACAAGGAGACATCCCCTAGTCTACTAGCACCTACCTCATGGGCACTGGGTTGGGTGGGGGAAGGCAGGTCCGGCTCTGGCAATGTTGGGGGGGCATACCAAAGAATCCAGGGGCAGGGGTTGGGGGAGGGCAGACACAGCAAGCTGGCCCTCTCCTTCCTCCACCCAGATTGGGGTCGGGGTCCTCTCCTCCAGCTGTAACCATTTCTACCTCATTTTGCTGTGTGTTGTACATGGACGTATTTATCTCCTGTCTGAAGATGCTCTGCAGTTGTGGTCTGTCTACCTCAGAAGAGACTGTATTTTAAAAGAAAGTATTACACAGTATTAAAACGATGACATGTGGTCTCCAGAGGATTTCTTGGGGGTAGCAAGATGTGGGGAGCCCTCTGGGGACGGCGTGGACATCCAGGCCTGTCAGTGCCCTTGGTGTGGTGCTATGGGTGTTACTGTTCCTTGAGCACAACATTATTGTGGAACCCCTGCTATTCAATCTGGCACAAGCAGTGCCCACCAGGCACTGGGCCCTGAGGCCACCAGGTGAAAGGCTATACTCTCAGGCTCCAAAAAGCCCCTGGGTAGGGAAAGCTCTCATGCAATTCTGAGCTCTCAGAGGCTCAGAATTGGGCCAGACTCATATCCCCAGAGCTCTGAAGTGTGGGGGGCCAAGAAAGGCTTACATGTTTGTTGAATGAGTAAATGAAGGAATAAATGAGTGCATGGAGGGAAAGTGGGCAGAGGGCAGAGGAAAGAGCTAGCTGAATTCTAGTCTTAAGGTCCCAAGGTCCTTTATCCGCCACCATTTGTCAATCCCCAAACTATCTTTGACAACTCAGCATAAACCCGGAGACTGATAAAACTAGGAAGGAGCATGTTGCTGAAAAAACTGTGTGGAGATACCCGTGAGGTTTGGATTCACAGCTTCCTTGACAAATGCTCTAAAATTGCTGAAAATGCACCAGAGTCCAAGGGGAGTAGTGGCCCCAGGGCTCAGTGCTTGGTATATACACCAGGCTTTCAGGAGACAAAGCAAATGGTTCTCCCCACTGAGAGAAGCATCTGGGGGTGTGCCTGGGCATGAGGGCTCCAGGGCATTGCCCCAGGGTTCAGTGACCCCAACTCTCTCCGGCCTTGGATGTCCAGACCCCCCTTGTACTCTAGTTGGTTTATTATGCACCTGCTGTGTGCATGGCACTGAGAATATAGAAATGATTAAGCACAACCACGGTTCTGAAGAGCCCAGAGTGTAGGGTAGGGAAAGCTGAAAAATGGATCCTTTGAAAACACAGCTGCATAGAGCTGCTTGAGGAGGGGCCAGATCAGAATTTTTATTCTCACATCTGGCACAGTATTTGGTACATGGAAGACAATGAATAAATCCTTGAATTAATTAATTAATTTACAGATAAGTGTCTTGATGTAGGATGCACAGTTATCTCAAGAATGCCCGGGCCCTTGCCAGTTTGTTTTTGGTTAGAGAGTCGGCCCACACACTGAAGGGTCTCAGGTTCGATTCTGGTCAAGGGTATGTTCCTTGGTTGAAGGCCTGATCCCTGGCCCCACTAGGGATGTGTGCGGGAGGCAACCAACCGATGTGTCTTTGTCACATCAATGTTTCTCTCTCTCTCTGTCTCTCCCCTCCTTTCCACTCAAAAAATCAATGGAAAAAATATCCTCTGGTGAGGATTAAAACAAACAAAAGAGAAGGCCCAGAAAAGACCCTGACTCACAGTGGTGGTGGTGGGTGTTGGAAAAACTTCCTGGACAGGACGGGGGACAGCAGCAAAGCTACGGAGGCTGGCAACTGCACCCTCCATGGGATTTGCTGTAAGAGCATGAAGTGAGGGCGGGAGTTGGGGGAAGTGAGGCTGGAAGAATCACTGGGACGGAGCCACTGCGCCGGGAGGACCTCACATGCCCTGTGGAGAGTGGAGGCTCCACCATGAATCTCGAATCTCGTGTGTGTTTGGGTGGGTGGGTGGGTGGGTGGGACACAACTGATTTGAAAGTTAATTCGCACACTGATTCAAGAAATCTTTACTAAATAATGATGCACTGGTTGCTATGGGGACAGTAGATGGGCTTCACGGTGGAATGGGGGAGGCAACGAAAAGGCAGAGCTGTAGGAGTGGAGAGGATGGAGTCAGGGAGGGCTTTCCAGAAGAGACCTGTCAGCGGAGGAGTGGCCCAGGCAGAACTAAGAGTGCAGCCAAGATCCAAAGGCGAGCCAGAGCCACTGGCTGGGTGTGAGTGGGCTCGGTGTGTGTGTGTGTGTGTGTGTGTGTGTGTGTGTGTGTGTGTAGGGAGCTGGGGCCTGGAGGAGGAGCTTGCCTCACCCAGACAAGCCTGGGTGAAGGTTTGGATGCCATGTCAGAGGATGGGAAATGACAGTCTAGAAATGTTTAGTATTTATCTGGAAAGAAGAGAATTTGGGTATTGATTGGATACCAGAGATAACGGAGGGCTAGGGGTCTAGGGCTTCTGGTGGAGGATGGGGGGGGGGGGGGCAGGAAATGGGCTAGAAGAGATGCCCGGGACTTTTTAAATTTGAGGCCTTAGTGGGGCAGCCCCTCCCAGTCTCAGGGGGACTGAGTCCCACCCACCCAGGGGTGCCGGGAAACTCCCAATTCCTGGATTTTGTGGGTCCCTCCGTCTTAATTTCTGTGTGTTGGGAGCTGTCTCTCCAACCAGTTGCGTGTATTGGAAGCCCCCTTCCAGGTCCTGGGGTGCTGGGCTCCCTCGCCCCAGTTGCTGAATGTGGACCCCCCCCCGCCCCGCCTCCCCACCACCCGTGGGTGTTAGCGCCCCGCCCCTCCCCTCCCCTCCCGGTGCGCATTCGGAGCTCCTCCGTCACCGCCAGGCGATGGCGGCCCCCGCTCCCGGCGGGGCCCTAGGCGTGGCACTCTGGGGCTCGGTACTGGTTCTGGCGGGGGCCTTGGACGCCATGGGGCCTCACACAGCCGTCCGTCTGGCCGAGCTGCTGACCCCGGAGGAGTGCAGCCATTTCCAGTCGCTTCTGAAGGCGCCGGACCCGGACGTTGAGGCCGAGCTGGCCAGACTTTCTGAGGATCGGTTGGCCCAGGCGGAACCGTCGGGGCCCACGTCGGGGTCGCCGGGCCGGCGGCGGCGGCGGCGGCAGGCGACTGACCCCGAGGTTTCCGACGGCTGCCGGGAGGGGCTGGCAGCTTGGCTGGCCGCCGAGGCCCCGACCCTGCCCTGGGACCGCGTGGCCCGGGCCCTGCGGCGCTGCGGCCGCCCCGACGTGGCCCGGGAGCTGGGCAAGAACCTCCACCAGCAGGCGGCGCTGCAGCTGCGCCAGTCCGGGCAGCGCTACCAGCCCCCGGCGCCGGCTGGGGTCCCCGCGGCAGCCCCCGCCCCCGCCCCGGCCCCGGCCCCGGCCCCCGCCCCGGCCCCGCGCTCCCGCCGCGCCTCGGCCTCCGAGCCTAACTGGGACGAGCTGGAGCTGATCGTGGAGCGGCTGCCGCAGGCCCCGTACGAGCGCAGCCCCGCAGGCTGGGCCGGGCCGCTGGCGCTCGGCTTCTTCGCTGGCTTCGTGGGGTCGCTGGGCGCCGGGGCGCTGCTCATCCTGCTCACGCTGTGGATCACGGGCGGCGACGGCGACGGCGACGGCGACGGCGATGGGGTGCGGCCGGGCAGCCCCGGCCCGCCCGCCACCGCCCCTGCCCGGCGCGGGCCCGCGGAGGCGCACGGCTGGTGGGAGGCAAAGCCGCTCTTGACTGAAGAGCGGCTGGTGTCGCCGGGCGCCTGGGCCTGGGCTGCAGATGGGCCGGATCCTCCCGCACCCCAGTGCCCCCGGCTGTAAAGTGGGCACCGTCTGGGGGAGTGCTCCCTGCGACGTATTATAAAAGTCACAGAACCCACAAAGGAGGGAGCGATCGGTTTGTTAGTTGGAAATGACGGGCATATCCAGGGGCGCTGTAAATAGAGAGGAAAGCCCGGGGCCAGCCTGCCAGGCGGGCAGGAGGCAGCCCCCCCCCCCCCCTTCTTGTCAGCGTGAGGACCTTATTTTGAACTTATTCTTCCACTAAGAGCTACCATTTACTGAGCACTAACAATGTGCCAGGCGCTATGGCGAAGCAGTTACATCGTTTGATCTAATTTCCAAAACCCAAGGCCGAAGGTATTAACTCCGTTACACATGGGAAACTCCGGTTAGGAGTCCCTAACCGCCTCTGGTGAGGGGCACAGGACGGCGTTGGAACCGGAGCTGCCGGAGCTGCAGGTGTGGCCCCAGAGGAAATGGTCTGTGGGCAGTAAGGGGGCGTGGGAAGCATAACGGGGCCAGAACAAAATGCTGGCCGTGTTGGGGCGCCACAGCTAGAGGTGTGCCCACGCCCAGGGGCTGCTGCCAAGCTTCTCTCCCCATCCTGGCAAGGCCTCGTGAGGGTCTCCCAAGAGCCCCAAACCTTTCCCACCCCCTGAATGGCTGGGCACCGCCAGACCAAGCACCTCACACAGACTCTGCTCAGATTATGTGCCCGGGCCCCAGGGGAGGGCAGGAGGGCAGCGGTGGGGTCCTGCTGGGTGCGAGCGCGGGACTCCCCATCCTCCCTGGGCGGAGGGGCTTCGGTGTGAGCGCGATGACAGAATGACAGGCCAGTCCAAGAGGAGAGTTGAAAACAGGATTGACGTAACCCTTTATTGCAAATTCTAAAGTAAAAAGATGTACAGTACAAAGTAAAATTGAAATTTCAGACTATAAACTTCCAACCCACTTATACATTCTCATTTCTCAAGCATCTCTGCCATTTCCGCATAAACGGAACAGGGAACAAGTTGAGGCGGTGAGGGGAGGAGATACAGCAAGGGAAAAAAATTAAGTGTTTAGAATAATCACAAACCCCAGAAGCAAGTGAAAGGAAAGATATTTTCTCGACCTGCTGTCCTGGTGATGAGAAGCGGGAGTGGTTGGAGCAGTGCAGTTTAAAATGGCTCTCAGAATAGCAGCATTTATGGTACCATTTCATCTTCCTTAAGTCCAAATAACACTTCGCCCTTCCCTAGTGCCTTTGCCTCTGTATCTCAAAACATTTTACACAACATTTAGTTAAAGCCTCACAACACCCCTGTGAGGTAGGTCAGTATTATTATCCCCATTTTACAGATGGGGAAACTGAGGCACAGAGAGGTTAAGTGACTTGCCCAAGGCCACACAGCGAGCCAGCGGCCGAGCTGGGAATGGAACACAGGAGTTCTGTCCCTTTTCTGGAACCACTGGCCCCGCTCCCCTTTACCTATATACATTCTTCACACACACACAAGTGCACACCCACCCCACCCCACCCCACCCCCCTTAGCCTCTATGTACAGCAAACAGTAGTGGGGGACAAGGGCAGGGGGTGCCTCAGCAGCGTTTAATGGAGGAAATCTTGGTAATCTTAAAAAGGGAATCCAAGAAAGCATAGAGCTAAGCCACAATGCAGACTCTGTGCAAACCTTGGGCCCCTCCCAATCCCGACTTCCTCTTCTCTCCTGCTGTCCCCCTGGCTGGCTAGTTGCAGCCAATTCTTTAGGGGGTGGGGGTACCTGAAAATGAACGAAGCTTTTTGCAAAACTTTGGGCAACATCTGAGAAAAGAAAGAGGCATCGCTACAGAAGATGCCCAGGACTCAAGTCACAAAGTCGTAATCCATGGCAATCTCACCTCCATATTAGGCCTGGAGGCTGGGGACCGGGGGAGGATGGGGACTGACCTACCAGCCATTTCTCTCCAGAGTGGAGCTACTGGAGCAGACTAGAGTGGGCACTTCAGAATCCTCCTGAGAGTGTTTCTGGATCGGGAGACATGGCCTAGAGAGGGATGTCCCCAAAGCAGGGCAGGGTGAGGGCAGCGGAGGGGGGCCCCTCATCCCTGCACAAATGTGAACGAGGCCAGCCCTGGTGCGCTGGTTTATCTGGGGGTGATGGAGGGCAAGGCCCAGCATAGCTAGCAGAGTGGAGGCTGCTGGGCATCGTGCACGCCTGAGCTTGGGGGCACTGGGTTAGATTTTTTTCACAAACTGGTGAAAAAGGCAGAAGGCCAGCCCAGCTGGGCTGGCTGATATCATCCCTGGGGCTCTGCCAGCTGGACTGGTGAGGAAGGGGTTTCGTGGGCCTGTAAGCACCGGCCTGGCCTACGGAGGTGTGAGGCATGCAATGGGCGAATGCAGGGGTGGGGGTGGGGGTGGGCAGGTGTCAGGACCTTGCTTTTCTCTCCAATCTCTACCTCTCAGCCAGAATGTGGCTAGAGACCCTGATCTCTCTCCATTCCTCTCCTTTCCCCAGATGTGCTAAGGTCCCAATTCCCAGACCCCTCCCAGGACTCAAGAATTGGGATAGTCAAGCAACACACACACAGCAAGACAGGCTTCCCTTGTACAGGAAAAAGGGTCGTTTTTATTATGTCTCCTTTTTTGGATGATAGTAGTGATGTACGTTTTGTCATGTCTCATTTAGAGCAGTGGTGGCCCCCATGCATTCACTAATACACTAATCTTCACTATTGGTCTTGCACAAGTTTACGTTGGTTGCGGCAGAAAATAAAAGAGCTCTGGGCACTGTTGTTCCAGGGGCTTTGATTGGGAGTTTCTATTTAACTCTCCCAGGTCAACTTCTGGTGCCAAGAGAGGCCCATTCGGCGAGGGTGGGAGTTGGACATGCCGACCCCCGTTTGTCCCTGCTCTCGCCCTCTGCTTTCGATTGTGGAGTCTCCTCATTGCGAGTAACAAAGAGATCAAGGAAAGAGGGGGAAGGTGTTTTTCCACACAAACCAGCAACCGTGTCCGCTGCCGCTCAGTGGCTTTGGCTCTGCATTTTAAATGAACAGCATCACACACGTCTTTTTGCTTTTTGTCCTTTTTTAAAGGTGGATTGTGGAGTATAAATACTGCACCAAGGACCTGGCTACAAAAAATAAATATTTATATTGTATTTATATATCTATATATATATATATGTGCAGTGATACTGTGGCTGCTGCTGCTTTTTGATTGGCTTCGTTAATATTTGGCAAAGCGTTGCCGCTTACCCACTCAGTGAAGACGTACAGAAACGTCACCACTGATTCTCTCGGTTCAATGCCTGTTAACTGCGGGTGTAAACTGCTGGTGATGGTGTCATTTACTACCAAAGAAGTGTGGAGCAGGGCAGGTGAGTGAGTGAGAGTGGTGGGTGGGTGGAGGGACGGAGGGGAGGAAAAAGATGGTGGGAAAAATCTGAAGAAAAAAAAAGTGAAACCTCAAATAGAGTGGTGGTGGCGTCTTTCCTGTGAAGCTGGCTGATGGGTGTCAGATACCAAGGCCCGCGTGTGCCTGAGGAGATAGCCTGCTGGGCTGGGATCAGGTCTGGGGGGAGGGAAAGGGTCAGATATCAGAAAAGACTCATGAATATGTTCTAATAGCTTAACGGTATCGTTAGCACGAGCACTTGGGGTAGCGAGTGGGACCTTATAGCTCTCTTGCCCATCTCAATCCTAAGAAACAGTTATGAAGTTTAGCCAAATCTTGCATAGAAGTGGTTAGAATTTATTGCACATTGGAACAAAAATATATATTTGTGTTGTTTTGGAAAAGACCATTAGCAATAAAAAATTTTTTTGTCTGTCTGTCTGGTTTGGGGATGTACATTGGCTGACAGCATCTAAGTTCTAAGAAAGAAAGGAAAGTATAAAAAATAAAAATAAACATGACAATGGCATAAGCCAGAAGCCATTTCCTATTTAGTACGTTAATAATTTTGTATTTACAAAAAGGCATGCCAATAAAATAAAATGATATATTACAGTATTTATAATTCTCTTAAAAAGAATAACCACACACGTCAGCTTCTGTTTTGTGCTGTTTACGATGTAACCTGTACACGATGCTATGCATTCATCCTAGCGGTTAGCAGGGTCACCTAAAGAGATGCCTTTTCAACCTCGTGTTGGGCGTAGTGCGAAAGTTCCACCGTGGTGCCACAGAAGCAGGCTTACGAGAGCTGGCCCGCATCGAATGGTCCAGCAGGACAGAAAGCTCTGCTTCCCGACTCGCTGTGGTTTGTTCTACGCAAAACTAGTCAGGTGGACATACATCCAAAGTGCGTCTACTGCAAGGCAGATTGGTGTGTCTGATTATGGGTTCTTTCCCTCCCCTCTGTTATAAGGTTCAGGGAAAATTCATTTTGATTTGGTTAGCAAGCGAAAGTCTCTCCTCATTCTTTGTATAGACTTCCTGACACATTCAACTGCAGCGTCTTGGCTTTAAAATCTAGTCATCAGACAAGAAACCCCTGGGCTACTAAAAACTGTCTTCCCTAAAGCAGGAGATGGAATGAGAGAGAGGACGCTCCCCCCAAAAGCCATTCTCCAATGGCAATGAGCAGGTTGCTAAGCAGACAGCAAAACTGGCTGGAAGGGAATGCGCTGGGGGAAGCTGGAACATTTTAAGAATAAATAAGTTGTTTTCTCGTGAGAATCAGTGCAATAAAGAAACCAAGTGGGCTTGGTTCAGAGGAGGCGCCATCACTACCTCAGGTCCCACCAGTGATGAGTTATTCTAACAGTACGTGAAGAAACTGCAGCCATAGCCCCAGTGCTGCTGCCCTCACCCACCTCTGTGGGCAAGGGAAGCCCTGCTCGGTGGAAAATGTGAGGGAGGTGAGAGGGATCATGCAGTGTGTGAGCTTGGGACAACCCCTCTGCAGAAGGGAGGCCTGTTCAGACCGTCTGAACCCCTCTCCATGTGGACCCGAGCCCAGAGGAAGCCACATGCAGAAGGGCGTGATACCAGATGAAGTGAGCACCCCTTCACCCCCAACGAAAGGTGTTGTAAGTTCCCCAAGTTACCCCCTAGAGATAACATACTACTCTGAATAGCATTTTTACCTCTATCCCAAATAAGTGTCAGTTCTCCAGATGAACTTTTGATTTTTGTGTTTAGCCCTAGGATTTGGTTTTACAGTGACATTATTAATACAAGCCATTTGAGATCAAAATTTCCCCACGTACGGGACACAGAGCAGCATTAAACAGTTCATCTTTCAAAATGTGCAACAATGGCTGTAAGAGATGTCTGTTAAACATATACACACACGGATCCATCTGCTTGTTGGATTGGGTTTGTTTTTGTTGGACGTGGTCAATTGGTTGGTTATGTTTCCCTATCAGGTGTATGAAAGGCTTCTAAGAATTCATAAAGAATTATGGTGGGTATGGAACTCTTACCATTTTTTTTCCCAAATACAGTGAACGGTGCAGGGCTGGGTCCTGTTGGAAGGCTGACCCAGTGCAGGGGACAGGATGAGCAGCGTCCTGTGGTGTATGGTTCTCATGCATGACTTCTGATCACGGCATGCCATCATGCAAATCATTTCCACGCATTGAACGAGCACAATGTTTGGAATCGGCCTGAGCAAGTCCTCCTCAGCCTGAAGAAACCTGATTGTTTGCCCCCACCCATCTCCAAACCACGTGCAGCCCATGTGGAGAAGATGCGGTTTATGTCAAAGAAACTGACAATTAAATGACATGGGCTACATGTGAGTGTGAGTGTGAGTGTGAGTGTGAGTGTGTGTGTGTGTGTGTGTTTTCTTTTGCTGCGTAGCTTAACTAATGGAGGAATGCAAATATAGTTTGCATGAACAAACGAACTTTTTAAAGTGATGCTTTCTGCTTCTGAGAATCAACAAAATGAAAAAATAAGATCCATGTGGCTGCAAGGGAAATATGCTGGTCCCGGCAGCCTCTCCTCTGTTTTTGTGTCCTGTTTAGTTTTGTCCTAAGTTGCATTGACTGATGTGGAACATGCAGTAACCACCTGCCCAAGCGTTAGAAAATCTGCGAGTCGGGGGGCAGGGTCCTTTGCCCTGGGCAGGTCACTGCTCAAGATGCAACCATGTGACATGGTAAGCAGACTACGTTTGGTATAGATCGTCAGGGTAAAGTGTCTCCATAGCTGTTCTGCACTGATAATATTCAGGAAGTTTGTAAACAATCTTTCACTTGCGCATTTTAAGTCTGTACAATATTAAATTTTCGCTTTCCTCTAACACTTGGATTCTCTGGCCTCTTTCTGTCTTTTGGCTCTTTCCCTTCTTCCTTCCTCTGCCCGCTGCTGTTTCTCCTTCTCAGGTTTAGTCACACTGTCATAGGATGGGAGGGAGGCGGTAGACGGGGTGCTCTCCTTCTTCTCCGGGTGTGTGCCTCCGTTCTCCAGCTTGTTGGAAGCTGTCTTTTTGCAAATGAAGCCCCGCCTTGCTAAATGTCCCCGGTAGGCGCGCTGCAGGACCACGGCCGACACCTCCTCCTGCTTGCGCCGCAGTGTGGTCGTGATCGGCTCGTAAGACACTTTGGAAGGATTGGACGCCACGAACCGCTCCTCCATCTGCTGTCGAAGGATGTCCAGCTCCCCGCTGTCTCCCAGGACCCGCTTGGTGAAGGCAAAAAGGATGTCCAAGCAGTGGATGCGGTCCCCGCTGACCATGGGCAGATCCATGGCAATGAGCTCAATGGTGTTGGGCTTGGGCACTCGCAGAGGATGCTCCAAGGCATCTGCGAAGTCTGCCAGCTTACAGTACTCGATGAACTGCGTGGCGTCGGGGTCGAACTTCTCCCAGATCTCGTAGAAGGTCTCAAAGTCGTCCTCACTCAGAGGGTCTGCACTTTCCTCGGTGGCTACACTGAAGTTCTCCAAGATGATGGCAATGTACATGTTCACAACAATTAGGAAGGAGATGATGATGTAGCTTACGAAGAAGAAGATGCCCACTGAGGGGTTCCCGCAGTCTCCCTTAAAGCCACTCCCGGGGTGCTCCTTGTCCAGACTGCAGTCAGGCGGGCGGTTGAGAATGGGCAGCAGCAGGCCATCCCACCCAGCGGAGGTTGTGATCTGGAACAGGCAGATCATGCTATTGCCAAACGTCTCAAAGTTGAACATGTCATCAATGCCAGCCTCGTGCTTCACATACGCAAAATTGGACATCCCAAAGATGGAGAAGATGAACATGACCAAGAAGAGCAGAAGGCCAATGTTGAACAGAGCAGGCAAGGACATCATTAAGGCAAAGAGCAGGGTCCGAATCCCTTTGGCGCCTTTGATCAGACGCAAGATGCGCCCAATACGGGCCAATCGGATGACTCGGAATAGGGTTGGGGAAACAAAGTATTTCTCAATTATATCCGCCAGGAACATTCCTAAGAAGAGGAATAGAAGAAGATATGTTACTGGGGTTGGAGACATCCTTTCTCTTTACTGTGTCACATGGTATAATGAAACCCTTAAGTTCAAAGGACTTTATAGAATAACTAACTGCCTTACTATTCAATCTGAACTATCATGATAAAAAAGAAAATCACATGTTTCAAAGATATAAAAAAAGATAAAACAATAAAATAGACACCCATGTAGGTAACACCCAGATTTAAGAGACGCTAGCATTTCACCAGGTTGCTTCTTCTTCATTCCCAGAAGCAACCACAGTCCTGAACACAGTGTGTATCACTGCGGTGCCATTATGATTTTGGTATGTATGGATCCATAAGTAATATATAAATAGCATTTTACATGCTTAAGGAATTAAAATATATCTCTTTTTAGATCAAATCTTTTTAGATTTCTATCTTGCTTTTAGATTTAACATTGTGAAATCTGGTATTAAAATAATTTTAGATTATTCATGATAATGGTTGAAAATCATGACTAGGTCCTCATTTGTCTGGTTTCCCACTCAAGGATAATTAGTTATTTTCAAATTTGTGCACGTATGGCTTCCTGAGGTGCTATCAGTTCTTTTCCAAAATGCTGTCAAATTCCCATGTCCACACACAGCAATGAGAGGCCCCGCTCCGCCCTGTGGCTCTGCTCCCTTTGGCTGTGATGTCTGAGTTATTCTGGTGATGCCGCCCATTTTCAGGGTACCTTCTTCCTGGCTCTGAAAAGACATTTTGGTTTCTCATCGCCCCATGTCCATACCCCAAAGAATGAGTCTAGAAAACTAAAGAGACCACTCGCGAGTGGCTTTTAACTCAGCCTCTAAATTTTGAAACAAGTACGGGTAGATAAAAAGGTCGAGACATTAGTAGGAAATAACAGTAGATGGTGAAAATGTACACACCAGAGGGCTGTGTTCTATCCACACTCAGCCAGCGGCCCACCTCCACCAGACCACTTGCCTTAAAGCTACAGAGCAATAATGGGAGCCCCACAAGGGCCACAGAAGGAAGAGCAGATGGAAAGGATGGGAACCTGCAGGGAAGACAAAAGTGTGGTCTCCTCCTTCGGTGCCTTCTGCTGTCGAGGCCCCAGTGAGACAACACGGGCTTCAACCGACATGAGGGACTGACTTTAAGTTAAAATATGTCTTTCAACCATAAGGATTCATAAACATTGGGTGACGATCAGCAGAAGGCGGTGGACTCCCCTTACCTGAAGGTTTTAAGGTAGGTAAGACTCTCAGGAAAGGACAAGAGGCAGGAAGTTCAAAGTAGGCCAGGTAACCTCTTGGGGTTTCATCTGGAGCTAGAATTCCATGGGTGTTTGAACTTTTAAGAAAACCTCTACCTCATCCAGGCCCCAAATCGCTATTCCGCTCTCTTCCTTTCACTTCTCAATGAAGCCATAACCAGTGGCCATAAGAAGTCAGGTAACTTGCATTGCATGTATGGTGGCCAAGTAAGGCTTCAGAGAGAAGATGCCTGAGTGATGTTTTGTCGGATGAATGTCTATTTGTCCCCAGAGAATAGGAGAGAGATGGGGCAAACAGCAACCCAGGCAGCAGGAACACCATTTACGGGGCCTTTCAGGAGGTTCCAGGGCTAGTTTCACCCCAGATCCTCTTTAAAAAGATAATTTCTGCCAAAACCGGTTTGGCTCAGTGGATAGAGCGTCGGCCTGCGGACTGAGGGGTCCCGGGTTTGATTCCGGTCGAGGGCATGTACCTGGGTTGCGGGCACATCCCCAGTGGGAGATGTGCAGGAGGCGGCTGATCGATGTTTCTCTCTCATCGATGTTTCTCACTCTCTATCTCTCTCCCTTCCTCTCTGTGAAGAGTCGGTAAAATATATTTAAAAAAAAAAAAAAAAAGATAATTTCTATACTTTCATTTCTGAGCAAATTAATGATATCTAATAGAAACTCCAATCATTAAAATCTATTTTTGAGAGCAGGGGGCACGGTCTGGTCTGCGGGTTTTCTGTCCCACTCAGTGATGGGGGGGCAGAAAAGGGTTGGGCACAGTGGAAAGGGCAGCACTGTTCAACGTGTGCTCGGGGGAGGCTGAGAGTGTGGGCCTGAGGCCGGGCGCTGGGCTTGAATCCCGTTTGCTCACTTACGAGTCCCATGTCTCAGCAGCTGCTCTGTGCTTGCTGATACTTACAGGGCTGTTGGACGGGCTATAAATTAAAACATGCAAAGCACTTGGAATGGTGATCAGCACATACTAATTCCACTAAAATGTAAGGTATCATTATTATAACTTGAAAAAGATGTTGTGATCAAAGAAAAGTGGGATGGTGTATTAAACAAGTCTTTACTGCAGGACTTCCAGGAGCCTTCTAGAGCAGCGATGGCGAACCTTTTGAGCTCGGCGTGTCAGCATTTTGAAAAACCCTAACTTAACTCTGGTGCCGTGTCACATATAGAAATTTTTTGATATTTGCAACCATAGTAAAACAAAGATTAATATTTTTGGTATTTATTTTATATGTTTAAATGCCATTTAACAAAGAAAAATCAACCAAAAAAAATGAGTTCGCGTGTCACCTCTGACACGCGTGTCATAGGTTCGCCATCACTGCTCTAGAGACTGCTGTGCTCTGTGACCCTCACCAGGGAAACTCACTGTACAGTGTTGCCCAAAGTAATTTCATCATGGGATCCTTTTATTGGGGAAGAGATGGATGATGGGATTAGTGTTCCATGTAGCAACACATATTTGGACATGCTGCCCCTGAGGACAGAAACTAGAAAGTGGCCCAGGCCCAGGTGAGTGCCGCGTCACTAAACCAGCCTGGCCACCAGAGCTCTGGAACTGGTCCCCAGGGGGCTCGGGCACTCTCTCTCTGCTAGCCTGTCAGTCAGACCCACCGAGGCAGTGTTTCACCATTCAGGATGCCTTTTAAGAAGGCAAGGAATGGTTCTGAGAGGGCAAGCAATGGGACAGCATTTCCTCTGTCTGCCAGAACAGCACCCCTTCAACCTTTAGGTGAAGCAAAATGCCACACAGTTGCTGTTAAAACACCAACCTGAGTTCTGCTTCTGCTGCCTCTGAGCTGAGTGACCTTCATGTCTTTACAGTGAAGGTAATAAAATGGCCCGCTTCCTGGGCTGTCATAAGGTGACACATGGGCTTAAGCGAAGAGCGTGACCGGCCTGCACCCCAGACCTGCGTAACTCGTTGCTCTCCCAGGAATCTTGTCCTCAAGGCCAGTCAGATGCCCATCTCCCTTCCCGCCTGCCCCACTCACCCACAATGGAGAGGATGACGACCACGAAGTCGAAGATGTTCCAGCCAATGGTGAAGTAGTAGTGCCTCAGGGCAAACATTTTGAGCACACACTCACAGGTGAAGAAGATGACGAAGACCAGGTTAATCCAGTAGAGGATGTTCTCCATCTGCTTGCTCTGAGTGTCTGTCTCCACCATCATTGTCACCATGTTAAGGCAGATGAGCATCATGATAACAATGTCAAAGGCTTGTTGAGTGACAAAATCAAAGACGATACCTTGGATTTTGTTCTGGGGTGGGGAGAAGGGGAAGAAAGAAACGAAGGATTCATGAAAGCCTTTCTAAGCAGGCTGTGGTTGCCATCCTGTTGATCAGAGTGCGCTGTTTCTTTATATAATACCAGCCAGCTCGATCCTGCTGCTCTCTCAGGGGAGCAGGAACATGGGCAGACCCCAACATCAGTGTCACTTCACCTAGAGATTTCGAAATTGCCGCTCTTTTCTTTTTTTTTAGAATTTGGTGAGGCGAGTATGCCAGGTGTGGCGGTGAGTAGGGAAAATACTCTGGAACTCCCACTCTTGATTAAAACAAAGTAGCTCTACTATTATGTTTACAAAAGGAGTTGCCAGGAAAGCTTCTATTTTAAGAGTTCTGCTGGGTGTGTGTGTGTGTTACTTTAAATGCAAGTTACAGAAGAAGGAACTTTGAACCTGGTCTTTGGGGGCCACGGGGCATCAGGAGCCTCTGCTCTGAAGCAAGAGGACAACCACCAACAGAGGGTAAAGCAGAATCCCAGGCGCCAAATCTGCTTTACAGAAGGCTCAGTTCAAGGAGGAGACCAGGACGCCAGGCTCTCCTAGCTTCACTCTCTTCTGCTCCCACAAATACCCGGAAGCACTATGTTAGCTTCTAGGCACAAGGCTGACCTGTGGGGTAGAGTGTTGAGGAAATGATGGCTAAACCTATCTCGGACTGATAGGAAAGACATCAGTGTTCATTCCTCCGTCCTCTGTGAGTTTTTAGCTGCCTCTTAAACATTTCTCTGGCAGGGCCAGAGCCAATGTGGTTAACATGCCAATTTCCTGCTGCTGCCCAAGGAAGCCCAGAGGCAAGGTCAAGCTCACATGTAAAAGCCACCCCACACCTTCATCCCTGTCCTTGTGCCATTCTCCTCAGGTCTTCTGGATGCGGTGAGCAGGAGACGATGCGAGGGCACAGGCAGCCCATCACTCACCCCTTTCCTTCCTCCGAAGTAACCCTACCGGTGTCTGCTTCCATACGGGGCCTCACTGCCCGGGGCCTGCACAGTGCACTCACCAGGGGGCGGGGAATGGGTTTCTGTGGCTTCTTCGAACCCAGCTTTTTCATGGCGTTGTAGTACTTCTTCTGTTCCTCAGTCATGAAGATGTCCTGACCTCCAAAGTAAAGGAGGGAAGAGAGAAGCAGCGATTACAACCGGTTCTCAAGGGTTACGGCTTTGGAACCCAAGGTTCAAAATTGGGAACTGAGGGACACTTATCCCCTTTCCTCTCCCAAGGTCAGTTCAGCTAATGGTTGTCCCAGAGTGAGGCAGACCTGGGACAACCACTGTAATTCAAAGAGACACCTGCCTTTGTTTCAGCTTGGGTTTCCTGAGCTCTGCCAGGAAGGAAGGAAATGAACGGCCCAATTACAGACTCTCAGGGAAGGCTAACCTTGAGAGCAATGGCTTTGAAGATAGTCACATCTCAGGATTCCTAATTTTTTTTGGGGGGGGGGCGGGGGGGGGTGCTGCTTTCTTGACAAAATTCGAGGGAAAAGACATTTTAAAATAAAAGGATTTTCAAGTCCTGGCTAATGGCCCATTTATTTCTAACAATATTAAAAATATAGAAATTCTGATGCAAGAAAACAATCTGGGGCGCTCCTTGGAGTGGGTTGGGATAGACTTGATTTATAAAATGAGTAACAAGTAATCTTTTCAATTTGCTTTGGAAAATTGTTAACCATCTGGGACAAGTAAGGAAGTGAATTTTCTAAGGATGGCCTCTCAATCCCAATTTGCTAGTAGTAGTACCCAGGGATTAATGTGGACAGTTACAAGTCCAGACAATTTCTACTTCTCACTGTAGCTATTCATTTGCTTCCCTTTTCACTCCTGTCACTAGACCAGTGATGGCGAACCTATGACACGCGTGTCAGAGGTGACACGCGAACTCATTTTTTTTGGTTGATTTTTCTTTGTTAAATGGCATTTAAACATATAAAATAAATATCAAAAATATTAATCTTTGTTTTACTATGGTTGCAAATATCAAAAAATTTCTATATGTGACACGACACCAGAGTTAAGTTAGGGTTTTTCAAAATGCTGACACGCCGAGCTCAAAAGGTTCGCCATCACTGCACTAGACCCTCTCCTACCCTACTTCCCTCTGGTAGGAGACCACAACCAGTAAAAGGTCTCAAGAATAAGACTGCTAGTAACTGTGGTAAGCCACACACTGAAATCCAGGCCTCAACAGGAAGGGCTGGTTGGGGCTATTGTGCAGTGGGGCAAGTGCCACAGTGACGTGACAGTATGGATTTTAGAGGAAGAAAGGTGCTCCCTCTCTCGAGATAGGGTCAGAGACACAGAGAGCTACGCTCTCATCTGGGTGGACCTCTGACCGCTGGCAAGGAGGGGAGGAGACCTATCTTTTTCTTTTGTTGATTGAAGTTATCAATGATGACACCAATGAACAGGTTCAGGGTGAAGAAGGAGCCGAAGATGATGAAGATGACAAAGTAGATGTACATGTAGATGTTGTCCTCATACTTAGGCTGCTCTTCAGGCTGTCAAAGGACAGGAGAGAAAGGAAGAGAGTCAGCTCCTCACCTGGGGACCAGGTGGGCAGTTCTGACCTCCCACGGACATCAGCCATAACTGACCACTCGAGCTGCTGAACAAGCTGGGAAGGGGGAGCCCTAGGTTCTCTGTCTCCTTCACCGTGGAGGCCCTGCCTCAGAAGACATTGTTCCTGCCATGGCTTAGGTCAGCGGTTCTCAACCTGTGGGTCACGACCCCTTTGAGGGTCGAACGACCCTTTCACAGGGGTCGCCTAAGACCATCGGACAACACACATATAATTACATATTGTTTTTGTGATTAATCACTATGCTTTAATTATGTTCAATTTGTAACAATGAAATTGGGGGTCACCACAACATGAGGAACTGTATTAAAGGGTAGCGGCATTAGGAAGGTTGAGAACCACTGACTTAGGTGGAGAATATGCAAATCATGAGGTGAGAGGCTGTCTGCTAGGAGCCACACTTATTTCAAAGCAGCACTGAGGAGCAGACAGCCCCACTGGGCAGGCAGCCTGGTCGTCTGGAGTCAGCATAAGAGAGTGATGACTTACTGAGAGGAGCCAAGTGTCCTATAATCAATAAAACAAGCAATAAAGGTTCCAACCCCCCCTCTCTTTCCTGATGAGATCCACCATGCTGCTCCCGTCCTAGCATCTAGGAAGGTTGTGGTTTCATCAGGTACATCCTTACCTTTCGGGAATCTACAGCTGCGTACATGATGTCCATCCAGCCTTTGAAGGTTGCCTGGCAAACAGAGTCAGTCATTAGACTGTGCCTGTGAGGGGGTGGGTGGGAGCCTAAGCAGTGGTCCAAGAGGTCAGGCTTAGGTTCAGTGAGAACACAAAAAGGGAGACTGAGTGTAGCCTCACGTGGACATACACCTTTTCTGTTTATTAATACACGTCCCAAGGGAGCTTTGTCTACGTCCCTTAAAATAACATCAAAGTTTGGCAGAGAAACATGTTGACAATGGTAACTGGATCAATAGTTTTACAAAAGGTCTTAAAAGTGGGCCTGAGAAGGTTGCCTAAAGCTGGGGGAAACTCATATTCATGAATGAATAGCATGAATCTGCTGAGGGTACTTAGAACTTGGAGGAATCATTTTTTAAAAGGTGTTAAACAAGCAATTGGCTCTGGAAAATTCATAGCTGCATTAAAAAATACAACAAAAAAACCTAAGTCAGAACTACTCCTTTACCAATACGTACATGTATAGCCTATGGTAGTGGCAATACTGGCTTCACCCTAGGCAGCCCCTTCCCAGTTCTGTTTCTCAATCTAGTATACCTAGCCTGATTTTGCAAACAAATATGGGTGACCAACTACAATTCTCCATGTTTCACTCACATTCTATGTATGTTTTATTTACTTAACCAGATTCTATGTTTTTTTCAGGGTGTGGGCAGCTCTTTATTCGTTTTATGGCTCTAGCAGTGCCAAGCACAGCACCTGGCATGTGGTGGGGACAGTGGAACTAATGTTGGACTGGCTGGTGGATGTGCATTGGTCTCCTGGAGCTGCTCCAATTAAAATTCAATTTGCGGGTACAATTTCTTGAACTGGGATAGAACAATGAGAGTACTTTGGAATGAAATGAACTACTGCTCATCCCCTTAACGCTGCCTCCTACTACCAGTTAGCAGTAAGTGCTTAATATTTAAGACTGTGTTGAGAGCTTCACCTGCGTAATAGCATTTAATACACCCAACAACTATATGATGTAGACAGTTGTACTAGTAACAAAATACATAATTGCAAATACCATTATTAAGCACGACTATATGCCAGGCACTGTGGTAAGAAATTTGAGTAAATTATCATGAATCTTCCTGACAACCATACATGGTATTATTATCCACATTTAATAGAGGAAGAAACTGACTCAGAGAGGTTAGGTAATTGTCCAAGATGACATATCCAATAAATGAGTGTGGCTCAAACCTACATCAGTCTGACTCCAAAGCCTAGGAACTTTCACTGCCTCACACAGTCCTATAAAACATCCCAAAAGCTGGTAAGAGGAAGAGGAGGCTAGGCATAATGGAATGTTACCTGATTACAATAAACCCTTCCTCACTGTGATACTCTGAGACCTTCCTCTGGGGCTGACCTGAGTGGCAGCAACATAGCACCACCACGTTCTTTCCCTTAACTTCAGTGCAGGCGTTACTCCACCCAACTGCCCTCACTTTTGTTTGTTTATCTATGCACTCATCTTCATTTTTTCCCCCTTTCTCTTTAGCTACACACTTGCACTGGAGAAAGAAGGCGATTGCTCTGCAACTTTATTATGCCGCAGGAACCGCTGTTCGTTGCTGATCAAGAGCTCCTTGGAGTGGTCAGAGTACGCGGGGAAAGTGTCTCCCTGGAACTAGGTTGAGAAATGACCCAGTGCCAGGTGACCTATTAAGAATCATCTTGATTCTGGAAGCGGGGTTTGGGGGGGGCGGTTTGGGGGGGAGAACCACAGAAGATTTCTGCTACCCACCTGAACTTCATAGGACAGAAAAAATAACAACACTTACCACCTGAAGAAGCGCCAGGTATCCTGCCCCAACGTTGTCGAAGTTGATCTTCACGTTCTTCCATCTGATTTCTGTATTGTTCCCCTCCATGAGCTTTTCACAATCAGTTTTATTGTTGACAATTTCAATTTCAAATCGTTCTTCAGAAGTCTCATTAAAGCAGTAGTGGTACTTTCCCGCAAATAGGTTAACTCCCATGATGCTGAAAATCAGCCAGAAGATGAGACACACCAGCAGCACATTCATGATGGAGGGGATGGCGCCCACCAAGGCATTCACCACCACCTGCATTGGAAGGGGGAGGTTGCTGAGTGGGGGAGTAGTACGGGCAAACACACTTTTTTTTTGATTTCCAGGAGGGGAATGACATTGTGTGGCTTGTGCTGGCTACAGAAGCATCATGTCCCTTTTGAAATTAGGGTAACTGGAAGAGGTCCAGAAGTAGGACCAAAATTTTCTAAATCGATGAAATATATTTGGAAGAATTCTAATAAATTACATATTTATTTCATCTAACACAAATCCCCTGCCCATGTTGACCTAGTCTTCCCTCCTAGGTATCAACCTGGACCAAAAACATTATTTTAGTCCAACCTCCCTCTCATAAAACATGCCCCAAGGGAAAATCTGACAGATCTCAAGCTCACAGGTTGCCTTTCAACAGACATTCCCCCTCTGCAAAACAAGTGCGACTGTTTAAAAATCACAGAGAATCACCCTTTAGGGTTAGCAGTGAGTCAGTCAACGGTACATAAAGTCTCTTCTATGACTATGCAAGGCCAGTTATCTTAACGTCAGGCAACAGCTGAGCATGCATATTTTGCAGGCTCAAGAAAAAAAAAAAAAAAGCTATATTCCCTCTACCAAACAGTATACAATAAAATCTGCACAGATGTGTTTTTCATACATGATTCCTTTTTCTTCCTCAGCTTCTTCTTCCTGATTTTGTAGGTTCCTGGATCTAAGTCACCCCTTGCTTGGCTAACACTGACGTCTCCGCTCAATCCAAAGCTTGACTGGACTCTTCACATAGGATTGGCAAGTTTTTTTGGGGGAAAGTTTTTGGTTAGATCACCGCTCTTAAAACCCCAAACTGGCATCTTGTTAAAAATCACTGACTACAGTAGGCTGAGAAATGAGAAAAAAAAGTAAAGGGGGGAAAAATCCCCTCAGGAATCTAAGTTTCTGGGTTGTTTTAACTTTGATTTTGCTTCACACTGTACGTGAAGGTAGCTAGACAAGGTCCACTGTGGCAACAGTTTTCACCTAAGGAGCTGAGTGCTTATAAAAACAGCATTTCAGACGGTGAGACAAAGGCAAGGCTGGCGTTCATTTCTGCCCTGATTCTTACTTGCTGTGGTCCCAAGTGGGGCTGCCAAGGCCCAGAAAGGGGACTCTGAAATGGGAAGAATGCATCTTCCTTTTGCTGGTATTCTAGGAGAATCAGTGGAGCTAAAATGAAGACAATGGACATAAGCGAAGTCTTCCAATGTTTTGTTAGAAGGAGGGGACAACTGTCACCATGACCCTGCAGCTTTCGGTGCAGAGAGGAGACAGCTCAGGCTGCCAACTGGCACTGCACCCAAAGGGCCGAAAGCACGATGCCCCAGCGGGAACACCGGGCAGCTCTGGGCTCTAACCAGAGCCCGGCGTGGGTCCAGGTTTTCCTTATATCCCGCTTTTGTCTTAGGTTGCGTGTCACTCATTGGAACACATGGCTGAGAAGCAATGTCTGTTCTGACCTATATAAAAAAGGCAATGACATTCTGCGAAGGATCCCTCTTCCTCAGATTAAAATACTAGTTTTGTGTTTCTCCAAATCACACATGAAGGCCTTTAGACTGAGAGGCAGTTATTTCTTAATTCTCAGACCAAGAAATCTCTTCAAGATCTAACAGCTCTGTCATTCGTATAAAATCATTGTGTTTCAACCATTTATCACATGGAGCAAGGAAAGCCAGAATATCTGAAATATGAAAAACCCTCAGTGCTATTTTGGAGACTGATATTCATATTTATTTACTTGTGACCACATTTGTCAGGTGATCAGATCTGAATTTTACCTCCTCGCTTACAGTTGCTCACCCTTTGGTGGGAGCACCAGAAAGCAACGAGATGTGCTCAAGAACAGGCACAAGGAGGGGATCCACAACAGGAATAATCATTTCTCAAACAACAAGAGGTTATGCAGATTCAAAAGCGAGGTCTCTGTGACAGCGTCTGCCGCAGAGCTTAGGTGAGAGATCACAACCTTCTACTGGATCCTCTCAGGTAGGCCACAGGGAAGAAGGCTCCCAAAGATCTGAAACCTAGAAATAGTGTTTTTAAAATCTCAATTCAGAATCAACCTCCTCTGGGAACTCTCCTATTGTAATCCAGCCTAACCTGTCCAACATAGTGTCTTTGTGTTACAGCTGAATATGGTGTAATATTAACAGCAGGAAAGGATAATTAGCTAACTGACTAAGTGATCTTTTCACACTTTTATACTCAAAGATTGATCAAAGGAATCAATACACAGAACTATTTACTGAGCCTTGTTCTCAGACATGTGTAACATAAAAATCCTATGAAATCCAATGTACTTATAAGGTAAACATATTTTCATTTATTAATCATAACCAAAGAGAAACTTCTTACCTTAGTTTTATGAATCAAATAGTAAACAGAGCTGATGAAATTTACTAATAATTCTTTCTGGCTATAAACAGTAGCTGGTGAGCTGCGATATGTTAAACAGAAGTTGTTTAATTGTGCTCCGTATATAATTGTGCTGATATTCTCAGCAAACAAAGGGTAAGAAACCATGCTTTGCTATTTTGAACTCTCACGCTATGGATGGGTTATAAATGCGAATTCAAGTGTCCATGGATAGTCTCTTAATAAACTGAACCTTCTCTTCTGCTCTCTAATAATTCTCAAGAAATTCATTATTTTTTAAAAACGAGGTATAGAAGTATTACTCAAAGCTAGGTTCTAACAATCTATAAAAAGCTACTGTTTTCAGTGAAAGTTTATACTTAACAATTGATACAAATTTCATATAATTAATGATAAAATGCCAATGAATATCAAATTTTACAGCATTTTTGTCATCTCTATGGCTAGAATATTACTGCTCAATTAAACACTATAAAATATGTCAAATAGCTTCTAATATCTGGCAGAGGGAACATGGCTTTAATGGACCACTATGTACTGACAATCAACAAAAATGCATGCATGTTTCATAGCATTACTCCTAAATGCCCTCAAATATGTAATAGCACAGCAACACCTTAAATGAAGATTACTATGGAGGAGAGAAAAGCAAAGAACTACATCAAGGATTACTTTTCCAATAGCATGAGTGTTTCAGTTTTCTGGTCTTTGGTTTGAGGAAGGAGAGAGGAAGAGGCTGAGGTCAGTGTCCAGGCCCGGCTAGGGCAGTTCGTCCCCCTCCAGTGACGCTCTGAGCCTGTCCTCGGAGCAGCACAGTGACAGTTGAGCCCATCTGCATTGCTAGTATTTGGTTCTCGCAAAGTTCTTAGTTAACATTTTCTAAGGGTAATCTCTCAAGTGTGGGTAGACACAAGAGCCCAAAGCAAGGAATTAAGGACATATGCCCCCATAGAAAAATAACACATAAACTATAAATTCCGGCAAATTCAATATTTTTCCTTGCAGTTATTCTTCCACAACAGAGGAATGGACCCGAGCCCTCTCCTCCTGCCCAGCCAGAGCTGTTGGCTGGAGTCAACCAAATGAGGTGACACTCCTAAACCAGAGCTTCCTTAGCTCTACGTTTCTATACTGTTTGAAATCCTAGCTTTGGGTTCACTTGTTCCTGCCCATGTTTGAGAAAACCTTGATATACAAGCTCCTCTTTCCAATGCTTTTCCAATAAAGCTTTCTACTGCTCTGACCATCCATTCTGGACCTCTGGCCTCTTAAAGGTCCTAGAAGTTTTGGGGCAGTGGCAACTGCGAGTCCAGGAAAGGGGAGGAAGGGAAGGGCTAAAAGGAGGAGTGTGGCCACCAAAAGGGCTCCGTGTCTGGATTATTCAAATAATTTCCTCCTGAGCAAGCCGGCACCAGCTTGTTTCTGCCACATAATGAGCATCTAGACTGAGAAAGTTAGTAGCAAGTATCAGCTGGGCATTTTTTCCTTGGGCTTTCTTCCGGTAACCAGTCTCATTTTAGGAGACCCAGGATCACTGTGGGGAATGTAGAGGCTCCCAGGCTACTGGGCTTGGGTACAATGTTGCAAATATTGTCTTTAAGGGATTTTTTTTTTTTTTAAATCCTCAGTTTTTTAGTCACCAAAATGAATAACAAACTCTTTAACAAAAAATTAGTATGATTTATTTAAAATATTTAACTAACCCCTTCTGATAAAAGTGGGAACGCGGGGGAGGAGGGAAGAGCATTTTAATCCCAGTTTCAATGACGCCACGGCCACCGAAAATACCCAGCCCTCGGCAGTAGCCTCTCTCCCTACATTTAGCCTGAGCAGCACCACGACCTTATCACACATCCTGAAGCCTCTCTCATCTACGGGAGAAAGACCAAGAATCCCGAGTTTTGTTTTGCTTTTCAAGTTAAAATAGATTTACGCTGCTGGGGACTGGCCTTCCTGCAGATGGCTTTGGGTGGGTTGCAGAAAGCTGGTGTTTAGTAAACCAAACTGTGACTGTGCTACAGAAAGAAGCACAAATTTGTTGCAAAAAGCATTTGTGTGAATAAACTAAAATAATAAAATCCCCAAGCGCCAGTGAAATTTTCATCTTTCCATACAATCATGGGTGTCATCATAGAGTAGTTAGTGGCCAGGGGCACAGATGAGGAATGAATGAAGCAGCACGGTCGAGTGTCTCGTTTCTCCAATTAGCCTGGCTTTGCGTGCGGGCTACTGCGACTGTTGAATATTCATTCCTACATTCTGACATTTGCACATTGAAAAACACATCCTCTGGTTTGCTCTCCTGCATGTATTCAACATCTGAATGGAAATGAGGTTTCTTGGTCTCGTTAAGTACAACAGACCTCTCTGATCACCACAGGACAACCGTTACCACCAAAAGCCTGTTGCCCACTTGGTTTTAGGAAATTGACTTTTCAGTGTGTATGTGTGTATGTGCACATGTGTATATACACACACACTTTTTTTTTTTTATTCAAGAGAAACAGCAAAAAGGCACCTAAAGAGGGAGCCTTATTTCTAAATTGTTAGGGTGATAGCACCTTGCACCTTTTGGATTTGGGTGGAGTGTCACCAAAGCAGGAATAGCAGGTGTCAAGTAATTGAAGGAGAACTAGCTGATAATCATGTGGCATCGTACCTGGTTGCTCCTTTGACAGTGTTAGGACAGGGGATCACAGAGCATGGGCAGAGGGGTAGGGGGTGAGGAGGAAAGCTTTGCTATCATCAGACAGAGGCTGCCAGTCCTTATGGGACTGGGCTGAGAACAACAAGGTGCAATAAGAGGAATCACAATACAAAGAAAAGCATTTCTTTCCCCAGGGCCGTGCCAAATTCCGCTCAGTCCCCATTCCAGGCCTGCCAGCGTGTCTTCAAGCTCCTTCTCAGCTGCTTGCTGAGTGACTCCAAGGTCACAGTCCCCACCTGGCTGATGGCCCTACACAAGATCTCCCTACCTGCAGCCTCTGCTTTTCAGGGGGGTCTCTGGGTTACAATTCCCCTTCTTTGCACCTGGTGATTCTCCCTATTAAGTCAACAGCCCAGAAAGCTGCCCCAAGTGCTACAGGTAAGCCAGGCCAAATGAGAATAGCCAATGTAACATGTTCTGCGATGGCATGTTGTTGGGGGGTGGGGCCTTTATTAATGTGATGAGGCAGCTTAATGCAACTCTCCTCGCACGGGGCAGGTGCGGGGGAGAGAGTGGAGGATCAAAGAGCAGCTGCATCACAGAGTTGGGGTTTGAATGATCTTTCCACCATGTGATCAGTTCTAGCATGCTTAAACAGTTCCATTGGCATGCAGAAGGATCAGCGGCTCTTAGTATCTTACCCTCATCCCTTCAAATCGTGATAAGGCTCTTAAGGGTCTCAAAGCTCTTAGGGTCCTAAGGGACTTTATGGCACCTAGTTCCGAGTAGCCCAGGGCATTAGCTACAAGGCTGACTAAAGAGACCTACACGGAAACAGAAGAGAAAAACAAAAAAGGAAACACAACAAAAAGAAAAAGAAAACAGAGGTTCCAGAGTGTTAGAACAGAGCCCCTAGCACTGATCAGACAGGGTGGGCCCCCCAGGTAGAGGAAGTGGGTAACACCAGCTGCCTACTTCAACTTGGACTCAAACGACCTGGAAGGAAAGGTGGTTGAGAGGCAGAAGAAAAAACACAAAGGAAAGAGCAAATCGAGAGAGGGCGGCAGACAGACATACAAGTTGGAAAAGGGAAGAGGTTGAAGGGAGCGGGAGAGAATGAGGAAGTTCCATTGGAAGAAGAGGAGCCTGAACAGATGACAAAAACCTTACCCTCGCCCTTTACAGTCTCTGCAGGTCCCAGAAGTTCCCATTAAATTAAGCCAGACAAATTTAATGGTACCTATGGAAAAGAATACAGATAAATACACACACTCCGCACAGGCCGCCCCCTCCTCAGCTCTTTCACCAGGGACTTCCAAGGACAAGCTCTCTTACTCCTGGGTGACAAGAAACCATTTGTTGAGGAATTTGATGAGTCACTACATGAACAAAGGCAACATTCATAAGTACCACAGCTGACTTTCCAGTTCCCACGGAGAAAAGAACCAGACGAAGAAACTTCTTGACAAAATTTTGAGTCTCTGAGAACTCGCTTAAGTATAATTCTTCCATTTCTCATTTTTAACTATAACAATCCTTCCATCTTTTAACTATACCCCTGACTCCTCCCTGGCCATGAGGACATGGGCGGGTCTGCACAACTGCATCCATACTTTTCCCTCTAATCCCCAGAACAGTCCACAGCAACCTGGCCTCAGGTCTGTCCTTTCCAGGCCAGTCTAGTTCCTCATCATTAAAATAACAGCTGGCAAGATCCTTGGAAAAATTTTTTGAATTTTATTTTATAGATGAGGAAACTGAGACCCATATGCCCAATACACAAGAGTTTGCCCGGGATCACGTCAGCAGCCCTGAAGCTAGGATGAAGACCCGCACTTCTGGTTCCCAGGCCAGAGCTCTTTCTTCCAAATTTAGAGGAGAAAAATAAACAACTCATAGCTTAGTTTCATTTGTTGCTTTTCATCTCTATCTTAGGGATTTAATTCTGCATCTCTGAACTGCACCAAACTGTGTTGTTGTTGTTTTTAAATGAAGACATTTATAATTGAGCAGCAGTACTGGCAGGGGGTAGAAGGAGGTCAATGACCGAGTGAGGGTCAGGGATGGGGAGCCTTAAAAGTTTCCATTTTAAAAAGGGTTGTAAACCTTTACCTATGCAAGTACTCATAATCCACCAATACAGGAATCTTCTCTGGATTCCTAGGTAGTGTCCAAAACAAATCCAGAATTAAATGCTGCCCTATTAGGCTACTCATGTTCTTTAAAAGGTACATAGTTCAGGGTTGAATTTCTGCCTAAGACAAGGGCCTCAAAGCCTTATCTAGAACACACTAGCAACAACCAATCATCTTCCTCCCATCTACCATGGTCGATAAGACATGGAGGTGTATTTTGCCTGCCATTGCCAATTACAGTCAACTCTTAAACACATTTAAATAATAGGGAGAGAGATAGAAACCTCAATGATGAGAATCATTGATTGGCTGCTCCTGCATGCCCCCTACTGGGGATCGAGCCCGAAACCCAGGCATGTGCTCTGATGGGGAATCGAACTGTGACCTCCTTGTTCACGGAGGATGATGCTCAACCACTGAGCCACACTGGCTGGGCTTAGCAAGATCTTAATAGGTAAGTCTGAAGGTAAGCTATCCCATCCCAATCAAGTGCCTGAGTCCTAAATACCCCTTATCAGCTCTGTCCTGTGAAACTGCCAGGTAAAGACTACTGAAGGCTAAGCTTCCAGCGGCTATTAGTCCCATACAAAGCGAGAAGACCTCCAGCTCTTTTCTGGGGGGAGTGGTGGTGAGTATGATTTATCTGATAACAAAGAAGACTAAAGTGGGGAGGAGGTACAGGTGCCAATTCAGAGGTTGGCTCTAAGCGCTGTTGAGAGATAATCTGCGCTTGACTGATCAATCTGGCCAAGATCTCCCCAGGAAGATAGTAAGGATCCTAGCGGGGTTATTCCTTAGTAGCTGAGGACTTTCTTATAACCCTCCGAGCCTCCCTGTTAAACTCTCAGTGGAGATAGTGAGAACATTGCTCAAAGTATACTTTAAGGAAAGAACCAAACCTGAAAAAGGAGTTGAGAAGTCAAAATTCAGATTATCGATGGCTGGAGGCATGGGAAAAAAGGGGAAGGCATTGGGTGACTTTTTCAAAATGATGTGAACGTTTCAAACAGAGACCATTTCAGCAGTCTGAATTCAGAATGAGGTGAGTGGTTCCTGGAGCCAGCGTGCTGGCTAACCGTGGTTATGACGGGGCCATGTTTTCTGGGGAAAAGATGACAAAATTCTTCTACAGGACAAGATCTCCAGTGTGGCCAAGGACCCGAGCAAAATAAAATGTCTCTGTTTGGGAACTCAGATGGCTTATAAATACAGATAATTAACTTTATAAGTTATCTGGATTACCTCCTGATTCTAAAAAGTACTCAAAGTAGCTTAAAGGGGCAATAGGAAGAATGAAAATTCATTAGGGAAACAAACATGGTGATGAATGAGATTCGGACATCAGTCACCGGTGGGTGACACCCTGGGAGGAAGAGAGTCTCTAAGAAATGATGCTGAATTGGGCCCCAAAATGTTTACGTTGCTGGATGACCTAACATGCCAAGGGCACTAGATATCTTACTCAAAGGACACCGAAAACTCTTGAGAGTTTCAGCTGTCAGTCTCAGCCTTATTCTCCACCCACAACTCAAAAATGGCAACCAGTGCGGCCATGGTTCACACCAGGGCTGTCCCTACTTAGCACACTCTGCTTCTGCTACGGATGTTTGTATGTGCCTCATCTTTCAGGCCCTTAGAAGTGCCCGTCTTCTACTCTCTGTATTTCCCCAACACCTGGCAGCAGGCTGTGCATGTTGTGGATCTCAATAAACATTTGATGCGTGAAGACTAAATGGACTGTTCTGCCTGACAGACGTGAACAGAAGGGGGTTCCTGGGAGAGCCTTGTTCCCAGAATGCCTGATTACCACCTGCCTGAATCAGGCCGCCGCGGCCCTGCAAGCTAGTGTGAGCTCCCCAGGGGGTGGAGCACGCCTGCCCATCCCTTGTGACCCCCTATGGCTCCTGGGACAATCCCACACAGAGAATGGTATTTGCTTACTAATAACTGGTAGAGGTGTTCTCAGGAGCCACTGTCAGGCCTCATGGCAATGTGAGAACGCAACAACTCCCCAAAGCTGGAGGGACTTACGGATTGTTGTTCGTTGGCTACATACCTGTCTCATGCCTTTTACTTCCCTGACACTGAGTATAAAAAGTGATTAAAAATGTTTGCTGAATAAATGATGATGTGCAGAATTGTTAATGCTTTTAGCAGCTTATTTGGGTACAGAGGGATGTGAGATTCCTGATTGATATCCTCAAATTCCGGGGTTGCTCACCCCCGAGAGGAAGAAGATAGTGGTTCAGGTTAGGGTGGGCAGCGGAGGCAGTAAAAGTCATGGTGGGAGAGATTTGTTCCAAATCGCAGCTTCCCTAGGGCCGTTGGAGTGCGGTAGTGGATGCATCTGTCAGAATTCTTGGAAGGTCCAGAAGAGGAAGGGCTTCTTGGACTCCCGTAGGTGTGTCACCTGACTCTCAGTGTCCCGTGCTCTAGAAAGAGAGCAGGCCCAGTTCTCTTGGCCTTCTCCCAAGCCCCTCCCTTAACTCCGAGAGCTCGAGTCTCAGTCTGGGAGGAAGAGGCCCTTCTATCACGAGGTGCTATCAACAGGTGCTCGAGGGAGTGCCGAAACCTCTAGGTAGGAGGGTTGCGCTGGCACCCTCTGCGGGACCACCCGTTCGGCTCACTTTAAGAGCAGGGGGTGACCTCCTCACCTCACTGAGGCAGAGGGACAGCTCTTGGAAGGAGTCATGAGCCGGGGAAGCTGCAGACCTTGTTGGGAAAGGGATGCATTTATAGAGCAGAGATCACTGCCGCCGCCGAGTGCTGGGCGCCTGTTATCCAAGGAAGAGGTCCCCATGCTGCTCTAGCCGGGGTCCCAGAAGCACTCTACAGAGAGCTCCCCATGCAGCCAACAAACCGATATTCTAAATGGACCGACTCAGCCTCCAAATGCTCTACTTTCTTGGCACCTCTCAGCCCTCAGCAGGAACCGAGTTCTCCAGGGGCCCTGGTCCTACAATTCCCATTCACCCTTTCTCTCCAGTGCTGAGTTGGGGGGGAGAAAAAGCTGTCGTTATTACACAGAATGAGAGACAATCACCACGGTTAGAAAAGCCAACAAGAAACAAGTGCTGGTGGGGGAGAAATAGTTACAGATGCAGCGGCCTCCACCCTGAAAAATAACTCGGGATGTAACGGCCAAGCCTTGGAGATGGTCTTGGAACCTGAAGGAGAAAAGGATTTTCTTAAGTTCGATCGTCCCTGTGGGGAAGAGGGGGCTTTATGTGGGTGTGAGCTCCCCTCTCCCTGAGAAGCTGACTGGCTCAGATCAGTCTGGTATGAAGACTTGAGCTGGATGGAAGCGTCACGGGAACGGTCAGCAGGACAGTCTACCCAGACCCCCCTCTACCTGCATCCCGGCAGCACCCACCTCCTTCCCTCACCCCTCTCCTGGCAGCAGAAAGAGGACAGCCCACTCTTTGGGACAAGAGCCTTCCTGTTCCCAGCCTAAGAAACAGGGGCTTTGATACCAAGGATTCCACTTCCCTTTCCCAATCTCTAAACCGCCACGGCAAAGAGCTGGCTGGCTGGCTGGCTGGCTGGTCAGTCCCCGGAGCAGGTGCATTCAGAAGTCCCTTCCCAAAGTGAAGATCTGACGGCTCTGAAAGCAACTTACCCAGACCTACATCTATCTACATCTTGCCTTATGCCCAGGGCCCCAAGCCGCTCCAGCCATGAAAAGAAGAAAACTCCCTGTTTTTGTTTTCCTGCTAGAAAGGGTGGGAAGTAGAAAGCAGGACACGTACAGCCACAATGAGGAAGTCCAGCCAGCACCAGGCATTGGTGAAGAACTTGACGAAACCGTAGGCTGTCCACTTGAGCAGCATCTCCAGGATGAAGATGTAGGTGAAGACTTTGTCGGCGTACTCCAGCACGGTCCGGATGGTCCTCCTCTGCTCAATGTAGATGTCCTCGAAGGCCTGAAAGAGAGGCAGCAGCTGCCCATCGCGCCTAAGGGCACACAAGCACCGCCCTCGCCGCAGCTCCTCCCACCGGGGCTGGCCTCTCCAGCTTCCTGTCTCTTCCACTTCACTCCCCTGCTACACGTGATTTTTTTTTAAAAGTTTTATTGAGCTATACCATACAATTCAGCTATTTAAAGTGTACCACAGCTTTTGGCATGTTCATAGTTGTACCTCCATCACCACCATCAATTTTAGAATATTTTCATTACCCCTAAAAGAAAGCCCATGTTCTCTAGCGGTCACCCTCTAGTCCATCTCCCCTTAGTCCTAGGCAACCACTCATCTACTTCCTTCCTCTACAGATTTGCCTCTTCTGGACATTTCATATAAATAAAATCATATAATATGTGGTCCTTTGCCCTGACCGGTTTGGCTCAGTGGATAGAGCATCAGCCTGCCGACTCCAGGGTCCCAGGCTCGATTCCAGTCAAGGACATGTACCTTGGCTGCGGGCACATCCCCAGTGGGGGGCGTGCAGGAGGCAGCTGATCGATGTTTCTCGCTCATCGCTCATCGATGTTTCTGGCTCTCTATCCCTCTCCCTTCCTCTCTGTAAAGGGTCAATGGGATATATTTATTTATTTATTTTTTTTATTTTTTATTTTTTATTTTTTATTATTTTTTTTTTATTGCTTAAAGTATTACAAAGGGTATTACATATGTGTCCATTTTATCCCCCCGCCCTAGACAGTCCCCTAGCCTCCCCTATCCCCCAATGTCTTATGTCCACTGGTTATGCTTCTATGCATGCATACAAGTCCTTTAGTTGATCTCTTACCCCCCTACCTCCTGCCCCGCAACCCTCACCGGCCTTCCTGCTGCAGTTTGACAATCTGTTTGAGGCAGCTCTGCCTCTGTATCTATTATTGTTCAAAAGTTTATAATGGTCTCTATTATCCATGAATGAGTGAGATCATGTGGTATTTTTCCTTCATTGACTGGCTTATTTCACTTAGCATAATGCTCTCCAGTTCTATCCATGACGTTGCAAATGGTAAGAGTTCCTTCCTTTTTAGAGCAGCATAGTATTCCATCGTGTAGATGTACCACAGTTTTCTAATCCATTCATCTACTGATGGGCACTTAGGCTGTTTCCAGATCTTAGCTATGGTGAATTGTGCTGCTATGAACATAGGGGTGCATATATCCTTTCTGATTGGTGTTTCTGGTTTCTTGGGATATATTCCTAGAAGTGGGATCACAGGGTCAAATGGGAGTTCCATTTGTAGTTTTTTGAGGAAACTCCATACTGTCTTCCATAGTGGCTGCACCAGTCTGCATTCCCACCAGCAGTGCACAAGTGTTCCTTTTTCTCCACATCCTCTCCAGCACTTGTCGTTTGTTGATTTGTTGATGATAGCCAGTCTGACAGGTGTGAGATGGTACCTCATTGTTGTTTTGATAATATATTTAAAAATAATAATAATATGTGGTCCTTTGTGGCTCGCTTCTTTCACCAAGCCCAATGTTTTCAGGTTTCATCCATGTTGCAGCAGGTATCAGTACTTCACTTCTTACTGATGAATAATATTCCAGTGAATGGCTATACCACCTGTTGTTCATCTTTCATCAATTGATGGACATTTGTGCTGTTTCTACTTTTTGGCTATTGTGAATGCTGCTGCTCTGGGCATCTGTGGACAAGTTTTTATCTGGACATGTTTTCATTTCCCTAAGATATATACACCTAGTAGTGGAATGGCTAGGTCATACGGTAACGCTATGTTTAATTTTCTGAGGAACTGCCCAACTCTATTCCAAAGTGGTCGCACCATTTTTTTTTATATTCCCACCAGCAATGTGTAAGGGTTCCAATTTTTTCACAATCTTGCCAATGCTATATATTTATATGACAAAATATTTTCTCCTTTTAGCCCCTGATGTCACAGATACAGGTAGAGGGCCACAGGGCTGGGAGATATTCAGGTAAAAAAAAAGTCTTAGTACTACTTTCTTTCTCTGGAATTCCCGAATGAGGTAATTCTCTGATACAAAGGTATGAGCATTCCATGTGCAGAGTGGTAGGCTGCACAAGGGTGGTGCCAAGAGAAGAGACTTCCTATAGTGGGAAAAAGGAAACCTGGAAGGGGGGAAAAGTCCCTTGTCACGCAGACGGAGGTGGGGGCTCTGAGCAGTCCCAGAGGGACACTGAGCTGCCTGCAGACTCTCTTCCAGAGGAGGCACGGGAACACAGGTGTTCGTCTCACCACTGGACAGTGGGGCAGAGGTCATGGGTCCACAGTCCTCAGGATCTTGGTACAAATAAACCCCCCGGTGAAAACAGCAACAGCTTCCATGTTGCTTCCCCTGAACTCCATTTGTAGAAATCCATTCTACAGCCCCGCACATGTGAGAGGCCAAACACTGATCTTCGGGTCACCAGAGGCTCTAATCCCTTCCTCTGAGGCTCCATCACAACCACAGTCTAGTCTTTTCTGGGACAATTTGGCTGCGGCTTCACTTTGCTATTCTTAAGTCTCATGCCGACTATTGCACGGGGCCTCAGGTACTGAGCCACGTATCCCCTTTTATTCAATTATGATACACAACAATTGTCAAGGGTGAGTAGTAAACCAAGCTCAGAACGTTTATTTCACTGCTGCTTTTTCTGTGGAGACGGGGAAGAGAAGGGCCAAAGGCTGGGGCATGCTTGTTAGTTTAGGTTTCTGTTTCCTAGATTTGAAGAAGGACGGCAACAATGACACAACACCTCTCCCCAACCACTGGCCTTAGTCTGACCCGCCCTTTCCTGGGGGGCAGAGGCCAGGCTGTCTGTCACCCTGCTGCCTGCACGGAGCCTCAGGAAGCGCCGAGGGAGTGCCTGCCTGCCGATGCAGTGACTCAGGGGTGGGCAGGGCGGCAGCTCCCCGTCACTCAGACCACGGACACCAGCCACCATTTTCTGCCTCCAGCTTTCGCGCTGACGCTTTCCTACGTGAACCTGGTCCTTGGCATCCTTGGGCTCTGCTTTACCACACGTGACTGCCTGTTTCACCTTTTCTTATTCTCCGATCTCACAAGTCAGCAAAACTTCCCAAGGCCTTGGTGGGATCTATGACACTGAATTTGAGGTTTCTCCCTTGTTATTTTCTTTGCTTCCAGATTAAGCTTTGATTCCACACCTACATAAATGTGCCCACCTTCTTTAAAAACATTTCAAAAATCTCTCCCTTAGCAAACAGAAGGGAAGTGTGTAGTGTCTCTAGTCCCTGCTGTCCTCAAATCTGCTCAACTAGGAAGCAGCTCCCTCATAAATCCCCCAGGGAAAACAGGCCTCCTCAGCTACAATCCAGCCCACGTGAAAGCAAATGCTAGAAAAAATGAGTCCTGGCAGGGGAGGAGCCTGTGTGTTCAGTGCCCTATAAGCCTCACTGATTAATGACCACGTACAACCACAGGAACAGAAATACCCGTGTACCCGAGATCTAACACTCTAAATATCTGCTAAGGCCACCAGTTCTCCAAAGCCAGTAGGCTGTGAAGGGCGAGGGGGTGGAGGAACACTTCTCCCTCCATACCTTGGGCAACTGAAAAGTAAAGAGCAAGAGATTTGGGGTATTAGATGAGAAAGGGAAGTTCATTTTAGGAAGTTGCTGAGGTTGGGGCAGACCAAGCGGTGAAGACACTTGGTACTTTGTATTCTCGTCCTGATGAAAAGGCGGCCTTAGGGCTGAGAGTGATCGTGCTGAGTCTAAAGATCAGGATGTGGATTCTAATCCCAAAGGCTCAAAGCACCAGCCAAAGCACTTCAACGGACCATTATTCTCGGGTGCACACCCAATCAGTGTTCTCAGAGAAACTGGTCTTGGGCCCCATGCAGTCTTTCCCACTAGTTCCTATACACCCTTCCCCAGCCAATGCCTCATCATATTCTCCCCCGGACCTCACCAGGGCGCCACTGCTGAGCAGAATCATGAAGATGATGAAGGTCTCAAACCAATTGTGCTCTACAATGAGGAAGCACGTTTTCCGCAGGATCCACCAGGACTTGCCTAGGCCTTCTTCGATGTTGACAGTGCAGCACTTGAATCGCCGGACACAACCTGGCACCAGGGGGAGAGGCAGGTCAGACCATGAACATGCCCCACCCAGCCCTGCCCTCTCCTCTATCTCCCAGCCCCACCAGATGCTGCCCCACCACGCAGCTGGGAGCACAGCAGATGAATCAGATCATCTGATTAAGAAATCAAGAGGCTCACAGGCTGAGGCCCTGCTGCAAGGCTGCCTGGGCCCCCTGGAGTTGGGAAGACGCCCCATAAAGTGAGGGAAAGAAAAGGGAGTCAAGAGGCAGACAGAGCCATGACAGAAAAGTCCTTTCTAATGGAAATTTCTGGACTGATGCCAAGAGAAAGTGGACAAAGAAAAGTCAGAGCCCTGGCCAGTGTGGCTAGGTTGACTAAGCACTGTCATGTGCACAGGTTGCAGGTTCAATTCCAAGTCAGGGTACATGCCGGGGTTGTAGGCTCAAACCCCAGTGGGAGGCATGCAGGAAGCAGCCAATCGATATGTCTCTCTTGTCGATGTTTCTATCTCCCTCTCTCTTCCTCCCTCTCTAAAATCAATACATACATATAGATAGATAGATAGATAGATAGATAGATAGATAGATAGATTGCCTGGCCAGAATGGCTCAGTGGTTGAGCATCAATCTATGAACCAGGAGGTCATGGTTTGATTCCCAGTCAGGGTATATGCCCGGCTTGCGAGCTTGATCCGCAGTGTGGGGTGCGCAGGAGGCAGCCAATCAATGATTCTCTCTCATCGTTGATGTTTCTTATTTAAAAAAAGAAAGAAAGAAAGAAAGAAAGGAAGGAAGGAAGGAAGGAAGGAAGGAAGGAAGGAAGGAAGGAAGGAAGGAAGGAAGGAAAAGAAAGAGCCTGGCCAGTTTTTCTCAGTGGTTAGAGCATTGGGTCACTTCATTCCAGTGAAGGGAATGCACCTTGGTTGCAGGCTTGCTCCCTGGCCCTGGCTGGGGCATGTGCTTGAGGCAACCAATCAATGTGTCTCTTTCACATTAATGTTTCTATTCTCTTTAAAAATCAATGGAAAAATGGGAAAAATATCTTTGGGTGAGGATTCACAAAAAAGAAAAAGAAAAGTTAGAGAATAGTTTGAGCAGGGAAAACAGCATCAACTGCCCTCAAAATGAGGAGGTGGGGAACAAGGTTCTTGAAGAAAGCCACTGAGTCCCCACCCTCTCATCCAATCAGTATCCCTAGCAACGCTGTAAACAGCAAGTGCCCCCTGCCCCCACCCCCCTCCTTTCCCCGCACCTTCTGTGAAGCAAGCTTCTGGGTCCAAGTATTCCTCAGGCTGTTCCACTGGGACCTCTTCTACTTCCGGCTTGATATCAATGGTACTTCCTTCAGAGGAGCTAGTATCATCCAGTTTCTAGATATGCAAGGAAAAGGGAAATCGAAATCAAGAGACTCTGCAGCAACATGTCCACTCCCCGCTGACTACTCTACACCTTTGGTGTGGATGATGTACTAGCTATAATTTTTCTCCTCAATTCTTACTTGAAAGTCATCATCATCCAACTCATGATGGGCAAACAAGTACCACAGGGCCTCCCAAACCTGTCAGGATGGGATAAACATTGGAACGCACTCACAGATGTCAGTAATCCACCCTAAACAAATGTGGCCATAGGCCAGTCTCAGGGATTCCGCTCACACAGATTAATGGCAGGGAACTACTTGCGGGTGTACTCCAGCCTCTGACCTACATGATCCAGGGGCCAGGGAGATAGATCCAGGAACATCTCAGGAATTGAGGTCACCTAGGGAAGGCCTAGGATGGCGACAGGGGGGTGAGTTGGCTATTCCAGATTCTCTCTACAAAGTCCATAGCTGAACCAATATCTGGAGCTGACAGAGCCCTGTTTGTTCTCACACAGGATCAAGGCAGGTTTCTAGGCTGGGACCTTACATCTTTGCTGCCGTCAGGATCTGATTCGCTGCTAACGTCCTCTGTGTTGACGTTCTCAAAATCGGACTCGCCTACGGCAATGGGCACCCGCACGGTTAAGTTAGGGTTGTTGATGAAGGACATGTGGTCCTCATCAATAATGTACTTCTCCACGCTGCTGCCGATGCCGCTGGTGGTGCCATTGCCATTCTTCTGGAAGTCACCATTCCGGTGGATGTCTGCACCGGTGTGGTTGGCGATGCAGTTGGCCTTCTTATCATACATCTCGTCCAGAGGTTTCACTTCATCGGTCTCGCGCTGCTTGAAGTGGGCCTGCATGAAGGCGTGCACTTTCACTTTGGTCCAAGCCACGCCCTTCTTGATACGGATGACTGAGATCTGTAGGTTGTTCATCTCCCCGTCATCATCCGTGGCTGCCAGATTGTCTGCACTGAAGGAGCTCAGGAGCAAGGCCAGGAACAGGTTCAGCACCTGCGCCAGCGGCATTAGGAAAAGGGAGTGAATGTAGCACAGTATTAGGTCAGTTGTCCATTAAACTAGGAAACTGGAAGCCTACGGATTTATGTAACACACTCAAGAATTTATGTTGTGTTTTGCTTGGCCCACATAGTGTTTTAAATGTTCACGTTACTAGGTGAGCACTGTGTTTGATTTTTGGTTGTAATATAAGGAGTTTAGCACCTCTTTTCTTGGTTCTTTTATAGTTTTACATATATATATATATATGTGTGTGTGTGTGTGTGTGTGTACCTTGGTTACCTTTTTTATTAACAGAAAAAGAAAAGTCTGTATCCATTTTGGAAGAAAATCCCCCCCAAATAAAACCAAAAAGGTAGATATGAATTATTGGGGAACATGAAAGCGTGCATACATGCCAAGTGCTCATGAGCAGTGATGCCTTGGAGGACCCGTGTTAGAAAAAATAGGCTTGGAGAGCCCTACTTTCATACAACAAATCAGGAAGGTAGAACTAAAATACATTTCATGTCATCGCCTTTTAAAAATTAATTTTGTTTTCCTAACATTTATCAAAATAAAATAGTTTTATAAGACAGTGATGGTTCTGTTGTATATCTAAGTGTTAAGCCACAGGATACAAGCTTGCTTTCTTTCTTTCTCTTTTAATTTCCTATTTTACTATATTGGTCATTAAGGTTAATTATTTTTATTAAAACTTACTTTTGAAAAGTGGGAGAGGTGCTCACTTCCTGATTTATACTTGGCCCTTAATTTGTCACACTTCTGAAGAGTAAGGCATATATTTTAAGTGAGATAATAGCAGGTACAGAGTGGGAGGGATGGAAACAATACATGAAATATACATATCTGGATTATCTGGGCCATCTGTAGAATTAAAAAGGAGCATGTTGGTAATATGGGGGGGAGGGTGAACTGGAGAGGGCTCTGAAGGCCAAATTGAGGGATTTGAATTGTAATTGGATCCACAACTGATTCTTGAGCAAAGGAGTCACAGATGATTATACAGATTTGAGAAAGCCATTCCTTAGGAACTAGGAGTTAGGAGACATATTTGCAGGAGGTGATAAGGGTCTGGATTAGGCTACAGTGATGTCAAATCTTAGAATGCACAAGAATCTCCTGTGGTGGGATGTTTATTAAAACTACATAGTTCCTTGGCCTCACCTGAGAGGTTCTGATCCAGTAGATCTGGTGTAGGGCCCGGGACTTGACCTTTTTAATGAGTGAAACTTGGGTGGTTATGATGTTGGTGGTCTTCTAGAAACACCGGGTGGGTTATAGAAATGGAAAGGGAGGGGCAGATCTTAGACTATGAAGAAAGATGTATATACAGAAAAGGAAGGAAGATGTATGAAAAACATCAAACATTTACTGGGAACGGAGAGAAAAGGGTCAGAAGAGACTTACAGTTACAGATTCCTAGAGACTAGATGAGCAGAAGCACTGAGCAAAGGGGAACCTGGGAAGGTGTCATCAGAAGAAGAAATAATAGGTGGCTTTCTCATGTGCTCAGGTATCTGTAGACAGTCATGGAGAGCTGTCCTTGAAACAACCGAGAATGGGAGACTAGGGAAAGTGGGGTGAGTCAGGGCTGGTAAATGCTGATCCTGCTACACACTAGTAGGTAATAGGGTAATAGCTGTGCTCACTGAAGGAGTGGGAAAACTAGAGGGATTAGGACTGAGGGAATGGTGGTTGGGAATGGAGAAAGGGAGAGATTAAAACAAAAACACATGACAGAGGAGGGTGGCTATGGCTGGTTCAGAGGCTGGTGAGTAGGAACCCTCTACTGGAATGCTTCTCTATTGCAGAAGAGGGAAGAGAACTAATATGGATGAGCTTACAAGGGATCCTCTGAGTGTCCCTTCTTCCAGTCCTCCTTGCTCTACACTTACAAGTGGGATTCGGCCTGATCTGAGAAATGGGTGCTCCCACGCGCTTTAGCGTGCATGTCAATCATCCGGGGATCTTGTTAAATATGCAGATTCTGATTCAGTAGCTCTGGGGTGGGGCCTAACTTCTGCATTTGTCACACACTCGCAAGTGATCTTGTTGTTGCTAGTCCTCAGATCACACTCTGAGAAACAAGGTGTTAAAATCTGTTGGTGAACGCTCTATCTACAGAGGCAGAAAACAGCAGGCAGACAGATCGAAGTAAAGCAAGAAAGCAATTTGTCATTTTTACAAATTAAATAAAACCCTAACATGGTTTAGGTCAGTGGTTCTTAATGTAGGGCAATTTTGCCAACTAGGGGGCAATGTCTGGAAACATTTTTGGTTGTCACAACTTGGGGTTGGGGTCACTTCCGGCCAGTGAAGGATAGAGGCCAGGGATGCTGCTAAATATCCTACAATACACAGGACAGTCCGACAACGAAGAATTATCTAACCCAAAATGTCAACAGTGTCAAAGTTGAGAAATTCTGGTGTAGAAGACAGAAAGTTTTGTAGTAGAAAGAGTATAGAGTTTGAAGTCTAGGATCTAACACAAGCCCCAACATTTATCAACTATGTGAGTCTAAGAAAAGTCACTTTGCTGAGTTTATTTCCATAACTATGAAAAATGTGGGCAGGTTGTGGGGCTTATGACTCAGTAGGCCTCTGTAAATAGCAGCCTCCTTTCCTTCATTTGTACCTTAGGGTTCTTGGGCCAAGAAAGAATAAAAACCAACACAGACAAGGAAGATACTAGAAGGTTGAAACAGACTGGACTTCTGGGCCAAGATAAGATGTACAAGTTAGTACTAACCACCAAGTTGCCAATAACCATGACCATCATGAAGACGATGAGGCACATGGCCTGGCCTGCCACCTCCATGCAGTCCCACATGGTCTCGATCCACTCCCCGCACAACACTCGAAAGACAATGAGGAAGGAATGAAAAAAGTCATGCATGTGCCACCGAGGGAGTTCGCAGTCCTGGTTGATCTTGCAGACACACTCTTTGTAGCTCTTTCCAAAGAGCTGCATCCCCACCACAGCAAAGATGAAGACAATAATGGCCAGCACCAGGGTCAGGTTGCCCAGGGCACCGACTGAATTTCCAATAATCTTAATCAGCATGTTCAGGGTGGGCCAGGATTTGGCCAATTTGAAGACCCGGAGCTAAGGGGAAAAAAAACAACAAACAAAAACCAAGTGATACTCCATCCATTTCTTACCACATGGCTAACGTAAAAGCACATGTCATTGATACGATCAGCTTACACTTACTGAGCACCCCTGGGAAATTCCCAGGACTTTCTAACAGTCTTGGACTAAACTGGGAGAAACTGAGGCACAAATAAGGGAAAACCGGTTAATTTTACAGTAAGTGAAAGATTTAGAAGTAGGAACCACAAATTCTGGCTTTAGTCCCTGGGCCAATCTACTTTTTAAAAAAGCCATACATGAATATACCTTTTTCCTATTAATTTTCCCTCAATTTCTCAAGGGACATATCACGGAAAACGTGATACGTAGTAAACTAAAAGATTAGTATGGTAAGGACAGTGACAATAAATTATCTGTCCCCTTAAAAAAAGCATTTACAACTTCTAAATAGCTGTTTTGCTTGCCAATAAATAATTAATGGATGCTATGAAACTTTGTGATATGTTTGGAATAATTTGGAAGGAAAGCACAACTCCCGAGAAGGGGCGGTTCCACATATGTCAAACATCTCCTGAGAAGGGACTATACAGGGTGGGGCCAAAGTAGGTTTACAATTGTTTGTACGGAAAATAATACAATAATTAATAAATAATAATACAAGAATACACTGTGCTTCATGTACTCACAACTGTAACCCTACTTTGCCCCACCCTGTGTTGATACCAATTCGGAGGACGGAACTTTGGTACGTCAATCATGAAATTTCGATATTCTATATTCATTCATGTGACCAGATTACAAGGTCTTGGCTAACAGCCTGAGAATGCATAAAGACTATGAATGGAATGATAGTAATGAGGTTATCATCAGTCATAAGTTAACAACTCAAAGATAATGTAGCAGGAATTCTAATAGAAGCAACAGCATTGATTTGAACATTTTTATTTTATTTTATTGAAAACTTTAGTCTTATCTGAGGGTTCAAGATTTACCCGGTGTTGCTCTGTGTATATCTGGGTCAGTCATATTTTCCCCTCTTGACTGGCTTCTAATTTATTAAGAATATTAGCGCTAAGGCTTCTATCTTTTAATCCTGCTTCTCATTTTGTAGATAATGAGAACTGTTCTCAAAAAGTCTATTATGAAAAAAAAAAGTCTACTGTGGGCTGGATCCTAACCAAAGACTAGTAAGCAGAGGTTCCAGAAACTTGGCAGATGTTAAGTTTGTGAGTTGGACTGAATGAGATCTCTATTTTACAAGTATTTCTACTCTATTCCAATTCTTTTACTTAGATATGCTGACGATCCTGATGAGAAAAACACACCTTAAATTCTTTTAGCTGCAAGTGCACAGGTATCTTCCCAATAGGGAGAGAGAAACCTAAGCCAGTTCTGATGCTTTGTCTGAGCGGGATCCACGAAGCTTCTCAAGGGACTTAGTCAGCACATCACACTTATGCTTATGCAAATGGGAAACTATTCTGAAGCTACTGTTCACTATGCTTTCAGAGTCATTTTAGTAATTACACATTAACTTCTTCAAATACACTAATTTTAAAAATCCTTCTTAGTTAACGATATGGAAAACAAAGCCAATGTTCAACAGCTAATCTCAATGTATATATTTTAAAGATTATTTTATTTTCGTTTTCTGGAAGGAGTTACCAAAATAGAAGCAACCAGGAAAGCCATCTTTGAATAAGCAGGAATTTTTGCCATTTCAGAGAGATGTTCGGATAAAGAAATGGGTCCACAAGCAAATCCAAATAGGATCTCAGACTAGTCCTCGGGAGCCCTCCTTCATTTTTCACATTAACCATTACCTTCGGAGGAACTTCCTAAAATGGACATCTGTTTGTTGACTGATTATAAAACTAACCTCTACATTAGGTGGTTAGCAGGACAATTTTCAAGGTTTTATTACCTAAGCCAATAAATAGCCAACTGGAATTGGGAGCAGAATATAGCTAAGGATTTTTAAAAATCAAATTAACTTATGCAAAACTCCTTCTAGCATTTGCAAGACAGGAAATGTAAAAAGAAACTGGAGAAGTGTGGAATACCAATCGGAAAGATCGCAGCACCGAAAGCCCCTCCACATCTGCTAGACTCAGTTCCATTAAACTGAGGGAGACAATAAATCCATCAAAAATGTTCCAGCCTTCTTGGAAATAATAGTAGGGATCCATGGCTATGAGCTTCAGAAACATTTCCGCTGTGAAAATTCCAGTGAAAACCTGAAGGGGGAACGCATGGGTTAAGAAAAAGAAATAACAGGACAATGGCTTTTTTTTTTTTTCAGGACAATAGCTTTATCACCAAATTTGAATATAATATATCCAAGAAGCCTCAAGAACCAGCCTTGGTTAAATTCTGCATCTGAGGAATCAATATCTGGATGTCCCATGACCACGCCACATGATGCAGGAAAGTCTTATTTTTATTTTTACTTTTTAATATATTTTTATTGATTTCAGAGAGAGGAAGGGAGAGGGATAGAGAGATGGAAACATCAATGAGAAAGAAACATTGATCGGCTGCCTCCTGTACACCCCCTACTGGGGATTGAGTCCACAACCGGGGCATGTGTCCTGATCGGGAATTGAACCAGTGACCACCACTTGGTTCATGGGTCAATGCTCAACCACTGAACAACACTGGCTTTCTTTCTTTCTTTCATTCAAATATTTTTTTATTCACTGATTTTTAGAGAGAGGAAGGAAGAGAGATTGAGAGAGACTAGACATTAATTTTGTTGTTCCACTTATTTATGCATTTATTGGTTGCTTCTTGTATGTGCACTGATGGGGGATGGAACCCATAACCTTGGTGTATCTGGACAATGCTCTAACCAACTGAGCTACATGGCCAGGGCCTTATTTTCCTCTTGAATGAAGTACTCAGCCCTAACGTTTACATCTTTGTTTCTAGAACCACCCAAATCACATGATTTAAATGTAGCTGAAAAATGATTCTAAGCAATGAGAATACCACACAGGTGACTGCTTCTAAAGGGTCAGCAGTCATTTGAGTATGCATGCTTGGGATGTTTGCCTAAATAAATAAATAAATAAATCACTCATCCTATTTAATAAAAGGCTAATATGCAAATCGACCGGATGGCAGAACGACCGGTCACTATGACGCGTACTGACCACTAGGGGGCAGATGCTCAATGCAGGAGCTGCCCCCTGGTGGTCAGTGCACTCCCACAGCAGGAGCGCCGCTCAGCCAGAAGCCGGGCTCATGGCTGGCGAGTGCAGTGGCGGTGGCGGGAGCCTCTCCCACCTCCGCGGCAGCGCTAAGGATGTCCGCTGCTGTCGGGGGCGGGTCTAGGCCATCAGTTGGACATTGTTGAGGTTTCTCAGACTGCGAGAGGGTGCAGGCCGGGCTGAGGGACTCCCCTTCCCCTGAGTGCACAAATTTCATGCACTGGGCCTCTAGTTGTTTTATAATTATATTAGGAAAATACAGCATTATTTCTGATTTGATATTATGTTTTATCAAACTTAAACATATGCTACAGGGTTTCTTGTTTTAAATAGTAAAGCAACAGAACATTGCTAAAAGTGTACAAAATACAGGAAAAACATCCATAGTCTCATCACCTTGCATACACTATCCATTTTATATATCTCCTTTCTGCTTTTTTCAAATGTGGACACACTTTGACAAAGTTGTAAAATCGCTGTTACCTGTCTCCCACTCCTCTGCCTGACAGAGCACCTTGTGCTGCCTAATGCCCTCTGTGTCCCATGGCCTTAGTCACATGACAGGCAGCAGGGAAGTACAATGCCATGAACAAACCAGTTCCCTCGCTCCAAGCTGACCACATGACATCAGACTCTTACTAAATATTTTGTTTTTTAGAGGTGAAGACTTTAAATGCAATAGATTTAAAACTGAAAATAAATTAGTACTTATAACCACTTGGTTACCAAATTTACACATGAAAGAGTTTAAGAAAAATGTTAAAGAAAAGGTGTGAGGAGAGAATTAAAAATAGTGAAAAATACTTAAGATTACAGATATTGTGAAAATATATTGAAATGATGTATAGAAATGTAAAACCCCCAGAATGACTTGAAGGATAAATATCAAAATAGATTAAGTGGGCTACCAGTTTTTGGGGCCCATATACTTTTCTGTGGTTTCCCATTTTTCTACATTGCAGATGCAGTATTCTAAAATGGAAAGAAAATATGCCCTGAAGAGATCCACTTAAGCAAAATCAAAGTTCATAGGGCAAGCGAAGTATCTACAGATAAAACATCCTGCCAAGTGAGGCCAGGGAAAGTCAGGGCAGCTAGTCAACTCCAGACATACATTTTACCCTTAGTGCAAACCCATCAACGGTTTCTCTACACAGACATGTTCGTCTGCTTGATGCACCCCAGTAGAGGCTGCATTTGCTGTCCCACTAGTTCCTGGTGAACACACAGGAAGAGCCCAGTAATAAGCACTGGCTGGCTGACTACGGGGTATCCGTACTGTGGGAACGTGGTCCCTATGAGAAAATCAGCAATGGCACAGTCCTGTGGTGCTGCCTTCCAATGGGGTGAATGGCCCCCAGACGCCTGGTGCGAATGTCTAGGACAGAGGCCAGCAACCCTGTTGTTTCAACACACAGTGTGCTGCCATCATCTGGGGTTTGGGTGAAAACAAATTTGCAACCACTGGCTGTATGAAGAAATGACTTTTTTTTTAAACAGAAGAGTAGATTTATGGTTATCCCTACGATGTCATTCTTATTTGCTCTGAGATATGCTTCTTGAAGCAGATAAAGAAGAATAAAGTAGTAAGCAGTGAATCAACAACTGTATATAAATGTCCCTCTCGTGAATGTCATCAAATATTCATCTAGGAATTTATGTCCTAGTGCAGCAGTTCTCCAGGTGTAGTTGAGGATACCTGGGGTCCCTAACACCTTTTCAGAGGACATGAGGTCCTCCCTTTTGCAACTGTGTGAGGCCAGATTTCTTTCTTATGCTTCCGCCAAAACAATATTTCACAAAGGACTGAATACACAAGCAGATAGGAGAATCTAACTATCTCCTATTAAACCAGACATGAAAGATATTTGCAAAAAATGTCAAACAATGCCTTTTTCCTTAGAAAATGTAACTTTATCCCGTAAAATATGTTATTTATGTAATTATATAATGGGTACATTATTGTGATTTTAAATAAATATTTAAGATTCTCATTGTCTTTAATTTCAAATATGGTAAATATCAATAGATATAACTATCATAAACAAAAGCTTTTCAGCTCTTTTTAAGAGTATAAAGGGGTCATAAGACCAAAAAAGATTGAGAACTGCTGTTCTAATAGAATGTCCTGAATTCAGAGTTGGCATATCTTTCGAGTTGGAGCAAACCCCAGACTTGTGAAAAGTATTTAAAAAGAAGTATGCATAAGAGGCTACAAGGATACAAATGAAAGAAAAATTAAAATATAAAAACAATTCCTTCTGGCTGAAAATCTAGCTAAGCTGTGGTTAAGCTGTAGTCAAGAAATGATAACATGTGTATTTGGTAAAGAAGGGCAATAACTTTTCCCTTTTTTTGCTTAGAATCTCAGAAATTAAACTTACATGTCAGGTTAAGCTTCTGCCCTTCCTTCCATATTCCCAACCCCTCAAATGGCTCAGTCCTAAATCCCTTGGGTGGGCGTCCACAGGAGGGAGGCCGGTGCCAGGTGCTGGGGCCTAAGCAGAGCATCTGTGCACGGGAGTAGCCTGGCGTGGGCGGTCAGAGCCTGTGCAGGCCAAAGAGGGGGTCCATCTTGGGGGGCAGCCCAATACAAGCTGACTGGGATGAGGATGGCTGCCCAGCACAGGGTATCAGAGTGTAAGCAGGATGGAGAGCTTTCATGCAGGGGAAGCTTGGAGTGGGGTGAAGTGGGGGGATCCAGGTGGGGGAGGCCCAATGTGAGGCGTTCAAATCTAAGTGGGGTGAGGGAAACAAGAATGTGTGGGGTGGCCTTGCCTGGGTGTCAGAGCCTGAGAAGTGTGAGGAGGGTCCACATGGAGGACACCGGTGAGGGAGTCTGAACAGTGTGAGGGCATCCAGCTGTTCGAGGCAACAGTGGCTTCTGATCAAGTAAGTTAACATGCTAAAGACAATGGCAACCAGGTTTCTTTTTGTTAGATAAGGAGCTACAAACATAGGAAGGAGAAAACCAGAATGAATCCTGCAGGGCTGGGTTAGAACTGGAAGTGACAGCATGAACTCATGGTTTTCAGCATAGACAGTTAGCTTAAGAGCAGCAGCTAGCCCTGCACTGAGAGGGCCGAGGCCTGCATATTGCTCCAATAGATCCTCACTTCTAAATATCTTTTTCTACTAACCCAGGGTTCCTTGGGAAATGGCTGATTCCAGGCCTGAGGCAGGAAAAAGGTAAAATTAGCTTGGGAAATCTAGTGGTACCAGAAAACAAGGAAGTAATGAGGACGCGATGAAAGGACCCAGAAGCCAGCCTGAAGGGACTCCCATTGGCCCAGTCTGGAATGGTGTAAACATCGAAGTAAATGACAGTTCTAACTCACTGGATAACATTGAAAACCATGAGTCCATACTGATATAATTAAGTAAAGGACTGAATCAGAAATTTAATGAAGAACAGAAAATTCAGATAGTTTTAAAGCACCTTCATCACAAATACTTATCTATACTTATAAAAGGGTAATATGCTAATTAGACCCAGTCGACCGGCCATCTTCCAGACGTCTGACTTCCTTCCGGACAAAGCCATGGTGGTGGGGGCTGAGGCAGAGGCAGTTAGGGGTGATCAGGTCAGCAGGGGAGGGCAGTTGGGGGCGAGATCAGGCTGGCAGGGGGTTAGGGGCAATCAGGCCGGCAGGAGAGGGCAGTTGGGGCAACCAGGCTGGCAGGGGAGGGAATTTGGGAGCAAGATCAGGCCAGCAGGGGAGGGCCACTGGGGGTGAGATCAGGCCTGCAGGGGAGGGCAGTTGGGGGCAACCAGGCCTGCAGGGGAGGGCAGTTAGGGGCGATCAGGCAGGTAGAGGCAGTTAGGGGCGATCAGGCCGACAGAGGAGAGCAGTTTAGGGGCGAGATCAGGCAGGCACGCAGAGGGGTTAAGGGCAATCAGGCAGGCAGGCAGGTGAGCGGTTAAGAGCCAGCAGTCCCAGATTGTGAGAGGGATGTCCAATTGGAAAGGGTGCAGGCTGGGCTGAGCTCCCCCCTCGTCGGCCCCCCCCCCACGAATTTTGTGCACCGGGCCACTAGTTAATTATAAATGGTAAAGAGTAAGTTTACAGGGGAGAAGCCTGGCAGGCACCTCCTCAACCAAGTCACCATCACCAGTAATGACACAAATGAAAAGTGTGTGCCACTGGGCAGGTGCAATGAGAGGACAGCCTCACTTGTGTGATATTCCTGCCAAATGCATAGCTTGAGCCTAATCATGAGGAAGCATCAGACAAACCCAAACTGAGTGAATTCTACAAACTATCTGGCCTGTAGTCTTCAGAAGTGTCATGGTCATGACAGTCAAAGGAAGACTGAGGCACTCGCCCAGGCTGAAGAAGATGAAAGAGAGGACAGCTAAATGCAATCTGTAACTCTGAAACGGAATCCTTTGTTATAAAGGATATTACTGGGGCCCATGGGAAAAACTTGAAGGGGCCTGAGAATTAAATGGCTGCAATGAATCCATGTTAATTCCCTGACTCTGACGTTAAATTAAGGTTCTGTGGGAGAATGCACTTGTCCATAAAAAACACACACTAAAGTATTCGGGGGTGAAAGGCTGTGTCAGCAATTTACTCTAAAAAAAAAAAAAGAAAAAAAGTGTATATTGTACTTGAAACTTCCCAGTACGACTATTTAAAAAACCACCTTATAAACCTACTGTTGTGTTCAATTGGTTGCAAAAAAAGGCAAGAAAAGAATCATGAAAAACAATACAAAAGTTGTGTAAGTCACATAGCTGCCCTGGGCTTCAACTTCATTTAGAAAACACGGGCGTTGGATTGAATTATCTGTAAGGTTCCTTCTATTATTAGATTTTTCTTGTGGGGAGGGCAGAAGAGGCAGGGATTACAGATTTACAGAAGACAGTTCTCATCTTCCCTCAGAGACACCTCTCTGCACCTCTACAGACAGACGCACCCAACCACTGTCCTGGCTGTGGGAAAAGCGTCTCGTTCCAACAAGACGACAAGGGTGTGCTCACATCGGGTTAGTCTCACCTTTTCTTATCCTCTTTTTCTCAGGTTTCTATCAAAGACTTTGCCCAAATCTCCAAGCCTTTGAAAGTTCTCCTATTGAGTTACACTAATACAGTTCCTAAGATTTATAGAGTACTTTTCATGATTCCAAAAACTTTGGTTTAAGTTCTCATTTTATCCTCCCACCCACTGATGGATGACATGGTATTAGCTTCATTTTATAGATCTGCAACATTTCTGGACAGAAATTAATGGCTTATTTAAGGTTAAACGGCATCAAACAGGAATCAAAACCCAAACCTTCTGACTTCTAATTCTGTGTTCTTTCTGCCAAACTCAGCACGTGTGTTAATTGGCAGGAAAGTACATTTTTGAACTTATGTTATTATTCAGAAAACACTCATAATGCAAGTTTCCCCGAGGTCCAGCACATATCCAACTGCCTCATTTGGCATCTTCACTCTGAATAAATAGACATCTCATTCTGAATACATCCAAATAGAATTCTTGATTTAAAACTCCAAACCTGTTCCTTCCTCAGTCGTGCCATTTCCCCTGCAGTAACTATGCCCCTAAATCTAGGCACTATTCTTCATTTCTTTCCCATCGCCCTCACATGTAACCCATCAGCCAATCCAAAGCATCCTGGCCACGCACTACTCGCCATCCCCATTGCTAATTGTACCCTTACTTTCCCCCTGGAAACCCCACCCCACCCAGTGCTTGCTTATTGCAGAACCTGGTTGTGGTTAGTGTGCCTCATGGAGTCCCTAAATATTATGACCTTCTCTCATATCCTCTTTCTTCACCAGTGGTTCTGGGCAAGGTCTTCTGAATGCTCACAACTGTAATTTAGGTGTGGCCCTACATCTCTTTAGATTTTTAAGAAAGGGAAAAACCATGGTATTTGCTGGTTTGAGGGCCATTCTGCTGGTAGTAGGTGAAAAGGTCTCTCAGACTCCCTTGGAAATTGAGAACCTGTTCTGTAAATACTTTGAGAGAAAAAATGCTATAAGGAAAACAGCAGCAACAGCACCACCACCAACAAAATCCATCAAGTCATATTTCTTATTACTTAACTCATGGCTAATACAATAAAACTTATATCTATAGAATATTGTTGGTTGACTCAAAATTCTGCTTGATGGCCAGCTAGCTATACAGCAAGCTTACCTGAGGCACCTTTCAGAGCCAGTGAGCACATTTCCTGGACATAGTTCAAGACTATGGGTATTTCAGCCCTGGCTAGTTTCCTCAGTGGTTAGAGCGTTGGCCCTCGGACAGGTCTATTACCCGTCAAGGGCATGTACCTCAGTTGCAGGTTTAATCCCCGGCCCTGGTCGGGGCATGAGTGGGAGGCAACCAACCCATGTCAGAAACATCTAACACATCAGTGCTTCTCTTCTCCGTCCCTGCCCCCACATACCACCTCCCCCCTCACTTCCACTCTCTCTAAAACTCAATGGAAAAATATCCTCACTCCTCAGGTGAGGATTAAAAAAAAAAGACTATGGGTATTTCATCAGGCTGCATATGAGTTCACATCAAGCAGTGAGCTAACCTAGACATGGAAACTGGACAGACCACAGAATCATCTTGGGTGTGTACCAGGGAACTCAATGGACAGGGTCGCTCTTGCCACATGTGTTTTCAGAATCAGAACTCAACACGATGTTATAATGCTTTAATAGTGCATTAGCACTTAAGGCGGAAACGTGTGTGTGTGTGTGTGTGTGTGTGTGTGTGTGTGTGTGTGAGACAGAGACAGGCAGAGAAAGAGATAGAGAGTGAGACAGAGGTGATGGGAGGGAGGGAAGGATAGGGAGAGGGAGGGTGAGAAGTTGGCGGACAGGAAGGGTGAGGAAGGCAGGAACGGAGGAGAAAAAAAACATATACCAGGCAGAGATTATGCTCAAATTAAACGGTAACAAAAGATTAGACATGCCTATGGCGCGACTCCTAAAGAATAGAGAGGCCCGGACGACCTAGAGGATTCTTTCCGACTAATTCCTTACTATCTATAAAATCCAACCAACTCCTGATTTTTGCACCAAAGAAGTAAAACAGATAATCCCCAAATCACAACTACTTGACCTCAGAATCCGTTGTGTAATCTGTTTTTTAAAAGTGTATTATTATCTTCTAATTAATATCATAAATGACATATAAGACTTAAGCTAACATTAAAATAAACTTGGCACAGATCAACGAATGGAAACTGGATGACAGCCCGGGAGTTGGACTGGAGGGGAAACCAGCTGGAGTTAAAAATGTCCCTGAGACAGTCCCCACCTGGGTGTGAGTATGACCGTGCAGGCCAATTTACAGCTACACTGAATGCACTACAGAGCTCCCCCACTGTCTGGTGGTTGTCACTGAGGGTGAGAGGGGAAGGGATTTGCTGGACCGATGCAGGAATCAATGTGAGAAGCAGAACGAGAAGAACCCGGAAGTCCTTGGCTCAGGCTACTGAAGCCTGTGCCAGGCCTCCCATTCCGTCACCACAGCTGGCTTTCAGCCAGCAGCTCCTAGCGGACGGACGTCTTCTCGATTCTGCAGGAGGAGGAAGCAGCCCAGGGGTCACAACAGTGAGCAGAAGCGGCTGGGGCCCGCGGCATATGTGGGAGCATTTGCCTTCCAATTAACTACTACTTTCTCTTCAACCAAACCCCTGCTTTCAGTATCAGAAAAACACGTCCTACAGGCAGCACACGTTCAGATCACAAAACTGGGAGATGGCGCTCTGTCTTACCAGATTCCCCACAGACAAGACATGTTCGAATTGTGGGGTCATAGGATGGTGCTCCATCGCCATGAACAGTGTATTCAGGACGATGCAGATGGTGATGGCCAAGTCCACAAAAGGGTCCATAACGATCAAGTTCACAATCTCTTTCAGCTTTATCCAGTAGGGGTGACACTCCCAGATGAGGAACGTGTTGGCGAATTTATACCAGCACGGCGGGCACTTCCTCTGGGACTCTTCCAGCTCTGCAGGGAGTAAAGAACAAAGGTGGCCCCTCAATCCCAGTGTGGGGACAAAGGAGACGGCTGCAGATCCTCACGGGGCATCATCGCCGCGATCACGTGAGGACAAAGTGCAGACTCTCCCTTGTGTCCCTCGGTTTTCCTTCTCAAAGGGAGAGAGGGGGCAGGATCAGAGGGGCCAGGTCACTTCCCTGTTAATAATGATGATATGGTTATAAACAAAATTCAACCCATCTGTTTTGGGAGCACGCAGAGCAGCCAGGAGCTTAGCCTCTGGAATCTCAGCTGGCTTCAACACTTAACTGTGGGAACTTGAGCGAGTGATTTCAATTTCCTGTGAGAATTAAACGAGCTAAATTAAAGTGCCTCAGAAGACCCTAGAACAGTGGTTCTCAACCTTCCTAATGCCGCGACCCTTTAATACAGTTCTTCATGTTGTGGTGACCCCCAATTTCATTGTTACAAATTGAACATAATTAAGGCATAGTGATTAATCACAAAAACAATATGTAATTATATGTGAGTTTTCCGATGGTTTTAGGCGACCCCTGTGAAAGGGTGGTTCGACCCCCAAAGGGGTCGCGACCCACAGGTTGAGAACCGCTGCCCTAGAACAACATAAGCCAATGACTAAAATTCTGCGGTACACCAAATTATATATATTTTTCTGATCTGACCAAAAAAAAGGTATAATTTTGATTCATTCACACTGGACAGTTATCATTGTGTTGGCTGTTGTCATTTTTTAATTTGACAATCTAAGGGAAAAGAGGTCAGTACCCCTGATTAAATCGATATTGCATGTTTTAAAAACTCTTGCGGTGCACCAGTGTGCTTTGGCACACCAGGTGAGAACAGCTGCCCTAGCACATACTAAGTGCTGCCGAAATATTTGCTATTGTTATTGTCTTTATAGCAGGATCGGCATCATCAACCACGCCACCATGTGTTCGTATGTTCCAAAGAAGTATAAGTCAGTGAGTTTACAATTCATAATTCAGTAAGGAATGTTGTTACATTTCCTCCCTTCCTTCCCCTTTCTTATCTCTCCTCGTCCTTCCTCGTCCTCTCTTACCCTTTCCCACTTTCATCCTTTCCTTTTTGCTTCATCTTCTTCCCCTCTCCTTCTTTTGTCTTATCCCTCTCTTTCTGTTTGTCTCTTTTAGAAACAGAACCTGTTTTCTTCCAAACATGATTTTACGTAAGCCCCAATATGTAAAATACATAAACCAGGAATTGCTCTAGTTGAGACAAGAAGAGGAGCTTGGAGCCAGTCCAATTGACTTACTCCTTTCCTGAGGGACTTCCCTAATCCTAGGACTCTGATAAACACAGACTGAAAATCACTGAACTAGATGATCTCTAAGGTCGTTTATAAAGCAAAGACCAAAAAGGATGCTTAGACCCTAAAGGCAGAGAGCCATTCAGCTGGCAGCCACAACCACCTGGGCACGAGGCCCTACAGAACAAAGCTCTCCCCAAATTGAGTGTGAAATATAATAGCTAGGATTCCGAAAGTCCAAGGATCTTGATCCTGGAGAATGTTAGGAGATGTAACTTTGCAAACCTGTCAGCATGATAATCCTTAGAGGCACGGTATTGGTTCTAGAGGGTTGGCTATAATGGCACCCCCCTCCCCCCCGCCCAATTCTTCTGACAAAACCAAATCATTCATGGAATAAAGGAAAGTTTCCCAACATTTCACCACCAACAAGATGGAAACCTTCAATTAGTCTACTTTCCCTTTTCCAACCAATTGGATGGTCCCGTGGTGATGGCTTTATTTTACATGGGGTGCTTTGCTGGGTTTCTGATTGGCTCCCTGGTTGCTAAGAAAATGGTTGCCTTGGTTTTTCAGATTTAAGGGCCACAGTAAGCGCCACGTGGGAGTCTGCGTGGGAAAGGAAGTCTGTGAAGAAAATGTGCTTTGGCTTCTTCCTCATAGAACTCCCTCCGTTTCCAAGGTAAATTTAGTTTTCTTCCCCCCCTCCTAAAAGAAAGAAAATGAAAAGGTTCTCTTATTTCCATAAATTCTTGTAGTACATATTTGGAAATCTGGTTCCGTTTCTTTTTTTACCTCCTCCCATCTCCAAATGTCTGCTGCTCACCAGCACAGCACGCACGTGGAGGTTGAAGCAGCTACTGTTCACATTTCTGACAGCTGACACAATTGTAATGTTTTATAACGAACTAGAGGCCAGGTGCACGAAATTTGTGCACGAGTGGGGTCCCTAAGCCTGGCCAGCAATCAGGGCCTATTGGGGCCAGGCCAGCCGGGGCCTGCTGGCTGTCAGCTGGGGCCTACTGGCTGCTGCTGGGGCCTGCTGGATTGGGGGATGGATGGGGGTAGGGACTGCGGGAGGTTTGCTGGCCAGGGGGAGGGACTGGCGGAGGTTGGCTGTGGAAGTGCACTGAGCACCAGGGGACAGCTCCTGCATTGAGCACCTGTCTCCTGGTGGTCAGTGCGCATCATAGCGACTGGTCAACCAGTTGTTCTGGTCATAATGGTCACTTAGGTTTTTATATATATAGACTAGGCTCCAAGTCTTTACCAGACAGCAAAGAGGCGTTTCTCTGCCCTGTGGGGCACCAAGAAGATTCCTAGAGGGATATGAGATATCTCTTAACCACCTTTACTGAGCAAAGGGTAGATCTTCAGGCTTTTTTTCATTTCATCAAAAGTAACATAACGTAGAATGTTAGGAACTAGAAAAGCTCACTAGGTGAATAAGGAAGTGTATAAAGTAACTCACAACTTTGCAAACTTACTGGCCTCACGTGCCTGGAATAGGGGAAGTAACTGATTTGGAGGAATGAGTTAACATGGGGGATGAGATGTCCAAAGGTTTGTGGGGTTTCCTTACCTTGCTCCTGGACGTTTTCAGAGAGGGTACTGCAGGTCTCAACTTCAGGGCTACTGGGAATTGTTTCCAGAGAGGGCCTCATAATTCCACCAAGATGGTGGCATTGGCAGACCATGAGGTTTCTGAAGGCAGGGGCTTCTCTCAATTCAATTCAACAATGTTTATGCACCTATAGTTTTCAAGGCACTGGGAAAACGCTGATGAACACGAGTCCCCATCCTAACAGAGCTTACAATTGCACCGGAAAGGCAGAGATGCCAGAGAAGTGACTGTGCTGACACTTGACATTTGTCAGTTGAATAAAAGAATGAGTAAGTATGCCCTAGCTCATTGGTCGTCAAACTCATTAGTCAACAGAGCCAAATATCAACAGTACAACGATTGAAATTTCTTTTGAGAGCCAAATTTTTAAACTTAAACTATATAGGTAGGTACATTGTTATTAACTTAATTAGGGTACTCCTAAGGCTTAGGAAGAGCCACACTCAAGGGGCCAAAGAGCTGTGTGTGGCTCGCGAGCTGCAGTTTGCCGACCACTGCCCTAGCTGGTTGGGCTCAGTGGAGAGAGTGTCAGCCTGCAGACTGAAGGGTCCCGGGTTCAATTCTGGTCAAGGGCACATACCCGGGTTGCAGGCTCGATCCCCAGTAGGGAGCATGCAGGAGGCAGCCGATCAATGATTCGCTCTTATCATTGATGTTTCTATCTCTCCCTCCCTCTCTCTTCCTCTCTGAAATCAATCTATATATATAAAAGGCTAATATGCAAACTGTCCCCTCAGGAGTTCAATCATTCGCTATGATGTGTGCTGACCACCAGGGGTCAGCACAGAATGAAGAAAGGCCCTGGCTGGTAGCCAGGGAAGGAAGGCCCCGGCTGGCAGCCGGCAGCCAGAAGGCCCCGATTGGCCCTGATTGCTGGCCAGGCTTAGGGACCATACCCATGCACAAATTTCATGCACTGGGCCTCTAGTAAAAATATATTATATATATTTTAAGAAAAGAATGAGTAAGTGATTTGTGGCAGCAATAGCTACAGCCAGCTACCTCTATAGGGGAGTGTTTCAAACTGTTTAACCCGAGAATAAGTAATGCCAAGTACCTTCACTACGTCCTCATTCTTACTTTACTTACTCTCTCCCCTTCCTTCTCCCAGGGCTTTTCTGCTTTGAGAAGTGAAACTACACTATTCTCTGCCTACACCCCACCTCCAGGCCTTTGAAATATCCCCAAAGCTGATGGCTCCCCTGACTGAATTCTGCTAAGTTTATTGGATCCCGGTGAGCATGTCTACAACCGGATAGGGGTGAGGCAGAGCAGGCAGGACTTTTTCATTATTTACAGAATTCTGGAATTCTCCACTGTGGTTTTATTTATTAAAAAATATTTTTTATCCTCATCCGAGGATATTTTTCCATTGCTGAGAGAGAGAGAGAGAGAGAGAGAGAGAGAGAGAGAGAGAAATATTGATGTGAGAGAAACACATCTATTGGTTGCCTACTGCGCACGCCCTGACCAGGGCCTGGGCCAGGAAGGAGCCTGCAACCAAGGTACTAGGTATGCACCCTTGACTGTAATCGAACCCGGAACCCTTTGGTCCACAGGCCAATGCTCTATCCACTGAGCCAAACCATTAGGGCTCCACTGTAGTTTTAAACAGGTAGGTAGGAGCCTGTTTCTTTGATTTTAAATAATAATAATTTTAATACTTGGGTTAAAATGTCAGGGCTTCCTAACTGAAGGTCTGGAAAGCAGGGAACAATTATTCATTCAACGCTAGCTTTTCACATTGTAGCGATCTAGCGACCATTAATCCAGAGGGACCAGCGGTCAAACAGGAATGATCTTTCTTAAGGTCCGTAATTCCCTCTTCACATTATTCAGCTCCAGCCATTCATCGTTCTTTGCTTACAACAGTTGTCTCATCAGTTTTAACAAAGGGAGTCAACTACTAGGAGAGGGGATAGGAGGAATGTTTGAGCAGGAACAGGCAGTAAAGGTAAAAGTGATGTGAACTTCAGGGCTTAGAAAAGGGGAAATGAACTGGAATGGCATCTTACCCAGGAACACAATTACAGTCGTCTCCTCTGAGCTACCCTTGCATCTATTTTTTTTCTTTAATCCTCACCCAAGGGTATTTTTTCTATTGGTATTTTTTTTAAAGAGAGTGGAAGGAAAAGAGGGGGAGAGGAAGAGGAGGGGAGAGAGAGAGAGAGAGAGAGAGAGAGAGAGAGAGAGAGAGAGAGAGAGAGAGAGAGAGAAAGGGACAGAGAAGAAGAGAGGGAGAGAAACATCGATGTGAGAGAGACACATCCATTGGTTGCCTCCTGCACCCACCCAGAGCAGGGTGGGGGAATGAACCTGCAGCTCAGATACAAACCACTGACCCTTCAGTGTGTGGGCTGATGCTCTACCAATGAGCTACATTGGCCAGGGTTGTTGTTGTTGTTGTTGTTATTATTATTATTATTTTTTTATGTGTGTGCTGGTGGGTGGAGAATGAGTAGAGCAGAACATAAAGATAAAGAGGAGAGGGAGAACAGGAAAATATGGGACTAGAGAAAGGCAGTAAAGCTCCAATGATTTAGATCTAACTCAGTACAGGGACAAAAGTACTAGGTCTCCAGCAGAAATCCTGCCACACCAACACTCCCCACCACTCCAAGCTCAGCAAGATTCAGTTCAACGAGCATTTCTGAGCATCTACTTCTGCCAAACCCTGTGCTAGGTCACCGAGGTAATCAATAAAAAATTGCTGCATTGCTTCGTTAGTTCTCCTGCTCTGAATATCTTTGCCAATAATAAAATATGCCTATTAGAGGTCGTTAGTTTTCTTTCTCAGCTGCCATAGATAATCAGATAAATCTTGTCTTGGTGTTCAAGTGAAGAATAAAATCAGCCAAGGTTCTTAAACTAGTGTTTCTTATCTTGAAATGATCTGTAGTTATCACCTGCAACCTTAAGTATAAGCTACAAAGAGCTTAAATATGTTCTATCGGCAAGGACCCTGATGAGATGGAAAGGAAACAGGAATCACTGAAGTTGTTCAGGTGGCTGAAAGCAGTAGGTTCAGTATTGTTTTTACCTGATATATTCTCCAGATTAGGCAGGGAAAAGTGTAGCTCCTTGTAAACACTCCTTGTAAACACTTCAAGGGAGATCCTTTCTGGGGATTCTCCCTTCACCACAGACGCCCCTGCCCAACACACACACACACACACTCACTCACTCACTCACACACACACTCACACACACACACTCACACACACACACTCACACACTCACACACACACACACACTCACACACTCACAAAATGGTATTGGTCTTAAATGACTCAATGACTCAAAAAATAACTTGTCTCAAGGACACCAGGATCATTTTGAGTCTCCTGATATCTGAGACTCTGGCTATGGTTGGGTTAGTCTGGTGTTTGAACTCTGAAGGAAGGCAATTTGAGGCCTCAAGAATAGTCTGTAACAGAACGGATAAAGAAGTGGTGGTACATATATGCAATGGAATACTACTCAGCCATAATAAAGAAGGAAATCTTGCCATCTGCAACAAAATGGATGGATCTTAAGGATGCTATACTAAGTGAAAGAAACCAGACAGAAAGACAAATACCACATATTTCCACTTATATGTGGAATCTAAACAACCAAATAAATGAATAAACAAAACAGAAACAAACTCAAAGGTACCTAAAACGAACTGATGGTTGCTGGATGGGCCTGGGGTTGGGGCACTGAGTGAAAACAGGTGAAGGGATTAAGAAGTACAAAATGCCAGTTATAAAAACAGTCATGGGGATGTAGGTACAGCATAGGGACTATAGTCAATAAATTGAAATAACTAAGTGTGGTGTCAGACGGGTACTAGACTTATCAGGTGACCACTCTGTAAGTTATGTAATGTCTGATCACTATGTAGAATACTGAAACTAATATTGTATGCCAACTGTAATTGGGAAAAGAAAGCTGGATCTATAATGGGACAAGTCAACTAAATCAACACGAATCAAATGAAGAAGATTCATACAGAATCAATCAGAACCTGTGAGAGAAAACTTCGCCACTGAATCGGCTTCTAAAGAAAGCAAGAGGAGCCTGGGATGCAGACCCCGATTGGATGGAAAGCTAGCACTTGCTGGGGACGGTGGGAACTGGAGCTCTCAGGTGCTCCTGAGCATGCCCACTGCGTCATGGAGGAGCCACCTAATGCCGAGGTCGGGCACTGACAGCAACGTCACTGCAGGCATGCTAAAATTCAACAGCAGCTGCTCTGTCGGTGGCACAGTGCTGGAGAAGAGGGGTTTCAGCGCATCTACTCACACATCAAATGTATTTAAGGCTACATGAGAGTGCTTGGAGAGGCAGAATTAGGCGCAATCGAAATGCACAGTACATTCATCCTTAAGGGAAAACCCTTAAGCGTTGTAAGTAGCTGAAAAGGAAAAGAAGAAGGTATGTTTTGGGGTGATGGGATTCCATCATCCTTTATCTTCACAGTTCTTCAGTCTATATTCCTTTATGCCTTACATCACCCCACTGGCTCCTCGTGATGACAATTACAGAGACTTCTTCAGATCTTCTAGCTCACACTTATGTCACTCTTCCACACTTATTATCTGTCTGTGCACAATGCTGGCAGCAACTTTGAAGTCCTTATTGAATTCTCTGCATGCAGATTTGGGATGTTGGTTTCTATGACCAGCACCCTATTCCTAAAGCTTAGAGGCAATTTTTGTAAAACTCAGACCAAGGGACAAGCACACTACATATTTGTATCTCAGCAGCTTGGACTGACATCACAGGGCACATACCTTCTACTAGTGTATTTGTAACAACACTCAGTATACTGTTTATCCTGTCCTTCCGCCCATAGGAGGCCAGTTGCTCCATGGAAACTAAGAGAGATCCAGGACCTTTCTTCTTAATTTCCACTTCAGTTGTACCCTGAAAAAAAAAAAGCAAATGGGGTGAGTAGTCTTATAAACATTCAGGCTGGGCCTTACCAGATCAATAATCCAGACTGTGAGCAGAAACATATGCTCTTCCTTAAATTTCTTACTTTAATCCTACAATCAATCCTATTGACCTCAAGAAGCAGAATGCTATAACTTAGCCATGGACTATGCTTACTTCTATAGATGACAAGACCAAGCCATTTAAGTTTGTACAAATCTACAATGAACCTGAGTCTGGCTGGGACCCAAATAACTCATCTGCTTAATTCCAAACATAGAATAGAAAGACCAGGTCCCCTGGGGCAATGCCATCAGAAGCAGACCCTGAATTTTCCTGGCCTCGTCTCATATCCGCAGCATTTGACTAGAACTGGACCACACCATAGAATAAGTCAAATTCACCTCCATTTGAAATTTCATTAAGGGCCATGTCCCTAATCACACTGAGAGTTACAAATACTGTTCCCTCCATGTGTAGGAGCACCATCACTCTAGAGACTGTTGCTTCCAAATGCCAAATCTGGGCCTAACTGAATGTTAACAAGTTCTACCCCAAATCTCCTCCGAGCCACTGTAAAGAAGCATGGTAAGGTTTAGCTAGTTTAATTAAATATATTGCACTATATGTGTTGATCTTGTCTTTTAAAAATTTTATTTTATGAGTTAACCTGCATGGTTCAAATCCCCAACGAAATAAAAAGTGCAGAAAGTACCATCAGATTGTTATACAAAATATTTTTACATGCTCCACAGTGGTCAATATACCACTGGCTCCTCATGATGTCAATTAGATTACAGTAGCTGGTTTCTTCGTATTCCTTGCTTGTGTTCTTTGTGCCAACCTGAATATTCTACATCAAATCAGGCTCAATGGGATGGCTTAAAACCTAGCTTTCTAGTAACCATGTTGTCCACTTTTACACGTTACCCACCTAAAGTCGGCTGCCCCTTCCCTGGTGAGGACCACGGGGCAGAGAAAGTCACCATCACCGAAGGCCAAGGAAGAGACATGTTTGTATGAAGCTAGAGAAGTATCTGTCTGACCCATACCAGAGTGATCCTACCAGTTTTAAAAAGAAAACAATTATCTCTGGAGAGGTACATCAGAAAGCCTTTCTGTTCTTATATGTTCAGATTTTAAGAACCATACAGAAGAAAATTTCTGGCAGATTATAATTTATCTCATCACAATGTTTCATCAAATTTTCACTGGTTCAGACATCTGGTTTACCTTACAGTTTTGTTTGGCAGAGCTGCAGAAGAAATAGAAAGGAAAAAGCACTATTTTCTTGGCAATTCCTGCCTCATTATTTACAAACATCTGTATATGTAAGAATGACTAGTTAACTCTTGCCTCAGGTCATATGAGGTATATTTCCTTGAGAAGCCACTTTTGGTTAAAATTCCCAGCCTGATATTCACAACATCTAATAAATCAGATAAACTACTACATTTTAAAAAGGACAATCGTTTAAAAATGAACAAAGAAAGACCCCACTCAATGCACACTCTAATTTCTGGCACTTATTGAGTCTAGATTTTTATTGAATTGCTCTTCTGAAAAATTATAGTATGTGGTAGATAATCTTCTTAATACTGATCCCTAAGATACGGTATGATCTAATAGACCAGTTAATACTTCAAGGAAGGATGAAATTGCATTTAATGTAGCTCTGGTACTAATTATATCTTTTTTTTTTCTAATTATATCTTAATATTTTCTGGTCTTGCTGGATATAACAAGATGTAAATTCTTTGGGCTTTAATCACAATAATATTAAAAACAAAATTAATGAAAATGCTGTCTAAGAATGATCATTTCATGATTTTTAAAAAATTACAAAAAATATAAATACCAAGAACTAAATCTAGAAAAGATATACAAACCCCCCACTACAAACTATTCAACTTTGCTGAGAGAAACTTGAGAAGAGTTAAATAAGTGAAAAAATATACTCATAGATTGGAATACTCAATATAATTAAGATGCTCATTCTTCCCAAATTGATCTCTAGATTCAGTGCAATCAGTATCAAAATTCTCCACTTTTTTGAAGAAATTAACAAGATGATTCTAAAATATATAAAAACATACAAAGGACCTAGAATAGGAAAATCTTTTGAAATATTATCTAGAATAGCAAAAGTATCTCTTAAAAGATTACTTAATAATATTTTAAAATATTTTTTATTTGGAGAGCTTACACTGTCTCATTTCAAGAGTAATAAAGTTACAATAATTAAGACAAATGTAGTATTGGTATAAGCATAGATAAATAGATCAAGGGAATAGGAATAGGATACAGAAATAGACCCACACCTACTACATTAAGTGATTTCGACCAAGGAGTCAAATCAACTCAATGGAGATAGGAAAGTCTTTTTAACAAAGGGTACTAAAAAACTAGATATCAACCCAGGTCCACTCCTATGTAGTTCCATACACAAAAATTAATTTGAGCTGAATCAGAGACCTGAATGTAAAACTCAGAACTATAAAGCCAAATAGAAGGAAAATATCTTCACAATCTTAGGGATTGGCAAAGATTTCTCAGGCAGATGCAAAAATATCATAAAAGGGGAAAAACTGATATTTTGGACTTCATCAAAATTAAAAATTTATATAAATGATAAAGGGTTTATATCCATAGCATATAAAAAGCTAATAAATCAATAATAAAAAGAACAGCTCAGTTAAAATGGGCAAAATATTTGAATAAGCAATTAACAAAAGATATAAGAAGCCAATAAGCACATGAAAAAATGCTCATCATCATGGAAATTAAAAGGACAATAAGATCGTATTTTATACTCACTAAGATGCTAAAATCAAAGATTAACACAACCACATATTGGCTAGGATGTGGAGCAACTGGAACTCTAATACACTGTTAATCCTATATAATAAAAGGATAAAAAAAATAATGACATAGACAAAGTTTACAAAAGAAAAAAAAGAAAAAAGGAAAAGATAATGCCTTCTTGTCCCAAAAGAAAGAAAATGTGCACCTTCTATTTTTACCAAAAATATACATCCATCCATACATACATACCCCCCCCCACACGTATGTATCAAGATACAATTTATCTCCTATTATATTGAAAATTAATACTACCCTGTGATTCTGAGAATGCTGGAATTGGAGAATACATCCTTTTTTAGAGCAATCTTGTAACTACAGCAAATTCATTAAAAGAATGTCAGCTCTACCCTGGCCAGTGTGGGTCAGTGGGTTGGAGCATCATCCCTTGCTCCAATGTTGTAGATTCAATTCCTGGTCTGGGTACATGTGGAGGCAACTGATAGATGTTTCTCTCTCTTTCTCTCTCCCCCTTCCACTCTCTCTGAATCAATTAAAAACATGTTCTTGGGTGAGGATTAAGAAATAAAATCAGTTTTATGAACCATCAAAAAAAAAAAAGGATAATATGCAAATTGACTCTAACTGCAGAATGACTGGGAATGACTGGTCACTATGACACACACTGACCACCAGGGGGCAGACACTCAATGCAGGAGCTTCCCCTTGGTGGTCAGTGCACTCCCACAGGGGGAGCTCTGCTCAGCCACAAGCCAGGCTGATGGCTGCCAGCACAGCGGTGGTAGTGGGAGCCTCTCCCGCCTCCTCAGCAGTGCTAAGGATGTCCGACTGCAGCTTAGGCCTGCTCCCCGCTGGCAAGTGGACATCCCCCGAGGGCTCCCGGGCTGCCAGAGGGATGTCTGATTGCCAGCTTAGGCCCGATCCCCTGGGGAGTGGGCCTAAGTCAGCAGGTGGACATCCCCCGAAGGGTCCCAGACTGCGAGAGGGCATAGGCTGGGCTGAGGAACCCCCCGAGTGCACAAATTTTTGTGCACCAAGCCTCTAGTAGAAGTATAAAAGAATGATGTAACTATTTTGGAGAGTCCTTTGGAAGTTTCTCATGAAGTTAAACATACATTTACCATATGACCCAAAAATTTCACTGTGAGTTGAAATCTATCCAATATAAATGAAAATACTTATCTACAAAAAGAATTATACAAGAATGCTCTTGGCAAGCTTATTCATGCTACTGAAAACTGGGAATACAAGGAAGCCCATCAATAGGAAAATGGACAAATTATGATATATTTATACAATGAAATACCACTCATCAATAACAAGGAGTGAACTACTGATACACAAAACAACATGAATGTATCTCTAAAACATCTTTTTGAGTGAAAGAAGCCAAATAAAAATTTCATATTGTAGAGTCCACAAGAATGAAAGAAAACTAATCTATGGTGACACAAGTCAGAAGCAGTTGTCTGGAAGGGGGAGGGGCCAGGTTAGAAAGGAGTATGAGGGTACTTTCTGGGAGAATTTGCAGGTAAGGAGGGATAATCCTCAACTGGTCATAGAGCCCATTCTCTACCTCGGTTTTACCCACAACTCTGGTAACTCTTGGGTGAGGGTTACCCATCGTACTAATGCCATACTGATTACAGAGGAGCATATGGAATGCAGAGTGTGTAAATATGTATAAAATGTATCTGTATTTTGGAAATAAACAAAGATCAACTAAACAAGAAAAACGCAGGTTATGTATGCTATCTGACATAGTGAGGGAGTCAGCCAACAACGTGTGTTTTAGCAAACTCAAAAGCAGGCAAAGGAATCGGAAAGCATCATAGTGGGAGACAGAAGGCTTCAGGTACGCCCTGATTAAAGCCTGTTGGCCTGGGGCAGCTGAGGCAGGCTGACTAGAAGCTGGGCACCCTATGTGCTTTGTTAGGGGTGCACATTTGGCTTCCTTTGGTTGGTCCTACGTTGGAACAGGGACAAAAATTAGGGCAGTTGTCAGTTCTTAATCAAGTCATGGACATTTGGGGCTGATGTAGAAGTTATTGCTTAGCTCCCTGGATTGTCATTAGATATGGAAATTTGGCTTCTTATAAGTTTGAGTTAAAGCAGGCTGGCTTCCTGGGCTGTTTATTGTGGATAGGAGGTTAGCTTCTTGGGCAAGTTGTGGGTGAAAGTTCTATTTTATACTATGATCGGGTCATTTCAGTTAGTATATGCAAACTCTCAGTATTCATCTATCAGACTGATTAGTGGAGAGATAGAGAGCAAACATATTCACTACTGTTAACTGCTTACGACGATATAAGTTAAAGAATACCAAGATGGGCGGGTAGTTCCTGCAACTCCCTCCTCCCTAGGTGAGGTTTTCAAAATTGGGACTGCAAGTCCAGGTACTTGGATATTGTTTCTTTCTTTTCAGTTTAAAAAAATTTGAGATAAAATGCATATAGCATAAAATTCAACATTTTAACCACTTTAAAGAGTACAATTCAGTGGCTTTTACAATGCTGTACAATCATCACTATAATCTGATTCCAGAACGTTCCCAAAGAGAAACGTGGTGCCTGTTAGCAGACAATCCCAATCCCCACCTCTACCCGGCCCCTTGCAAGCAATAGTCTGCTTTCTGTCTCTAGGGATTTGCCTCTTTAAACATTTCATATGAATGGGATCATAGGACATGTGGCCTCTTGTGCCTGGCTTCTTCCAGTTAGCATAATGTTCTTCAAGGTCCATCCGTGCTGTAGCACATATCAATTCTTCATTCCTTTTTATGGCTGAGTCATATCCCATTGTAGAAACGTATCACATTTTGTTTATCCATCCATCAGTTGGTGGGCACTTGGGTTGTTTCTACTCTTTGGCTATTACGAATAATAATTTTATAAATATTTATGTGTAAGTTTTTGCATAAACACCTGTTTTCAATTTTCCTGGGGATATCTCTAGGAGTAGAAATGCTGGGTCATATGGTAACTCTATGGTTACATTTTTATTTTTATTTTATTAACTGCCAAACTACATTCTGAAGTGGCTGCACCATTTTACATTCCCACCAACAACATGGGCTATTGTTTCTCGGGTCAGACTACAGCCAATGGAAGGGAAGAAAACCTGCAGCAGACACCCTCCTATGTAAGGAAGCATCTTCCCAGCCACCTTCCACCCAGAATCTGCTCGGGATTCTGTGAGGTCAACCTCTGCTTTTGGTCCAGCTGCCTGATTCTCTCACCGAGGATGAGACCCGAGGACCAGAGGAAGATCACACGCACTTTCCCAACCTCTTCCCTATCCTTTCGGCGTTGTGTTTGGCAAATGGAGGTGTACAGATATGTTTTCTTTACTTTGTTTCGTTGTTGGGGAAGGAGGAGGAGGATGAATGACTTTTTGAAAAAGCCAGGAGCCTCTGCTTTTGGAAAATTCAGCTTCTAAGGAGCCTTGGTGCAAAACTACCAGCAACAGAGGGAGAAATTGAGAACCTTACTTTTGTTCTTTGAAATTTAAACCCAGTATATATTTGTTCCATTTCTCTTAACCCAAATGCAAAGTTGATTAGAACATCTAGCCACTGACTTCCAACCTCCTAAACTGTAGCTGTCCTCAAAGAGATATTCTGCAACCTCTGCAGGTAGCAGATTCTGCCCAAGTTCTACAGCTCTGCCCAAGGAAGCTCAACTTGCTATTGATTCTAAATCGCTTTCACATGGGAATGCATAATGGGCATCTAACTTCCAGTCCAGTCACCTTTCTTGGAGCTAATATTTAGAGCATTTTAGAAGTGGTCTTGGAACCTAGCCATTTATCTCTGTTCAAGTCTTTCTTGAACTTTTGTAGTGTTTTGCTTTAAAATAACTGTACAATTATTTCTCCGTCTCAGAGAAAGTTTCTTTAGAATCTCAGAAGGAACCCCATCCTCTCCAAGGCAGGCAATTCAGCAGAAACCCCACTGTCTACTTTTTAGGGCTAAAACGTCCAACAAATTATAGGGAGAAAAATAGAAACTGGATAGGAAGAACCTGAATACCAAGAATGGATCCAATAATATGCTTCACATTTTATATGCTATTACATTTCATGTTCATAATAGTCGTATAATAAAGGCCCTTTTATCTTTTTATTACAGGTATGGAAATAGGCTTAGTGAGGTTAATTTTTTAGGATCACACAAGTCAATAAAAAACTTGGGCTTTCGAGTTAGTATAGTATAACGGTTAATGGTTAGCACTCTGCAGTTAGATTCAAATCCTAACTCTACTGCTTACTGTGCAGCCAGTACGTTCTAAGCCTTGGTTTCCTCCTCAGTGAAATGCAGACAACTAGGGTACCTATCTCACAGGGCGGGGGCCATGTGCATGAAATGAGATGTTTGTACACCTGCAAGCTAATGTGTCGTAACTTCTGAATTATGTTTGATTTTGGATTGTCAGTGGCATTTGCCTTCTTAAAGAGTGAAGAGCTATGATTCCCACCTACTTTTCCATCTCAGAGATGAAGACATGGGAGAAGTCCCCTTATCCTCTGTTTCACCAAAAACCAAAGTAGAAATTCCTAAACTATCCAAAAAAAAATCACCACTCAATCACAAGTGAATACTTAATGAAGATGTGACATAGTTTTTGATGACACTCTGACGATATGATGGCTGGATGTCTTTTTTTAAAAGGAAGATATTTCTTAATTTGATTCTGAAGAAAAAACGCAGATGTGGCGTAGCCTAAACATTAATATTGTGTGAGCCTGCTTGTAAACCATCAGCGCTACTATAGCGAAACACAAAGCATTTGTATAGAACTGGAGGCACTCCAATGGTTCAGGTGAAGACACGTTAATCTGTGGCTGTAGACACATCCAAAATGTTTTGAGAGTAAGAATCGCTACATCCTAGCCCAAAAAGGTATTAATGGCCCATCTGGCCTGCTCTGCATATGACATTATTAATATATTGTGTCCTAAGATAAATGATTGTTTTTCCCCCAAGGAGCTAATATTTAATCAGTCAGAAAGTTCTCTTTGGCATCAGGAAGACCTTGGTTCAAGTTCCATTTCCAAAACTCACTCAATCTCTGAGTCTCATCTGTTAATAGGATAAAACACCTACCGAATAAGGTGGTTATAAGAATTAAACGAGATCATGCGTATGAAGTGCTTAGCAGAGTGTAGTAAGATCTCAGTATATGGTAGCTATAAATACTACGCCCACCATAGAAAACTGGAAAGAACAGAAAAGTATAAGAAAGACAAAAAACAGTACTTTCCCCTTCCAAAGGCAACTACTGTTAATTTTAGTCATTTTTTTTTCTGTATGCAGTTTGTCTTCATACAGATCTAACTCACAAACGATATGCATTCTGTTTTTGTTTTGTCTTTTGGCCTGTTAATGTAACTTAGATATTTAGTCACACCATTAACAACTAGGAAGTTATTTATGGCTTCTAACAAAATAGTTTTTCCTAATTATGAAGCCCTCGGGCGTGATAGACTCCTCCCTACCTCATCTTCCGGCCACTCGGGGATCTGACCGCTTTGTCTGGGGAATCCTAAGTCTGTCGCCATCACCACCTGGGACCACTGCAGAGAATCTCCTAAGTGCTCACAGGTGCTGAGCGGGCAGGCTCCTCCTCCCCCGAGGGCAGCGCTCTGTCGTTTACAATGCAAGGAGGTGCAGAGAGCCTCACTTTCCACAGCCATCTGCCCAACTGCCTCTCCGGTTTCTCTCCCACACAGTCCAACAGAAACTGCTAATCAAACCAAACCAAAAACAAACCCCAAGCCTGCTCATCTGCCGTAAGCTGAATCCCAAACTCCCTCTTGGGCGCCTTTTCTCATACCTTCTCTACAAAGAAAAAACGAGATGTATTACTGAGCTCAAATATTTTTAAGGACTGCCAGGATATTAATATTTAATTTGGTTCTCAGCATCTGAATTGCCCCAACTTTACTGCCCATGCTGACACCCCTCATCCTTTTTGATATCATTGCTTGTTTTTTTCAGAGAATATAATTATCTATCTAATTGTAGAGCCCCAAATTGACCTCTAGACATAGAATTAGTGAAAATCAAACACAAATTAAATTTAAAGTAAAGATGATAATCTATAACAGTTATTTTGACCAACTATCTGGTTTGGAAGGGATTGTGTAACCACTGTTTGTTATTATTGTTGTCCCTTTTATTGCTGATTTTCTTCTTCTTTTTTTTTTGGTTAATCCCCACACGAGGATATTTTTCCATTGACTTTTAAAGAGAGTGAAAGGTGGGGGAGAGGTAGAGAGAGGGAAACATCGATGTGAGAGAGACACATCAATTGGTTGCCTCCCACACAGGGCCAGAGATTGAGCCTGCAACAAAGGCACGTGCCCTAGACTGGAATTGAACCTAGGACCCTTCCATCTGCAGGCTGACACTCTATTCACTGAGCCAAACCAGCTAGAGCAATTATTGCTGGTTTTCCATAAACAGTTTTCCAGAAGAGCAATGGCTATGTGACTATGCAGAGAAGACATTAAAATGAACTGAGAAACAACAGATTGGGGTTTCTGAAAGGTCTAAGATTCTGGCTCTATCAGTGATGAGCTGTGTGACCTCAAGGAGCACACATTCTCTGAGTCTGCTTCCCCACCTAAAAAAAAGGAATAATAGTCTATCTCCATTTTGTCAGCCTTATGGAATTTTTATTCAGAACAAATTAAATTATACATGTAAAAGTAATTTGCAGCTTGTAAAGAGCTATACAAATGTAAGGGGGAAAGTATTTTGCTTTTAAGTAAAACGGCAGGGAAAGAAAAGATGATTTCAAATACACCCTGATTGCCTTTTGAATCTCTATACAGCCAACAACTGCTAAAAACAGGTCCTTCTGAATAATTCCAACCTCGATTGTCCAGTTTTCCTACCCACATGCATCATGCTACTTAAAGGATTGGCTATCTTCATGCTGTGTTAGAGGAAACGGAAGTGTTAGAACAAAACAGACTGACATGCTATCTCAGGGAACTTACACAGCTAAGGAGGGACTGAGGAAAGTTAAGGAATTAGAGACAGGAAGGATTAGGGTCATAGAGGCTATAAGAATTTAAAACTAGAAAAAAAGGTATAAACAGCTTAGAATTTAAAGAAATGTTAAGAGACGGTTTTCCCAAAGAGGAGAGCCATTATCCAAACCCCTAGACAAGAGATTTTGTGAAGCTATTATATTCACCTCCTCCAGGGCCTGACATGTGATTACATTTAAAATTAATCTTTTGCTTCCCTTTTCCTTCCTCCCCCGTACGCCATGTGTTCCTGCCCCACCTTCTATTTCCCGCTCCTTTGCTTTATTTCCATTTCAAGCCCTTTGGTGGCTAGGTCCAGTTCTGCAGTGTTTTCCTTAACCCCTCCTCGCCTTTCTCTCCCTGGTGTACATCTCCCACCTCAGCATCATGTAGGCACGCTCCTCTTTGGGAAAATCACCTCTCATTCTTGCAGCAGAGCCTTAGAACATGATTCAAAACTATACTGCTTTTTAAAACGGAAAGATAAGAGCTTTAAAGTCCAAGCTGTTTCCCTAGGAGGAGTGAGGACGTGGCCGGGAGAAGCAATGGTAGTTCTAAACCTGCTCAGACTTGGTCATTGGCGGTGGCACGATGCTTCTCATTCCGTCAGGGCAGGGTCCGCTGGCCAGAGGCATTCAGTCACAGCGGGGGAGGCGGGAGGGGGGGTGGGGGGGGGGACGGACAGACAGGCAGATAGAGACTTCCAAAGATGGAGAGAAGGAAAAGGAGGCAGAGTAAAAGGAGTTAATGGAGGAAGAGGAATCATCAGAAACAAGGAAAGATGGGGGAAATGGAGCAAATAATAAAGTAAACGGGACAGGGAGAGTAAAGGGGGCGGGTAGGACTGAAGAGAGAAATAGAAGCAAACAGGAGAGAAATGGCTTGGGGGTGGGGGGTAGAAACAAGAGTGTGGGGCAGAGGGTGGGGAGAGACCAGGAAGGCGCAGAGCAGGGCAGGAAGGGCGCGGCCATGCCTAGCCTCGTCTATACGGGTGCTTCCTTACACTGTCATCGGTAGCTGCCTTATCTATTTTCACCTCTGGCAGGAGCCGCCCGCCGATGTGGGAGCCGGGGCCGCCGATGAGGGACACCACGCCGTTGCAGTCCACCGTGCTGTTGCGCTTCACGCTGCGCCGCAGGCTGGGGAAGACGCGCGAGGAGCGGCTGCCCTGGCTGTAGCCGCTGTAGCCGCTGTAGCTGCTGCGGCGCTCGCGGGCGCGGATCGGGATGAAGAGCGAGTCGCGGCGGCCCTCGCTCTCCTCCACGGTGCTGTGCTCGTCGTCCGCAAACTCGTTCTCCGAGCCCGGGTCCCGGAACCGCCCGGGGCCCCTGAAGCTGAAGATGCTGCTCTTGCTGTTGTGGCGGGAGAGGAAGGGGGAGCCCGGGATGCTGAGCAGTGACTGTGGGGCAGAAAGAGAGAGGTTGGCAGGTAGGAGACAGGACGCTGACCCCCCAGAGCCTGAGCAAAGGCTGCTAACACCCGCCCCCCCCCCCCCCATCCTTGCATTCCTGCGGTCAGAGCAGAAGTGTTTGCAGAGAGCGCTCGGGAGGTTAAATTTCTACTGCTGCGCACTCCCCATGACTACTCACTTCTGGCCCCTCAGCCTTGAGGTCTACCTGGCTTTAAACCAGTTCACCGCTGAAAATTCTACTCATTGTTCACTCAGCGGAAACCACGCTTCCACCTCACGCTCTCTGCAGCCAAAGCCCTGGGAAACATGTCTGTGGTGCCTTTCCTTTCCTCAAGTGGGGCTCATGCCACACTCGGCAGGAAGACAGAATGTCAAAGTGGGCATCACCTGCCAGTCCTTCAAGGAGAACATGCCTGGAGGTCAGGTGCTGTGCCAACAGTGATCTTCAAGCATTTTTGTTCAACTGGACATTATTTATGTTCCCTTCCACGTTATTTTAAACTCAACATAAATTTTTTCACCAAAAGTTTCCATATTTGTAAATTATGTAGTTCTCAGCACTGACATTTTAAAATAAAGCTCTTCTATACCACTTAGAAATTTTTCCTCATTTCTTTTTCCTTCTACACATATTTCCTTTCTACATTCCCTAGAGAATTTTATGCTAATGTACATTTTAAACTTTGTTTTTTACTGATCACCTTTAAATACTTTTCTGCAGAAAATTATAAACTATATTTAAAAATTTTTTAATTTTCCCATGACCATGAGTCTCTGAGAAATTAAAAAACCCTCCTGGATTGAGTTATTCGTCTATTAACAAAAGTTGACCAAGATACATAAATACAGAGTTTATAAGTAATTACTAAGCTTTAAAAATTTTATAAAGATGTATCTCTTAAAGAGATGGGTGAAATTTTTTTCAATTGGTGTTTTTGGTGTGTAAATATTTGTAGATAGTATTACTTATTATTAGAATGAAACATGGCTCAACATCAACTCCCTTCCCCCCCTTTTAAAACTTGATTTTTAAGTGCTGAGAAATATTATTAACAAACAGTATCTTAGAACGGAAGAATGTTGTTATAGTAATGTTACTCACTTCTTTGAACTCTTGTCAAATTATATGCCCTCACATTTTAAGGATTTATTGGTAGCAATTAAATTAGTTCCTCTCAATTTTTTTAAAAGCAAAGACTTAAAACCATCCAACTTGCCTAAGGATTTACTACCTAATTATTAGAATTATTCTATTTCTTGATTTCTGTGAATACCCAAAAGGCTTTATTTATTATTTCTAATAATTATATGGGTTACCCTTAAAGGGTTTATTCCTTTACTTAAAGGAACCTTATTTAACCCAACAGAAAAGATTAGAATAACCCAAATATTGTTAATTTATATATATCAATGCCAACATTAATTTTTTAATAAGGTGATTTACCTTATCACATGCTTTTAAAACATTTTCATCAAAACCTCAAAGCAAAAAAACCCAAAAAACACACAACAAAAAACAAAACAAAACAAAAAAACCTCAAAGCCATAGATTTGGCTCATTTAATTTATGAAAATGTCTATGCCCTCACTGCCAAAGCAACTGGCCAAATCAGACTTATTTTCACAGGAGAAAGTATGACCTAATTTTTTAAAATGAGTTTATTAATATGTATCCCAGTGGTAACCACCTGGCTCCTGAACTTAAACATCCCAATACCCTGGACTATAACTCTGTTTCACTCTTAACAGAAGTGTGTCAGAAATAAATTCAGAAAGCCTTACGGTGGATTTACATTTCCTGGATTAAAGAAAACTTTGTAGATACTAATATTCTCAATTGTCCCTTTGTTTGGCACCTCAAAGATTTTTATACCTTAGGGTAATGCACTACATAATAATTGGATGACAGAGAGGTATGTCTTTCTTTTGTAAAGTCGGGAGGAGGTGAACTGTGAAAGGGGTAAGGGAAAAGGAGAAATGGTGTGATTTTGGACCACAGGGCTAACCTGGGGCATAGGAATAAGTTAAAGATCTGGGCCCTGACCGTGTTTCCAAGTGGTTAGAGCGTCGTCCTGCACACCAAAAGGCACGTAGCTGGGCTTTGGGTTTGCTCCCCGGCCTGGGTTAGGGTGTGTGCAGGAGGCAACCAATCCATGTCTCTCTTCTCTCTCAGCTCCGCCCCCCCACCCCCTCAATGCAAAAAATATCCTCAGGTGAGGATTAATAAAAATTAAAAAAAAGATCTGGGGATCAGGTTCCTTAAAACTGTGCTGGGAAAACCTTCAAATGTCCAACAGGATGCACCTCCAGTTTGAGGACCGCTGCTCTAACAGAAAGAAACTTAACAACTGACTTTGGGTAATCCTTCCTGTTACACTCTGAGATACTTAGTTTGCCCAATTATGACTTGAAGGAATTTTCAAAATAATTTTTAGCTATATGAGATTTTTGCCTTAGAGTTCAGGCCTTAACCTTTTTGTAAATGATCCCTCCGTGGAAGTTCTTTGTGGGCCTCTATAATACTGCATGTGCTATGTGTTAAATAAACCTTTTACAATAATACTGTTGGTGATAACCCTGGAAGGGCCGCAGGGATCCTCTTTAATATTCCCACCCAGATGTTTTTGTTCCCTAGAACTCCATTTCTAACTCTAGATTCAAAATGCTCCCAGTTCCAGTTTCTCCCTGTAATGCATGGGGAAGCCCCCGCAGGTGTATTTTCTTCGGATATTTCTAGTTCTATCATTCTCTCTTCTCTCATTTGCATTTCCCTTGGTATGCAGTCTTTTCCTGCCTTGGGTCAAAGCAACTCACAAATCTCTGAGACAATAAATGAATTTGATCACTGCAGGGGGGGGGGGGCACATCAAGAAAACCACTAACCATCGATTATTTGACATAAATGTCACTGCTAAATACATACGACATGCTGTACATAGGCCTTTGAAAAGAGAATGCAGGTATGCAACGTCTCTGACCCCTTTCCTGATTACTCTGATTTGTTTTGCTCTTTTGCCCCAACCCTGCACCACAGAGGAGAAGCGGCATTGGTTAGATTCTAGAATGTTCACTAGGTCTCATTTATGAGCGGGAAGTGTCACTGTGTGTTAAAAGGGCACACACATGGCCAGCTCTTAGACTTCCTTCCTCGGAAAGGAATAAAGGCCTCCACCAACTCCCTGCTGGCTAGTCCTCTCCTCACATGTATGTTGGGCGTTCTCACTGATTCATTCCCCTGAACCAATTCTCAAAGTATGATTCACAGACCAATGTTAGTGAGTGCCCTACTACTGGTTTGCAACTAGGCAAGTAGAAAAACAAAGAGAATCATTGAGAAACTCTTACAGCAAGTAGACGTCACAACATCCAAGACTGTGACCATTTTTCTAGAAATTCATTGTTATTTTATTTTACAACAGTATCAGTTCATGAAAACTTGGGAAAAAGAGAAACTGGTTCTTCACCACAGACAGGTTGAGAAACACTTCCCTAAACAGTGTGGCTGGCCAGAAGACGGTGTCTTAAAATGTACCGATGATTTTGTTTTAATCTGGTAAGGTAAGGTGACAGACAGAGACAACTGCCTTTGAAGGAGGAGTTTATTCCTTACAGTTTCTCAGAGAAGGGAGCATGGAGGGCCTCATGGGGAGGTTCTAGGATTAGTAAGGAGGCAGAAGGGGTGACGGGGCGGGAGGGGGGGGGGGGAGCATGGCCGAGTCTGCATTGTGGTTTACTCAGGAACAAATGGGTGAGGCAGAGTAGGTTGCTCAGAGTAACCTCTGAGCAAGTTTAGGATTGGACAGTTTAGGTAATTCCAGGCAGGCTCTGGGCTATAGGAGTGGTCCCAGTTGCCCAGTAGTTGGCCCTGGAGGGATTGGGGAAATATTGGTGTGTGAGTTAGACAAAAGGAAAAGATTGGGAAACAGGGGTTTTGCATATGAAAGGCACACTTCTAGGCAAGTAGCCTCTAGGAATTAAGCTAGCACTGGAAGGGGCAGTCCCTACCCTGCCAGCAAGGCTCCTAAAATGTCAGAGCATCCTAAAATACAGAGCACAAACATGATTAAGAGAGTAAGGTCCCATGACTGGGTGCCGAGGGGATAGGAAGTATCCTTGAGCTTCTGCCTACCTGCGCAGTTGAGTTTAACATAGAACACTGAGGTTCAGAGCATAAGTTTACATGTTAATAAACTGTGCCGTGGGCATATATATCTGCCTTGAGGGCCTCCCCAGAGAGAACTATGGCCAGGTCAAGACAGGACACAGGTACTCCTGGACTCCTTTGCTAAATCTCAAGGTCACCTTTAGCACCTAATTTATTTTCTCCATTTACCTTTCACTCTTTAACTCACATACCTTGCCATTCAGGCACACTGCCCTTGGGTCTTTATTTTCTCCATTTCCACTCTTTGTTCAGCTGTGGAAATCCTCTTGGTTCTCCTCCACAAACTTCTTAATCTTCCCACAGCACTGAGCCCTTTCAGAGTACTTACGCTCTACTATTTACTACAGTTCTTTAAACACATGCTTTATCTCTCCTTTAAAAAAATTTTTTTTTTATTGATTTCAGAGAGGAAGGGAGAGAGAGAAATATCGATGAGAGAGAATCACTGATTGGCTACCTCCTACACGCTCCCCACTGGGGACTGAGCCTGCAACCTGGGCATGCACCTTGACCAGGAATCAAACCATGATCTCCTGGTTCATAGGTCGATGCTCAACCACTGAGTCACACCGGCCAGGCTTAGCAAGATCTTAATAGGTACGTCTGAAAGTAAGCTGTCCCATCCCAGTCAAGTACCTGAGTTCTAAATACCCCTTTATCAGCGTGGACCAGCATTTACCTACACCGCCATCTTGGTTCCCCTCCAGTGTCAAAGTTCCACGAATTTTTTGTTCTGAGAAAGTTACTTTTTACAAAAATATGTACAACGTGTATTAAACATATAATCAGTTTTATCATTATTATTTTAAAATAAATCAGTAAATATTTAAATTTTTAAAAATTATAGTTTCTTCTAATATAATAAAAGCACATTTAAAAAAGCTCTTTAAGCCCTAACCAGTTTGGCTTAGTGGATAGAGCATCGGCCTGCAGACTGAAAGGTCCCAGGTTCAATTCCAGTGAAGGGCATGTGTCCTTGGTTGTGGACACATCCCAAGTGGGAGGTGTGCAGAAGGCAGCTGATCGGTGTTTCTCTCTCATCGATGTTTCTAACTCTCTATCCCTCTCAGAAAGAGAGAATTGATGCAATACAATAATTAAAATACTTTGCAAAAATGGACTCAACCTAATATTTATAAACTGTCCTAAGCCCTAAAAACACAGCAGTAATTTTATAGGAAAATGGGTTGGGCAGATGTCTCAAGAGGGTGCCAAAGACCTGACAGTGAAGGACACTGATATACACCTGAACTGTGCTTTGGGAAACTGAAGCCACATTCATTGTTAAGCCAAGAGGAGAGATGGCCATGCATGCGTGGAGTGAGTAAGGGGACGATTACAGACTGCAGTGCTTACGGACACAAGCTTTGCTCTGCAGTCAGAGGGACCTCGTTCAAATGCTGACACTAATATTTACTAGCTATATAACCTTAGACAAGTTAGCTAATCTCTAGCCCTCAGTTTCTTCAGCCATTCTTCCAGATAAAATCAGAGAAACTGCAGGAGGATCCTAGGACATAGACTACTACTACCTTGTGGGGCTTCTAAGCAAGTCTTGGCAGTCAGCCATGGCCTGTAGAAATCGACAATTTTTCTCAGATGGGGAAATTAGAGGAAGTGAACATTTTCATGCAAAGCAAGACCTCTCAGAAGCCCAGATTTGTGCTTTGAGCTATGGAGCAATCAGTACAACTCTGTGCTAAAGTGTTTGGATTAATCAGAGACCATTCAGCAGCAAAGTGTTAACAGCACTAACTAGCTCAGTGATGGTTTGCCAGTGAAAGGCGGGATTACAACAAAGCTGCAATCACACTTTTCCCCCAAAGAGGCTGCCCTAGGAGATAGGTGAGGTGAAGGTGAGACAGCTGGCGCCAGGCCATAAAGAAGTCCCAGATGGGGTTAAGTATCAGTTTTTAAAAGTCCTTCATTTAATTGTCCAACACATATCTGAATGCTAGCCATGTGCAAAGAAGCAAGTCTTGGCTTTAGGACTTTAAGAAGAGGATATGAACATAAGAAACTATAATATCACCGAGAGTAAAGAGGTATGTATAAAATAGAATGAAAAGATGAAATAATTTCCAATTGGGTGTGGAATGGGGGAGGTCAGGAAATGTTTCTTGAGAAAGAATGTGAAGAATAAGTATAATGCAGACATTCAGAGATGGAAAAATGGGGCATCTTAGGGTATATTTAGAGCAAAACAGAGGGTAGAAAACAAACACATGGGAGAAGCACCTAGTAGTTCACTCCGTTAAGAATAGGATGCTTAGTGACGAGAGACCAAAAAGGCAGATTGCGTCCAGGAGAAGGGGTTGGGACTTTGTTAGTAAGTAGAGTAAATCTGGTTACAGGAATTCTCTCTCCCATTCTTATGAACTATTTTAAACTGTCAATATTTTCTTTAAACCCTACGCAACCTCTCATTCCCTTCAATAAGATTTTAAACTTTCTACATTATTGAAAACTAGAGACTGTCAGGTATTATCTTCCTCAGCTTCCTACTCCCTACCTAAAAACTTATCCACGCCCAACCTCCCCTATTCTCCCAATGTTCTGGGGAACAAGAAGCCCGTTTCCTATTAGAGACTACATCTTCCAAGACTGTGTTCTATTTTCTTTTCTGTTCTACCTCATTTTCTACCTCCATCTCCCCTTCTTCTGGGCTTCCCTCCTCCCATATTACAAAAATGCTTATTTTCACCCAGATTCTTTAAATAAGCACGAGTGAGAAGTCTATGCCCATTGTCTCCACTTCCCACTCAATATAACATCCATCCTTACCCTGTACTGAAACGTGTCTTTAAAGTTCTCAGTGCTTTAGATTGCCAAATTCAACAAACATTTCCACTTCTGATCTCACGAAGCATCTCTGTTAAATTTTAATCCATCGGTCACTTCCCTACCTTCTCTAACCCTTGTGTTCTCTTGGCTTCACTGAACTCTTGGTTCTCTTAGCATCGCTAATGGCCACTCATTTATTTTCCTTCATGAGCTTCATCTCTGCTGCCCATGGACACCAGTGGTTGTGTTTTTGGCCCACTGTTCTGTCACTCGACACAATATTTTTGAGTAATTTCATTATTTCAATCACCACTCCTCAGCTTAGCGCCTCTTCAGTGAGCTATCATTTGATTGTATGTGTGCCTAAAAGACCACTCTATTTGGTTATCCAATAAATAATTCCACTGGGTATATCCAAACTGGAACATACTTTTCTTCAAATGCCCTTTCTTCTAACTGCTCCCTCACCAACACACACATACATCACCTGAAAATCTCTGCTGAACCTCTGGGTTGGGATAGATCTGTGTCCTCCAAAATAACCCAGCATATCTCAATTATGAAATATTGCCATCAATGTTATTATGTAAGTAACTTTTCAATGTGTCGGGCTGGTCCACTACACTGTAAGCTTCTAGGACAGGGATGGTATTTGAATCATCTTTTAACCTCTAGGATCTAGCGTAATCCTTGACCCATGGCAGGCACTCCATGAGTAATGAGAGCTATGCTTTAGGAAGCCATCTGCTGCCAGTATATAAAACACAAAGCAGAGGGAGGACCAGAGGGAATGAAACTGTGGTGGGTAACTGCAGAAGAACAGAATTATACAAGTCTGAACTAAGATCAGACGAATAAGAAGGGAATGGACATGTGAGTTCTGTTATGATAAAATGAATAGGACTAGCAAAAGACTGAACTGGGAAGAGAGGGAGGCAAAAAAGACACACAATGGCTCCAGCTGGGTGGCTCCGTTAGTTGGAGCGTCGTCCTGTACACCAAAAAGATGGCAGGCTCGACTCCCAGTCAGGGCACATACCTGGGTTTTGGCTTCAATCCCTAGTCAGGGTGCCTGTGGGAGTCAACGATCTCTGTCTCTGTCTCTGCTTCTGTCCCCCTCCTCCCTTCCTCTCCCTCCATGATCAATAAGCACATCCTTGCCCTAGCTGGTTTGGCTCAGTGGATAGAGTGCTGGCCCATGGACTGAAGGGTCCTGGATTCTATTCTGGTCAAGGGTACATGTCTCAGTTGCAGGTTCGATCCCTGCCTGGTTTAGGGCACGTTCAGGAGGCAACCAATCGATGTGTCTCTCTCACATCAATATTTCTTTCTCTTTCTTCTCTCTCTCTCTCTCTCTCTCTCTCTCTCTCTCTCTCTCTCTCTCACCCCCCCCACCCCCACCCCTTCCATTCTCTCTAAAAATCAATGGAAAAATATCCTCAGGTGAGGATTAACAAACAAACAAAAAAAGCAACGAATCAAACCTGGGAAACAGGAAGACACTGGATACAATGCCATAACCAATAACTGTAATCTATTCTATACCTTACAAACTTTCCAGCATTTCTTTAAAATGGGGAATTAAATGGCCTAAAAATTGGATTTTAGTGGCTGGTGTTCTTTGAAATAAAAAATATGTCATGTGATATTTACTGTAATGCTCAATAATTATCCATAAGTGCTCCCCCCTCTCTTTCTCTTCATTTTCCCCATTTACCAAAGTTGGGTAGAGTGGAGGCTTTTAACCTACCATGGGCTGATTTATCAGCGTGACACTATATATCTAGAATAATTACTAGAACTTGCCACATTCCAATAAGGCGACCTAAAGAGTTTCATCACATTTTTAAATCTACGGTTACATGCAATTCTTTAACAGGGGTGTTGGTGCTAAATTCGCATGTTCAGATGCTAAGAGGGGAGCAGTTCTGCCTGATGTTTTAGAACATGGGCTTGCTGAGGAGACACAGGCTTTACGCCCCAGTACGTCTGCCAAAGGTCGTCACATCGTCCTAGGCTGCGTTCGAGCAGCAATGGTCCTAACATGCCAGTAACTCTTCCTCCCAGAAGAGAACAACCGGGCGCATGGGGAGGCAGGCCCTAGGAGGCAGGGATGGGTCTGGAAAATGTAAAGCCAAAGAGGAATACGAGAATGAAGTGAGATCAGGAAAACCAGAACTTCTTAGGCCGTCTGACCCAGCGCCAAGAGTTTACCTGATTCATGATGGAAAATTTCCTCCCGATCCTGTTGTCTGGCAGCCGAATGCCCTTCCTCCTCATACCATCTTCTGACTCGGACTTGAACACCTTCTCTGGATCCCCTTTCTCCTCTCCTTCAGAGAGTTCCTTCTGCTTCCTCTTCCTCCTCCGGTTCCGTCTTTCCTTCGCACTCTTGGAACTGAGCTTAGACATTTCCGACGAGCTCCTAGGGGAGCCTCCCTCTTCTTCACCTTCTTCCTCGATGGCATCTTCTGAGACAGTTCCTGCTGAAGTGGCCATCGCAGCGGCCTAGGAAAGGAGCCAGAGCCACAGGTCAGATCAGAAGCACTTACCTGGAGCCGCCGGAGCCAAGCAGTTAGTTGCTGGTTATTTCCTTTTCCTTAGACGGAAAGGAGTGAGAAAAGGAGGAAGGAGAACCAGCCAGGGGGAGACTGTGGCCAGGGCCCGGCTCTGTCCGTTTTCCAGTTGAATCTGCTTTGTGGCACACAGCAATGAGCAATCAGAGCAGAGCCCCGTGGGGAGAACTCTGGGATTTATTCTCCTGAGTATCTCAGATAAGAATTTGGCTGCCTTCTTGGCACCAAACAATCTTTTCTGGGCAACTCTGAAAATGCATGCTAAGAAACTATATCATACATATGGGCCTGACAACATAAAAATACACGTATATTTGGATAAGGATTAGAAAGTAAAGTGTTAGGGTGGTGGCATTATGAATTTGTTTTTCTTTTCTTTTTTTAAAAAATATATTTTATTGATTTTTTACAGAGAGGAAGGGAGAGGGACAGAGAGTCAGAAACATCAACAAGAGAGAAACATCGATCAGCTGCCTCCTGCACACCCCCCACTGGGGATGTGCCCGCAACCACAGTACATGCCCTTGACGGGAACCAAACCTGGGACCCCTCAGTCCGCAGGCCGACACTCCATCCACTGAGCCAAACCAGCCAGGGCATGTTTTTCAAATTTTACTTTAGCCGAACCGGTTTGGCTCAGTGCATAGAGCGTCGGCCTGCGGACTCAGGGGTCCCGGGTTCGATTCCGGTCAAGGGCATGTACCTTGGTTGCGGGCACATCCCCACTGGGGGGCGTGCAGGAGGCAGCTGATCGATCTCTCTCATCGATGTTTCTAACTCTCTATCCCTCTCCCTTCTTCTCTGTAAAAAATCAATAAAATATATTAAAAACAAATTTTACTTTAGAATTTCATCTATATCTTAATTTTAATTACAATCAATACTTTTCTAAGACTACAGAAAATCTCTGAAGGCGATCCTAATATTCTCCTCAACAGAAAGGCTATGTTGACATGAAGCATTATCTAAACTTCTCTGGCCACTTATTTTTCCACCACAGCCTCATGGCAGCTGAACACTGAACAGTTGAGAAATTCAACAAAAGATCATATTACCAAATAATTTGGCCATTAAGAAAATGGCATAATTGCAGCAACCATGTGCAGTTGTTAACTGTATTTTAATCAGATCAATAACTGCTATTTGACAATGTGCCTAGAAGAGATCAATCGGAGTGGCAATCAGATGGGGCCTTAGTCACGGCGATCTGGCAGGCAGGACTGTGGCAAAGCGTTAATCACTAACCTGTGCCTCTTCCTGTTGCTTCTTAAGTTGCTCCAACATTGCTTTGAATTCAGCCTCTTTCTGCTCTGCCTCCTCCAGTGTTGCCTGATTCTGCTCTTCATAAGCCATGGCTACCACAGCCAAGATCAAGTTCACCAAATAGAAAGAACCCACAAAGATGACCAAGACGAAGAAGATCATGTACGTTTTTCCAGCTGCTCGTAAAGTCTGCAAAGATAAAGACCATTTTCAGAGTCACTTGAATTGACTGAACCAGGCTGAAAACAGCCCGGGGCTAATGTTCCTCTGTAGGGGCACTGCTGCGTTTTGAACAGGACGGTCCTTCACTGAGTGGTACTCCTTCATATTGCAAAGCACTGTGGCAAAAGAAGCCCTCTTCCATTTCCAAAACCTCCTAATATAGTCCTTTCATAGCATTTTTTTTTTAATAGAAAAAAATGCCCTAGGCTAAGAATTATATTTGACTTTGTCAGTTGGTTCTAAAACAAATACAAGAAAACAATACAAGCTTTAGCTCATTTACCTACTGGCCCTTGAAGAGTATTAACAGACAAATCCCATCTCTGGGATCAGGTCCAAGTCACAGGAAGTTCCCATTTTGAGTGACATTCTTCCTTATCCTCTTGTAATAGGACGGGTTTTTAAAGAGGGTATGACATAAAGCAGTGGTTCTCAACCTTCTGGCCCTTTAAATACAGTTCCTCATGTTGTGACCCAACTACAAAATTATTTTCGTTGCTACTTCATAACTGTAATGTTGCTACTGTTATGAATCGTCATGCAAATATCTGATATGCACGATGGTCTTAGGCGACCCCTTGAAAGGGTCATTCGACCGCCAAAGGGGTCGCGACCCACAGGTTGAGAACCGCTGACCTAGACTAACTTCTCCATCAGAACCAGCAAAGTTAAATGACTTGCCCAGTCACCAACGCAGCCCAATAGAATGGTACTGACCTTTTTTTTTTTTTTTTTTAAACTGTCACGACCTGCTTGAACAAGTCCAAATATGTTACAAATCCCCAAAACATTGATCTATTTAGACTCTAAGGTCCTTGTGGATAGAAATCTTATCTTTACAATGTCTGGCACAGTGCCTTGCACAATGTGCTTAATTAATATTTCTTAAAAGGATGCCATAAACCCAAAAATCCAAAAGCAGCAATACTGCAGATGGTCTGGTGAAACAATAAGAAGTAGGAGGAGACAGCAGATTCTCAGGCCAGGCAAGAGGCTGTGAGCCTCCACGGCTATACATGACTGAGCATTAAAGAAGCAGGACAGGAGCTGAAAGAATTCACTTAATTTTATAGAACAGAGAAATAACATCCTAAGGTGACTGTATAATGTCTTCACTAAAGGTCTCTTACATAGAATGTGCCCAACCCCAGATAGCCTCATGCAAACATTATCACAAAAAAATAAAAATAAAAAAAGAGGTAGCACTTGAGAAAGAGGTATTACTTACCAGTTGATATAAGTTTTCCCAATAGTCCTGGGTCATAAGGCGAAATAATGCCAAGAAGGCCCAGCTGAAAGTGTCAAAGCTTGTGTAACCATAGTTGGGATTCCTTCCTGCCTTCATACATTGGTATCCCTCTGGGCATTGCCTGAGGAAAGAAAGGGACGTTCAGGGCTTTCAACAGTCCTGTAAGTCATCTTTATGACCTTGGAGATAATAAATAACTAACTATAGAACCAGGCCAACAAATGGGAATTTAAAAAAAGAAGAAGAAGAAAAGAAAGAGGGAAGAAACAAAGTAGCCAGGTTAATTTTAAAGAAAATGCGTTAGCCCCAAAATGTTAGATCCAATTAGGGCCTACTACAGAGCACCAAGAAAAGTGAAAATATTGCCTGTTTCATCTGAAACATTATTTTAAGGGATGAGAGTAAAACTAGGTGAGCTACTTACCCAGCATCAGAACTGTTCCCACAGAGTAGAGGTTCTAGCATTCCAGGAACTGTGTAAAAATTTGCTAGAAGAGTTTGAAGAGGCAGGAAATGAATAAGGCAGATTTAAGGGAATGAGAGAATAAGGTTACACTGTCCCTCATTAGCCCCAGGAAAAAGAGTTATTGATTTTTAGCTCATATAAATATTTTCTGACAGGCATGAAACCTGATAAGAATTCTTTCCCATAATTTTCCTATATGTATTTAAAAATTAAAAGTGCTACCATAAAGCCCTTAATGCAATGTTCTTTTCCCAGACATCTGACTTTCACTCGTACTTCAAATCTACATGCCAGGTCCAGTAGTTAACTCAAAGGGGTTTAAGAAGGTTTTCTAAGCTGGAATATGTTTATATAACTTTATTCTCTATCCTTATATCTTCTCTTAACCACAGGTAAACTAGAAATCCTCACTGATCACCAGTTAACATGTCCTATATTAAACGGAAGGCATGACTTCTTTAATTTTATGTGTCCCAAAAATCCCCTTTGCAACATTTCTTTTGGCTACTTAACTGCCTTTATTTCCTCAAGAGTGACTAATAGTGATATTGTTAACTTTTCCCCATCATTTCATAGCAGTACTATTACACCAAATGTTCCTTAAAGTGCTTTGATTCCTGAAATGAAATTATTAAAATTCCTTAACTGTAATAAGATCAAATGATGCCTTAGAAATTACCTGACTCCACCAGATCAATTAATGATGTCTTGAAGAATTAAGAATGCTTAAGAGGTATATTCTAGACCAAATGTTTAAATATCTCAGGCAACCCAATTAGGGAAAAAAGAATTTTTATCTACTGAGCCTGATTTTCAAAGCAAAAAGTTAGGAGCACATGTGACAAAGCTACAAAGTCTCACTTTTGGTTTTAAAGGGAGAGAAGTGGGGTGGGAGAGCTTCCGAACACAACCCCACCTCCAGGAAAGGACATGCTCCACAAAGCTACCTCCGGCAGCACCGGCATTCCTTTCTGGCCCCAGCTACCTTTGTGAAAGCCCAGTGGTGGCTTCTGGCCGTGGAACCTAGAGATACATTTTCCTTTCTCCTCTTGCAGAGAAGGGGCCACCTACTTTTATTGTTGATATACTCGTCCCAGTCGAAGCCTCGGGTGCCGTTCTCGAGGTAGCTGTCATTGAAGTTTATGGGCCACACCACACACTTGTTCCGCAGGTTGCCCATGAACAGCTGCAGGCCGATCAAGGCAAAAACACTCAGGCAGAACACTGTCAGGATCATCACATCTGACAGCTTCTTCACAGACTGAATCAGGGCGCCCACAATGGTCTTCAGGCCTGAGGAGACAGAACCCCCAGAATCAGAGTCACCCCACAGCCCTCCCCACCTCCCCCAGCCTCCTTCTGAGCTACTGGCTCCCACTCCTCCCCACAGCACCACCCTTGAAACCAGGCCACTTCATCTTTCATATCATGAGACTAACAATGGGTCAGCAATATCATCACTTTTTCCAGAAGTATCCATTTTCAAGCCACTAACTTTTAAAAAGAACAAAAAAAGGTCCTTCTCCAACCTGTGGCTTTTTTTCTGCATGGAAGCACTTTCCTGTCGTTGACTGCTTCTTAGCAACTAAATGAGTCAAGTTTTACTTGCGTTGGGGCCTTCCTATGTGCTAGAGACCCTTTGCCTGGAACGCTTCCTTCCGTTCCCGTCCTACCTGCCTAACTCCTACTCAGCCTTCTGGTCTCAACTTAAATATCAATCCCCCAGAAAACCTTCCCTGACTTCACAGCTCTTCTCCCTCCCCATTATTATTAAAATTTTAACAGCACCTTATACTTTCCTCTGTAGCTTTTATCGTGGTTATAATTAAGTACGTCAGTCTTTTTCACAGCTGTTATCTATACTTCCTAGAACAGAGCAGGTACTCAGTAAATATTAGCTCAATAAACAAATGGAAAAATCAGGAATTGAGGAGGCTTGCAGGTTGGAAAGAGAACTACTGGAAGCTTGAAGGCCAATAAGTGAGAAGGTGTAATAATATTTTCCCAAGACCTCTGGAAATGCCGATGTGTTGAAAGGGTTAATTATTATCAATCGAGTACTTATGGTTTGTCTTTCCATTTAAAAACACACCTTTACTATATCACATATATGCCCTGTTTTCTACAACTGACCTTTTACTGTCCTACATTTAATAAAAAATAAAAAATACATAATCTACTTGAATCTGAGTTTAAACGCAAGCTACTGGTTTAAATTTGAACCTGCGGGTAGATTTCTTAATTGCACAGGAAGAGATCAGTGATTGGAGACAGAAAAATATGGTTGTGGGTTCATGAGGTTTGGGTCAAAACTGGGTCTACATGGCTCTCCTGGGCATTGCCAGACATCTGACTATCCATAGGACACGGCCAACCAAGCACTGAGCACTCCGGGGTGCCATGCACCAGACGGGCAGGAGGCAGACACAGGGCCTTGACATGGGCCTCAGGAGGAATCTCGTCTCTGATCTACTTCTGAAGGCGAGAATGTTGGATGGAAATACACGGGGGATCCCTATCCTGGCTCTGAAGTGGGCGGCTGGGTAGATAATTCCTCATCTTAACCAAGTCACACCATGTACTTATATGACCTGAGCAAAATGCCTAACCTCTTGGAATGTCATACTTTTCATCATTAAAATGGGAATAATTTTGGTCGGATATCACAGGGCTCTTGTGAAGGTTATGCGTGATTCATATAAACACTTAACACACCGCCTGGTGCACAGGAAATGACTCAAATGTTAACCATTTTTGTCTGAACCTCAGTTTACTCATCTATAAAAATGCATTTATAATACCAACCTTATTGGGTTGTTGTGAGGTTTAAATTAAGATAATGAATGCTGCCCTCCTCAAAGAGATATGACTGTGATAATGACACTGTATAGCTAACCTCATATGATAATGATCTAATTAATGGGTGATATGAACATGACTCTTCTTTTTCAAGCAACTACCTTGAATTTTCAAAGTTCAGTCAAATGGAATTTTCTATGTGAGTCCAATAGTAGTAATGGGCCTGGCACAAACAGGCACTTAGTATATTTTCATTGAAAGATTAAATTAATGAGACCTTTTTTTCGCACACTGATATCCTGAAAGAGATCCAAAAGAAATTAAAGGAGGGGGGAGGGGCAAGAGTTGGACTGCAGAGATGTAAAGTGTGTAGAACCCTGTGCTTTCTTACAGAGTGGGCCTTCCATGTTGCCACCAAAGAGATTAGAAAGAAATTGCCATGTGTTCCAAGACACAAGGCCTCTCTAACCTGGTTCCTTTTCACAGGGCTGCGCAGAAAGAACAGCAGACAGGGAATCAGAAAGCGGGAATTCTGGTCCTGGCTCAGCTACTGCTTATGGCCCACTGTGTTTCAGAACAAGTTTAAGTCACTTTTCAATCTCATTGTCTCATACACAGAATGTGGATAAACATAGGAATACATGGGCAGTGGAAGAGAAGCTGAGGAATCTGCTCTAAAAGTCTTTTAAAACAAATCAGAGATATTTGTTTGAGATTACCAGTAAGTAGTTGAAATTTCAATCTTCTATTCCTAAGGCCCTGGGAAATTGTATCATAATCACAGAGCTAAGTAGGATGGTATTGGTGGTATAAAAAAGAAGGCAGACATAAAGAAGTAAAAATTGTTCCTGTGTTATAGAACTTACTTCCATAAGTTTCTGGGGAATAGAAAAGTCTTTCATTTTATTTGGCTGGATTGGGGCAGGTCTATACTGGGTTAATAATTCAATTCTAGGCCCCTAAAATTATACAGTTCTGTTTGCAGAGTCAAAGACTGACTTTAAAACAAGTATAGTTGAACAGTTCACTGAAGAATGTTTGTAGAGTTTCTTTTCTTGGGCTTCTTTATAGAGCATCTATACAGCCATTTCTCCTGAATGGTTCAGACAATCACCTATCTGAAAACCAGATGACTGTTCAAGGCCTTTTCTATTTCTACTTTAAATAACTTGAGAGCCCGGCTGGTGTGGCTCAGCGGTTGAGGTCCCTGGTTCGATTCCTGGTCACACATGCGGGATTAAAGGCTAGATCCCCAGCTGCAGGCTTGATCCCCAGTGGGGGGCATACAGGAGGCAGCCGATGGATGAGTCTCATCATTGATGTTTCTATCTCTCTCCCCCTCTCCCTTCCTCTCTCTGAAATCAATTAAGAAATATTTTAAAAAATATAATTGAGACATGAGCTGTAAGCTGACATTTGTACAGGTAACAAGTGTATAATGATACAAAAAATCAAACCAATGCATTTGTGATATAAATAAATTTGAAAAAATAACCATACAATTTTAGCATGAGTCTAATCTGGTTTTCCTAGGGTAGGAGCTCCTTGGATGGTTCCATCCAAGCCCATGTAATAGGACATTCCTGGCCAGGAGCTCAGACTACCCCGTTTCATAATGGTGGGCTCCCAGCAACCTTGTTTGTAGGAAGTGACCTTCTGTTAGTAGGTTACAGATGACAGGATAGAGACATCTGGTTTCAATCCAGATCATTTCCTCCAGGAATTTGAAACAGGACAAGAGATAGTCCAGTAGTCTTTTCATATAAACTTGGGAGCTAAGTGGTAGCCATATTCTGTCATTAACTCAGAACACATCTGAGAAGTAAAGGCATTTAGCATGCTAAGATAGAAAGGGGAAATAGAAACATGGAGAGAGGCAAGAGGCAGGAAGGCAAAGTACTTCTGGTATCTGGGGCTTTCTGGCCCTACATTCTGTTTCACGGGCTTCCAAAAGCCCTTAGATTCCGGAAGTACTGCTGTCTCCTGCACCCAGAGATGCTCACTAATACACCAACCATACACGGAACTCTTCACTGTCCTGGGGATGGACTTGCACACTCACACACAGCTGGTTTGACAGTTCTTCTCCATGAACCAGGTGTCACTGCTGAAGAAGTATGTAAACCCGAGTCCAGAAAAGTGTAAAAAAATTTCTTCAGCTCGGCCAGTGTTGCTCAGTGATTGAGCATTGACCTATGAACCAGGAGGTCACGGTTCCATTCCTGGTCAGGGCACATGCCTGTGTTGCGGGCTCGATCTCCAGTGCGGGGCTTGCAGGAGGCAGCCGATTCTCTCTCATCATGGATGTTTCTATCTCTTTCTCCCTTCCTCTCTGAAATCAATAAAAATGTATTTTTAAAAATTCTTCAAGTGTTTTACTTGAAAATTTAAGGCATAGATCAACTTCTTGGTGCGAGTTCAAGAAGTCTGAAGTAGAAGCTTAGATTGGAAATTGTATTCAACTATTTATACTTCAGAGGGGTTCAGAGAAACAAATCTTAATTAAGCAAGAATAATCTTAACTAAATAACATTAACTAAGGCCATCTAAAAAGTTTATTATCCAAGATTCTCACCCAGTTTGCTAGGAGGAAATTAGAGGAAGGTACAGGAAGAAGAAAGGTGGTGTAGCTTAATGCTTGCAGGTCAAGGTTGGCACTGGATTGCATAGCAATATTAAATATAAATGGTCACTGTATTATACACTGCTCTCAGCCAAGACTCTTTTTCCTTCTATTAGGGTTGATAATTGCAAACAACCATGTTTGCAGACATCAATGCCAATTTATGGAAATGACGCCATCAATGCATTTCTTAAACTCAAGTCTTGACAGCAGTGGCTGCCATGTACCAGTAAGTGCAGCCAAGCAAAAGTGCTCCCTGATACCACCAACACAGGCCCCTAAAGGCAAGAAGCTGCTGGTGAATCCCTGACCTGATATGTACGAGAATGGAGACTGGCACTGTTCTGCCTGTGAAGACAAGCTGTCTTGCTTCTTCCATTGGCTCACACACCAGAACAAGCAAGATTCTGACTGAAAATGATTATCCAAAACAGAGCAGAATGCTCCTTCAAATGACTCCTACACAACAGAGTGTGCAACAGAAGCCATGTGGGGGCAAATTGGACAGCAAGAACTCTTGGGAAAGGCTAACATTAACTAGCACTGGGATGTCTGAGTAGAGCAGTTAGTACATCTACATTTATTATAGATCAAGGAAAGACAACTAGACCCAATGTACAGAAAGGTCAGCACCTGAGAAGGAGTCAGACATTTCATGAATTCTGAGAAGTAGGTGAAGCCACTACAATCCCTCCAACAAATGAACAAAGCCTGATGATGTTTAGTCCAGGGAAAACAGCCATGCATACTGGGATCAAAAACTTCCACCATGGTGATGCCAGATTACAAATAAAGTACATTTATATTTCCTAGTTTGTGGCTCAGGTTGAGAAATCTAACTGGTCTGAAGTAACGTGAGCTAATTATCCTACAAAATTTACATTGGAACAGGCCTCAATAGCAACAACAAGCAGCTGCTCACCCCAGGGGGAAGAAAAGTTCCCCAATCCCCAAGGTCTGGTTTGGCCCAGACAAGTGCGAGGAGTAAATCATGCAGGTCAACTTTCCTGCTGTAGATTAAATCCTCAAAAGGATAGTTCTCGAAGGTTCTTCAGGTCAAGAGTAATTTGGGAGAGATTTGGGGGCCACAGATTTATTTACTTGAGACCAGATTCAAATCACAAAGTTTGACAAAACTTAACTAGCTCTCAAAGGTAGGCCAAGGGGAATCCCATGTGTCTTCAATGTTTTTCCACTTAGGACACTGTGTTAAAAAAACCTTTTTCTTTTTTAATTGATTTCAGAGAGGAATGAGAGGGAGAGAGAGGTAGGAACATCAATGATGAGAGAATCATTAATCGGCTGCCTCCTGCATGCCCCACTGGGGACCGAATTCACAACCCAGGCATGTGCCCTGACCGGGAATCAAACCGTGATCTCCTGGTTCATAGGTCGACACTCAACCACTGAGCCACACCTGTAGGGCCATTGTGTTAAACTTTAGTTACCTTTTTTGAGAATGCAATGTGGATAAAGGAGAAATATAAAAGCAACTGGATTAATAACTAGAATATTTTAAGAGACACAATGAGCCTAAACATAGTCTTAAAACACTTTCTATCTCCCTTCTCTAGAAATTGGCATATTCATAATGTATACATGTAAAGAAAATGCTTTCTTAAATGCAAATCTGGGGTGGGAAGGAGAAGGCCCATCATTCTCCCTGCTTCTTCTTATCTGATCCCACAGTTAAAAGAGAAAGTAACAGAAATCAAAGCAGAGAAATAAAAAACCAGAGAGAAAAAGAATCAAGAAATCACAACTCTGAAGAGAATAAAATGATATTAAACCAATGCTGACAAACAGAGAAGTCGAAGTGCTTTCGGGGAGCCATTTAAGTGATGGAAATGAAAAGGAAGTGTGAGGGAGGCTCTCCTGCCTGGTTTCACTCACACCAATAAGGGATGTTCTCTGAGAAAAACACGAGACACCTGCTTTGAGATTTCCACCCTCCCATTGGGCCTGCCGGTCCTATGCACAGAGTCAAAGCATGCAGAAGACGAAACTTCTAGCAAAGTCACTAAAAATTTCTGTACGCAGGTCCTTGATAAATATAAACTGAAAACTAAGTTTTAAGACATATGACTTTCTACGTGGAATACTTAAATATCAAGTTGAATCTGGAAAATTCCAGACCAAAGGAAAATTAGAAAGGGTCTCCTTCTGTAAGCTTTAGCACAGGGTTTGTGTGCATTGTTCTCCAAGTCAAGTCCTTTGAAGCAAAATGGAAACATGAATGACACATATCCATTCACATCGAATTAGCATATAAAAGGGTCAGGATGTGGGTTCGTATTTTCTAAGCTAAATCAAAGCTTCTCGTATACAAAAGGCTGGAGCTCACTAATGCACTGCACCCTCCAATCTTCTGGGAGTCCTAGCAGCCCTGACGCACTCAGAATAACTACCAAAGATGCTCAGAGGAAGGACAGGGTCAGCCCCGGGAGCCGGGTGAGTGCTCTGGGAAAGGGAAAACTCTCAGGAAGGGAACTGAGACTTGGAGAGCAGGCCCCAGGCCAGTTCTGTTGTTGATCTCACTTGTTTGTGACAACTCTGGCAAAAACCTATAATCGAACTGGGAACAGGAAAAGGCAAAGAAAGCAGTAATTCCACTGAAGTGATCCATGACAAAATTTGGTATGAAAAACAATGGTTCTTACTAAGAGAGAACTATATCCCAGCTCTGCAACAGTGGAGTTAAAATGACTTAGATTGCCAATCGAGAGGTGGCCCAGGTCTACTGACTCATGCACTGGTGCTCCCACCTTGGGAGGAGGCCTGGGTAAGAGGCAGGTGGGAAGAGGACCACAGCCTCCACGGGAAAGGAAAGCAGAGCAGGCGAGTGCAGAGTGTTACACAGGATGGCAGCAGTGTCTCACGAGGGAGGCATCGTTTACCAAATAAGTACTTCACTCCGGATTTCTCTTACTAACTCTATGTAGAATGTGAAAAAAAGAATTTAGGATTAAAAGTCACACTTTAATTCAAGCATCAATTATATCATTCACTGACAGTGGACTCTTATTGGCTTTATTATCCTTTAAAAGTTACATTTCATACCAGTTAACCTCCCAAAGCCAGCTCATTTGGGGTGCTTCTAGAAACAAGAATTCAGAAGTCTATTTCAACTGTGAAGCTGACGTCTAAATTTTGATACAAATCCTTTCTCTGGGCTTAGGTTTCTTCTTTATAATAACTGCTGCTACTACAATCATTTATGGAGCACTGCTATGCACCAGAAATTGTGTTTATTTATATATATAGTACTGGAGTATTAAGGATGAATAATGTGACATCAGTCAAAATCTTTCTTACAGTAATGCTGTGGTCAGAAATTAACCATACAGCACAGAGACAGAAGCTAAAAGCTAGACCAGAGATAGCATCTGCTGCCCTAGTTAGTGAACAGAACACAGCTTTCCAATTTAATTCTGGAAGAGAAGTTCTGAGATCACAAGAACATACAGAGACAGATGCCTTGTGGAATACGCTGGGGGAAGTGAGCAGAAACATGGGATCATATTTAAAAAGAGGCCAGAGGAGGAAAGAGACCAAAGGAAAAGTAGAAGAAGTAAAGACATGGTGCTCCAGATGCTTTAAACAAATAAAACAGGGCCTGCCTATGGATCAGGCCACTGCCAATGAGGCTGCCTGGAGGATGAGCTGGGCTTTCTGTCAAAGGGATTTAAAAGGCTAGAAACTAAACCTTGGTAAGTCAGGGAGGGTTTTTTGCCAAGAAGGAAATACTCCAACTGATACCCAAACTCTGTTGATAAGGAGTAAGTTACCACAGCTGAAGACAAAGGAGTTCACTGCCAGTAGGGCTCAATGACTGGCCCACTTCATGGCCCAAATTTATAAATGGAGGAACGGGGGTTGCCTTCCTTGGAGTTCTTGCTGCTACATTCTACAGCTGTCCTCTCCAGGATGCAACCTTTGTGTTTCGCTCTGGTACCTCATATTTAGATAATGTTAAAAAGGGGAAAAAAGAAATGTTTCTGAGCCAGCCACAAGGAGAAGAACCATGTGATGCCAGGAATAGGATGTCTTCATGTCCCTGTTTCTACAAAAGTGCCGCGGGAAGTCTGGTCTCTTGCCTGAATACAACCAATCAGCAACAATATAGTCCTGACATCTGCCATGTTACTGCCAGTGTATCCTAGGCTCACAAGACTAATGAAAATATCTTTCCTACTAGACATCAAGACTGCTCTTTAAAAAGATAGTTCAATATTATCAGGTAGCAAGGATTTAAACGAAATTAAGGCATCTTAACCTGGGGCCCACAGAGGGGTTTCAGGGGGGTCTGTGAACTTTGATCTGATTCTCAAAAGGATCCAAAACCTTCAAGGTTAAGGACTACTGAGTCAGGTTAACCAGGACGAAAAAGAAAAACAACCTTTTAACCACTCACTGATTCCTTTTCTTTCTTCTCAAATTTCTGTACTTTTTGTTAGCCCATACCTTCAGATGAATTTTATCTTACCTTTGATTTTTTTTAACAGCACCTGCATATGCTTCATTGGGATTTATGTTTGAGAATGGTCTCTGACTATATGTCTACTGGTTCTTATTAATGAAACAGACATAGAAGATGATTATTAAGTAATTATTAAGGTTCAGTTCACTAACTCAAGTTCTTAAATCCTATATAATAAAAGCCTAATATGCTAAGTGTCTGGTCAACCGGTCGGCCATTCAACCAATCAAAGCGTAATATGCTAATGATATGCTAAGGCTGCTCACCACTCGCTATGACGTGCACTGACCACAGGGGGCAGACAGTCGACCGGTCAACCAGTTGCTATAACATGCACTGACCACCAGGGGTTAGCTTGCTAATGGGGTCCGGCTGATCAGGACTGAGCGAGATGGGCCAGACACTCCCTGGAGCCCTCCTGCAGTCCCTCCCTGGCTGGCCAACCTCCCACATTCCTCCCCGGCCCTGATCATGCACCTGTGGGGTCTCTCGGCCTGGCCTGCGCCCTCTCGCAATCCGGGACCCCTCAGGGGATGTTGGAGAGCCGGTTTTGGTCCGATCCCACAGGCCAGGCCGAGGGCCTCTAGTTTGTCTATAATACTGGACTAGTTAACTGGGTAGGTCTCTTATGTGATTAAATGATCTCATTAACACAGTAACAATAAAAGTGCAATTCTTTGAGTAACATCCCATCAGCAAATCATGCGATAGGAAGCATAGAAATCATAAGCAATGGAATGATGGTGAATGTTAAAATTGCTGTAATTCCACGAGGCCAGAAAGCAAATGATTTATATTCAAAGAGATAGCTTAGCTCTGTGACAATTTTCTCAATATTGTGAAATCCAAGTGATTCTTAAGCACGTGCTTTTTTAGAAGCATGGATGGAATGGGGGCTGCATGCCTGGCAAGCGCTGTCGGAGAAAGTGCCCAAAGGGCCACTCCAGAGAATGTCTCCAGGTAAACACATGCGGAATGCAAGGCCATATCAAATGTGCTGACACTGGTTGAGAATGTAGTGGACAAAATGAATGGCGGGGGAAGAGAAGATGAGGCAAAGTCAGTCTTGTGTTTAGATTTTCTCACCTGGAATTACAGAGATAGTTTTCAAAGCTCGGAGAACCCTGAATGTTCTCAGCGCTGAGACATTGCCCAGGTCCACAAACTCTGTCACATATCTGCAGTAAGGGAGGTCACACACAGACACAAATGACAAACACAGACACAAACACAAACACCAAAGGAAGAAAACAAAACCACAACAAAACAAAAAGTACAATACGTCACGTCAGGGCCCTAACCCAACACCTAACACCAACCCCGGGCCATCTTACCTGGGATTACCGAAATAGTTTTCAAAGCCCTCAGTACCCTGAAAGTGCGTAGAGCTGAAACATTGCCTAGGTTTACAAACTCTGTTATATACCTGCAGAATCAAACCAAAGTTAACTTGTAATGGTACCACTGGGCGAGGGTTTGAGAATGGGGGGGAAGAAAGGGTCTTATACACAAGCTATGATTTCATTTTTTTTTCCTTGAAAAAGAAAAGTTTCAACATATAAACATTTAAGGAACTTTTTTTTTTAATTGAGCAAGGAGAATTTAAAAGTATATTTGAAAGAACTGATACGGAGATTCCTGGAGCTTTACTCTCTTAATCAGTATTGTGATATGCGGGTCTGAATCAGAAGGGTTACTCTCGGCCAATCACTTGAGGCCAGGAGGTAACAAAGGCTTATGTCCCATGTTTTGTGCACAATTTCTTAGGAAAAGGAGACATATTTCTGTAGCAGGAGCCCCATAAAACCAAGTATACGTTAAAATAACTCCTTAGCTGACAATGGCAAAAATGCCTAAATGTCTGTATATATGACTTATCCAAAAGTTGTTTGCATATCTTTGCAGTTATGCCTAAAGATGAAATTTCAGCCTATGACATACAAAAGCAGGGCTCAGGAAAATCCAGGTCATGAGATCAGAGCAAATATCATACTAAATGCCCATTTTATCACCAGTCCTGTGCCAAGTGAGGACACTTAAATTTCAAATGAACACAAATGTGTTCAGTTTCATAATGCTGGAAAGCTAGAAATTGCCTTAATAGAACAGAAAGTCAAAGTTCCAGTTTCAAATATTCGATGCATATCGTTCACTTACATTTTACAGTGGAAATACATGTTTCTATCTGCTGCCCAGACCCATACACACACTCAATCTCTTACACATCTGCATGCACACACCAGAACTCACATACAATCTATACAACACCCTTATTCCCTCTACCAAACCATCAAGTGCTTTCTCAACCTGGAAATAAAAACAATAAGGTCTGCTATAACTCCTCTATCATCAGCTAAGTTTCCCAGGCTTACATTTCATTGTCACAACAGAAATCACTAAGAGCGCTAGCATACCGACGTGGAGCTGCATTGTTCTCTAGCAATAGTTTGAAGTTCTGGTCAGGATTTCTTTATAAATCAACCAGTCTGGATATATCTTGGCTCATGTTTTGATTCTAAAATGTGCTCTGAAGTCGGTAACATCTGGCTTGCCTCATGAAATTATAGGAAATGAAATGTACTCAGGAAACTGATTTTCAATTTAAGATTTGCACCTATAAAATGTCAAGTCTTCACCAAGGCACGCTAGTGATAAATGTGTAATCTGCGGTCAATATTATGAGGGGGAAGAAAATATGAGAGAGCATTATTAGGAAATCACTTCCTGCTATCTCTCCCAGCTGTAAAGCCTCTGCTTACCTTCTCCCATATAAACCTGCTGTCACTGCCTGAGCAGAGGACCTCACAAGCAAGAATCATAAGCATAAACCCATACGGCCTTACAGAGTTGTCCATTAATTCCTCATACAACTGTGCCCATAAACGCACACTTACACTATCATACAAACACCCAGGAGTACAACCACCCACAACTGCACCCAGAACACCAAAAAAGTAAGCAGAGAACTTACGCCATCATGATGACACTGAAATCTAACCAGTTCCATGGATCCCGTAAAAAGGTGAAGCCATCTATGCAGAAACCTCTTGCAATGATTTTAACTAGTGATTCAAATGTATAAATCCCTGTGAATGTGTACCTGTCAAAGAAATGGATAGCGTGAGGTCATTTCTGAACAGCCAGAAACGATACACGAATCTTTTAAGATAATATACTTGCCTCGGTGTGGCTTCAACCAACAGAGACAAAACAAAAAGGACATAGCCAATGCAGCAAAATAGAAGCGAGGAAGAGAAAGGGACGCTTACTGGAACACACAAATCAAGAACTTTGGAATTCTGTGCTGGGTCTTGACAGGTATCACACATATGTACCTTTGCACTGCCATCTGTATGTGATCATTTCCAATCAGGGGAGGCAGCCCCAGAGCTATTTTTAACTTTAAACAAGTCAAAATGAAGGGAAAGGTAATATTGGAGAAGAAGGTAGTATTGTCAGGAACTGAGGGTAGAAGATGGTGATGTGGCAGCAAGTCAAAGGCACCAGCTCGCACAGGAAACGACGGGGGTGAAGGGCAGGAACTTCCAGAGCCTTTCTCTTTTTAGAGATGACTACTGATAGTTCCTAAATCCTACCTTTATGTATCTCACCCCTCTCTGTGAAATAAAAAATAGGCAATTAACTATTTTTCCTCCTGATGGACAAACCGTGGCAAGGCAAGATTCAGTGACTAAAAATGAACTAAACAAGCGGTCAAATGAATAAATGAGCTACTTACTCCACATTCTTCGACCAGTCGGGAGGGTTACTAAAAGTCATGAATACACAGTTGGTCAAAATAGTGCACATAATGATCATGCTAAATACTGTAGAGAAGAGTCAAGGGAGAATGCGCAAAACGGGAGAAGACACAAAGTCTGACCACTTTATTTTTTTCTCAGAAAACAAACACGTTGCACATGGGGTATCATGTGACCTAAACCAGTAACCTGAAAGAAGGCAAAGCACAGAAGAGGAGGAAAAGGTGAGGTGATAATGAAAACTGTGGCCACCACAGAATCCCACGGTGCGTACAAACAGCTGGCCAGAGAATCATGAATGGACACAACAGAACGTCCACGCGCTTTCAAAAAGGCCGTCCTTATGCCGCTCCTTTGGGATAAAACGTTTTCCTCTCTTACCGCTTTCACCTCAAGGATGGAATAAGCCCCTAAATACCTTTGTGCACAGTAATCGAAAATCTACCAGTCTGCCAGACTCAAGGTCATCAGGTGAGAAAATAAATTAAATTTAATCTATATTACTCAGTCCTCATTTATTGTTAGTTACCTGGCATAACTCATTGTTTGAAAATCTACATGTAGTTAAGGGTTCACTTACCCCCGAGTCCTACAAAGGGCTGAACTACTCTTGGGGGGCAAGGCAATAGCCAGTGTGTGCTGAATCTGTCTACCTTGGGAAACCTGTAGTGACATGTTGGGTAAGGATTTCAAGGGCATCCACACCATCACATGTCTAAGAACTAGGCAATGGGGCAAATTCACCTGGTCATTCTGGAACTGCGGAATGTTTATGGATAGCAAAGTACTTAGCTGCCATTTCAGTTTCATTCACAACCTTTCTAGGCCCTTTCTGTTCTTGTCTACTGAGAAAAATCAAACTGCTTTAGGTCAGGAGTTACTCAAACACAAACTGTCACTTTAACAAGCACAGAAGCTGCATCTCGTCTGTTGCTAATTCACTCTTTCTTGCTAATGGCATTCACCGTCTTCATTCTAAAGGGTGTTCCAAAATTCACGCAAGAAGTAATTTTGATAGAAAACAGGTTTATAATTAAAAATTGTAAATTTTTTATTGATTCCTAAAGTATACAGTATAGGGTTATGTATGGAATAGCATATCGGGTAAATGGCCTCCACGGCTTTGCTGTCACATACGCACTCTTTTGTTGAAATTTTCCATGACCATTTTGCATAAATGTGGCTGAATTTCGTTGAGACAGCGCTCAATTTCCTCCTTCAAGGCGTGGTGGTCGTGAGCTTGTTGGCATAAACCTTAGACTTCAAAAAACCCCAAAGAAAAAAGTCCAACGGTGTTAAATCGCATGATCTGGGCGGCCAATTCTGATCACCAAAACGGGAAATCACACGACCAGGAAATGACTCTTGCAGTAATTGAATTGTTTCTCGGGCTGTATGGCATGCGGCACCGTCTTGTTGAAACCACATCTCGTCCACATCCGTATCTTGCAATTTAGGCACAAAAAACTGGATTATCATGTCGCGATAGCGAGCGCCATTAAACTCAAATCTTGGGTGAAGTTTGGGACACCCTTTACTAGTGAGGTTTTAAAAAGAAAATATACTTTGCATAGCTGGATTTTCTTCACTACAACTGGATTTTCCCCCAGGGAATAACAACATGTTCTGGTTAGGAGAGGAAAAAACACTCCCCATCTCCTGATAATAAAAAGGGAAGACGTACTAGTATTGTGATTTGTTTATTTATTTGTAAGCCTTCAGATTTCAGAACAATGTTGCTTATAAGCCACATGTTGCTCATATGCCTGTGTTCTTGCCTGTGAGGGCCTCTTGTTCAGGCTACGACAGCAGGTTTATATGGGCGAAGGTAAGCAGCGGCGTTACAGCTGGGAGAGAAGGTGGGAAGTGATTTCCTAACGACACTCTCTCATGTTTTCTTCCCCCTCATAGCACTGACCAAGGTTTGCACATTTATCACTAGGGTGCCTCGGTGAGGATTTGACATGTCATAGGTGCAAATCTTAATCTGAAAATCAGTTTCCTGGGTATATTTTAGAACCAGGTTGCTAAATTCTTGCAAGTTAATAAAATGTGGTGAAAGCTTGGCAAACCAACTTGCCAAGTTGCAACTGCTCGTTTCCTCATCCTAATTGGAGGATACAATACGCTTTGCAGCATGGGACTAAATCCTGTTATATTAAATACCAACCATGAGAGTGTCAAGCCACTATACAAAGTTGCTGCACCCATCACGTAATTTTTTTGTCATATGAGCTCCTATATTAATAAGATGTAAAAGTCAGGCCACATGAATAAATTGGTAATTTCTGTTTCAGGGGAGTAAAAATACCAGAAAAGATTCCTATCAATCCTGCATATAAACCTAAACCTCTGTACCAGGGCCATTTAACTTGAGAAACTATTTCAGATACTTTCTAAGCTCACTGTTCAAAAACTAAAAAATAGTCAAGGCAGACCTCTAAAGCATTCATTCAACTATCTGTAATTCAAGAAGTAGCTTTTAAAATATTCTAATATTGGACTTTAATACATTAAAAACCTCAATAATCTGCTTCAGGATGAAATTACTAAAGTCTGAGCACTTTAAAAAGTAAGATTTTAGTAAAAGGTTACTATTTAATTTGTCCTTCTAAATCAGAGGTGGGGAACCTTTCTTCTGCCAAGGGTCATTTGGATATTAATAGCACATTCACAGGCTGTACAAAATTATCAGCTTAAAAACTAGCCTGCTATATTTCAGTCAAACATTGAATTAACTCACCCCTAATGCCTCGGCAGGGCCAGGCCAGATGATTCCGAGGGCCTTATACAGCCCTCGGGCCAGACGGCCCCCACCCCATGCTCTAAATGATACCAACACCATTCCAGGGTCATCCTAAGAAAAAAAGAATTTGCTGAAGCTCACTGTTCAGAATTTGGCAGACGTTCCCTTCTAAACCTCTGATTGGTGGGACGGTCAATGACACTATTGATAAAATACTTAACATATAACTCAGTTGTCACAATTCACAAACTTGTACCAGAGACCATGCAATTGCTACCCTCACTCCACATTTGTAGAAAAGGATATGAATGTATCAAAATTTTAATAGCTATTCTTCTTATCAGGTTAAAAGGACTTAAAATATACAAGGCAGGCGTGGCACTAAATCTGAAGAGAGTTTTCCCTCTGTTTAATACTACAAAGGTCTGTGGAGAAAGAAAAAGAGAAATTATTAAAGCATTGGAATTAATCACCACACAAAACAACATTTTTTAAAGCAAGAAGTAATTCAAATGTACTTATACTTATAATTTTTACTTCCCAATTTGGTTTCTAAGGCAAGAAACCTTAAGGCAATACCTCTCTTTCCCTAATCTCCATGCCCCCCCCTCCCCCCAAGCTCTGCCCCAGATTATATTACAAATAGATGGCACTATTTTAGCAGTTTTACAGAACAAATGTCTCAGAAGCAAGACATCTGAACTATATACCTAAGCTGTCTATGCCAGCTCTGAACAAGATGCTGAAGTTCATTAATTTAGGCTTCACTGAGTGCCTACTATGGGCCAGGCAATGTCGTAGGTGCTTGGGAAATACCAGTGAACAAGACTACCTTGGCTGGGAAGCTTATATTCCAAAGGGGAAGACAAACAATAAATAAAAAACATAACAAAAAAGTAAATTATATTGAATGTGATATGCAATGGAAAAAAGAGAAAGGTTGGGGAAAGGGAGATCAAGAATGCTGGGGTAAGAAGGGTGAATGTAGAGGTGATGGTTTTAAAGGAGGTGGTCAGGGTAGGCCTACTGAGAAGAGAGATTGGAGAAAAGACTTGAAGGAAGTGAGAAAAGTTCTTCGTTCACCAACATTTACCTACCAAGTCTGCTCTATCTGGCTTTTAAGAGCCTCCATTATCAGTCTTGCCAAAACCACTCAACCATATTTCTTTGTATGAATCTTCCTGTCTTGCCAAACTAGTTCATGTTACAAATTCATGACTTTGGCCTTTGCTCACATTGCTCATCGTACCCATAATGCCTTTTCTTATATCACTAATTCAATTAAAATGTTCTTGAGCATCTATTTTGTGCCGACCATTGTGCTAGGATCCAGGGATACAAAATTGAATAAATTGTACTTTTAGGAAAGACATATGTGTGAACTGGTAATTATGATGCAGGGTAAATACAAAGTTCAGTAAGAAAAATATGCCTAATGTATGACAAGCAGCAGAAGAAAGAGATTTTACCCCTTTGGATGGGAAAAGACAAGGAGAAGAGTGAGCTGAGACATGTTCACAAAGGAAGGTAACTAACATTTGGAAGGTAAATAATATTTAAAAGGATAAGTAGAGATGAAGAGATATTAATTGGTCAGATATAGGGGGAAGGAATGACAAGGAACAGGAATAGCATAGGATGTACAAAGGCACCCTAGCATATAACTGTGGTTGTTTTCAGGGAATTGACAAGTAATTCAGTGTGATGGAAGATAAAATAGAGAAGGGGAGAGCAGACTGTGAAGCTGAAGAGAGATGCAGGAACCTACTGGACTATGAGTACCTAAGGAGACAGGCCAATACACACACCCCTAGCATTTCACTGTGTGAGTGAAAGAGCAAATGGGCAAATGCTAGACATTTTAGATAGTGTTTTTTATGTAAAGCAATACATGTACACATTTTTTTAAAAGAACAGAAGACTAAAAGTTCCCATCTCCCCTAGAAACTAGAAACACCAATTAGAAAGGATATATGCACCCCTATGTTCATAGCAGCACAATTCACCATAGCTAAGATTTGCAAACATCCTAAGTGCCCATTAGTAGATGAGTGGATTAAAAAACTGTGGTACATCTACACAATGGAATACTATGCTGCGGTAAAAAAGGAGTCCTTACCATTGGCAACAGCATGGATGGACCTGGAGAGCATTATGCTAAGTGAAATAAGCCAGTCAGAGAAAGATAAATATCACATGATCTCACTCATTTATGGAATATAATGAACAACATAAACTGATGAACAAAAACAGATCCAGAGACAGAGAAGCATCGATCAGATCATCAAACCTCAGAGGGAAGGTAGGGGAGGGTGGGGGTCAGGGGGAGAGATCAACCAAAGGACTTGTATGCAAGCATATAGGCCTAACCAATGGACACAGACAACAGGGGGTGAGGGCATGAGGGGGGTAACGTGGGGATAAGGACACATATGTAATAACTTAATCAATAAAAAAAAGTTCCCATCTCATTACTCAATGATAACCTTTGTTACTTGTATATCTTTTCAAAACTTTTCTTTATAAATATAAGCATCCAGATATGGCCTTAAAAAGACTTCCCTCTCTCCTTCCAATAGGATTATACTATAAATACCCTTCTGTACCTTACATTAAAAAACAAACTCCCACAAAGGAAAGTCTAGGACCAACCAGATGGCTTCACTGATAAATTCTATCAAATGTTTAAAGAAGAAAAGTAATACCAATCCTTCATAAACTATTCCAGAAAGTAGAAGAGAAGGGCACCCTTCCCAACTCATTCTATAAGGAGAGTATTACCTTGATACAAAACTGACAGAAATGACAAGAAATGAAAACTACAGACTAATATCCCTTATAAATACAGATGCTATCAGCAAACTGAATCCAGCAACATATATGAGGATTATATACCATGACCATGTGGAATTTACCTCAGAAATATAAAGATGTTATAACATATGAAAATCAATCAATGTAATAATGTTAATAAAATAAAGGAAAATAACCACACTATCGTCTCAATAGAAGCAGAAAAAACATTTGACAAAATACAACACTCTTTCATAATAAACACACTCACCTAAAGAGAACTAGAAGGGAATTTCCTTAACTTAATAAAAGGCATCTATAAAAAATCCACAGCCAGCGTCATACTTAATAGTAAAAACCTGAAAGCTTTCTCCCTAAGATCAGGAATAAGACAAGGACGTCCACTTTCTCCACTTCTATTCAACATTATAAAACGGATGTTCTAGAGAAGGCAATTGAGCAAGTAAAACCATTTCTAGTTCAGATGAAACAATCTTGCACACAGAAAACCCTAAGGAATATGTACACACGAAACTATTAGAGCTCATAAACAAGTTCAACAAGGTCTTAAGGTACCAGATCAATATGCAAAAATCAGTTGTATTTTTATATATCGGCAATAAACAACCCCCAAATTAAGAAAACTCCATTTATAATAGCATCCAAATAAATAAAATACCTAGGAATAAATTTAACAAAAAGAAGTATGATTTGACACAGAAAAACATAAAATGTAATTAAAAGGAATTAAGACCTAAGTAAATAGAAAGACATCTTTTTCTCATGGATTAGAAGACTTATCATTAAGATGACAGCATTCCCCTAAATGATCTACAAATTCCATGCACTTTTAATCAAAATTTCACCTGCCATTTTGGGCAGAAATTAACAGGCTGATCATAAAATTTCATGTAGAAATGTAAGGGAACCGGAACAGTCAAAATAGTCTTAAAAAGTATGAACAAAGTTGAGGACTCACACTGCCCTATTTCAAAGCTTATTACAAAGCTATAGTATTCAAGACTAGTATGAACATAAGGATAGCCATATAGATCAATAGAATAGAATTGAGAGTCCAAAAATAAACCCTTATATTTTCAGTCAATTGAATTTTTGACAAGAATGCCAAGACAACTCAAAGGAGAAAGAATAGTCTCTTCAACAAATGGACAACTAGGTAACCACATGCAAAAGAATGAATTTGGACCTCATACCCTATACAAAAATTAACTAAAATGGATCAATGACCTAAATAAATGTAAGAGCTAAAACTATAAAACTACTAGAAGAAAACAGAAGGTGATTAGACAAGTGTCAGAGATGTGACACCTAAAGCACAAGCAACCAAAGAAAAAAAACAGATAAATTGCACTTCATCAAACTTCAAAACTATTGTGCAATAAATGACACAATCAAGAAAGTGAAAAGACGCCCCCACAGAATGGGAGAAAATATTTGCAAATTATGTATCTAATAATGGTCTAGCAGCCAGAATAAAGAACTCTTATAACTCAACAGTAAAAAAGACAAATAATCTGATTTAAAAAGGGGCAAAGGATTTGAATAGACATTTCTACAAATCAGTTAATACACAGCAAATAAACATATGAAAAAATGGTCAATATAATTAGTCATTAGGGAAATGCAAATAAAATGACAATGAAATACTATTTCACACCCACTAGGATGGTTATAATTGTTTTTTAAAATGGAAATTAACAAGTACTGTCAGGGATGTGAAGAACTTAGAGCCCTTACCAGTGGTTCTCAACCTTCTGGCTCTTTAAATACAGTTCCTCACGTTGTGACCCAACCATAAAATTATTTTTGTTGCTACTTCATAACTGTAATGTTGCTACTGTTATGAATCATAATGTAAATATCTGATATGCAGGATGGTCTTAGGCGACCCCTGTGAAAGGGTCGTTCAACCACCAAAGGGGTCGCGACCCACAGGTTGAGAACCGCTGCCTTATACACTACTGAAAGGAATGTAAACTGGTGCAGCCACTTTGGAAAACAGTTTGGCAGTTCCTTCCTCAAAAGTTAAACATAGAGCTACGTATGACTCAGCAATCCTACTCCTAGGTGTATACTCAGGAGAACTAAAAGCAGGTGTTCATGTTAAACTTATACATAAATATTCATAAAAGCATTATTCAGAATACTTCAAAAATGGAAATAACCCAAATGTCTGTCAACTGACAAATGGATAAACCAAATGAAGTATCTATATATATAAAAGGCTAAGCGACCATCCAACCAGCTGGTAGGTATGATGCACACTGACCACCAGGGGGCAGATGCTCAACCCAGGAGCTGCTGAGCTGCGGTGACTTGGCAGCAGTTCTCCAGTAATGCACCCAGAACCAGAGAGGAGGGAGCCCAACTGAGAACCACCCTCTTGCAATCCAGGACCCCTCAGGGGATGTTGAAGGGCCAGTTTTGGCCCAATCCCCGCAGGCCAGGCCGAGGGACCCCACCTGCTGAAAGGACCCCACTCACTCCACGGAAGACCTTTGAGCCACCCCAGGTGCGGCTGGCTGGGGAGAGACTGTGGGAGGTTGGCTCTAGGGCATGTCCAGCCCATCTCACTCAGTCCCACCCCGCCAGTCACCTTCTAATTAATTTCCTTCCAATGTGCACTAATCCATGCACTGGGGCACTAGTATATATATAATGGAATATGATTCAGTCTTTAAAAGGAATGAAGTTCTGATATATGTTATAACGTATGCTAAGTGAAATAAACCAGACACAAAAGGACAAATACTATGTGATTCCATTGATACGAGGTAGGTAGAATTGGCAAATTCATAGAGACAGAAAGTAGAAGAGAGTTTGCCAAGGGCTAGGGGGCAGGGGAAATAAGGAATTTCTGTTAAATGGGTACAGAGTTTCTGTTTGGGATAACAAAAAAGTTCTGGAAATGAACAGTGGTGACAGTTGTACAACATGGTGATATATCTGATACCAGTGAATTGTGCACTTAAAAATGGTAAATTTTTCCCAGCCAATGTGGCTCAGTTGGTCGAGCATCATCCCATGCAACAAAGGGCTGCAGGCTCGATTTCTACCCGGCAAGGTAGACTGAGGTCCTACTTTTTCTGTTTAAATCATCACCTGAGGACATGCTTAGAGAGAGGGAGGTAGCGGGAGATATATCAATGTGAGAGAGAAACGTTGACCGGTTGCCTTCCGCACGCTTCCTGGCTGGGAATCAAACTCGCAACCCAGGGATGTGCCCTGCCAGGGAATCGAACCTGCAACCTTTTGGTGCACAGGGCAACGCTCAACAATTGAGCCACTCTGGCCAGGCTGAGTTCCCACTTTTTAAATGATATTTTAAATATTTCCAAGTATTCTGAGCTCTCCCTTTTCTGAACTCATTGTACTCGGAGTTTGTGTCTTTCATTACTCTTCAATCTTTTGTTTTTTTTACCTTCCTTCTACCCATGAAACTAGGTTTTAAGCTCTTACAGGGCAGGAACCAATCTCACCTTTCGTCCCACAGTTCCAATACAACACGCAGCCCATGAGCTCCCAATAAACAGTTGCTGGCAGATTAAAAAAACAACACAAAACTCCTTTCCTCTCATCTTCTATTCCTTCTCAAGCTGGCAGAGTCATGCCATCCTCTCCCTCACAGAACAGCAGTGCTGGCATTGAGCCTTATACATTCTGAAAACGCTCAATGTGCCATCCCGCGTGCGCTGGCTACGGCGGGGTCTGTGCCGGGAAGGCGCAATCCGGTAAGCAAGAGGAGCGACAGACCTGGGGTTAGGTTAAAGTTTAACCTAACGTTTAACCGTTAAACCAAGGGCTGTTTCTCTTGCCTCTTCCATACTTTGGCTTCCCAAAGAAACAAGGAGCCCAGGACTTTCCCGAAATCCCCTCTCGGAAGTCCTTGTACTCCTGTGTTTCTATAGCAACTCCCTGTAGGAAAATGGCAAGCTTTTAAAATAACCTCTTCATAATATTCCTGTGAAGTACGGGTACAGGAGGGATTATTATCCTCTATGCATTTTACAAAAGCTCAGGAGAGGGACACCACCTATCAAAGGTCACGCAGCAAAAAGCAGGACATTATGCCAAGTTTAAAGCCTCTGTACAGCTTCTACCGTGCCAGATCGAGAGGCAATTCAGTGGCGATATTGGCAGGGAATAAAGCTGGTGAGGGGGATGGATTCTCTGGTGAATGAGAAATTTGAGCCCCCGGGGTCCACTACATAAAAGCCTACTCAACAATGAAAGCCCTGGCCCATGTCCCAGGATCAAAAAGCCATCAGACCTTTGCAAAATCACCAACCGGCCTTAGGAGGCAGGCAACAAGATTTAAAAGGTAATCTACTGTGCACTTTCTATTTCTCTTGTCTTTTAGTGTGGTCGCGATGGAAAGATAGGTCTAGAGGTACCAATGAGGGTATTTCCGATCACAAAATCAGGGCCTGCACAGTGCTTGGCATAGAGCAGGTAATAAGGGCTGATTGGTTAATGAACAGATGCTGTATGTCTAAGGTGAGGAAAGAGAAGGAGAAGAAAAAAAAAGGAAGACATTAGGAAATTAACATTGTTAGACCTTGGTTGAAGCAAAAAAAAGCAACCAAGTAGGAGGCAGCACGGATTCTGAATCAGTACAGTGTTGAGTTGGTAAGAAGGGGACCGATGACCCTGAGGTTATGTTTAGTGAATTAAAAACCATGGTTTTGTAAATATAAAGGCTCTATTAAGAACATTTTATGGGGAAAGCAGAGACTTCATAATCAATTTAGGTACTGAATATTGCACATAGGATAAAAATAGTTTATCATCATTCCTTTCCAATTATTTACATCTAGTATCTCTGTCAAGTATAAAAACAGAGCTCTTTCTATTCAGACAAACAGACATCTAGTACATACTACACCTCCTGAAAAAAAAAGGTAAATCCTCTATACTTAAAGTAGCAAGTTGCATCACAATAAAACATATATCTTTGTTAAAAGAATTAGATTTGCGTATACTTACTTATATGTAATTTTTCATAACTGAATCTTTTGCATAAAGCAAGATGGTATTTGAACCAACACAAATACTTAAAGCTTAGGAATCTCCCTTTTTAAAAAAAATATATATTTTATTGATTTTTTACAGAGAGGAAGGGAGAGGGATAGAGAGCCAGAAACATCGATGAGAGAGAAAGACCGATCAGCTGCCTCCTGCACACCCCTCACTGGGGATGTGCCCGCAACCAAGGTACATGCCCTTGACTGGAATCACACCTGGGACCCTTCAGTCCGCAGGCCGATGCTCTATCCACTGAGCCAAACTGGTCAGGGCAGGAATCTCCCTTTTTAATGCAGGTGCTTGCTGTGCTTGTATGAGAGATAGAATAGTATAAATCACGGATCAGCAAACTTCTTTTGTAAAGGGCCAGATAGTAAATATTATAGGCTTTCTAGGCCATATAGTCTCTGTTACAACAACTCAACCTTGCCACTGTAGTGCAAAAGTAACCACAGACAACATGTAAACAAATAAGAGTAGCTGTGTTCCAGTAAAACAAGAAATGGACAAGAAAATTTTAATTTCATATATTTTTCATGGATCAGAAAATATTATTCTTTTGAATTTTTCCCAACCATTTAAAAATGCAACCCCCAACCCCCCATCCCCCGAGCTGGTTTGGCTCAGTGGATAGAGCTTCAGCCTGCAGACTGAAGGGTCCCAGGTTCAATTCTGGTCAAGGGCACATGCCCAGGTTGCAGGCTCGATCCCCAGTGTGGGGCGTGCAGGAGGCAGCCAATCAATGATTCTCTCATCATTGATGTTTCTAACTCTCTCTCCCTCTCCTTTCCTCTTTGAAACCAATAAAAATATATTTTAAAAATAAAATAAAAATGCAAAAACCTTCTTAGCTCATGGGCCATACAAAAATAAATGGCAGCGCTGATCTGGCCCATGGGTCAGAGTTGGCTGGTCCTTGGTATACACTAATACTAGTTCCTGACCTAGGTCAGACTAGCTGCATTAAGAATGATCTGAGTAGCCTTTTTAAAAAAAAAAAAAATGCAGATTCACGCCCTTGCCACGGTGGCTCAGTTGGTTGGAACGTCATCCCATGCACCAGAAGGTCAGGGCACATACCTAGGTTGTGGGTTCAATTCATGGTCCAGATGGGTGCGGGAGGCAACTGATGGATGTCTCTCTCTCACATCAATGTTTCTCTCTCTCGCCCTTCCTAAAATCAATTTTTTAAAAATGCAGATTCACATGTCCCACTCCAGAGGTTCTGATGAAATCAGCTGCAGAGAAATCTGTGCTCACCAGGATCTGGGAACCACCAGCTCATCTCTCAGGTCACGCTGTCCTGAAACACTGGGGCTCTCCGTCACTTGCCTCTACTAGCCGTGCGGCCTGGGTGAGCCACTGCATCTCTCTGGATCTCATTTTCCGCACTGATAAAATGAGAGAGAGGGCTGCCTGTTGGGTGTGCCCAGGTCTTTTCCAGCTCTGACATCTATGATTTAGAAGATACACAGAAGCATCCCAGATTAAGTGCAACAAAGCAGCAAGCCACACTTTTGAGGAGAAAGCCTGTTATTACTTATTCTTTCACATCACATCACGGTAGAACTCTCCTGAATTGGTTATTTTGCTCCCTGCCAAGTCCAGGGTCAACAGTGTCCAATACTATCCTGACAACTATACTTACTGTGGGCAGGGGCAGCATGGAGCAGGCCCATGGCAGACTGTGCCCGAAGCTGCGTCTTCCTGACCTATTTCCCCTATTTTTATCTCAGCAGAACAGTGAACATGGTAGAGAGAATGAATAGGGATGATTGGTGATGGGCTGACTTTTAAAAATAAAACATGAAAGCATTTTTAAGCCATATACCTAGGTGATTAAATCTCCATAATCATCGTTAAACTGCTGGTGAGGATCCAGAAAAGGAGGTTTGTCCCTTTCAACACTGCTCCAACACCAGGCCCTTCCCGCCCGGGAGGAGCTGGGAAGGGCAGCAAGCTTTGGATTCTTACAGAATACTTCTTAAGCAATAGTCACTTGGTGCCCATAAAGTCCAACAATAGTTTACCTAATCTGTCTGAAATTAGATCTTTGTGAAGTAAATGAGTTAAAAGGGAAACTGAAATTGGATTGCGGTTTGCTGCCCAAGGGGAAATACCAGTTTATCACAACAGCCACGGAATGTGTTTGAGCACACGGCCCATTAGGAGCGGTGGAACAGCTCTTAACGAGTTATGGCCTAGAGTATTAATAAACGTGTCACGCTGGCATAAAATGAGCCTTTTGAAAAGCACAGGCTTTTCATTTCTAATTAGCAATATGGGCCTCGGAGCACAGGACGGAGGAGCGCTGCTGTGGATAACTCAGGCTAAAATGTATTCTCTTTGGGGTCCACATACGGGGAGGAACATTGTACAAGTTACAAGCACGCTGTGCCAGTTACAGGCACACTCACATCAACGCCAAATCCCAGCATACTGCAAATGCAATACAATGACATACAAAGTTACCAGCGTATTGCAGTGCAGCCGACTTATTAGCTTCTCCCCACACTCACCCAGGATGGGATTAATTTTTTTAACCAATCAAAACGTATGCATTAAAATAATAAAGGGTACATAAATATGAAAAGACCTTATAGAGAAGGGTATTCAGTGCAGGAGTGGAATATACCACAGAACAGGAAGCTTCTTAGAGAAACGTTTATTATCCAGCCCCTGGTTCGCTGTGGCTCTCCGCTCAAACAAGCTCTCCCTCTCCTGAGGTTATCATCTCAGTTAGGGCACAGATAGCCTACAGGTCTCTAATGGCCTTCCGGCTGTAATGCAGACCTAGAGGCTGAGAGGTGTTGCTAATCTCCTAGAGGGCAGCTGGGAACCAATATCTTTTGAATTTATCTTACTATAACTGTCATTGATTGACACAGACTTACGACTGTCTCCCAGAGTTTGCAACCTACATCTTAACTGTTTAACCTCTAGAACTGCCTAACCCTCTAATTTTTAACTGACTTCTCTAGCCTTAAATCCTTGCCTGCCTAAACCTAATATATATACCTTATGCTCCTGGACCTATGCACCTCTTCTGAACCAGGCAACTGGCCAATTTGACTTAACAATAGTTGTTAGCTCTTTCCTGCCTAACTATAAATTCCCAAATTATAAATTCTCAATTCTGGTACTTTTTGCCAGGGGAACATCCTTGCTGCCTATTGGTTTGAGTGTGCATGCACAGAGCAGTCCTCTCCTACCCACTAATGACGTAAATGCAGCTGTTCTGAAGGGCAGTTACAGCAGGGAGAACAGCAGTAGCCAGTGGTCCGCTAATCGGCAGAGATGTGGCACTCACTTCTGAGAACCTGTCTATACAGCCAACACAGCAGGAGACAAATAAACGTCCTTTCCGATTTCCCGTTTTAATGAAGGATAATATAATCCCGAATCTGAAGACTCTACTGCAGACTGGGAAGCTGCTCGGGAATAAATGACCTGTACTGTCAAAATGACCACACCACGTTGAAAAGAGCCCCGATACCTTTCTTAATGCTGATCTGCTTAGTGGGTCCCTCAAGAAAATTCACAGTGAGTGTCCCAGGATGTCCCAGGCATGGCTCCAACAAAGGCACAACTGGCCTGAATTTCCAGAGTACTGTGTTCTGGTACCCAGCCAGCCTTAGAAATACTGAACTGAGGCCGGACATGTGGACACAGGCAAGTCCCCCACCCCTCTTTATACTTGTACTTTTGTTTGAACTATATGAAAATTTAGAGTTCTCCTCTTCCAAGTCTCTATTCCACTATATTGAGGATTTGAGCAAGAGAGATCGCTAAATCCTACATTTGTGTTTTAATCCTTCCAGTCTATTTGGAGAAATAATAACATTTAACACGTATTAAACATTTACTCTGCGGCACACACCCTACTCATATTAAACATTTACTCTGTGGCAGACACCCTACTCAGATGTGTTCTGCAACAACTATCTCACAACAACTACTCCATGAGGTAAGCACTGCTGTATAGGTGATGATACTGAGGCAGGAAGGTTAAGTAACTTGCCTAAGACTACAAAGTTTTTAAGTGGCGAAACTTAGAACTGCTCTAAGATAATGTAACTCCAGAGCCTATGCTTTTAATGATCAGACCACACTGCAGTTTTAAAAAGCTTCATGAGTACTTATCAAATGTAGCCCCTCACTTTATAAGAAACCAAGTACAGAATGCTCTGCCCAAGCTAAGGGCACGGAGCTGGAGAGCAGGAGTAGGAGAGTCACTAGGGTCCAGGTGACCTGGCGTCTAGCCCTGAACTCTTCACCACACCAGGTCCCCTGATCCCATTCGCAGGTCAATCAAGGAACCTCTTCTACTTAATTCCTTTAACTCTGCATATGCCTCAGAGATCACACAGCTCTTTACGGTCTTTTCCTCCGATTTAAGCCTGATGAAGATAATGCTACGTCACATCTGTCTGCGGCTTTACAGTTTTCCAGGTGCTTCTGCATACAGTTTCTGATTTGGTTTGACCTTGTAACCCCGTGCCCTCCAACCCACATTTGGAGCAGCTGACACCCTTCCTGCCCACATCCTGCTCAAGGAAGCCATACCTGGCAGGACAGCAGCACCATGCACCTGCTGCAGCGCTGAGCCAGCACGATGCTGCTCCCCGCCAGGGCACCTCTGAACCTCCTGCTCTTCCTCGCTGACCCTCCATATGTGTTTGCCTTTGAACTTCTTCCCGTTTACCCTCTCAGGGTGCACAGACTGCAGCTGCTCTAGTGCAGAGCAAAATACAGGTTTATTATCTAAGCGTATCGACCCCTCGATTCACTGTATTCATATTCTAGAATCTGTTCTCATTCTCCTCTCTTGGTCAAAGCAGCAGAGCAGAGTGGTTTAGAGGCTTTGAGGCCACAAGCCCTGGATTCAAGACCCAGCTTTGTTACTTATTAGCTATTACGATTTCAGGCAGCTTATGTTGCTACAGTTCAGATATCTCATTGATAAAATAGGGAGAATGACTGAAAGTGTCTACTTTAACAGGATGTTACAAGGAGTAAATGAAATCCACAGAAAGTCCTTAATACAGTCCTAGCACAGACTCAGCATTCAATAAATGCTGTGATTCCGATGGTGCCACTGTTATCACCGACGACTGCCACCCCTCCACGCCTCCTGACCTTTGGCTCCAAACGCAGCGTGCCCTTTAGGACGGTCTGAGGGCGAACAGTCACACTGCGTAGTATTCACACGCTTCACATAAGCCAGCAGAACACTTGAGCATAGGCTAGACCCGTGGTCGGCAAACCGCGGCTCTCAAGCCACACGCGGCTCTTTGGCCCCTTGAGTGTGGCTCTTCCTAAGCCTTAGGAGTAACCTAATTAAGTTAATAACAATGTGCCTACCTATATAGTTTAAGTTTAAAAAATTTGGCTCTCAAAAGAAATTTCAATCGTTGTACTGTTGATGTTTGGCTCTGTTGACTAATGAGTTTGCCGACCACTGGGCTAGACCAAGACTCCAGAGTCACTGGGACATACCTATATACCTACACTGGCTCAAAATGGGCCCCAAAGGTTATTTCAGACCCGAGAACTATGAAGTGGGAGAAAATAAAATCTGCTTAGAATGCACAAAGTGGGATCCAACCTGCCTCTCCAGCTTTATCTTCTGTCTTAACCAAACTATACCCCATGCTCCAGTCACAACCGAATTCACTATTTGAATGATTTGACTTTTCGTGCTTTTCTGCCTTTGCATGTACTGTTGTTTATACCTGAACTACTCTTCGTTCTCTTCTCCAACAAGTGAATTTATTTTTTACCAGACTTTAATACTTTAAGGTCCAGCTCAAATGTCACCTCCACTCTGAAGATGGCCCTGTTCAGCTCTCTCCAACAGAACTATCCTTCCTTACTGTGTGTCCCCACAACATTTTGTACTTACTTCTTTTAGATCAGTTTGCATAGTATCGTCATTTTTTTGTTTACATATCAGTATCTCTCACTGAACCCTGAGATCCGTAAAGGCAATGGTATATCTTCTAACTACTGTGACTTTCTCAGCTTAGCAAGCAGAGTATGTAATATGATGCCCATCTGGCCCAAGGTAGACAGTTCAGATATGTTTGTGGAATGTATGAATGAATTTCTGGACATGAGAAAATTATATAGCTACAATCAACTTACTTATAACTACATGCAACTTTCTGCTAAGTATATAATTAAAACTATGTTATCACCTTTTCTATCCTTCATCAAATTATCAAATGAATGTAAAAATACTCAACTCTTTCCATAATAAAAACTCATTAATTTTAGTTAAAGAAGTCTTTTAGTCTTTTCTATGTCTTCGATAACACGCTAAAGATATGATATGAAACAAATAAACTAAAACAAAACAAAACACCATGCTAACTCATATTGAGGCTGTGCAAAATGATGAAGATTATCTAAAAACGACAGAACACAAAAAATAATTCTGCAATATACTCTAATAAAAACAACATGGTATGTAGAAGGCGCATGAGTATTAAATGCACACATCCCTGACACTGAAAGCTGGCTCTACCACACATTAGTTGAGGGAATTTGAACAAGTAAATGAACATTTCAGAGCCATAATTTTTTTCTTGTAAAAATGTGCAACATTGTACTGAGAGCTCCCTAATATTAGTGATCCTCAAGGACTGCAGAAAGTTGGGGTGTCAATGATATCTAGAATTTGGGTGGTATCAACTAAAATAGCAGATGCAAGTAGATAAGTGGGTTTGGGTAGAGAAAACGAGTCAGTTTTGAACACAGTGAGTTACCTGCGGGAAATCCAGTTAGAGATGCCTGGCAATGTGTTGAATATTTAAGGAGTGTTCTAGGCTAAAGATACAGATTCAAGAGTATTGAGAGAATGGATGAGGTCACCCAGGGAGAGAGAGTGTGCCAAATGAGAGGAACATAAGCCAAGGAATGAACCCCAGGGAATATTAACATTTAAGAGAAAGGAGAAGAAAATGAAAGAGAAAGAGAAGGAATAGTCCAAGATATAAGGAGAATTAGGCCAAGGAAGCGAAGAGCTGCAGGAATCATAGAGTAATAAATGCTCTCAAACACAGAGGTTCAGTGAGATACTAATAAGAACTGAAAAAATGCCTGTTAGATTTGTCAACTTGAAATCATAGAAGATCTTATCATGGGAATGTCAGTAGAGAGGTAAGGTTGCAGAGCCAGGCTGCAAGAATGGAGGACTGGGAGGAAGATGTGCAGGTGGTGATGGTGAATAAAGGCTGCCCTTTAAAAGTTTCAATGGCATGAAAAGAGAGATTAGGTTAGTTAGGGACCTGAGGTCAAGAGAGGGTTCATTAGGATGGGAGATATGTTGAATATGTTTACAAGCTGAGGGCTTGTAAACCTATATGTAACTAATGTAAACATATATGTAACTAATAATGTAACTAATATGAGAGGGAAAGATTGAAAGTGCAGAAAAGAGAGGGGACAACTGAGAGAGTGAAGTTCTAGAGATTCAGGTCAAAGGCACAGGGATTGATCTTGATGGTAGATGGGATACCTCATTCTCTGAAACTGAAGGAATCTCTTATTCAAACTTAATTCAATAGACCATACTTTGTTACTTCAACAAAGTGTCTGGAAGAGGAGTGCTTCTTCAGAGCCTGTATCAAAAATTCTGCTAGAATCAGAGTTGGCAAAAACTGTCATATAATGGGGCAATCCTAACGTTACATGTGTCAAACAGGATTACATGAGCTGAAACCGGTTTGGCTCAGTGGATAGAGCGTCGGCCTGCGGACTGAGAGGTCCCAGGTTCGATTCCGGTCAAGGGCATGTACCTGGGTTGCGGGCATATCCCCAGTGGGAGATGTGCAGGAGGCAGCTGATCGATGATTCTCTCTCATCGATGTTTCTAACTCTCTATCTCTCTCCTTTCCTCTCTGTAAAAAATCAATAAAATATATTTAAAAAAAAAACAAAACAAAAAAAAACAGGATTACATGTAAAGAATTTTAAAACTAATGTGAATTTGGAAACAATTAGTAAGATAAGCATTCCTTTGTACAATGACAATGGAGTCTTACTCTCCTTGATTAAAAAAGAACTTTAAAATATGGTTAATTTAAAATATTATCAGAACATTTCTCTTAGCAATATTTTTTTTCTAAGATATCTTGTGGGAAGCTGCCTATTGTCTTCACTAGCAGAGAGGTGTGGACAAGGAACCGGGAAGGCTGGTGATCCTTGAATCCCTTGCAAAGGTCAGGGCTGTGCACCCACTGTTAGTCCAGACAATGATAGCTGAAGCAACTTCCCCATTTACTATTATGTAAATCCTTGCTGATGGGCTAGTCTGCCTATTACTGGAAATTGCCTGCCTAAGGGCTATGGCTGTATCCCAAACCAATAAAAGGTTGGCGAGGCATGAGCACCAGTGGAAGTCCTTCCCCTTGAGTTGGACTCGCCTGCCTGGCCCCCCAGTATTTCCAAATTATCTCTTGTCTCTTCTCTTTGATTTGTGTGCGGCTCCTCTTCCAGATCCTGAACCCTGAACCACGCGGGACGTGGGGGGAACAAACATTACACAATATCTATTCAGACAAGGGGAACAAATGAAAAAAATAAACAAGTGGGACTACATCAAACTAAAAAGTTTTTGCATAGCAAAGGAAACCATCAACAAAATGAAAAGACAACCTACTGAATGGAAAAGGATAGTCACCAATGATATATCTCATAAGGGATAATATCCAAATTTATAAAGAACTCATAAAACTCAACACAAAAAAACAAACAATCCAATTAAAAAGTGGGCAGGGGACTTGAACATACACTTCTCCAAAGAAGACATACAGAAGGCCAATAGCCATATGAAAAGATGCTCAAAGTCACAAATCATCAGAGAAATGCAAATTGAAACCACATGAGATAACACCTCACACCTGTCAGAATGGCTATCCTGAAGTTGTAATATGCAAATGGTTGTTATGTAATCACCGACCTGGTAACAACCAGATCACAGATCAGCAGGAGGGTGGGGCAGCAAGGTACAAGCTGGCAGTGGAGAGCTACAGGAGGGGGCAGGGCAGCAAGCTATGGGGGGCGGGGGCAGGGCAGAGGGGGGCTAGGGGAGCTACAGGAGGGCAGCAGCAAGCTACTGGCGCATGGATTCGTGCACAGGGCTACTAGTCATTAATAACAAACAACAAGCGTTGGCAAGAATATGGAGAAAAGGGAACCCTCATGCATTTTTGGTGGGAATGCAGATTGGAGCAGCCACTATGGAAAACAGTAGGGAGGTTCCTCAAAAAATTAAAAATGGAATGACGTTAACAACTCAGCAATCCCCTTCTGGGTATATATCTGAGAAACCCAAAACACTGATTTGGAAGAATATATGTACTCCTGTCTTCATTGCAGCATTATTTACAATAGCCAAGATCTAAAAGCAACCCAAGCGATGAGTGGATAAAAAAGCTGTGGTACATATATACAATGGAATATCAGTAGGCCATAAAGAAGGTGAAATCTTACCATCTGTGGCAGCATGGATGGACCTAGAGAATATTATGCTAAGCGAAATAAGTCAGTCAGATAGAAACAAATACCATATGATTTCACTTATACCTGGAATCTAAAGAATAAAACAAACAAAATAAAAAGACTCATAGATACAGAGAAAAGACTCGATGGCTGCCAGAGGGGAGGAGGGTAGCAGGACTGGGTGAAAAAGGTGAGGGGATTAAGAATTACAAATTGCTAATTACAAAATAGTCACAGCATAAGGAATACAGGCAATAATATCATAATAACTGTGTATGGTACCAGGTGGGTACTGGAAATATTGGAGGGAACACTTTGGAAAGTTCCAACCACTATGCTATACACATGAAAACGAATCTATAATAATAAAAGCATAATATGCTAATTAGACAGGACATCCTTCCTGATGACCTTTCGGATGAAGCTGGGGCTGTGAGGGCTGAGGCAGAGGCAGCCGCCGCTGCGGCCAGGGGCCGAGCCCCTTGCACAAATTTCATGCATCGGGCCTCTAGTACAAAATTATACTGAATGTAAACTGTAATTAAAAAATAAAATTTAAATTAAAAAGTATTGTCAGAAGATGATCAATATCACTGTAGTCTTTAAACATCCTCCAACATTTAAATGATTATTATTAAATAACCCATTGAATAGGTCAGTTCTCAGAGTAAGGTTCCATAACTCACACCCTGCAGAAGCCATCATAGACTAATTCCTAAAATTACCAATCAGTGGAATGTTAGGACTGAGGTGATTAGCTAATAACACACATCCTAAAATTCAAGCAACAGTTGTCTCATACACTGTAGCTCAGAATTTTGGAATCACAGCTTAGTACTTATACAAAGACAAGAAACCCAGAAGTTCTTTTCTGGAGAAAATTATAGGTTTATCTGCAGGAACCCCTATAGCTCACACTGATGCAGAAATGTATTGAACTAAAAATCCAAGATGGGCAAACTCTCAACAGAGTGACAATACTGGTTTTTAAACAACTCAGAATATCTGCATTATAGGTCCCTTTTAAAGCTTATGATTTAGTACCAGCTTAAAGTCTAATTAAGACACTAATGTCTGAGTAATCATGTAGCCTTTGGTTACTCTGGATTCTCCAAGTTTAGTCTCCGTACCAAGTCAGAGCACCACAAACTAAAGTACCTGGACCGTATTATCATCACCAATGCACTTATCATTATTCATAATGATGTTATTCCTTCACTTGTCTCCCAACAAAACTAAGTTCCAAGAGTGTATAGGACTTGTCTGGAATAGAGGCTGGGCCTACAGAAAATGCTCATTAACAATTTATCAAATGGATGACTGAATGCTCAACTCTCCTTTATCCTCCACAATAACAAAATACTTGACTACCCCTTCCCCTAACTTTACACTTCCATCACTTTAGTTCAGACCCTCATTACTCCATGTTTGGTCTCTCTGCCCCAGTTCTCTTTTCGTCTGGTCCATCCTGCATACCCCTGCCACGCCCACCTCCCTAAAACACGGCTTTGTTCACATGTCCTTACTACCATTCAAAAACCTTCAGTAGCTCCCGACTGCTTATCAAGTAGACACCAAACTTCTTAGTCTACCACTGTAAGTCCTCTGTGATTTGGCTCCAGCTCTCCCTTCCCAGCGTTGTCTCCCATTGCTCCTCAGTCACTTCCCCACATTCCAATCAAATCACACGACTCAGCTTTTCCTTAATTGTCCTATGTCCTGTCTCTGAGCCTTTGTTCATACTGTTCTTTGTGCTGGAGTGTTGCCATCTACCCCTCTTTCCTAAAATCCAAGGTGTATTTCAAATAGCACTCTTACTATGAAGTAAGTAAGGCCCGTTCTGGGGTCCCTCTGTCAAAAGTGGTATCACATTATACATTCCCATGTTTTAAGTTAATTAATCGTAAAGAATTGACTTTATTAATCTCCCCCCATAACAACCTAATGCCCCCAATGCCTCACATATAGGAAGTACTCAAGAAGTATTTGTTAAATAAATGGGTCATATTCTATTATGAGGCAACCCAAGCCACTATATATTCCATGCCAGCTTCTCTCATTTCCTTTATAGTCAGTTATGATAGCTCATACAGCCAAGAAAAAAACAAAATACTTAATACAGGTAGACACAACAGGACAACTTGTTTAATACACACGTGATACCAATAAATCAGGTATCAATTCAAGCACTAGATAGAGGCTGTTACCCAATGCCTCTTATAAAGTCTCTTCGAGTTCTAAGGTTCTACAAGAGGCATGTTAAGACTGCTAACACTTAACAATAGTTATCTAGCCCTCTGAAAAATACCCACAAAACATCAGGAAACCTATTTCCTGATCTACTTCCTGAGACCCTAAAGGAAACTAATTCTTTGGGAAAGGAAAATATATATTGGTAATTGTCTTTTTTCCTCCTAGAGTTCATTTTTGCAGATGGAAAATTTTTTCATTATAATGTTACCTTTTTTATTCAAAGCATTTAGAAAAGCAGTGTTTTCATATGCATTGTTTCATAATATTAATTAATTCATTCAACAAATAATGACTGAACACTTACTATAGGGCAGACACTGCTCTGGCTGAAGAAAATATAAGAGGATGAATAGTTAATAAATAAATTAAGTGATTATACACCAATGGAGAAAAATGAAGCAGTGTTCAGGCAATAGGCTATTTCATCTCATTTTTTTAAAATATATTTTTACTAGAGGCCCAGTGCATGGATTCATGCACTGATGGGGTCCCTCAGCCTGGCCTGTGCCCTCTCACAATCCAGGACCCCTTGGGGGATGTCAGACTGCCAGTTTCAGCCCAATCCCTGGCCTGGGGGGGTCAAGCCGAAACCGGCAGTCCAATATGCCCCGAGGAATGTAGTAGTGCATGAAGCGCAGGTGGCCAGGGAGGAGCCCGAGCCCAGGCCTGGCACCACACCGCTCCCGCTCGTCCCGGCCCCTCTGCACCTGCGGACACCACTCCACTCAGTAGCGCTGCCACGGAGGCGGGAGAGGCTGCGCCACTGCAGCTGCGCTTGCCAGCCGTGAGCCTGGTGTCTGGCATCTGTCGGTCAGCTGAGCAGCACTCCCCCCGTGGGAGCACACTGACCACCAAGGGGCAGCTCCTGCGTTGAGCGTCTGCCCCCAATGGTCAGTGCGCATCATAGCAACTGGTCGTTCAGTCAACCAGTTGCTTAGGCTTTTATATATATAGACTGATTTCAGAGTGGAAGGGAGAGAGATGGGAACATCAATGATGAGAGAGAATCACTGATTGGCTGCCTCCTACATGCCCCCCACTGGGGATTGAGCCCTCAACTCAGGCATATGCCCTTGACTGGAATTGAACCTGGGACCCTTCAGAATGCAGACCGAAGCTCTATCCACCAGCTAGGGCTAGGGTGTTTCACTTTAGATAGGGTAGTCAAGAAATGATCTTCACAACACCCTCTACCAGTAAGTAAGATATTAGCTAGTACCATAATCTTTATTTTCTAGGTTTGGGGAACGGAGACTCTGAATAGTTAAGTGACAAGCCCAAGATCACCTACAATTAGATCCACATCTAATGGGATCAGAAACAAGATTTCACAACTTTTGGTCTAATTTGCTAAGGCTATAATAGAGGACTCTGACTTCGGAATGTTTAGTTAAATTCCTTTCCCTAGATAATGCTACTTGGAGGGCGGAACAGAACCCCAAACAGGAGCATCACTAATCCACCACCCTGAGAATGACATGCCTTCCATCCGCTCACAAATATTTGCCTCACTTTGATTTGGTGAATAAAATAAGGAAAACACTATTTTATTTTCTTATATTGTTGCAAAAAATTTAACAAAATAAAACAAAGTTTTAATATATGTCGTTTTTATTTAAAACAGAAAGCAGCATCTAGGTTTAATGTGTAAAAGTAGACAAGGCAACACCTCATTAGCAACACTTCAGATCACACCTAGTGAATGTAAACTCTCCTTTAACAGCCTGTCTCTGCTCAGCCTGTTAAAAGTGTGTGAAAAAAAGAATCTGCAAGGATTTTCTGCCAGAAGCTCATGGGACACACACGCTCTCTCTATCTCTATCTCTCCCCCCCCCATCACTAGAGTTCTTCACGTGGGAAGCTGATGACTCTAATATCAGTGATGTACGGAGGAAAATGTAAGGAACAAGGTGCCCTGCCACACCTAACCTGAGTTAAACCTAAAACCCTACCAAAGACAGGGCCGAAGATCTTAATGTGTTATAGAAACTCAGAAGGAAGAGAAGTCAGTTCCGGTGTAGGAGAATCAAGTTAGGCTGTAAGAAGAAGAGGCCTCAGGTCTGGACCTAGACGAATGGGTAGTGTTAAAAGGTAAAATTAGCCTGGCCCATGTGGCTCCGTGGTTGAGTGTCAGCCCGTGAACCAGGAGGTCACGGTTCAATTCTGGTCAGGGTTTCTGGCTTGATCCCCAGTCGGGGGCGTGCAGGAGGCAGCCGATCAATGTTTCTCTCTCATCGATGTTTCTTTATCTCTATCCCTCTCCCTTTCTCTTTCTAAAATCAATAAAAATACATTTTTTTAATTTAAAAAAAGGTGAAGTTAAAGTACAGAGTACTTTCCAAGAGGAGGAGATAGAAGCTAGAAAACAGGGGACACTAAGGAAACCACTTAGGAGTTTGCTACTGCTACAACATGTGATAGGCATAAGTGTGAAACGCAATTAGAGAGATACAGACAGGTCCAACTACATCTTGCATATATTATAGATAAAAAAATTGAAGGCCAGAGAATTTGAGTGATTTGACTAAGGGCAAACAAGAGGCAAAGGTAGAACTGAAACGAAGGTTTTTATTTTCCTAGTTAGGTGTTCTTTTCACTAAACCATCCTGCTGGTAGGCTAGGCAGTGGTCGGCAAACTGTGGCTCGTGAGCCACATGCGGCTCTTTGGCCCCTTGAGTGTGGCTCTTCCATAGAATACCACGTGTGGGTGCGCGTGGGCCACAAAGTTTCAATCGCACTGTACATGCGCACCCACACGTGGTATTTTGTGGAAGAGCCACACTCAAGGAGCCAAAGAGCCGCATGTGGCTCACGAGCGGCAGTTTGCCGACCACTGGTAGGGGACTGGCACATGTGGGAGATAACCTTCCTTTAAATAGCAGGACTCTGTGGAGAGGTTAAGTAAATTGCCTCCAGATTACATATCCAGCTGAACAGCTGTGGCGGTACTGATGCTGAGCCCATGTCTGTGGAACACCTTGTCTACGGCTGCTAGGCTACTCGGAGCCCCTTCACTTGAGAAGATACAATACTGGAGCTGAAACGAATGCCATCCTTTCCCTCAGAAGCACTGCACTTCTTAGGACCCATCCGAAGAAGGGTCCATAAACCACGGGGATTATCAGGGATGTGAATGAAAAAGCAGGGTTTTTGTGTTTGTTTTTTTTGTCTCTATATTTGCCTATCTAGCTTCAGAACAGAGCCAGCTGAATCTGAGGACCAATTAATGAAAAATTAGAAACGCAGGGAACTAGAAATATGTTGTAATGAACTAAGAGTTAGGAGGTATGGGTTCTAGTCCTCTCTCTATGACTAATGATGATGTTGGCTTTTATTTTTCCCCCTAAGTATTTTTAATTGATTTTGAGAGAGAGAGAGAGAGAGAGAGAGAGAGAGAGAGAGAGAGAGAGAGAGAGAGAGAAGAAGAAGAAGAAGAAGAAGAAGAAGAAGAAGAAGAAGAAGGAGGAGGGGGAGGGGGAGGGGGAGGGGGAGGAGGAGGAGGAGGAGGGGGAGGGGAGGGGAGGGGAGGGGAGGGGAGGGGAGGGAGGGAGGGAGGGAGGGAGGGAGGGAGGGAGGAAAAAAACAAAACATTGATGTGAGAGTGAAACACTGATCAGCTAACTCCTGCACGTCCCCTGTCGGGGATCGAGCCTGCAATCCAGGCATATACCGACTGGGAATTGATCCCACAATTAATCCCACAATGCTCAACCAACTGAGCCACACTGCCAGGGCTGGTGGGTTGGCTTCTAACAAAGTACTTTACACCTCATTACATTTATAAAATGAGGAGGCTAAATGAGAGGATCTCTAAGGCTACTATGATATAATTTTCTATGATTCTAGGTAGCCTTCAATTTGCAGGAAAAGGCAGACATGAAAAGTAGAAGGTAAAATGAGCTTTGGGAAACCACATTGCCCTATTTAAAGGCTCAGTCAATTCTATAATTTGGATTTTTGTTTATAGGACTTTTTTTAAGTTGAACTTATTGAGGTTAATAAAATTATATAGGTTCCAGGTGCACAATTCCACAACACAGCATCTGTACAATGTATTATGTGTTCACCACCCCAAGTCAAGTTTCCTTCATCACCATTTATCCCCACTTTACCCCCCTCCACCTCCCCGTATCTCCACCCCCCAGGACTTTCTTATAAGAGGACATACCAAATTAAACAAAAAGATTACACAAATCAATGACCAGTTTTAAGAAATAGGAAGAGGGGTAGGAGCCTACCCTGAAGGCGTTCTTTCAACTTATCCGCAGACATTCTTGCTGCCTTAAGACAGTTATTAGAAATATATGTGGCCATTTAAGATTCAACAAGTTATTATTAAGCACTGGAGAGTATTTTTTGTAGCGAACACAGAGACACACTTCAAGCAATACAGAAAAAGTCCTTGATTTGATTCTCTATAAAAGTGAGGGAAGAGAAATCATTGAGAATTTACACTGATAAAACTTAAGATTCCATATTATGAAAGAAGAGAAAACAAATAACAAAATTAAGACTTCAGCAGGCGTAACAAAATAGCAGAGAGAAAACAAACAAACAAACAAAAAGGCATTCAGGAGAGTTCAAGTTCCTTGAAACACCTACTTGTTTTTGCTTGTACATATATAAAGAAACTCTGGAAGATACTACTAACAGTGGTTACCTGCTCAGGGAGACAGGAAGTGAGCAGAGAGAGTAAGGTGTTAAAAGGAGACTTTTTACTGAATACCTTTTGTAAGAATATCTTTTTACTGAATTTTTAACCATGTAAATATATTACCAATTTTAAAAATTAAATAAATAAAAGTTTCAAGTGCTCCTCAAATTCCATTATTTACAGGCAACAGTTGTAAAACAAGAAAGCCAAAGAAAGGAGACATTAGAACAAGGTGCCAAGAGGCAAAGAAAATGTTGTAGCATTGGGAGGTCTGAGGCAATCCAAAGAGAGGACGATCCAGGTTTTTTTCAAGAATCAGAAGGGAAGTGAGTTGAAATGCAACGTGGACAATACTGTTGAGGACGCCAAGAAGCAGATGACAGCTCAAACCAGCACCAGCTGGTACAAGAGTATCCTGAAAATGTGATATACGAATTTTAAGGCTCTGTGTGCCTGGACAGTGTGAAATCCACAATGGGAGGAAACCAGGGCTTTACTAATAGAGAAGTAGCTTTCTTTCACCCTTAAAATAAAGAGGGAAGAAAATAAGAAACAAGTTTCTATAAGAGTAACAAAAACTATTAATTAATTTGAAAAGATAAAGAAATCCACTCACATCATTTAGCAAAGAAAAGAAATTCTATTTTGCAAGAATTATTTAAGGCAGTTCTGGAAAAACTATAGAACGGAACGTCCTCTTAAAGTCATTTCTAACCTCAAGATTTTTTTATTTTGGTTTAATCCCCAGTGTGCTTCCTTGTAGGGGAGGCTTTGCTAATTTGACGTAGTGAAAGGCCTAGTTAGTAAGAAGTAATGCCAGTGAAAATTTGGAAGTAAGCTTTAGCAAACTTATCTTTAATCAACTGAAAAATCCTTTACTTAAAAGTATAATTAAAACTTCTGAAGTGCTACTAATGTTCTTTCTTGTCATGGGTGTTACTTTGTTTGCTTTATAATAATCATTAAATTAGGTACTTACGAACCTTTCTGCATGGTGGCATAGTATGGTGGTATGGTTCACAATTATTTTTAAAGGATTTCAAAAATAACAACACAACAGTTAAAGCTATTCTTTCCACGAACTATTTACCCATATGGTGAAACCAAAGGCTGAAGTCAGACTGTCTATCACGAAAGCCAGTCCCTCGTGGAACATTATCAGTATCTGGCGTACCTAAGGAATGATACTGACCAGGGCCAGAAACCCACCCACTTTGGCTCCTCTCCCCCAGGCCAGGGCCGCTGAAGTCTGAGACATTAGATATTGTCTATGGGGCAGGAATCACGGGGAAGGCATGAAAAGGAACACTAGGGCTCTGACAGCAAATAGCTCTATATGTTTTTCATATATTAATTCAGGTTCAAAAAAGAAAACTTAATTTGTATATGAGTTAGAAAAATAAAGAATTCAAATAAAAGTAAAGAGGTTTTAGCCATCTGAAAGGCAAGGGTCCAACGGGCTTTACCTGTCTGCTTATGGCTACGAGTACTTTCTGAAAAAGTTACACCAACTGGCCAAACTTATTTAAGTAGGCACAACCTGAATCCTGCAAGTTATCATTCATTTATAGTTCTAATAAGGACATGGATGCAAGTGTAGGAAAGAGGAAGGAAATATATTTCAAAACTTTACGACTAAAGTATTTTTCTAAAAACAGTCGAAGTTTCTATGCTCCCTTATTCACTCACCCAGAAAGTAAGTGTGCCTCCTCTCTCATCCACGTACCCCTACTTGCAAAGGCCCATGTAAAAAAGTTAAACTTCAAAAAAGAGAAGAGTAAATGGGGAAATTGATGACAGTTTATGAAAACTGCTTAGGTCCAGAACTTGGTATCTGAAAAAAAAATCCTTAAAAATTATGTCCAACTTCTCAGTTTCTGGATGAGAAAATTTAGGTCTATAGATGTGCAGTGACTCGCTAAAGGGCATGAATTAGTTTTGAGAAGTTTGTTTCTTCACTTATTACTTTCTTTTCCCATAAATTACTTTGTAGTTTGAAAAATACATATACTAAAAAAAGAAAAACAGAAATAATAAGCATGGTAAATTATGGTAGAGTCAGGATTTATTACGTCCAGTCTACTGTTCTCTATATTATGTTGTGTGCCTTACACTTTCTAAATTTCCCAGTGGAAGATATAAGCTACTGGTTCCACTTTTTCCTATTAGGTAGGACCATTTTGTGTAGAGAGTATCTTAAATGCTTTTGCCATCCTGAACTAAAAGTGCTTCCATAAGTATAACTAAGTCAAGAGATCTATTGGCCTCGTCTTACTTCTGTCCCATAATTAAGCCAAAGAAAGGGAAATTTCTTCTAAAATGGAAATACTAAAAGGAGATTTAATTAAAGGCAGTTTTGTTAATAAAGGCAGTTTAGTTAAGCTTTATATTTATAAAAATATAATTACACAACCCCCCCTCCCGAATCTGGAAAAACGATTGATTTAATTACTTAAATGACATCTGTTAAAAGAGGGATCCCCTAAAATGGTATCCAATGTTAGTCCTCACTGTTCAATGGCTAATTGCTTGGCTGGTGGATTATCTGGGGGGCTCTGCTTCTCTACTTGTTGCCTTGTTTTGTAAGTTAATCATGAGGAAGAAACCCAAGGTTTGGTCGATTATTTGTTAGGGAGTTTTGAAATTCGACCAAGTGAAGATTGGTATTTCTTTCACCCATGCTCCTTACTAGCAGGAATAACAGGATAGACTCTAATGCAAGAATCAGTGCTCGCTCAACCCAGACAACTGTGTAACAAGGCCAAAGACCCAGAGTCTCTCCTCACTGACCCAGTTTGGCTTCCTCTATTCTATTCCTGTGCCCAGTAGCAATGCTTCAATGTAAAAAATAGAGCTGGTAAGAGTACAAATCTATCATCTCCACTGTATTAACAGGCTCTGTTAATGTCACAATACCAACACCAACCTTATTTTTATTTATTTTTTGCTAATCCTCAGCTGAGAATATTTTTTCCACTGATTTTTAGAGAGAGTAGGAGGGAGGGAGGGAAGAAGGGAAGGAAGATAGAGATAGAGATAGAGATATATATAGAGAGATAGAGATAGAGATAGAGAGAGAGAGAGAAACATTGATGTGAAAAAAACACATTGATTAGTTGCCTCCTGCACACGCCCGGCCATGGATCAAACCTGCAACCCAGGTCCATGCCCTTGATTGGGAATCGAACTTGAGACCCTTTAGTGCACACCAACGCTCTGACCATCGAGCAACACTGGCTAGGGCCATCTTTATATTTAAAGATAGAATTTTGAATGTGAGTGTGAGATTCTTTAGGGCTATACCATCTTTTACTATGTCATCTTTCTTGGACTCTATTAAATACTTCCATTCCATTTATGTCCTCTTCTTCTAATCTGGGCAGGAGCCAAAAAACATAAGTCTTATTAAGAGAGTTCAGAAGTGCCACAGCCCACAAATGACCCTTAGCAGCAATTAAACTGAAAAATAATCCCCATGAGCCAGAACTGCAACGAAAGGTTAACTACTTATCCAAACTTTGGCAAAGAGGCAGCTCTTCCTCCCGTTTGCCCCAAGCCTGCGAGGAAAGGGGAATGTGAAGCTGTCCCTCCACCTCCTGCCACTCACTTTCTGCGTCAAATAGTATGGGTCAAAGTCCTCCAGGGGAACAGCGACCAGGCCTTGTGGGATGTCCCCATAGATGAAAGGCAAACTCTTCCCGGCTTCCAGGTCACTGTTGGGCTTGGGCTTGCTGTCCTCATCGTCGTCCCGGTGGCTGCCATCTCCCTTTGGTGGTTTCTTAAGCTTGCTCTCGGCAATGCGCCTCTCGATGTTTGCCAGAGACTCGGGGGTGAAAGGCTTGAAACTATCAGGGCCTGGTGGTGCGAGCAGCCGCCCTGCCATCTTCTCATCCTGCAGCAGCTTCGTTAGTTATGCTGCGTCCAGGACAGGCCAGCTCTGGAAGGAAAAGCAACACAGACAGCATTAATCAATCACTGCTCGGAAAGGAGGCCAGCCTAAACCGTCTCACTCAGCCTGTACCCACAACCTCTGCACCACATCGTTTCTTCCATGACATGGTTACACTTCTCTTCAGAAAAATCTGTGGCGTGAATGGATTAGGTCATGTCATAGCCACCCCTCAGGGAAATGATCAGCTAGAAGATCAAAAGATGGGAGTTTCCTGAATGCTGGTATTTATTATTCACTTAAGATGCAACTCATTGCCCTAACTGGTCTGGCTCAGTGGATAGAGCATCGGCCTGCAGACTGAAGGGTCCCAGGTTTGATTCCGGTCAGGGGCATGTATCTTGATTGCAGGCACATTCCCAGTGGGGGGGGGGGGGGTGTGCTGGAGGCAGCTGATCGATGTTTCTCTCTCATCGATGTTTCTGACTCTCTGTCCCTCTCCCTTCCTGTCAAAAATCAATAAAATATATTAAAAAAAAAAAAGATGCAACTCATTGTTAGGAACCACATACAACTACTGCACAGAAATAAATTCCAGCCCTGACCGGTTTGGCTCAGTGGATAGAGCGTCGGCCTAAGGACTGAAGGGTCCTGGGTTCGATTCCGCTCAAGGGCATGTACCTTGGTTGCAGGCACATTCCCAGTGGGGAGTGTGCTGGAGGCAGCTGATCGATGTTTCTCTCTCATCGATGTTTCTGACTCTCTGTCCCTCTCCCTTCCTCTCTGTCAAAAATCAATAAAATACATTTTTTTAAAAAAGTAAATAAATAAATTCCATATCCTCAAGGAACTTTTATTCTAAACTAATAAGGCACATTTAATGTCACCCAGGCATATGTGTTAGCTTTGGACAAGTCACCTTCCTTTTCTGGAACTCCATTTCCCAAAGAAATACTATAACTTCCAAGGACAACACAAGGGTAAATTGTCAGTCTTTCCAGCTTCTGAAAACACTAAACCTTTCAAAACTTTGGAGGCACAAAATATAGAAAAAAATAGTTCCATCTGCGTTGGCTCTTCTGTTTCAAGGTATTTTTCAATTCACCAAGTTGTGTAAAATCCATCCAGTATAAAAGCTCAGAAGTACCTTCTTTGATGACCAAGCTCCTGCCAGGGACAAACGCAAAACACTTTCCTCTGTGGAGAGGGCAGACACTGCTCTCCGCACCCCCCACACAGCAGCAAGGAAAAGCAGATGGGAGAGGCATTTTAGAGGACTTCCTGATGCAGCAGCATTGCAGCCCTGCAGGGTGAATGACAGCAGAAACGCCTGCGTGCAACCCGAGAGGGGTTCAAAGCAGGAAGGACGGAAGAGAGAACAGAGTAACAAACCACAATTCCCTTCTGAAAAGAAAAACTGAGGTAGTGCCAAAACAGAGCCAATGATTTCGAAGCATGGTATTTGAAAGCAATTTCCATTTCCATTTACACAGGTTTATGTAAATCCATGCCTTGAGACAAAGGACTCCCTGATGTCAAAAGGGACACAGTGTTTGGTGACTGTCACAAAAGGACACTGGCAGGTGAGCCTAACCCTGAAAGCTTTAGGGTGTCACTGGCAGTTCATCGGGTGCTCCTGGCGCTGCTCTTCCTGTAGTTCGGTGAGCCCCACAAAGACAACCTGAGGTTTTTATTTTTAAAGCTAGAGGTTGTTCTTTCCCTCCTCCTTAGCCCTCAGGGTCCACTTTAAGGCACCATCCATAAAACTCCAGGCTCCTCAGGAGAACAGTAGCAGAGTTAACTCTAAATAGTTTGGGAGTGAAATACCCAGGGGCTCCTTTTATAAGTACACCCGCAGAGGTCCCAGCTTTCTCTAGTGGTGTGATCGCTACGCGTTGCAAAGGCAGTAAGTAGTGTCCACATGCAGGCTGGTCGGCTCACTCACAGCACAGGACTAATGAGGCCAGAACCACAAGTTAGCCCCACGCAGACCTGTCAGCTTCTCGCTGTGCAAAAGAACACGGTTCCACAGGCGGTACGGTCAAATAGGTCGTTTGCACATATGAAACATGAAATTTTACAGCTTTGAGGGATTACAGATCCAGTCCATTTCATTTTACAGGTTAGGAAACTTGGGGACCTAAGAGGCTGGACAACCTGCCCAAAGACACAGGGCCAGGATAAAAATCACAACCAAAGAGCTCTGACTCCTCAACTCACACTCCTGCTATTATGACAAATACTAGAGGCCTGGTGCACAAGATTTGTGCACTGGAGGGGGGGGGTCCCTCAGCCCGTTCTGCACCCTCTCATAGTCCGGGACCCCTTGGGTGGTGTCTGCCTGCCGGCTTAGGCCCGATCCCAGAGGAATCGGGCCTAAGCCGACAGGCAGACATCCCTCTCACAGTCTGGGACTCTCATAGTCCAGGACCCCTCACTCCTTACCACCCGCCTGCAGTGGAGGTGGAAGAGGCTCCTGCCACTGCTGCTGTGCTCGCTAGCTGTGAGCCTGGCTTTTGGTTGAGCGGCACTCCCCCTGTGGGAGTGCACTGACCAGCAGGGGGCAGCTTCTGCATTGAGCGTCTGCCCCTCGTGGTCAGTGCACATCATAGCGACCGGTGGTTCCTCAGTTTGGTCGATTTGCATATGAGCCTTTTATTATATAGGATCAGTTATCTATCCTCCTATCCTACTCTAACTCCCAGTCTTCACAACAGGAAGCATCTGAGTCATCGAGTAAGTTACATGCAAAGGCCAATAGTTTTACTAATCCAAGACTTCATTTACAATGTTTTCCCCAACTTAGAATTCCTTCTTCTTCATCCATTTCCTCCTATCTATCCCTGAATAACCTCCCATAAATCCCCACTCCTCTACAGGGCCTTCCCACCAGCTCCAGCCTTTACTATTTTCCCCTTGTGAACTCCTAAAGCTTTATCATGATCTTAGCTAACATTTATCATGTACTTACTATGTTTTAGGCATTGGTCCAAGCACCTTGCTTGTATTAGTTCATTTAATCTCCAGAACAATATATGAGGTAGATATTATTAACTTACATGCTAGAAAATGACATAGTCAGAACTCAAAACATCCTGCTCACATTTGTTTTGGCTTTTAATTATTGTTGAATTGCACCATATAAATTTCCAGAGGTCATGGGTGGTATCTTAAACTTCTTTTGTATCCTTCCACAGAGAATTGGATTATGTCTGGAACCCAAAATTAGTCCAAATCCCTGGGACTCCATGGTTCCCATAGCCACACTCATTTTCAACTTTAAGTCTCCCTCAGTTCCGACTTAGAGGACAAATAATACTGCAAGGAAGTCACTGAAGATGCTGCCAAACTCTTGTGACCTGATATACACACCTGGGTTCTTCACAGGTAAAGTTGTCCAAGGCTAAGTCCTCTGCCTTTGCTTCCAGATCCTATTTCCTCCTGACTTCCCCAAGACCATGTTCCTTCAATTACCCCTGCTCTCTATGACATTCTCAGTCTTTCCTTTTCCTCTCCTACTTTTGTATCTTCTCCTTTAATCTTCACCCCCACCACCCACTCTCTCTTCGTTTGCCTTAAATGATCCTGGTTCTATCCACATCTGCAGTCTCCTCTTCCCCCACAACCTTTTCCTTCTCTAAGGGCCGGCCTTTTGCAATCTCTCTGATACACTTTCTTTCAGGGATCTCATCTACTCAAAATAATCTGTACGTGCGCGATTTTCAGATTCCTATCCAAAGAGCCCTGACTGTTCTTCTGAACCCCACAACTGCTGTCACCACTGGGCTTGACTGGTATTGGTCAGTAATTGAGCGTCAACCTATGAACCAGGAGGTCACGATTCAATTCCCGATCAGGGCACATGATCAGGTTGGGGACTTGACCTCTACGAGGTAGCTGATCAATGATTCTCTCTCATCATTGATGTTTCTATCTCTCTCTCCCACTCCCTTCCTCTCTGAAATAAATAAAAACATATAATCCTATCTAATAAAAGAGAAACATGGTAATTGGCGTACGACCGCTACCCTTCCCATTGGCTAATCAGGGCGATATGCAAATTAACTGCCAGCCAAGATGGCGGCCAGCAGCCAGGCAGCTTGAAACTAACATGAGGCTTGCTTGCTTCAGTGACGGAGGACTCCAACGTTCCCGGCCTGCCCCTGCAGGCCTCTGAGCTGCAAGCAACTATGTAACAAACATAGAAGCTAAACAAAACCCCAGAAACCTGCCGGGCTTCAGCCAGCAGGATCGCAACATTGTAAGCAAAGGCCAGAAACCTACTTTCAGCAGCGGAGGCCTAAGAGCTGGAGCCAAGCCTCAAAGCTAAAGCTGGCCCAGAATAAAAAAGAAAAAAAAAGAAAAAAAGGAGCGGTTGGGAGCTTCAGTCACCCCCAGCCTGAAAACAGCCCTCAGCTCCTCACCCAGACTGGCCAGGCACCCCAGTGGGGACCCCCACCCTGAAGGGTGTGTGACCAGCTGCAAACAGCCATCATCCCCTCACCCAGACTGGCCAGGCACCCCAGTGGGGACCCCCACCCTGAAGGGTGTGTGACCAGCTGCAAACAGCCATCATCCCCTCACCCAGGCTGGCCAGGCACCCCAGTGGGGACCCCCACCCTGAAGGATGTGTGACCAGCTGCAAACAGCCATCATCCCCTCACCCAGGCTGGCCAGGCACCCCAGTGGGGACCCCCACCCTGATCCAGGACACCCTTCAGGGCAAACCAGCCGGCACCCACCTGTGCACCAGGCCTCTACCCTATAGAGTAAAAGGGTAATATGCCTCCCAGCACCGGAATCAGCGGAGCCGCGAGGCCTCCCGGCACCGGGATCAGGGTGACAGGGGCCAGCGCCCAAACCCCCTGATCGCCCTGCGGCTCTGTGTGTGACGGGGGCGGGGCCACAACCTCCCTATCCACCCTGCTCTGTTCGTGACAGGGGTAAGCACCCCAACCCCCTGATCACCCTGCGGCTCTGTGTGTGACAGGGTGCGGCGCCCCAACCCCCTGATCGGCCCTGCTCTGTGTGTGACAGGGTGCGGTGCCCCAAACCCCCCGCCCCCCACGGGCCCTGCTCTATGTGTGACGAGGTAGAGCCATAACCTCCCCATCGGCCCTGCCCTGACTGTGAGAGTGGCGGCGCCCCGAACCCCTGATCGGCCCTGCTCTGTGGGTGATAGAGGGCGGCGCCCCAACCCCCTGATGGGTCCTGCTCTGTGCGTGACAGGGGGCAGCGCCCCAACCTCCTGATTGGCCCTGCTCTGTGCGTGACAGGGTACAGAGCCCCAACCCCCCTGATGGGCCCTGCTCTGTGAGTGACAGGGGGCAGTGCCCCAACCCCCTGATTGGCCCTGCTCTGTGCGTGACGGGGTGGCACCGCAACCTCCCCATTGACCCTGCCTTGAGTGTGACAGGGGACGGTGCCCCAACCTCCCAATCGGCCCTACCCTGAGCGTGACTGAGGGTGGCATCACAACCTCCCGATCGCCCTGCTCTGAGCCCGACCAGGGGCTGCACCTAGGGATTGGGCCTGCCCTCTGCCACCCAGGAGCAGGACTAAGCCAGCAGGTCGTTATCTCCCGAGGGGTCCCAGACTGTGAGAGGGCACAGGCCGGGCTGAGGGACCCCCCTCCCCCCCGAGTGCACAAATTTTTGTGCACCGGGCCTCTAGTCTAAAAATAAAAAAATAAAAACTACACGTTTTGACTTCCCAAACTGATTCCTCCTCCGGGCCTTCTAAATTCTGTTATTGGGACAATTGTTTTTCCAGGCACCTAAGTATGGAACCTCAGTCATGTTTGCCCTGTCGTCTTTGCTGTCCTTGTCCAACCCATTCACCAGCCTTACTAATTCTTCCTTCTGAGTTTCCATTTAAAATAGCATCACCCAATAAGTCAGTTCAGAGAAAGACAAATACCACATGATTTCACCTATATATAGAATCCAAAGAACAAAATAAACAAATAAACAAAATTGAAGCAGACTCATAAACAGAGAACAGAGTGATGGTTGCCAAAGGGGAGTGGGTTAGAGAACTGGGTGAAAAAGGCGAGGGTTTAAGAAGTACAAATTGGTAGTCTGTACTTCTTATGTAAGTATAGCATAGGGAATATATAGCCAGTAATATTGTAATAACTATGGATGGCGCCAGGTGGGTACTGGAAATATCGGGGGGACACTTTCGTAAAGTATATGGTTTCCTAACCACTATGCTGTACACCTGAAACTAATACAAAATATTGAATGTAAACTGTAATTGAAAAAAAGACATTAAATAGTGAAAAACAAACCAAAAAAAATAGCATCACCCTAATTCAGGCCATATGCAACAGTCTCCCACTGTGGACCAAGCTTCAGTCCACCCAGCACATCTCCAAAGGTCTGTTTCCCTAAAAATATGCCTCCATTATGTCATTTCCCTCCCTCTGAACTATCAGAGTTGTGGACTGAATCCATTTCACTGCCATTCAAGGCCTTTTACAACCTCACTTCTCAAGCATTTTCTTCCACTGCTTCCCTGCAAGAACATCTACTCTGGCAACTGTTTTTGTTTTTGTTTTCTAGTTTGTTTTTCTAAGGTAGAACATAGTACAAGTGAACAGGTCTTAAGTGTACAGACTGGTTATTTTGTGTGTGTGTGTGTGTGTGTGTGTGTGTGTGTGTATATATATATATATATATATATATATATATATATATATATATGTAACAATTACTCAGATCAAGATACATATTTATTTTCAGCACTCCAGATGGCTCTCTTGTCAATATCCACCAACCCCATACAATTCCAGCCATGGTTATCTGATATCCATCACCACAGATTAGTTTGGCCTGTTCTTGAACTTCATATAAATGGAATATAAGTATACTCTTCAGGGTCTGGCTTCTTTCTTTCAACATTATTTCTGTGAAATGAATCTGTGTTGTATGTGTAGCATGATACATTTTTTTTTATTACTGTGTAGTATTCTGTGTATGAATATAGAACAATTCTCCATTCTACCTGATAGACATTCTTGTGTTTGATTGTTTGTTTGTTCGTTCTAGAAATCTTTGCCTATCCTACGGTCATGAAGCTAATAGCCTATGTTTTCTTCTAGAAGCTTTATTGTTTTACTTTTCTTATTTAGATTTCAAATCATTTAAAATTGATTTTTGTATGTCCTGTGAGATAGAGGTCGAGGTTAATTCTTTTGCTATGTGGATATCCCACTGACTCTGCCTCACTTAATAAAAAGTCTGGTCACTGTTATTTTCATTGATTCCTAAATATACTTTCATTTCCTTGTTTTAAATCTCCTAAAGTCTCTCTTTCCTTCTTAACTAAATTCTATTCATCCATTAAAACCAGCTTAAACTCCTTCTTCCTTCTGAGGAAATTGTCTTGCAAAAAGTAAAAATAACCTTTTTAGGACTTAGACCATATAGTCCAACTATCCTTACTGTAATAAACTTATCAGTAAATTAAATAAGAGAAGCTATGTTGTCTAACTGCAAATTAGTGACAGATGCAGAGCTACAGTACACAGTTCTTGGCCTCCAATAAAATGCTCTTTTCCCATACCACCGTCTCTTAGGTAATTCGCCCTGTGCATCATCCCACTACTATCTCAGCTTTCTTCTTCCTGCAGTGCTAAGGTGATGAACAAACAATGTAAGTGACTTTTAAACCTGAGAGTTCCAAAAGAGAATGAACTAGACTCAAAGTTGGGGCCACAGATGATCAAGGCTCTCTTCCTTTGGTCATCCAGGAAGACTAAGATTTTAAAATGCTAGCTATAGCCTGGACACATAAAAATAAAGATGAATCTAAATTAAGGAGAAAAGACCGGAAGAGAGAAAGAAAACTGGCACTGAGTGAGCTTGTAACAGGGAAGAAGGAAGAAAGACATCTGGGTAGAATTGTTAAAGGAAACACTTCAGGCAAGGGCACACAAGAAAAAAATGTCAGGAGCAAGTAGTATTAAAATTTGTCTCAGACTTAAAAAAGAACAAAATTGAATAACTCAATTTTGATATCAAAAGTTACTACAAATACAGTAACCAAAGCAATGTGTAACTGACATAAAGACAGATATATAGACCAGAATAGATTAGGGAGCCTAGAAACAAACCCTCACGTATATAGTCAAATGATTTTCAACAAGATGCCAAGGCCATTCAATGGGGGGGACGGGCAGTCTTTTCAATAAATGGTGCTGGGAAAACTGGTTACCTAAATGCAATAGAACAAAGTTGGACTCTTACCTTATACCATACAAAAATTAATTCAAAATGGGTAAAATATCTAAATGTAAAAGCTAAACTGTACAACTCTTAGAAAAATCATAGGGGAAAAGCTTCAAGACACTGAATTTGGCAACGATTTCTTGCATTTGGCACCAAAAGTGCAGCAACGAAAGAAAAATTAAAGCAATTCCTCTTTTAGGTATATACCCAAAAGAATTGAAAGCAGGGACTCAACCAGATATTTGTACACCCACACTCATAGCAGCATTATTCACAATAGCCAAAATGTGAAAACAACCCAAATGTCCGTGGACAGATGATGGATAAACAAGATGTGCTACATACATACAATGGAATATTATTCAGCCTTGAAAAGGAAGGAAGTTCTGACACATGCTACAACATGGATGAACCTTGAAGACATTACACAAAGTGATTAAACTAGATACAAAAATTCAAATATTGTATAATTCCATTCATATGAGGTACCTATAGTCAAATGCCTAGAGACAAAAAGTAGAATAGTGGTTACTGAAGGCTAGGGGAAGGGAGCATTGTTTAATGGGTAGGTTGTTTTCAGTTTGATATGATGAAAATATTCTGGTAGTGGACAGTGGTGATGGCTGCACAATGTGAATGTGCTTAATACTACTGCACTGTACACTTAAAATAATTAAAATGATAAATTTTATATTACATATATTTTACCATAGTTTTCTTAAAAAGAGAGGGGGAAAAAAAAAAAAAAACCGAAGATATTTACTGTGCCCTTACTATATGCCAGAGACCGTACTCATAATAATTATAACTACCTGCCTTCAGGACCTTTAAAGTCTTCTGGGGGTGGTAGACAAGTCAACAGGTGAGGTACAGTATGACAAATCCAATCAAGGAAAACAGGCTTTTATAGACATACATAAGCAAGACACCTAATCTAGTTTGGAAAGGTCACGGAAGGCTTCCTAGAGAAAGTGGCATTTTAGCCAAAGCCTGAAGGAGAATTTGTGGAGTGGTGACGGCAGAAAAACGGAGGTCAGTAAGAAGAAGTAGCATATACAAGACACCACAGGCAAGGGCGATCAAGCCACTTGGGTACTGCAAACAGTTCAGTGTAAGTGGACTTGAGACAATTAACAAACAGGTAAGCAGGTGCCACATCAAGAAGGTAAAGTCATTACCAGGGGAAGGAGTTTTTATTTTTATCCTGAAGGCAATAAGAAGACTCAAAGTTATATTTCAGAAAGACCATTCTGGCTACAGTGTAGAGAATGAGGGGGGTGGGGAGATGGGGTGGAGGAGAAGCAAGATCAGGGTGAAGAAGTGATTTAGTTGAGAGAGAATGATGGTTTGAACCCGGCAGCAGCATTAGGGATAATGTACCAAAGAGTCTTGTCAACTAACTGAAGTGGGGAGTAAAGTAGAACAAAATCCAGAAAGAGGCCCAGATTTCTGTTATGGGCAAATGAAAGGAGGTAGTAAATTCATTGAGACGGGAAATAAAATATGATGTACAGCTCAGGTAAGACGATGACTTCACTTTTGAACATACTGAGTCTGAGTTGCTTCGTTATATCCAAATAGAGACACTAAACAGGCAGCAGGTGTGTGGTTCTGAAGTTCAAGGAAAAGATTTAACAACTAAAAGAAGAGAAGAGAAGAAGCTTGATATAGAACTATAGCTGGACTCGGAGGACTGCCAGCCAGCTCTCTGCATGTGGATAAATAGCTCGTTTGGAATTAGCCAGAGGAGCAGTTCTGCACTGGGAGGAAGGTGGGCGGCTCTTATCACAGGAGAGAGACATGCAGCCAGATGGTAAGTTTACACTGTCCCACTCCTGGGGCCCCTCCCTCCTCCAGTGACAACTACATGCCAGGATGCCAATTTTCTTCTTTGTCACTTACAGGCTTCATTTTGGGAAATCACATAACAGTTCTAGAAATCGAAATAAAAACAATTTTATCAAACCTTAATTTTATTCATTTGAAACAAAAATTGCAGACCTGGGTCTCTCTTAATAACATCAAAATCTGGCTCTCCCACCTACAAGTTCTTATGGCTCAGCCTCACCCTGGCGAACGTCATTCTTCTCATTGGCTTTCTACTTCATGAAACTCTGAAGTTTGTCCTTCCCAAGCTTCACACCCACCAAATTTCCCCAAAGCTGAGCTCTTTGTCTCTGATTTTATATACCTGATCTCTTCCTAATCCATTTGAGACACATAATCCTGGCTGATTTACATTATGTCTTCCTGCAGAAATGCTTTGAAGGGTCTGTTTATAGAATATTTTGAAAGATGCCTACTATGGATATAAATGAAAGATTAACCATAATAATAAAAAAAAGTCCATGATAAAGAACTCTATCAGAAGATATTTGCGAAGTACCTTCATTTTTAAGTACTTGAATATTTTGACCTAAAAATGCTTTTAAATGAAGTTAAAACAATGATTATTATGATTTTAAATAGATCGGAAAGTGTCTCTGAGCAAGTCCCAGCAGCCCCAAATGAAGATAGTTTCCACCTTGTCTCTACAGTCATACAACTATCAAGCCTGCTCTGCTGTTCATCAGCATATAGCCCAATCAAGACGTCATCAGACCTCCGGCATTCTGGCACTGCAAACTCACTACACGCCAAAACTCCCCTCTATTTTGTCACCTGTCCCCCACCACCGATTCCCCCCAAATGTAACTGGCTTCCCACATTTCCTTTATTTCTTCCACAAAGCTTAGGAGCCTTTTCTCTTGATAACTACACGTTAAACTCCCTGTAGACTCTGGTTGTTGCTCCACATCTATTATCATTCTCTTCACTAGTCTCCTGACTCAAAATAAAATACATTGCTTTTAATACTCATCCAAGGCTATGTGTTTACTGATTTTAGATAGAGGGGAAGTGAGAGAGGGAGGTGGGGGAGAGACAGGGGGAGAGAGAGAGGAGAGGAGAAACATTGATCAGTTGCTTCTTGTTCATGCCCCAACCAGAGAATCGAACCCAAAACTTAGGTATGTGCCCTGACCAGGAATTGAACCTTTTAGTGTATGGGACTGTGCTCCAGCCAAGCTACCTGGCCAGGGTAAGTTACACTACAAATTTTCTTGCTTTATAATTGAAAAAGATTTCATTTTTGTGATCTGTAGTTTTCTACTTCTCTTTGCTTCAATTCCAACATGCACATCAGATTTCACCCTCAATTTCCTGTAGGAATTATAATATTCACAGTAACATTGAGACTCTCTTTATCACCTATTTGGTCCCCTCTCCTCCCATCCCCATTCAATGGTCTAAAGAGAAAGTACATTTTGTCTTATTTTCTACTAATTTTTTCCATGTTTTCCAGAGAACTAAACTGTTGGCATAATGTTTAACATCTAAAAAAAGACATTTCAATTAGTGGGTGCTCATACTAGGGAGCTATATTTTATCTCAAGTATCAACGACTGGCTTCTAGGTACCACCCTAGAGCCTGGATGAGAAGTTCCCATTTTATACTTTCTCCCGTAAGCATTTAGTGGGCATAGTGGAAACAGCAAAAATCCCTCCATATGAAGGAATATGGTTGGAGTGGAGGAAGTAGCTGTACACAGTAAGAAAAATTAATTCCTAATTGTACCTGAGAAAAAAGAAATCAACACATGCTATATTTAGATATAACATGTTCCTTCACATTGGATATATAGTTAATCAGCTTAAGTTCACTGCTTCTGACCAAAAATCCAATGGTTTTTGGTTTTAAGCTCTGCCACTCTACTATATAATGACTATGAGACCTATTTAAATAACAAAGAAAGTACAGGGGCTAAAGAAGTGTCTTAACATGTGGAAAGTGCACAGTAAATATTAGCTCTTAATACCACTTGTATCACCAGCTTCATTTTTTCCATTCCACTCAATCTTCATAAAATAAATAAAAATCCAAAACAATTCCTGCAAACCATTGCTTAAGTCCTACAAAACAAAAATGACATCATTGTAGAAATAAATTTTTATTGGGCAATTGGTGACACTAAACACTATAAATGTTCATTTTTCAATTGATACAAAAATCCAAGTGTAAAGGTAATTAAGGGGTATCAATATATCATATATACAAAAGACAAATGCAGGCAAGTTATATATAATCTCTATTACATTATAGAATATATGCAGCCAGAGGCATGCTTGCCAAGTTGAACTGAGAAATGAAGATGATTTCACTCTAACCAGAGAAAGAGATGGTGGAAACGCTTGGTGGACTTAGAACATATTTCACAACTGAGGATGAAGGTATGGACCACGTTAACATCAGTAACATCCCACGGTCTTATTACTTTGGTCTGCATATACTTTTTTTCATAGCATACAGAAATCAGAAGTTAAGTCACAATATTTGACCTTATCTTTGTCATCTTCAAAAATACGGCATTTGACTATAATGAGGATTATAAGGTTTCTGCTCTCCATGATCAGTAAGATCCTAGCCCATATGCTTTTATAAAGCTTGACAATTTCCAACGAAAATAATGGTTTTGGACAGCTGACATCACCTTTGCCACAGAGATTTTTAAAAAATTAAGACATCAGATCAAGATCTCTATTAAACTCCCTAAAGAGAAACAATCCTAGGCCAAGCCTGAGAAACTGATCTTATAATTCAGATATTGTCACTGACCAGCAGGATGGCCCTTAATAAATTAATTCACCTACCCAAGTTTTGGTCTTATTTATAAAAGGAGGGAGGTGAGTGAAATGATTTATAGAGCCAGCTGTGTTGACTTTGGGCAAATTATCTTATAGCATCTCCATTTCTTCATTTGAGTGTTAAATGAGGTGATACAGAAGTGGATCTCAATAAATAATGATGATCATAATACTACCAGTAATAGTAGTTAAATGGAGCATTTACAACATGCTAGGCACAGTTCTAAGAGCTTTCCTATAATTATTTTGATCCTGCTAATAACCCTGTGAGGTTATTTATAAGAAAACTGAAGCACAGAGAGGTTAAGCAACTTGCCCTAGATCACAGAGTGGGAATCGAGCTGTTTGGCTTCAGGATCTGTGTTCTGAACCATTTCACTACACTAGTTCTTATCAGCAGTCTTTCCCCCTTCTCTGCATCTCTTCTAAGATCCTTTCCTGCATAAATATTAACTACCTTAAACTCTGACCGGCTAAGCAAAGTTTGCTTCTCTAAGAGAATTTACCAAAGCTTTAAAACACATGAAGGCTCAGAACTTTGAAAACTGTTATCAGAACACATTCTCTTAAGTCATTATCTGTCAGTCATGTTGTAAAGTATATTCCTGCACCGGATGGTAGAAAGCTGGACTAAAAATTTAAAAAGCTTTTGTTTTCAATGACTGAAAGTTCAAATGAAATCTTAGATGAAATGTCAATCTATAATACAGGGAAAAGCATCTCTGCCTGAAGTCTACCTCACTCCTCTCATGTCACCCCTGAAGACATTCCTGCAAAGTGTCACGATAGTTCTAAAACTATTACACAAAATAATGACTATGTCTCTTTCAACTCCAGATTCAATGGTCAACTCTTACAACAATGGATCTGGGACTATCTATATATATAAAAGCCTGTGCACTGACTATGGTGTGCACTGACTATGATGCACACTGACCACCAGGGAGCAGATGCTCAACGCAGGAGCTGACCCCTGGTGGTCAGTGCACTCCCCCATCGGGAGCGCTAATCAGCTGACAGACAGGTGCCAGACACCGGGCTCAGGCAATCGGGGCCTGCTGGCCAGAGGGGAGGGACCAACTGCCATCACAATGGGTGGGCGCAGGCCGATTGGGGCCTGCCGGATGGGGGGAGGGATGGGGGAAGGGACCCGGGAGGTTGGCCGCCGACCCTGAGGAGGGAGCCGGCCCTTGGCCTCCCTGGGAAAGGGGCTGTGTCTGCCACGACCCCCCGCCAGTTCCCCATCCCAGCGCGGGGGCCTGCTGGCCCCGGGGGAGGGACCAGGAGGTTGGCCCGCAGGACCCATTGGCGACTGGGGCCTGCAGGCTGGGGGCAGCTCCTGCGTTGAGCGTCTGCCCCCTGGTGGTCAGTGCGTGTTATTAGAGACCAGTTGTTCTGGTGGTTCCATCCTAACGGTCGCTTAGGCTTTTATATAGAGAGATTGTCAGACATAAAAAAATTACCTTTAATCCTCACAACAACCTAATTAGGCAGTATTGACGGCTTCATTTTACAAGTGAGGAAACAGACTCCAAGAAAAAATATAAACTCCCAAGGTTAACAAGGGAAGCAGCCGCCTGTCAAAACTCCCCCTCTACCATGATGCTCTGACAATGACTAAGGTCAAGCATTTGCCTACTCCGAAGATGAAATGTTAATATACAATACAGACAAAAGCAGCTCTGCTGTGATTGGAGCAGGGAGTGCGCCTGAAGTCCAACTCACTCCTCTCATGTCACCCCCGGAAGACTTTTAATGACAACATGAGAATTGACAGCTTGCATGGGGTTTTGCTACTCTGGCAACACACAGGTTGCTTCACTCGTCAAAAAAGACACCCAAACTGGGTCAAATCATAGGGCATTCAAGCAGCATCGAGTGACAGAGCTTGAGTGTGGACGAGAGGTCTGGATACAGGCACCACAAGGTCTGCTCTTCACTTCCTGAATCAATCACTAATGGATAGCAGCTTGGTCCCACTACACGGTAACTAGAAGATAACCTACTGACCACATTCAGAAGCACCGCTCACACTTGTATGAGACTGTAAGGGAGAAGAGAAGACTATCACCCAAGTGGCTGCTGTGGTACTGAGACCACATAAGCAGGGGACTCCAAACAGGGGAAACACATATAGACAGCTGGGAGGTACAGCTTCAACCACGGAGTCGATAAAACCATCCTCCTCAAAGAGTTACCACGAGGAACAGATGACAGGGTATCTGTCAGAGCTCTCCAAGTGCCATTTTATACAAGTGTAAGTGCAATAATACTCAGTGCCCGGCTATGAATTACTAGGAAGGCACAGCAGCAAACAATACATTGTGTTCAGCCATGATAAAAATCAAGGTAGATCTCACGTTAACAAAAAGAAGAAAAATCATATGATCATCTCAAAAGATGAGAAAAAGCATTTGACAAAATTCAGCACCCATTTATGATAAAAACAAAACAAAAAACCTCTCAACAAACTGGATATAGAGGGAACATACTCCAACATAATAAAGGCCAAAACCAAGGTAGCTCTTACCTGAACAAGATTTCAGACTTGCTAAGAATCTTAAGAGATTGAACTGACAGAGTGACACACTGCAAACAGCTGCCAAGGCTACAAATGAATGCCACCTCATATTTGTGTAGTGCTTTAACATTTACAGAGCATTTTCTATCCTCTACCTCATCTCACCCTCGCTTGTGAGGTTAAAGGAGCAAATATTGCTAGATCCGACTTCACAGCAAAGGTATTTGGGGTTAAAGAGGTTAACTGACTTACTTGGCATCAAACAGCCAGTGACACAGGACAAAATATTAAACGGTCCTTGTCCATTTTCTGAGGAGGGAGAATTCCTTTCCTGGTGAGAGTAGCTATATTCCTTATGCTGAACAGCATAATGTGTAAGGGAAAACTCTCTAAATAATAATAATATTGATTATGATGGCAATGACAAAGAGGCCAAGAAGGAAAACTCTGAGAATATGGCTGATGCTGGAGAGCGTGGACCAGGAGGCAGCTGTCAATCAGACTGGGAAGTCTGAGGGCAGAAAACAAAGGAGATAGAAAAAGGAGACAGATGCCTAATGAATACTTTTTAGGAAGTCTAGTGGTTTAAAGTCCAATACATCCTGCTAGTACCTTCAAGAATCCTCCAGTCAAGGTCTACATTGCTCGTTAAGTCTTTTGGAATTGAATTTGAGTGTTTTGTTGCTGTCCTGTTTTGTGTTTACGGTGCCTTAAGACAAAAGCAGAGTAGCTTACAAAAGCAGGTAGTTACATCTGAGTGACACCATTAAGTGGCAGAGTGTAGGCTGGGATTTAGTGTTTCTGCTTTCTAGCCTAGTGCTTGTCTATGATAACTCACTGCCTCTAAGCACTTGTGGACATAATGTAGAAAGTCTTTTCAGAAGCATCCGTAACCACCACCAGCAATGCCTGTATGAGACATCATCTCTAAATGTAAAGCACAGCAACATGCATCCCAATACTGTTAATAATACTTACACATCCACTTTCCAACTGGAGTCCCACTGCCACCCCCACGACAGGCTCACAGAGGTTAAGCGACTTGCTCACGGTCACACACAGTAAGTACCAGAGCTAGGACTTAAACTCAGGATGTGACTCTTCGTCCAGTGTGCTTCTCTGTAGTACGGTGCTCTCATTCAGGAAAAGAATGTTATAATGGGATGAGCACAGTGGTAGCAAGATGAGAAATATATTTATAATCTCATTTGTAATGTACTAACAAGACTTAATCTTATACCTTTTCTTGAGATGTTCAGAGTTCTCCCTCTCATCTACTGAGAGAAAATGAGGCCAACAAAGATCCTACACAAAAAATTAAAGCAGAAAAGTGTTTATGATTGTTATGGTACCTTAACTATTGTTAACCACCTCACTGATGACAAATGAATCTGACTAATCCTCAAGGCTGGCAGAACCCATGCAACTTCAGGGGCTGTACAGCAATTCTACACTGGCGGATAAAACTGCAAACTGGTAGGAAATTTGGTTTGATGGCCATGGCTCCCTTCTGCTCAAAAACTCTCTACTGCTTTTTGATTAAAATTTCAAACCCTTAAAAGAGCACTCAGGGCCCTTTTCAGCCTATTAATAGACATCCTCTGCTTGTATTTTATGCTCCATAAAACCATTCCTCATTCCTACTGTATTTTTCCATTCCTACACCTTTGGTTGTGCCATTCCTTTTGCCTAGAATGCTATCTTATCACTCCTTACTTGGGATAGCTATTCATAGTCCCCGTAGTCAAAAACAATCTGGACCTCCCTTAGTATTTTATATTATTCCTAAAACACTACTTTAAATTATAGTTTTATGTTCCTGCTTCCTTTTCCCTACCTCATTAAAAGAGCCTCAAGGATAAATCATGCTTATTAATTATTGTATGCTCCAGATGCCTTGCCTTGTTCACAAAGAGGAATACAGTAGACCATTGGGTAATTGTTTGTGGCATAAGTGAGAGACTGATATGGTCTTCAGTACACAACAAAAACATACTGGGAAGCAAATTGACTCTAAATACCTGTTTGAGATCTTCAATAGCCAAGAGAACCAGGGCTCAAATCAACTATATAACTAAATTTCTGTTAATCACCTTTCCACATACCCAGAGTCTAAGATCTCTGTGATAAAAGTTAAGTGATGATTTGGGGATATGACATTTGTTGTCCACAAAATTGAGCATCCCCCTTGGGGTAAAGTTGTCATGCCTTCATTCAGACCACTAGATAGAAGGCCTAATAGACTGACTTCCTCTTGATATAGGAATACAATAGGTTGAAACATTCTATAAAAACTACTAGAGGCCTGGTGCACGAAATTCGTGCACAGGTGGGGGGAGTCCCCTCAGCCCAGCCTGCACCCTCTCCAATCTGGGACTCCTTGGGGACATCCCTCTCACAATCCTGGAACACTGGCTCCTAATCGCTCACCTGCCTGCTTGCCTAGTGGCCCCTAACTGCCCCCCCCTCCACTGGCCTGATTGCCCCTCACTGCCCCCCCCCCACCCTCCCACCAGCCTGGTCACCCTACTGTCCCCCCTGCTGGCCTGGTTGCCCCCAACTGCCCCATCCCTGCCGGCCTGGTCGCTCCTAACTGCCCCCCCCCACCAGCCTGGTCACCCCTTACTGTCCCCCCTGCTGGCGTGGTCGCCCCCAACTGCCTCCCCTGTGCCAGTCTAGTTGCCCCTCACTGGCCCCCCCCCGCCAGACTAATCACCCTCAACTGCCCCTCCCCCCCGCTGGCCTGGTCACCCCCAACTGCACCCCTCTCCGCCAGCCTATTCACCTCTTACTGCCCCCCTCTGCTGGCCTGGTAGCCCCTAACTACCCACCCTGCCGGCCTGGTTGCCCCTAACTGGCCCCCTGCCGGCCTGGTCACCCCCAGCTGCCCTCCCTTGCTGGCCTGGTTGCCCCCAACTGCCCCCCACTGCTGGCCTGGTCGTCCCTCGCGGCTCCCAGCCAGCCTGGTCACCCCACACACCCTGCTGTTCAGTTGTTTGGTCATCCCTCACTAACCCCCCTGCCGGCCTGGTTGCCCCACACAGCCTGCTGTTCAGTCGTTTGGTCATCCTTCACTAACACCCCTGCTGGCCTGATCGTAGGCAGCCATCTTGCGAGGGCATGAGGGTTAATTTGTATATTACCTCTTTATTATATAGAATGTTATTAAACAATGACTACTTGGGCTAGTCGTTCCCTTGGGGAAAGGAAATGAGTAGGAGATACTGGGTTGCGGGTTACATAGGTGTACTCTTCCACTTGTTTATATCTTCTTCTATCTTTTTTCAATGTCCTGTAGTTTTCTGAATACAGGTATTTTACCTCAAAAGCTTCTGCACAGCAAAAGAAACTGTCAACAAAATGAAAGGGAACCTACTGTATGGAAGAACATTTTATTTTTAATCTTTAAATTCTTTATTAGGTAAGGAATTACAAATGTGTCCTCATTCCGCCCCCATTAACCCCCATCCTCCCCACCCCCCACTCATGCTCTCATCCCCCTGTTGTCCATGTCCATTGGTTTGGCTTATATGCATGCATACAAGTCCTTTGGTTGATCTCTTACCCTTACCCCCACCCTCCCCTACTTTCCCTTTGGGGGTTAATAGTCTGATTGCTGTTTCTCTGTCTTTGGATCTGTCCCTGTTCATCAGTCTATGTTGTTCTCTATATTCCACAGATGAGTGAGATCATGTGGTATTTATCTTTCTCTGACTGGCTTATTTCACTTAGCATAATGCTCTCCAGTTCCATCCAAGCTGTTGCAAAAGGCAAGAGTTCCTTCTTTTTTATCACAGCATAGTATTCCATTGTGTAGATGTACCACAGTTTTCTAATCCACTCATCTGGCAGAACATATTTCCCAATGATACATCTGATAAGGGATTAATATCCAAAAATATATAAGGAACTCATACAACTTAACAAGAGGAAGACAAACAATCCAATTAAAAAAGAACCTAGATAGGCACTTTTACAAAGAGGACATATAGATAGCCAATAGACATATGAAAAAACACTCAAAGTCACTCATCATCAAAGGGATGCAAATTAAGATGACAATGAGGTATCACCTCACACCTATCAGAAGGGGTACCATCAACAAATCAACAAATGACAAATGCTGGCGAGGATGTGGAGAAAAGGGAACCCAAGCACACTTCTGATGGGAATGTAGACTGGTGCAGCCATTATAAAAAACAGTATGGAGTTTCCTAAAAAAAATTACATATGGAACTGCCATCTGATCCCACTTCTAGAAATATATCCTAAGAAACCCAAAGCACCACTCAGAAAGAATGTATGCACCCCTATGTTCATAGCAGCATAATTTATAATAGCTAAGATCTGGAAATAGCCCAAGTGCCCATCAGTAGATGAGCGAATAAAAAAACCTATGGAATACTATGTAGCAGTAAAAAAGAAGAATCTCTTACTACCCTTTGAGACAGCATGGAGGGTATTATGCTAAGTTATATAGGCCAGTCAGAGAAAGAAAGATAGGCATCTTATGATCTCACTCATATGTGAAATCTAAAGGACAAAATAAACTGATGAATGAAATAGATCCAGAGACATAGAAACATGAAACAGACTGATAAATCTCAGAGGGAAGGCAGGGGTGGGAGGAGATTAACCAAAGAACTTATATGTATATAAGCATAACCTATGGACACAGAAATAGTGTGGTGAAGGCCTGGGGTGGGATAGAAGGGGTCCATGGGAAAAAGGGGGACATCTGTAATACTTTCAATAAAGATAAATTTTAAAAACACATAACATGTTATAATGGGAGAGAAACTTATAAAATTATATCATGTTATTCTGTTTTCCTATATGTGAACAAAGCCAAGAAATAAACATACCTACTTCAACAGTGGGAAAAAAAAGAATACTGATAAAACAATTTATCTGGTATTAAGAAATCATGCCAATTAAAGTAAGCACGATTTTAAAACACATAAAACCATATAAGATGAAGGAGGAATCTTTTTAAACTTTTAAAAATCATTATTGCTGTAACCGGTTTGGCTCAGTGGATAGAGCGTCGGCCTGCGGACTGAAGGGTCCCAGGTTCGATTCCGGTCAAGGGCATGTACCTTGGTTGCGGGCACATCCCCGGTAGGGGGTGTGCAGGAGGCAGCTGATCGATGTTTCTCTCTCATCGATGTTTCTAACTCTCTATCCCACTTCCTTCCTCTCTGTAAAAAAATCAATAAAATATATTTAAAAATCATTATTTATGTCAATGCTGGGTATACTCTCTTCATTTCCCTACTTCTTGATTCATTATTTCTACCTTTCTTATACCTATGAGTAGAAAACCTAGTTTAAAGTTTCCCAACAAATGGCTGTTTCCAGACGGTCCCCTTTCAGAGTGATCTTTTCATTCATTCGTTCATTCAAGAATTATCTACCAGTGTTTTCTATGTACCAAGACATTGTGCTGCATCCTGGGGATTGATTCAACAATGAACAAAATTCCTGCACCTCATCCTTATGGAGCTTAAATTCCAGTAGAGATAGATGGATTGTCAGTCAACTGCAATGCAGTGACACAATAACATTAAAGGTAAGCTAATAGGGATCCATGTAGCCCACAACGTGGGGCAGATGGATGTAGCGATGCGGGGGTGGAGTAGAGGAGGGTTTCCTATAAAAGTAACATCTAAGCTGAGAAGAAAATGAAGTTTATTCTATAAACATGTGAAATGTGTGAAGTCCTAGGGAGCAGACAGAAAATAATAACAAAAAATTAAAATTATGTTTATTTCTCTTCAGTTTGATCCAGTCTGTCTCCAGCCCCATGAGAATCTCTCCTAACTAGACGTGGTTAAAATATAAACCATCTTGTCAGTCTCTGAAAATCATTATTAGTCTTAACATGATTTTACATAATACCTTAAATAGCATCCTTTGGCTAAAAATCCTATTAGTTTTTCCCTCTAAATCTAATTCTTTTTTTAAAAAATATATTTTATTGATTTTTTACAGAGAGGAAGGGAGAGAGATAGAGAGTTAGAAACATCGATGAGAGAGAAACATCAATCAGCTGCCTCCTGCACACCCCCTACCGGGGATGTGCCCGCAACCAAGGTACATGCCCTTGACCGGAATCAAACCTGGGACCTTTCAGTCCGCAGGCTGACGCTCTATCCACTGAGCCAAACCGGTTCTGGCTAAATCCAATTCTTTAAAAACAATTTGTTTTTTCAAGAAAAGAGAACAGTCAACCACTCGTCAAGTTAGTCTTTGAATATTATAGCCAGTATTCTCAGGTCCAGATTAGAGAGAAAAAAACACCTCTCAGTGGCTGTCAGTATTATTTTACTTTCTTATTTTGATATCCTGTGATATCTTTAACAAAATAACATTTATTGCCATTTTTCCTGCCTATAAAAATAATACATCTTTCATGGTAGAAAACTTGGAAAATAAAAAATAAAAACCATCTATGAGCCTAATATCCAGAGAACTACTGTTAAATTTCACTGGCCTAAAATTTTACAAAACTGAAGATCACATTCTACATACATTGCTTCAGACGGAGCATATGTGTCCTCCCCTAAATTCATATATTGAATTATAAGAGAGTTCCTTCTAAAAGGGACCCCAGAGAGCTCCCTGCCCCTTCTGCCCCAGGGGACACGGCAAAGGGGCCACCTATGAACCAGGAAGCGGAACCTCCCCAAAAAATGAACCTGCCAACACCTGGATCTTAGACTGCCAAGCCTCCAGAACTAAGATATCAATGTCTGTGATTTATAAGCCACCCACTCTGTGGTATTTTTATGATAGCAACTCAGACTAACACATGCATTTTGAAACCTTTTTATTACAGTTGATTTATTTTATGAAATATTTCAGGTCAAAACAAAACATACAGATACTAACAGAACTTTACAGATACAACTGAAGCCCTTGTATATTCTTTTCCATGTAATTCCTCTCTACTTTTCTTAAAGGCAACCACTATTCTGAATCAGGCCTTCTCAAACTCTCCCATGTTTTTGTATGAGTACCACATAAAGAGTGTGTCCACATATGATATAAAGGATTGTTTTGCATGTCCTGAAACTGTATATTAGTAAATGCAAAATATTGATTATATCCTGAAACTTGCATTTTTCCGCCCCAGATTATTTCTTTTGAACACATTTTCCTCTAATTCATTCATTTTCATGGCTTCATGGCAGTAGTTCACCTTTTGACTATGCCACAATATATCAACTTTCCGGCTGATGAACCTTTGTTCCCTACAACTGTGTGCTATTATATCAACAAGGCTACCCTAAACATTCTTGTCCAGGTCTCCCTGTGCTCATGTGAGTTTCTCTTAGATTTACATATATACATACATACACACATACCTAGGAGTTCAATTACTGTGTTCAGAGTATAAGCATTTTCAATTTCTATACATTTTAAACAATAAAACCAGATAGTTCTTAAATAGAATTATACAGGAATATCTTCACCCAAGTATCCTTTCTCTAGTTTGGGCCAGAGTATCATCTATAATAATAAAAGCATAATATGCTAATTAGATTGGACGTCCTTCCGGACAACCTTCCAGATGAAGCCACGGTGGGCGGGGGCTGAGGCAGAGGCGGCTGCTGCAGCAGAGGGGGCCAAGGCAGCCACCGCAGCGGCCGAGCCCCTTGCACAAATTTCGTGCATCGGGCCTCTAGTCATTAAATAAAGTCAAATGATTAAGCAAATGTGAAAGGCGGAGACAATGACCAGCAACAAGGATCTACACACAGACAACCTACACACTGGTACCGAAATGACTAAACAATAATTATACCTGTCTTCAGTTTAGCGTGCAATAAGGAAACGCTGAGGCATCCTTAACTCTTCCACAGCAGGAGAACCCTCTCCAGACTACATTCAGCAGGAGAGACAGAGCACAAAGAGAAAGGCATATTCTGGGGTAATAAAGAATTAGTGGCACGAACTTTGCAATGCACACTGGAAAAGCAATCCTCCATAGCCAAACAGCTGATGAAGAGTCTTACTGAAAATCTGAACTTTGAGCAAATAGAGACTAATAAACTGATTTTTTAAAAAGGCCATTCCCGTGAGAAACCATGTGGGAGATAGGTCAGAAAATAACAGAGAGCCTTGAAAATGATAGAAGGGAATGTAAATAAAGAAGATTTCCATTGGCCTCTACCTTCAAAGTATTCCTAATAGTTATCTATATATATAAAAGCCTAAGAAACCGTTTTGACCTAATGACCGGAACGACCGGTCAACCAGTTGCTATGATGCACACTGACCACCAGGGGGTGGACGCTCAATGCAGGAGCTGCCCCCTGGTGGTCAGTGCACTCCCACAGCCAACTTCCCACGGTCCCTCCCCCCATCCAGCAGGCCCCAGCTGGCAGGCCCCCTCTAGCGGCCGGCCCGGCCCCAATCGGGACTGGGCGAGATGGCCCCAATAGGCCTTCATCACTGGCCAGGCCTAGGGACACCCCCTCCACCGCCCCCGTGCACAAACTTCATGCACCGGGCCGTGTGTGTGTGTGTGTGTGTGTGTGTGTGTATTAGTATATGTGTATTCATGTGTGTATACACATACAAGTGTAGGGTAGATATGTCATTGTTTGAAAAAGCCCCTGGGGATTCTGACCCACCACTTCCTTTGGCAATCTCCCTTCTCTCTGAATCCCCTCCCACAGCCTTGGAAAACAATGCTATCGGTTCTCTATTAGATAAAGGATGCCACACATAACAGAGCTTTACAAACTACTTCTACATACATTACCACATTTGATTTTCAAAATAGCCCAGAGAAGGCAGATGTTGCTATTATTCTCATTTTACAGATGAGAAATATAAGCCCAGAGAAGTAATTTGCCCAAGATCTCAGTGAGGGATGAGGAGGGGAAGGGAGCTATGAAAACTCTTGAGGAAGCAGAGGATAATGAATGTAGGTCATGGAAGGCAGACCTCCTACAGGGAGGCTAAGCACGCCACACTGAGCTTTGGACAAAAAAATGGTTTGTTTAGAGTTGGGGAGGGGGTGAAAGTGGTGCCTTTGGGCTTCAAATGAACCCACAATGATTTCCTATGTTAAAAAAAAAAAGACCTAAAACAAATACTATATTATTCTGTATACTTAAAATATTTCATATTAGAGAATTCAGAGGGCAAAGTTTATAAAGATGCCACGTTAAGGTTAGGATGCCAAAGGGTAGACAGTACCTGAGGCCTGGGTAGAAAAGATTTTACTTCTCCAGGGATCAGCAGAGGTGAAAGGTATAGTCATGTTTAGGACTGAGGTTGGACAAGAGTAGAGAGAACTAGAGAAGCCCCAAAGAAACAAGCAATCATGTACACTGGGCCAAGCTGATCTCAGTAACCTGAGACCACGCACCTAGCACTAACTTAGCCTTTAAATTGTTCTGAAAACAGTTTCAACTTAGCAGAAAAAACTGTTTGTGCTTTTAGAAACAGCTAAATGCACCCAAGTAAGTTCTGTGGGATAGAGGCATCACAGGTTTGAGAACAAAACCAGGAGAAATTCCTCTTTATTGTACCAGCAGAGGCAATTATGGTAAATTACTTGAGCAAGTGATGATAACAAAACTGTCCAGCCAGAGGGTCATGGGTTTGGGGGCCAAAATCTCTCTGGGAAAACCATTTTCTGAAAACTCTTCTTTTCTCATCTGTCTTGTTGGCTTTACTTATGTCCCTGATTCTTCCATATCAACACAGTGGAGTGGTGGGGAAGGGGGACTATATCTTACTGAATGAAGGTGCATGGCTGGGCCAAGAATAGAATTCCAGCATCCTGTCTCTCGGCTCTCTTCTGGACCATGCTACCTCAGGAAGGAACGTTTGAAAATAGTAATTCTCCCCCACCTTGCAAACAAGCTGTGCACAAGCACATGATCAATGAATGAAGCTGGCTAAGTGACTCAGCGCTGGGCTGGCTCTCCTGTGAGTCAGACCCAGAATCCTGAGTGGTTGGAGAACAATCTCTTTAAATAAGACTTTAAAACCAAGGTCCTTACCACTCAGGACCACTGAAAGATTTTAGGAGTATTTTATTTTGTTTGAACAAGGAATAGGATGTCACCTCTGGCATCTTAGACATGCATCGGCTTGAATAATTAATTACGTCAGCCATAGTTTCCATGGATGCCCCATTCTTTGTACACAGTGGGTTGCTTCAGGAATAGTCTTAAGAGTCCAAAACAGGTGAGGTAGATAGAGGCAAGAGCATGGACAGGGCAGCTGGTGACCTGGAGTTAACTAACAATATAGGATCACATCTGCATCTCTTCCTCTTTAACAAAGAAAAGGCCCCAAGGTAAGTTCTTTTCTTCCTCTGAAGGATATAGCTAGACACACAGCTTGGGAGGTGGGGGGCATATTAGTAATCTGCCCCAACCTGACCCTGTCAATAGCCCTTAGTTCTGACCACCTGCTCCCAGCAGGGAAGAAGCTAGCCTCTGAGCAATGACCCCTGTGACAGATGGCACAGAGCAGACAGAAAAGGGCCAGCCAAAAATATTCCTTCCCACATAGGGAGGGAGCCTGGGTGTTTACAGGCAGAAGTCAAAGAACAAAGCAAAGAAATTCTCCAAGTGTATCTAAAACTTGCCCTCGGGATATCAATGGTATTTGAATGATACCTGAATCAAAACCCTTGATGAAGGGACTTGGGGACCCTAGGCGCAGCAAGCTGCCACTAGCCAGGTTTCCGAACAAATTATCTTAGAGAAAAGTGTGACAATGAGATTTAGTGAAGGACTCTCAGAGCCATTAAGGAGAACCTGAGCACTGAAGGCAACCTTAGAGTCAACTCAACTTTCCAAAGAGACTGACCAGTCTTAAAAGAGCACAAACAGTTCAGAGAACGTTGATTGCAAAATGTCAGTCCTGGAATGGACTTTAATTGGCGGGGGTGGGGGGGGGGTACATTAGCCCCTGCTTTGGTTTGATTATAGCCCTAGGTGGGAGATACAAAAGAAGCAAAAGTGAAGAAGCTGGCATAAAACAGGATGAGGAAAGAAAGTGTCACTTATGTGCCCATGCCCAGCACTCTACAAGGAGCCTGAACAGACAGCCACATTATCCTATAAAGGAAGTGCGCTTTTTTTTGCCATTTGAAATGAAAAACACAGCATTATTCACAATAGCCAAAAAGTGAAAGCACCCCAAGTGTCCTTCCACAGATGAATGGATACACATAATATGGCATATACACACAACGGAATATTGTTCAGCCTTAAAAAAGAGATTTTGAGCACGCTGCAACATGGATGAAGCTTGAAACCATTATGCTAAGTGAAATCAGCCAGTCACAAAAGGACAAATACTGTATGATTCATCTTATAGGAGGCACATAGAGTGGTCAAATTCTTGAAAACATAAAGTAGAATGGTGGTTACCCGTGGCTGGGGGGAAGGGAGAATGGGGAGCTAGTGTTTAATGGGTACAGAATTTCAGTTTGGGAAGATAAAATGTTCTGGAGATGGATGGTGGTTATAGTTGCACAAGTGAATGTACTTAATGCCACTGAACTGTACACGTAAAATGGTTAAATAGTACATTTTGTTATTTATATTTTACCACAAATGTTTAAAATGGAAAAAAACCAACAAGATACAGTGAGATTAAGAAACTTGGCCATGTCAAAAGTCATAAATGGAGGCTATTGGATTCAAGCCAAGATTAAAGTTTGTAATTTCCTTGGGCACTTCTTCCTTCTCCACCACAGAACTGCACAGACTTTGAGAGAGAGAAAAAGATAGTGATCAAGAAGAGAACCTTTTTTAAAAACACACACACACAAATCAACCATATGGTGTGTGTTTTTTGTTTTTGTTTGTTTTTTTTTTTTGTTTTTCAGAGTGGAAGGGAGAGGGAAAGATAGAAATACCAATGATGAGAATCATTGATCAGCTGCCTCCTATACACCCCCTATTGGGGATCGAGTCCACAACCCAGGCATGCACCCTTGACTGGAATCGAACCTGGGACCCTTCAGTCCTCAGGCCGATGCTCTATCTACCGAGCCAATCCAGCTAGGGCAAGAAGAGAACCTTGCTGCTCTGCTTAACCACAACTGACCAGATTTTTATGACTAATTTACATATCTTCACCCTCACCCTCACACTAATCACTCCAGCTGTCTTTACTCAAACCTTATCTAATCTTCTCATTTTCATGTCCTTTCCCAAGAACATGCCCTGTTTAGGGAATATTCTGCATATTTCAAGCTCACCAATACTACTCAACAGATATTGAAAACCTTTCAATCCCAGAAATCGTCCCTGAATTGGAAGATAACAGAATACTATCACCTCAATTATGTAAGTCCTCTAACTCATTCTCACTTGCTAACGTATGCTGCAGAATTCACTTACAAACAAGAAAGTTTACAGTACCAGACTTCTGAGGCACCTTAATTTCACCCAGCCCAGCGGTGCTATACTGGGATGCTTCGGTCTCTCCGGGAACACTTGGCAGTGTCTGGAGACATTTTTAAGCATCACAGCTTAAGGGAGGATGACGGGGGGGACAACTACTGGCATCTAGTGGTTGGCCAGGGATGCTGCTAAACATCCTACAATGCACAGAACAGCCCCCCAGAACAAAGAATTATCCTGTTCAAAATGTCAATAGTGCAAAGGCTGAGATTCTTTGATAGCCCAACCACACCAAGGACACTTGCAATTCCTTTATAAAGGTACCAAGTGACAACAGCCTCCACTGCAATATGTATGGTAGGCAGAGAACTGCGACCCGAGGCAGCCCATTTCATCTGTTAACAAATAAGTACATTCCTCAAACTCTATCAGTTTTTCACGTAGCAGTCTGAATGCTAACTCTTGAGGTCAAACAGTAGTCAAATCCCTGTTCTACATGGCAGTACTTCAAAATCAGTAGTTACCACATCTTCCTATATAATAAAGGCCTAATATGCTAAGTGTCTGGTCATCTGGTCGTCCGTTCAACCAATCAAAGTGTAATATGCTAATGATATGCTAAGGCCACTCAACTGCTCGCTGTGACATGCACTGACCACCAGGGGGCAGACGCTGTGACCAGGTTAGCTTGCTGCTGGGGTTCGGCCCATTGGGACTGAGCGAGACAGGCTGGACATGCCCTGAAACCATCCCATGGTTCCTCCCCAGCTGGCCAACATCCCGCATCCCTCCCCAGCTCCGATCGTGCACTTGTGGGGTCCCTCGGCCTGGCCTGTGCCCCCTCGCAATCCAGGACCCCTAGGGGGATGTCAGAGAGCGGTTTCAGCCCGATCCCACAGGCCAAGCTGCGGGACCCCACTGATAAATGAATTCATGCACCGGGCCTCTAGTATATTATAAACATAGTGGATGGACATTTATACAATTGTCTATACATGCTTTTATATTTATCTATTGTCTATACATGCTTTAATGTTTCTTTAAGTTTAAGAGTCCTGTACTGAGTCCTGTCTGGTATGGCTCAGTTGGTTGAGCATCATCCTGTGCACAGAAAGGTGGCAGGCTGGGTTACCAGTCAGAGTACATGCCTAGGCTGTGGGTTCAGTCCCCAGTGGAAGTGCATAAAGAGGCAACCAATTGATGTTTCTTTCTCACATTAATGTCTCTCCTCTCTCTCTCTCTGTCTCTCTCTGTCTCTCTCTGTCTCTCTCTCTCTCTCTCTCTCCCCACCCTTCCTTTCTCTCTAAAAAAAAAAAATTCTCAAGAGCAGGTAATGTGTGTACATTGTGTTGCCCAGATTGCCATTAAGAACATCATCCACACTAGTACTAATACCCAATAGCATATAATCAGTACTTACTAATACTTAACTAAGTTGATGGTGAACCTGAGGGAGGTGGGTACCTGCCAATCTGCTACAATTCCTGGATAAGAAAGGTACTTTTTAAATTTATTTATTTATTTTTATTTTTTAAATATATTTTATTGATTTTTTAAGAGAGGAAGGGAGAGGTATAGAGTCAGAAACATCAATGAGAGAGAAACATCGATCAGCTGCTTCCTGTACACTCCCCACTGGGGATGTGCCTGCAACCAAGGTACATGCCCTTGACCAGAATCGAACCCAGGACCCTTGAGTCCGCAGGCTGACGCTCCATCCACTGACCCAAACCAGTCAGGGCAGAAAGGTACTTTTTTTTTTTTTTTAATGTTTTTATTGATTTGAGAGGGAGAGAAACATGAATTGGCTACCTCCTGCACGGCCCCTACTGGGGATTGAGCCTGCAACCTGGGCATGTGCCCGGATCAGGAATCGAACCGGTGATCTCTTGGTGCATGGGATGACGCTCAACCAACTGAGCCACACAGGCCAGGGCAGTACTCTTATTTTAAAGGAGAAGTGCCACTGGGAGCCCACACAAACACAGGCCTGTGAATACCAATATTCGACTCTTCTTTCCACTCTAAACAGTCTCAACCAGCCACCGACCGCTGGGGGCCAGCGTGCAGTCACACACCGCCCCATCCCCAAACCCAGCTTCTGAGAACACATACCCAGCAAGAATCCTCTTCATCTTCCAGAAGGAAAGTAACCCAAACTTTGGCGCATCTCCATAAAAGACTGCTTGTTTCTGGACTATCTGCTTGGCTGGATTACAAAATTGTTAAAAAAAAAAAAACCTGACGCTCTACATGGATTATATTAATGACATCAGCAGTTCTCCAAAAGCCAGGGGCTTTGTAAGCATTCAGTCTCAACCTTGAAGAGTCTATATAATGACAAGGACTTGCTTCTGAACAAAGTTTGAAGGCTGCTTGCTTGACTCTGATAGCCACAGTGAATAACTGCAATTTTAAAATTATTCTTAAAACCTCGTCAACCTGACCTTTACTACTGTTCCACCAGTCATTCACATTCTAACACACCAGCCTCATTCATACCTCTAATCCTCTATCTGGCATGCCCTTCTTTTGTTTCCCAAATTAAACCTACAGGGCCTTTAAGTTCTGTATCAGGCTCTCTCTCAAACCTTCTATCAAGTCTTTTTTTTTAACTCCACACCCTGTTGGTCTCTCTCAGTCTGTATACCAACTTCTCACTCATTTGCATTTGTTCTGCTTTAGAATTAGTCCCCCAAAGTTTTAATTGGATGTGCTAAACCTTCAACAAGTAGCAATCAATCAACAAATACTTATTGAGTACCCATAATGCACTTTGCACTCTGGCTTCTATAATAGACAGAAAATATGTATACACTTTAGTTATTGCCCTTGAGGTACCAAGACTAACTCATTCAAAACAGTCACTAAATATAAGAAAGCATGTAATTACTAAATTACAGCTATAGATTATAATACTAGAGAAGTTCAGAAAATAAGATCAACCTCCCTGAGTTCTCATTTCTTGGAATGAATGTCAGAAACAAAAGAAAAAAGATATATTCATTCATTCCCTCAATGTTTTCTGAGGCTTTTTATTTATAAGGCACTGTAATATACATTATATTTGTATTGTACTTTAAGTCTGATATTTATTATCTCATTTCACCTTTAACTATAATTTAAGATAGGTAGAGCAGTTGTAATAACCAACCCCATTCTCTAAATGAGGAACCCAGGAGCAGAAAGAAGACATCTGCCCATAATTTACATGTTAACAACAGAACCAACTCTAGAAGAAATCTCCTGACCTGACCTCTAGATCTAAGTTTATAACCCTCTCCACAGTCCCTAATATTTTCCCACAGCCCCTCCTCCCCCTACTCCTTCAGCCACACATGTATAACTGCTTACTTCCTCCATTACAACTATTTAGATGCAATAGTAAAAAGTTTAGACAACTACCTATATGAAAGCTTTCTGAGTTAAAATATTTGCTCTACATCTTTAAAACCTATCAATCATAAGCATTTGCTTATATTTTTAATGAATGTAAAAACTCAAATCCATAATCTAAGCTCCTCTAAATCTATCCAGAAAAAAAAAACCCTGAAAAGTAGAGGGTGGAGGAAAATAGGAAACACAACAAAATAAGAGGATATATTTTTATATTAAACCAGAAGCCCATTGCACGAAGATTCGTGCAATAGGCCTTCCTTCCCCTGACTGCTGGCACCGGTTTTCCTCCGGCACCCGGGACCCAGGCCTTTGGTCCGGCCACAGCGGAGAAGCCAAGCCTCTTCAGTCTTCAGTCTTCAGTCTTCACTCCAGTTGGAGCCTTCAGTCTTCGTTCCACGCCTGCATATGCAAATTAACTGACATCTTTGTTGGGTTAATTTGCATAGTCACTCTGATTGGCTGATGGGTGTAGTGGAGTGACACCAATTTGCATGTTTCTCTTTTATTAGTGTAGATAGTAATGTTTGTAAGGGAGAGTAACACACATCTGTTATATTAAACCCTGTATCTCCAGAGACTTGCAAGTGCCTGGTACATGGTAGATGTTCAATAAATGTTTACATAGTGAATGAATGAATCTGATTTTCCTGATATATCATGAGCTCCTTGCGGGCAAAGACCTCATCTCGGGCACTTTTGTAGGCAGTCAATATCTCAATTAATTAAATTATTCAACTGGTAGATAGAGATCTATGTAGAAAAGTTTAGTTAGTATTCTGTATTTTCTTAAATTATCCCTTTGTCCAATTTGGAATCCATTATTTATAGGGCCAAACTAACAAATGACCAGAGCTGTTTATACCATCCCTGGCATCCAGGTGCCCACACTCTGAACCACCATCTTTATCTAACTCTCACAACCAAGCCAATACTTCCCTGCCCTAAGTCAACCCAGAGCCAGGTTACAGACAACTGGGAACAGCTCCTAACTCCCAAAGCCCATGGAAATTATTCAAAGTAGCCAATCCTAACCATTTCCCTTGCCCTGCCTTGCCTTCCCCATGAAAACACAACAAAGGCTCTGGGCTATACTTCCCCTCATTCCTTCTTCCTCCCAACCAAACCTGTGCTTCCTCCTGTGGCCCTGTGTGGTATGGCATGCATCTTTCTCTTGGAAAATATAAATAATAAATTCTTTTAATTAAAATTTTTTGAATTTTTATTGATCCTAAAAATTAATATTCAATATATTCAAGTTTACAAATTCAAATCCCTCCTTTCCTCTTAAGAATTAAAGTTCAACTTACAAATCTACTTCTATATAAGCACATTTTAACAATTTTTTCTAAGGGGGATTTTACAAATTATACTCTCTGAATGTTTTAAATTGCATTCACAAATTTTCAATGATTCATTCTTTTTAGAGTACTTCAACTGTCTCACTTAACCCTTGGAAGTTTAATTATAAATATCAATATAGTTAGTTCTTAATGTCTCAAATGTTCCCATACTTGCAAAATAAGTCTACACCGCTTACTCAATTACCTATATTAAATTTAAATACAAGGATATTCCCTGTGAGGCTGAGACAGCCTCTGTGAGGCTGAGACGGCCCCTGTGAGGCTGGGACGGCCCCCGTGAGGCTGAGACGGCCCCTGTGAGGCTGAGACGGCCCCTGTGAGGCTGGGACGGCCCCTGTGAGGCTGAGACAGCCCCTGCGAGGCTGAGATGGCCCCCGCGAGTCTGCGCCAGCCCCTGGGAAGCCGAGAAAAATACCACATGATCTCATTCATTTATGGATAATAAAGACCATTATAAACTGATGAACAAAAATAGATACAGAGGCAGAGCAGCATTGAATAGGCTGTCAAACTACAGTGGGAAGCCTTGGGAGGGTTGGGGGGGGGGGTAAGAGATCAACCGAAGGACTTGTATGCATGCATATAAGAATAACCAATGGACACAAGACACTGGGGGGTAGGGGAGGCTGAGGGAATGTCAAGGGGGGGGAAGGAGACATATGTAATACTCTTTGTAATACTTTAAGAAATAAACAAAATTTTAAAAAATATATATATATAAAAAAATAAATACAAGGATATTTTTCTCTCATCGGTAACATTTTATTAAAGTATCTACACTAATAAAAGAGAAACATGCAAACTGGTGTCACTACACCCACCAGCCAATCAGAGCGACTATGCAAATTAACCCAACAAAGATGGCGGCTAATTTGAATACGCAGGAGCGGAACGAAGACTGAGGGCTCCGGCCGGAGTGAAGAGTGAAGACTGAAGACTGAAGACTGAAGACTGAAGACTGAAGACTGAAGAGGCTTGGCTTCTCCGCTGTGGAGAAGCCAAGCTTCGCTGCGGATGGACCAAAGGCCTGGGTCCCGGGTGCTGGAGGAAAACCGGTGCCAGCAGTCAGGGGAAGGAAGGCCTATTGCATGAATCTTCATGCAACGCGCTTCTAGTTACTAATATTTAATATAACAAACAGAGATTTCTCTTTAACAAAAAAAATAATACATGCTTAATTTACTTTACTATTATTATTTTTTTTTTTTTTACAAAGTTCTCACTACGCCATGTTGCCACTCAGACACCTTTATCAAGTAAGGCCAAAGGCACAAGCAATTGGACACTACCATTACCATTGCCATCAGAAGTAAAGAACCAGAACCAATGCAGCCTAACCCTAATTGCTGACTTATACCACCACTTATAAAATCTTACCTTCCCTTTAGATGGCAAACTCCTTGGAAGACTTAAACAAAATCTCTTATGTTCCCTACTCACCAAATTTAATGCCATATATATGTATATTTCAGTCACTTGACAAGCTGAATTTTACATACATAAGTAAATAATTAGTTGACTTGTTAAAAGCCTGAATCTTATCAGATGTTAATTATCCCCTCTGCCTTCAAAAAGCAAAACAAAACCCCAAATGGGTGATTAAACTCTAATTCTGCACAGTCTGTCAGTTTCCTATTATAATTTCAGCTAGAAATTATAAGGCTAAAGACAGAAGGAACTATACATAAAAAATACTGTACTCTTGTTGATAAATTTGTTGCTCACATAAGTCTGAGTTAACAATTCTTAACCTACACTGCATGTATACAGGATTTAATAAATAAGCAATCCACCATCTCCTGTGGTGGATGGTGAGAGGCAGGTTTCTCACTGTCAGAGAGGGAACTGCAAATAGCAAGGGGGGAAGGCTGGAATAAACTCTGTGGTACTGAATTAGAGTTAAGGACATCTGTGTGAACCCATGCTTAACTTAATATATATATATGTTATATGTATGTACATATATACACACACACACACACACATATATGTACAGATTTGTATATTATATATATAGATATATACAGTTAGTAGATATCCTACATAATGAAAGGCTAATATGCAAATTGACCAAATAGCACAAAAACTGGTCACTATGACATGCACTGACCACCAGGGGCAGATGTAAGTGGGCCTAAGCCAGCAGTCTGACATCCCCTGAGGGCTCCCGGACTGCGAGAGGGCACAGGCCGGGCTGAGGGAACCCCCCCTCACCGAGCGCATGAATTTAGTGCACAAATTTAGTGCACTGGGCCTCTAATAGAATTATAAATATGTATATAAACATGGGTTAGTATACATATGTATAATTCCTAGCTCTACCCATTGAAAGGGCCTACTAGTGATGCACATGTGTATGTGTGTGTGTGTGTGTGTGTGTGTGTGTGTGTGCATGCCTCTCTAAAAATCAATTAAGAAATCTTACAGGAGGCAGGCGATCAATGTCTGGCCTCGTGTGTGTGTGTCTAAAAATCAATTAAGAAATCTTAAAAGAAAAAAAAAAAAAGAAGAGCCAGGGCTCTTTAGGAAAACTGCTGATTCTAGACCTAGGGCGGAGAAAATACAAGATGAGTCGGGAATACCTTCTAGTTCCAGAGAATAAGGAGTGTTCAAGTAGCAAAAGGATGACGACATGTCAAAGGAAGACAGTAGCCAAAACTGGAATAATCTGAGCAATGAAATGAATAGCATGGTATTATGTAACCCAAAGTATAAAATAAATACATGAGTTCATACTGAAAAAAATGAATGAAAATAAATAAATACATGGGTAGAAAAACTAAATCTTCCTTTACAGAATTCCAAATAATATACATAGATACTTCTTCCAGAGGTCGAGTTTAATCCTCACCCCTCCTCCCCCAAGTTTGGGCTGGACTCAGTGACTCCTTTCCAAAGAATGCAGTATGGAGAGTGGAGAAACCTGGCAAATATAACCTTAACCTGGCATTCTTTCTTAAAACCCATAACCCCCTACAAAAAAACCAAGCAAACAAAAGACCCATGACCCTAGTCTAATCATGAGAAAGACTTCAACAAACCAAAACTGAGGGACAGGCTACAAAATACCTCACTGGTATTCCCCAAAACTGCCAAGGTTATAAAAAACAAGGGAAGTTCGAGAAACTGTCACAGACCGGAGGATACTAGGAGACACGATGACTAAAAGCAATTGCAATGCAGTACACTGGACTAGATCCTAGAACAGAAAAAGACATTAGTGTAAAAAAAGGTAAAATCCAAATAAAGCCTGGAATTTAATAGTAATGTACCAACATTGGTTTCTTAATTTTGACAAAAATACCAGGGTAATGTAAGATGTTGATATTAGGGAAAACTGAGTCTTTGCAACTTTCTGTAAATCCAAAATTATTCCAAACTAAAAAGTTGATTTTTTAAAATTATCTAATGCTAGTTTAGGGTCAAATTAGTGAGAAAAATTAACTAATTAAAGCCTTATTTGCCCTAGCTGGTTGGGCTCAATGGCTAGAGTGTCCGCCTGCGGACTGAAGGAGTCCCAGGTTCGATTCCAGCCAAGGGCACATGCCCGGGTTGCAGACTCGATCCCCAGTAGGGGTTGTGCAGGAGGCAGCCAATCAATGATTCTCTCTCATCATTGATGTTTCTATCTTTCTCTCCCTCTTTCTTCCTCTCTGAAATCAATAAGAAAATATATTTTTTAAAAAAACCTTATTTGCAGGATTTCTGTGTGACATATCTTTTTACAGAGAGCAAATACAGTGCACTTGACATACTATCTTGTATACTGAATCGATTGTATGGATACTTTTCTTGACAAAAAAGAATGCATGTCCATGGCACATTCATGGTCAGATGCTTCACCAGAGGTAGAAATAATCCCCAAAATACATAACTACATATTCTTTCTTTCCATGCCTCCAGATAAGATTAACTGGATGTCCCTGGTTATCTTGCCTGTGTAGAACTCTAGCCTCTCTTGGGACTCTCACCTTGTATGGTCTGGACCCTGGTCTACCTATAATGGGCCTAGGGCTGTGGATGAGACTCTGCCCCTTCCTTCTAGAATTCACTATTGCCTCTGATACAAAACTAAAGAGATCTGAACTACCCCAGTCTCTTCGTGTCCATATTAAATTATCCCCAGAAGCATCACCATGTACATAAAAACTGGTAATAGCGATATCCTAGTCTGTCAAATAACTGCATAGGTTCTGCATAAGATATCAGAACTGATGAGTAACACCTGATACCCACCCCTACTGTTAGATTTTTTTGAGAGCTCACTATTTAAAAGGGGACGTCAATGCGATGCACTTTGTATTCCCAAATGAAAAGTAGTAGTATTTTTTAAGGTAACAATTTAGAATACTAAGAATTCATTGGCTGCTCTCTGGAAAGATGTATACTGACAACATAAATTCTTATCTCTAAATCCAAATTCAGAAAATGGCATTCAAAAGGCAATTTCTAGACCCAAAAGAACACAATAAGTTAACAGTTGACAAGGGCCACCTTCACTTAATATGCTTTATATGCTAAGCAGAAAAGGTCACAAAACTTTATGAAGAAATAAAAAATATAGCATTTAAGCAGTAAAAATGTTAAAAGGAAAAAGAGCATTCTGTACAAAAATGCTAGGGTCCCTCCTTAGGGTGTCTCTTCCAAAAGGGTCCCTGCAGCCCACCTGTTAGTACAGTCCAATCACTTGATCTTTCAGGATTGGTAACCTGCCACCCTTGGTCCTCTCTCAGCATGTGTTTATTAAATAACCAAAGTTCCTGGTTCCAGTTAAGATGGAATAAGTCCACTCCACCCTGTCTGTCCCACTGAAGTCAACTGAAAACCAAAACTCAATATATCATAAAACCAGCAGAGCGTTTCTTTTTCCTTCTCCTGGTATTTCTTGGCCTGGACTTTAAGGCAACCCAAACCCAGAACTATGCACCACGCGCAGAGAAAGAACTCGAAGAGAAGACTCTGTTTTGGGACCAAGAAGCAGGAAAAGGAGCCCCTAAAAGTCAAAGGGAGCAGAGGAAATCCCTCGATTTTGTTGGTTTTCTTTCTGTTCTCTCCTGTCCTACCCCAAGGCAATTAGGCAGCACTGGGAATGACAACAGCAGCTTAGATGGAAGAACCTCTGCTCTGATGGGAGGAACTGAGATCCCAAGAGCACAGAGGGAATCTCCATTGCTTTGTTTTCTCTCCCTATCCTCTTGCCATTTGGTTCCCCAGGGAAATGTGGGCACAGAGAGTGCAAGGCAGAGCAAAGAAATTAGTCTTAGCTTTTTAGCAAGAGAAGCAGGAAGGAGAATCCTTTGGATCTGGAACATTGGGAGAACAACAGAAAGGAGAGGAAGCTCAATAAAGCCGTATGTGAACTCCAGGGCACATCTCTAAGCTGCACATGCAAGTCTCTGACTTTACAGCATACCAAAGGTTTTGACAACTGATCTATGGGGTATACCACTGCCCAGGTCTGAGGCTGGCCACTGGCTGGCATATACATGAGCCAAACTAAATGTGTATGCACAGCAAATACTTTTGAAAACTGAACAGATAGTGAATCCCAGCTCATTAGAAGGCAGGTAGGTACTTGCAGCCTGAATCTAGCTCAATTGACTGCCTGCTTTAAAAAACAAAAGGAAATATAATCTATAGGATTTAAACAAGACCCAAAGTCTCATAAGATAATATTCAAAGTGTCCAAGATAAAAATCCAAACTGTATACAAAGAAACCGAAAATCTCAACATCTCACAAAGGAAAAGATAATCAACAGACACCAACCCCAAGATATTAGGGTTATCAAAGACTTTAAAGCAGCTACTATAATCATGCTCCAAGAAATAAAGGCAAACACTCTTGAAGTGAGTGGAAAAATAGAAAGTCTTAAAGAAATACAACACTTTTCTTAAAAAAGGAAATATTTAAACTAGAAAATATATTTTAAAATTCATTGGATGGGATCAATAGTATAATTGAGATGACAGAAGAGCCAATGAATTTGAAGATGGACCAACAAAAAATTTCCAAGCAGAACAACAAAGAGAAAAAAGATTGTGGAAAAACAAACAAACAAACAAAAAAACCAGAAGACATAAAAAGAATACCACCAAAGACCTAACAACACCAAAGGCCTAACACTTGTATCATCAAATACCTATATGAAAAGGAGAAAGAGTGGTTCAGGAGAAAAAGAAAAAAAAAGAAAAAAAAAGCTGAAGAAATAACAGGTGAAAAATTCCTAAATTTGGAATAGAAATAAAGAAATAGCAATAAATATGGTAAATACCTAAGTAAATATAACACCTTATTTTACTCATCTAAAGTCCTTTAAAATACAAATGATGGCTAAAAGTAAAAAATATAACAATGTGTGATGGGGTTTTCAATAAAAGTACATGTAATACATATAACAATTACAACATAAAAGGGAGAAGGTAAACCAATCTATATGGTACTAAAGCTTTTAGATTCTACTTGAAGTGATACATATTAATTCTAAGTAGACTGAATACTAATTATGAATATTATAATCTGTAGTCAACATTAAAATAACTATACAAATGGAGATAGTTAAAATCTCAATAGATAAATTAAAATAGAATACTAAAAAAATATTCAAATACTCCAAAAGAAGGGTAGGGAAACAAAACACACAGAGGGAACAAACAATACAAATAATAACATGGCAGACCTAAATCCAAAATGCCAATAATTTTTTTTTAAAATATATTTTATTGATTTTTTACAGAGAGGAAGGGAGAGACATAGAGAGTTAGAAACATCGATGAGAGAGAAACATCGATCAGCCGCCTCCTGCACATCTCCTACTGGGGATGTGCCCACAACCCAGGTACATGCCCTTCACCGGAATCGAACCCGGGACCTTTCAGTCCGCAGGCCAACGCTCTATCCACTGAGCCAAACCGGTTTTGGCGCCAATAATTATATTAAATGTAAATGGTCTCTACCAGAAACCCACCAAATACAATGATATATGTAGGTTAAAAATAAAAGCATGCTAAATGTAATATGGCAACCTGGACTGAATTATAGAACAGAAAAAGGACACTAGTAGAAAATCTGGTGAAATCCAAATAAAATTTGTAGTTTACTTAATAGAGTACTATACCAACGTTAAATTCTTACTTTTGATAAATGTACCTGCATAAGATGTTAACATGGGGGGAAACTAGATGAAGGGCATGTAGGAACTCTCTGTATTATTTTTGCAACTCATTTATAAATCTGAAATTATTTCAAAATTGAAAAAATATATATTTTAAGTAAAAAGAGGAGAAAATGTATACCATGAACACATTAATCAATAGAAAATTGCAGTGGCTGTATTAACATCAGACAAAGTATATGTCAAAGCAAGGAAAATTACCAGGGTTAAAAGGGACATTAAATAATGATAAAAAGGTTCAATTCACCAAAAGACGTAACAATCCTAAATGTATATGCACCTAACATAAGAGCCTCAAATATATGAAGCAAAAATTGATAGAACTAAGGGAAGAAATGAAAAAATCTACAATTATAGTTGGAGACTTAATCTTACTTTCTCAGTAATCAATAAAACAAGTGCACAGAAAATAATCAAGGATATCAAAACACAAAGTTGAATACTTTACATATATACAACTCCTATTTGTCAAATAGACCTCAATAAAGCTGAAAAATAAATAAAAAATAATGTTGCAATTAAATAATTAAATCACATTTTAATTTTTTTAAAGGAAAAGATAAATAATAGAGAGGAACTGAACAATGCCGTCAACCAAATTTACAAAAAATTTCACCTAATAACAGCAGTTTTCAAGTGCACATAGAACATTCACCCAGCTAGACCATATCTTGGGGCATAAAACAAAATCTTAACAAATTTAAAAGTATTGGAATAATACAAAGTATGCTCTCTGACCAAAATTTAATTAAGCTAGGAATCAATAAAATAAAGATTCTGGAAAAGCTTTCAACACACCAAATACTCAAACAACACACTTCTAAATAATTCATTGGTCAAAGAAGAAGTCTCAAGGGAAATAAAAATTCAACATATCTATTTGTGAAATGCAGCCCACAGCAGTGCTTAGAGGGAATTTACAGAATTAAAAGCTTATATTGGAAAAGAAGAAAGGTCTTAAATCAACCATCCACCTTAAAAAAAAAAAAAAGAGTAAATTAACTCAAAGCAAGTAGAATAAAAAACAGAAACCAATTAAATTGAAAAGACAAACACCAATAAAATAAAAGGCTGGTTCTCTGAAAAGATGTATAAAATTGATAGGCCTCTAGCCACCCTCCAAAATGAATGAATACAGTAGTCCCCTTTTATCTGTGTTATCACTCTCTGCGGTGTCAGTTACCCACAGTCAACTGCGGTCTGAATACATTAAATGGAAAATTCCAGAAAGAATTCATAAGTTTTAAATTGCATGCCATTCTGAGTAGCTTGATGAAACCTCTCTTGGGACAACCATCTGGGACATTAATTATCCCTTTGTCAAGCTGTATATGCTACCCACCCATAAGATCTACTGTCATGGTATCACAGCTCTTGTGTTCAAGTAACCTTTTTCTTACTTAATAATTGCCTCAAAGTGCAAGAGAAGTGATATTGGCAATTCAGATATGCCAAAGAGAAGTTATAAAGTGCTTCCTATAAGTGAACAGACTACAGTTCTCAAGTTAATAAGGCATTTTATCATCTCACATAAGAAGGGTAAGTACAATACAATAAGATATTTTGAGAGACACCACATTCACATGACTTTTATTACAGTATTGTTATAATTGTCCTATTTAAGTATTAATTACTAGTGGCCCAGTGCACGAAATTTGTGCACAGGGGGTAGGGGGTTGCCCTCAGCCCAGCCTGAACCCTCTCCAATAGGGGACCCCTTGAGGGATGTCCGACTGCCAGTTTAGGCCCGGTCCCACATTCGGGCCTAAACTGGCAGTCGGACATCCCTCTCACAATCTGGGACCACTGGCTCCTAACTGCTCACCTGCCTGCCTGCCTGATCACCGCTAACTGCCTCCGCCTGCCTGCCTGATTGCCCCTAACTGCCCTCCCCTACCAGCCTGATCTCGCCCCCAACAGCCCTCCCCTGCCAGCCTGATCGCGCCATCAACTGCCCTCCCCTGCTGGCCTGATTGCCCCTAATTGCCTCTGCCTCAGCCCTCACCGCCATGGCTTTGTCCAGAAGGAAGTCGGACATCCAGAAGATGGCCAGTCGACCCGGTCTAATTAGCATATTACCCTTCTATTAGTATTGGTAGATTATATAGGATAGGATTGCTTAAATGGGGGGAGTGGGGGAGCCTTTTTCAGCAGGAGGAGATGCTCTTGGCAGACAAAAATACATAATCCCTATATCTGGATAGCCAGCCATATGCACTATACTGCCAAACCGGTCATTAAAAAATTGAACCACTTTCTTACACCTTACACCAAACAGCTGTTGCCCTTAAAACCCCTCCTCAGCCCCCACCTTAGGTTCTGCCTTCGCAGTTCACCCAGATTAGGTTCTGCTTGGTCGGTTTCTATGCCAGTCAGCATCAAAAGCTCCGCCTCCTATGCAACCACTGGCTCCTCGCACTTCACCCAGATTTGGTTCTGATTGGTCAGTTTCTATGCCAGTCAGCATCTCTGGGCCTATCTCCAGGCCTAATCAGAGAGGCAGGGCTGGTCAGCAGCCCCAGCAGAGGCCTGGAGAGAAACAGAAGCGTGGCTGCTGGCCAGGCCCGGAGTGAGAGAGGCAAGGGCTGATCAACAGCTGCCACAGAGGCTATGGATCAGACCCTGCTTCTCTCTCCAGGCCTCTCTCCGGGCCCAATCCGCAGCCCCCTCGGCAGTCAGCACTGGCAACCCAGCACTGACTGCAGGACTGACTTCCGGTGGGTCGAGCCTTCGGTCGTTTTGGATGTTATGGACCCTGGGTTTTTATATATTAGGATTATTAATCTCTTACTGTGCCTAATTTATAAATTAAACTTTATCATAGGTATGTTTGTATAAGAAAAAAACATAATTTACATATATAGGGTTGAGTATTAGCCACAGTTTCAGGTATCCACTGGGGGTCTTGTAATGTATCCTATACAGATAAGGAGGGGCCTACTGTAGATAAAGTATCAATATCAGGAATGAAAGAAGCAATATCACTATAGATCCACAGACATTAAAAGGATAAAAAGGATACTCATACAAACAAATCTATGTACATAAATTCGACAACTCAGATGAAATGGACTAATTCCTTAAAAGCTGCAAAGTACCAAAACTCACCCGGAAAGAAATAGACTACCTGAATAACCTATATCTATTAAAGAAATCGAATTTGTAGTTTAACACCTTCACACAAAGAAAACCCTAGACTCAGATGGCTTCATTGGAGAATTCTGCCAAACAAAAAGAGAGAATTTTACACATCTCTTCCAGAAAAATTAAACGGAACATTCTCTAACTGGCTTTATAAAAACAGCATTCTCCTGATACTAAAACTAGACAAAGATAGCACAAGAAAAAAACAAAACTACAAACCAATATCCACATGACCATAGATGCAAATTCCTCGACAAAATATTTTAATGAACCTTGACCTAAATTTAATTAACTCATCCAAAAATCAACTAAAATGAATCATAGATGTAAATGTAAAATGTGAAACTATAAAAAATCTTTAAAAAGAAGACTATCTTTGTGACCTTGGACAAAGAATTTTTATACCAAAACATGATCCATAAAAGAAAGACACAAATTTGACTTACTCAAAATTTAAAACTTTAGTTCTACAAAAGATGAAAAAGAAAAACTACACATTAGGAACAAATATATAAAACTTATTTATCTGACAAAAGACTCGTATCCAGGATATATTAAAAGAAAAAAACTCTCAAAACTCACAGAAAGAAAACAAATAATCCAACTTAAAAACTAGGCAAAAGGCCCTGGCTGGTATGGTTCGGTTGGTTGGAGCATCATCCCATGCACCAGAAGGTCTCAGGTTCAATTCCCAGTTAGGGCACATACCTAGGTTTCAGGTTTGACCCCCTGTTGGGGCATGTACAGGAGGCAACTGATTGATGTATTTCTCTCATCCATATCTCTCTCTCTCTCTCTCTCTCTCTCTCTCTCTCTCTCTCTTTCCCTCCCTCCCTCTCTCTCTCCTCCCCTCTCTAAAATAAATGTAAAAACCAGGCAAAATATTTGAGCAGACACTTCACCAAAGATATATTAAAATACATGGTTATAAGAATGTGAAAAGATGCTCAATATCATTAGCCATTAGGGATATGCAAATTGAAATCATGAGGTAACACTACATACCTATTAAAGTGACTAGAATAAAAAATCTGAATGTTCAATGTCACTAATCATAAGGGCAATGCAAATCAAAACTACAATAAGATATTACCTCACACCTGTCAGATGGCTATGACCAAAAAAAAGACATTAAGTGTTAGCAAGGATGTGGAGAAATGTTGGAACCCTGGCACACTATTGCTGGGAATGCAAAAGGGTACAGCTGCAATGGAAAAATAGTATGGAGGTTCCTCAAAAAATTTAAAAAAGAACTACTGTATGATTTAGCAATCCCACTTCTGTGTATATACCCAAAGAAACTGAAATCAGGATCTCAAAGAGATATTAGCTCTCTCAGTGTTCATCACAGCACTATTCACAATAGCCAAAATTGGAAATGTCCATCAATAGATGAACTGATTTTTAAAATGGGGCACATGTTCTCTCGTTCTCTCTCTCTCTCTCTCTCTCTCTCTAATATTATTCAGCCTTTTCAAAGAAGGAAAATTTGCCTGGCCGGCTTAGCTCAGTGGTTGAGCGCTGACCTATGAACCAGGAAGTCAAGGTTCAATTCCCGGTCAGGACACATGCCCGGGTTGCAGGCTTAATCCCCAGTGTGGACGTGCAAGAGGCAGCCAATCAATGATTCTCTCTCACCACTGATGTTTCTATTCTCTCTCTCCCTCTCCTTTCTCTCTAAAATCAATAAAAATACATTTTAAAACATTTTTTAAATAAATAAAAGAAGAAAAATATGACACAAGCTATAACATGAACGAACTTTGGTGACATTATTCTAAGTGCAATAATCCAGTCAAAGAGAGAGAAATACTGCATGATTCTGCATATATGAGTTACCTGACATAGTCAAATTCACAGAATTCAAGTGGAATGATAGTTGCCAGGGGCTGGGGGAGGGCAAAATGGGAGGTTACTAATCAATGGGCATAGAGTTTCAGTTAAGTAAGATGAATAAACTCTAGAGATCCACTGTACAACCTTGTACCTATAGTCAACAATAATGTATTGCACATTCAAAATTTTGCTGCGGGTAAATCTCACATTGTATTCTTACCACAATAACATAAACTTTAAAAAAAATTGACAATTCCAAATGCAAATGAGGATATGGAGCACCTGAACTCTCATATATTGCCAACGGGAATGTAAAATGGTACAACCACCTGATGAATGGATAAACAAACTATTATGTAACCAACAATGAAATACTACTCAGCAATAAAAAAGAACAAACTACTGATAGATGTAACAACATGGATTAAATCTCCACGGTATTGTGCTGAGTGAAAGAAGCCAATCTCAAAGAGTTACTGGTATATCCTGTAGTATAATTAATCCCATTTACATGACATTCTAGAAAAGACAAAACCACAGGAATGGAGAACTGATCAGGGGCTGCCAGGGATTAGGAGTTAAAAAGAATCTGACTACAAAGGGGCAGCAGTGGGGAGCTTTTCGAGGTGAAGGAACTGTTCTCTGTCCTGACTGTGGTGGTGATTACATGAATCTATACATGTGTTAAGATTCATGAAACTGTATACCAAAATTTCTTCAACTGTACTATTTGTAAATTTTAAAAATAGTAACAATAAAAGAAAAAATAACTAAAGCTGTTAAAAATAAAAGGAAAAATACAGTCGCTATATATGAACTAGAACTTTAAAAGCTTTTCAAATATTAGTTCTATTGAACTTAGTCTTTGAAGGAGTACGCTATTTGATTATAGTTCCCTAACAGAAATATATTTCCAAATAGAAAAAAGAACACTGTTTGTCCCAGGGACACTGTGTATTGGCCTAAAGTCACAACTAGACTGCAGGGGTTCTGATACCTAAATGTTGGCCATAATAACGCTGATACTTGCTAAAAATACAGACTAGCACCCATACTTTGAACTTTATACTGGATTTTTTTTTTTGACAAACAACGGTTTAGTTTTTATTTCATAATCATAAACTTAACTCTGCAATCCAGCTAGACCGGGAAGGGGTAGGGACATTATGGAACCCAATAAATTGGCAAGAGCACAAAGATTATGGAACATTCCAAGCAAATCGGAGTGAATGGGTGCTCCCCTGAGCTACAGAAGGAATGGTCTGGTGGTTAAGATAAAACACAAGTCAAATTTATTAGAGTTGCCCACAGTCAGCAATGGTGAGCTTCTTGCTGGTCTTGCCATTCCTGGACCCTGCAGAGCGCTCCATGGCTGCCACAATATCCATGCCTTCCTTCACCTGGCCAAAGACCACATGCTTGCCCTCCAACCACTCAGGCTTGGCAGTGCAGATGAAAAACTGGGAGCCGTTTGTGTTCGGTCCAGCATTTGCCATGGACAAGATGCCAGGACCTGTATGTTTCAGGACGAAGTTCTCCTCCTCAAATTTCTCCCCATGGACGGACTTGCTGCCTGTGCCATTGTGGTGTGTTAAGTCACTACCCTGGCACATAAATCCCGGAATAATTCTGTGAAAGCAGGAACCTTTGTACCCAAATCCCTTCTCCCCAGTGCTCAGAGCACGGAAGTTTTCTGCCGTCTTTGGAACTTTGTCTGCAAACAGCTCGAAGGAGATGCGGCCCCGGGGCTCGCCGTCGGCGGCGATGTCCAAGTACACGGTGGGGTTCACTACGGCTGCTCACGGGCGGCTTCCAGGCGGTGTCTGCAAAACCTATACTGGATTTTTATAATACCCCCAAAAGTCAGCATTCAGTTGCCACAAATAAGAGTTCTTACCAGGTTTTGTGATTAAACCATGGAAGAAAAAACAACAGCTAGAAAGACCTTGACAACTCAACATCTATAAACAGAATCAGTGCCTATAAGGAACTGATGTTTCTGGAATCCTGGCTAGAAAAGTGACACTTTTTTCTTGAAAATTTGCAACAGATTGCACTAATAAGTGCATTTCTCTTAAAACAAACAAACAAAAAACAGAACACCTTTCTCTGAGCACTCCCCTGGGCAAAAGCAGCGCTCCGGAACGGAGCCCAAGTCACAGTGCCCCGTATGACAGCCATGCCTCATCCCTGGAAACCAGCAAGGTGGCCTGCTGAGGAGGGAAGCAGAAGATGTGACAACTCCTACAACCTACTGGGGACAATATAAACCAGGGATTTACTAATGGTCAGGAAGAAGCATGTGGCTAGGAACAAAGCACATCAGCCCCCAAGGGTCAGGTTGGATATAATCTGATTAAAATTAAACATGGAGCTCTAGCTGGTTTGACTCAGTAGATAGAGCGTTGGTCTGTGGACTGAAGGGTATGGGTTCGATTCCAGTCAACAGCATGTACCTTGGTTGCAGGCTCTATCCCTGGCCTGGTTGGGGTGCATGTGGGAGGCAACCAATCGATGTGTCTCTCTCACATCAGTGTTTCTCTCTCTGGGTCTCCCCCTCTCCCTTCCACTCTTTCTAAAAATCAATGAAAAATTTTTCCTCAGGTGAGGATTAACAAACAAAATGAAAAACACTCAAATCTAATAATGAGTCTCTGACAGCCACTCATCACATAGAATGGACTTATTTTCTTTGACCTAGAAAGCTTTTGAGCAATTTCTAATGCCAAGAGTCTACATTAAGATCCCAAAATAAAAGAAGTCTTACTCCTTTGGCACTTATGTCTGAAGTTTCCAGGATGAACCAGAAAAAGAAAAAGCCTTGTGAGGTAAGTGAAATACTCACATGATCATTCTACTTTGTTTCCCCTCTACAGTTAACCACTCAATCTGTGCCTTTCTTGAGTCTTATACTCACTCTGTCTCTTCTGGAGACAAGAAACAAGAAATATTATAAAAAGAAGGAAAGCAAAAAAAATTTTTTTGTTTAATCTATAAACAGTACTTGCACTAGACTATCTATATTAATAAAACAAATGGCCATCATTCAGTTAAGTGGTCTTTATGAACTTCCCTCATCCAAGGCTATCTGAAGAATGCCTTCCCAAGGGGCTGTTGTTTAACTGTTCTTAATCACTGTTACTGTGAGCACTCAAATTAGGAAGCAGGGACAAACTTACAATGTGATTGCACAGAGAACTTCCTAATGGGATTACTGTAAGGATGCTTTGCATCCCTAAATAAACTGCTAAATTTACTAACAGTTTGTACATGAACTCTGCCTGCTCTACTGGTTCCACACAAACCATGGGGACTTCTGCCAACTGTCTAAGCACAGACGGTGGCAAATGCTAATGGAATCTGCATGAATTCAGTAACTTTAGTGGTGAGAAGGAGAAAAATATTAACAAATTAAATGAAATGTTTTACTGCATTCCATTACTTTTCTCATTCTGTGATTTTGTATGTATATATTCTGATGTTCCAATCACCCTTTATTTTTTCTTAGTCAATGATCTTTACTGACTACAAAAGGCTGGGTCAGACCCCAAGTTCCCTGAGCTCAGCCTTTGCTCTAAATCCCCACTACACCAGGTGTACCGGTTAATAATGCAGATTTTGTAATCAAAGAAAACACGATCATTTCAAGAGAAACATCAAAAGTGCTTTATTCAAAGTAATGTCCATTGCTAGCTACACATTTCCCCCATCTTTCAGGTAATTTGTGGATACCGTCCCAATAGAACTTTTCTTGTTTTGAAGCAAACCATTCAGAGACCCAATCTTCCACTTCTTCGTACGTTTTGGAGTGCTGCTCAGAAAGTGCATGTGCCATCGATCCAAACAAGTGATAATCTGAAGGAGCAAGGTCTGGTGAGTACAGCGGTTGGATTAATACTTCCCAGGAAAGATCTTTTAATGTATCTTTAACTGGTTTTGAAGTGTGTGATGGTGCATTATCATGAAGCAAAATTACTTTGCCGTGTCTTCTGGCCAATTCTGGTTGTTTTACGATCAAAGCGTTGTTCAAATTGATTATTTGTTGTCGGTAGCGATCAGTATTAATGGTTTCACCTGGTTTTAGAAGCTCATAATACACCACACCTTCCGGATCCCACCAGACACAGAGCACTGTCTTCTTTCCGAAGCGATCTGGCCTTGCAGTTGATGTTGATGATTGAACTGGATCAACCCATGATTTTGTGCATTTGGGATCCTCAAAATAAATCCACTTTTCATCGCCAGTCACAATTCGATGCAAAAAAGACTTTCTTTTATGACGTTGAAGCAACATTTTACTGATGACTTTTTGGTTTTCCATTTGTCTTTCGTTCAGTTGATGTAGCACCCATTTTCCTTCCTTTAAAATCAGCGTTTCTCAACCTGTGGGTAGCGACGCCTTTGGGGATCAAACGACCCTTTCACAGGGGTCGCCTAAGGCCATCGGAAAACACATAGATAATTACATTTTGTTGTTGTGATTAATCACTATGCTTTAATTATGTTCAATTTGTTACAATGAAAATACATCCTGCATATCAGATATTTACATTACAATTCATAACAGTAGCAAAATTGCAGTTATGAAGTAGCAACGAAAATAATTTTATGGTTGGGGGTCACCACAACATGAGGAACTGTATTAAAGGGTCGCAGCATTAGGAAGGTTGAGAACCACTGCTTTAAAATCTTTCCCATTGCTTGTAAACGATCGGAAATTGTTTGCTGAGCAATGTTTAATCTTTCTGCAAGTTGTATTTGAGTTTGACACGCATCTTCATCCAGTAATGCTTGTAACTGTTGGTCTTCAAACTTTTTTGGTTGACCTGGACGTTCTTTGCCTTTCACATCGAAATCATCACTTTTAAAGCGTTTAAACCAGCATTCACAAGTATCTTAAGATGAAGCATGTTCACCATAAGCTTCCCGAAGTATACGATAACTTTTTCTTCAAAATAAAGTAATGAATTAAAACTTCCCACAAATGCTCTCTTTTTTTGGCACAAAATTCGACATTTTTAAGCGTAAAAAATATCTATGATGTTAACACCTTCAGCAAATTTGACATATGAAGTTTTGAAGCTTGCTGTCAATACAACAAAATAGCATACATATCAAATTGCATGTCTATCAACATATGTGTAATTCCATTTACTGAAAAAAATCCACATTAGTAACCGGTACACCTGGGTATTTTGAAATTGTACATTACAGCCCACGTGTCTTGTACCCCAGCTTGGCCAAGGAAGTTTATTCAAGTCAAGTCTGACATTTGGTGTCCAAAGCCGGATTCAGTACCCTAGAAGAAAGCAACAGCACTGGCTGATAAGGCTTTTAACTCTTTCTTTCTGCTTTCACATATTAGAATCCTCTCAGTCGCTATCCTTAATTCTCCCTGCAATTTCAAATACTATTGCTCTCATGAAGCACAGAGGATATAAGCAAATGATCAAAGAAAGAAAGCCAGGGAATTTCAGTAAAGACAAAACAGTCATCCATCAGGTCTATGAAAAGGAGTATAATTTTTGTTTCTCTATACACTAAACTGAAGGCTAGTTGAAAATATCAAGAAAAAAAAATGAATTACGTGGCTGTAAATGGGTAGAATGAAAGACTCCAAAATAAGAAAAAGATAAAGATCCACAAAGATTAAGTAATCTTTATCAGTGAGAGGGCACAGAGAATAAAGAAGTTGGAAAATTTAGGTTTTCCTTAAAGAAATAACAGTAGAAGCTCTAGGGGGAGGGGGGAACCCCTCTACAGAGAAAGGCTTAAAAATTAGAAATAAAGATAGCTTGCTAACCAAGATGCTCTGGATTAGAATGCCAACATGTATTACCGAGCATACGTCCCCAGATTTTCTAAATAGAATATTCTGTCTCTAAAACTTTAAAATAGCAAAATAATCTTTAACTATTCCTCCTTCCCCTTTCACCTTGTAAAGTCAATCACCAAGTCCTATTGAGTCATCCTATACACTATTTCTTACATTAGAAAACTGTTACTTAAACACACACATCCATGTGACACACATATACGAAATTATATTATTTTCCTTCCTATCTTTTTCATTATTATCCTACTCCATGCCTTTGTCACCGCACAGCGAGGCCAAATCAAAGAGCCCATTAGCTGGATGCTCATTCTAGTCCGTGCTATTAGACACTGCTGCCCAATCCTCCTAAAACATCACAGCAGCTTTGATGATGTGGCATTCTGTACTCCCTCAGAAATCTTCCATGTTCTCCATTGTCTCTAAGGATACATACAACTTCCCAAAAGACTTAATATTTGGCAAACCATACCCTATCTATCTTTCCAGGCTTATCTGCCACTGGGGGATCCCACCAAAGCCCAACTGATTTGCTCACTGCTCCATGAAAACACTCTGTACATTCTCACCTTCTCACTTTGGCTCACGCTGTTCTACCCAACCATCCTGTCAAGTCCAGCTCAAATCATACTTCTTCCATCAATCATACTAGCTTGAAGTTCTTGCCTTTCTAAAAAATCAATTATTTTCTGTACCACTTATGTGGCAATTAAACCCTGTTCAATTGCTATCATGAACCATTATGAAAACTTCTACTTATTAAGCATTTTGTGTTTACAATTTATTTCACCAAATAAATAAGTTCCTAAAATAAAAGGTTTATCTTTTCTGTATCTTTCAATACTTGTCACAATGTCTCACCTTTAGTTGTTGCTCACTAAATATTTGTTGGTTGTGTGTGGTCAGGATAGGTGATTTATAGTTCCCCACTGAAAGCAATAATTCTATGTATGTAGTGAGACTGATAGCTCTCAAGGTCATGTCTTCCTCTACACTTTTATTTTCATAGATAATTTTTAAATGGAAATCCTAAAAAGCAATGTATGTAGTACAAAAGGATTCCTTTGACCCAAACTAACTTTTTGCTTTAAATAAGCTAAGAAATTAGGATATATCTATCTCACTACGAAAAATAAAACACAGGAATTATCTATGTCTATCTATGTAGTTCTGTTTAGTTCCGGAGAATAAAACAAGGCCCAATAGGTAGAAATTATAGGAAAGCAGATTTCACTCACTATAAGGAATAACTTCTAACAATTGGAATTATCCTACGATAGAACCAGGGCCTCAGGAGGTGGGGACTCCCTATCACCTAAGTGTTCAAGCAGAGGCTAGGCATCCAGACACTAGAAATGTTGAAAAGGAAACTCACCCCAATCTCCCTCCGATATCAGCCAGGCAACCCTTCTACGGCAACCCTTCTACAGCACACCTTCTGGAAGGTGTGAAAGACGATTGGGTGTTTAGACAACACCCTGGACACAGGACTGCTGACAGCCAGGGCGTGCTCTAGGCATGGGGAGGGTGGTGGATAAAGAGTCAGATGGGCCTGGCTGGTGTGGCTCAGTGATTGAGTGTTGACCTATGAACCAGGAGGTCACAGTTAGGTTCCAGGTCAGGGCACATGCCCAGGTTACAGGCTCGATCCCCAGTAGGGGGCCTGCAGGAGGCAGCCCATCAATGATTCTCTCTCATCACTGATGCTTCCATCTCTCTCTCTCCCTCTCCATTCCTCTCTGAAATCAATAAAATATATATTTCTTTTTAAAAAATCAAATGGGGTGACCTGTGCAGAAACCAGAACTGACCTCTAGGAAGGAAGGGGAAGCCAAGACTAACAGCAGATGGGTCTCTCCAAGACTGGGTGCCAATGCAGGAGCAGGTGGGAGGGCTGGGGTGGGACAGGTCTGAGCAGCTTGGCCTCACCTCCCAGGACTGCCTAACAAGGCCAACAGGTTCCCCCAGCTATATCCAGCTGGTCCACTTTGCTTCCCAAGCGCTCTTTACTAAGGATTGTACCACACCTACTTCCAAAAACAAGCCGAAGGAGCTCAAAATAAAAGGCAGGGACATTAAGGCGTTAACACCAGAGAAGGGTCATCCTGTCCACCGGTAGCCCCTCCAGCAGAGGACAGACACTAAGGGGTGGGTACAGGTGCTACTGCTACTTTTCCAGGAAACAGGACAGTGAGGAGGGAACCTCAGCAAATACCAGCTGGAGGCCGGGTCCCTGTGCTCTGCAGTGGGTTCCCTGGCCTAAGGCGTGGAGGCTGACCTCCCTCTCTATCTAACAGGGCCTGCCTCTCCAGCCCTGGCTACACAACAGCAGCACAGGCCCTGCGGCCCCACTGCATCGCTTCCTCCCGAATGATGCCCCTGCCCTCAGATATCATGCTTCTTCTGATGGGTCAGGAGTTTCCCCTCATCATCAAAGGTCTGACCACAGATGGCACAGCAGAAGGCGCCGTCCTGGATGTGGCTCTTGTGGTGGGTGGTGAGACTGGACTTCTGGCTGGAGCTCTTGTCGCCGTCGGGGCAGGCGGAAGGGCGCTCGCCGGTGTGGATGTGCCGGTGGGCTGCCTGGTAGGGCTTGTGGCAGAAAGCCTTGCCAGAGTCTGGGCAGACGGAGGGCCGCTTGGACGCGTGGTCACGACAGTGGGCCGCCAGGTGGCTCCCCTGGGAGAAGCGGCACCCACACTCCTCACAGGCAAAGGGCCGCTCCCCTGAGTGGACCCGAGGGCCGCCACGTGGGGCTTCCTGCCAAAGTTCTTCCCACACTCGGTGCAGATGAAGGGCCGCTCCCCGTGTGCCGCCGCTGGTGGGCCCGCAGGAAGCGCTCCAGCCCGAAGCTCCTGCCACAGTCATCGGAGCTGCAGAGAGATGGGGGGGCTTCTGCCTGGTCCCGGGGGACCTCTCCGGGGCCTCCAGCAGAGGCTTGGGGGTAGGCTCCTGGGCAGGTCTCAGTGGAGCCTGTGCGGTGGGCTCCGCTGAGGATTCCAGGGACCGGCTGAAAGCTGGGGGCTTCCTGCGCTGGGGGCGCTCTGGGTGGACCCTGCGGACGCAGGTGGATCTTGCTGAGACAGAGGTTGGGTTTGTGGCAGAAGCAGCGCCCGCACTCAGTGCACGGTAGGGCTTCTCACCAGTGTGGGTCCGGTAGGGCTTATTGGTGAAGCGCCCCTGCAACCAGGGCACTGGTGAGGCCGCGAGCCCGTGTGCACGCGGCAGTGGGCAATCAGGTCGGGTTTGTGCCTGAAGCGCTGGACACAGCGGGCACACTGAAAGGGACGGTCAATGGCATCTCCACCCGGCCGGGGGCAGTCAGAGCCTTGGCTGCGGCCTCCTCCAGGGCCTCGGCTACATGCACCCGTTTGTGAGAACTAGCTGGTCCCACTGGGCAAAGCTCCTGCCACAACTGCCACATACAGGCCGGGCCTCAGGCGTAGGGAGATGGCTCCTCCGCAGACGCACTCGAAGCTGCTTTCGTCGCCAGAAGCGTCTCTCACACTCAGGGCAGGCGATTGGCCGCTTGGCAGCCGAGTGGGCCTGCAGATGCAGACCAGGGCCACCCAGCCTCAGAAGCTCTGCTTGCAGAGGTGGCAGGAGAAGCCCAGGTCTGGAGTGGCAGCCGCATGGACCTGGCAGTGCAGTGCCAAGAAGGGGCGTGTCGGCAGCAATGGCCACATTCCGGGCAGGCCAGGGGCAGCCGGGCCTGGGCCTGGCAGTGTCGGGCATGAAGCCACAGGGCTACCCAGCCGGGAAAGTGCCTGCGACAGTGGGCCCAGCGATGGACCCGACCTGGAGCTTGGCTGCCTGATTGGGCCACGGAGGTACCTTGCAACCTCGTGGGGCTCCTTCTCCAGGGTCTGGGACGACTCCTGGGAGGGCCCAGAAAGGAGCTGGGGCTGGGCAGAGCCCATGGCCGGGGGCCCCTGCGGCTTCGTTCCAGCATCGGTTCTTCCTCTGCCTGGAGACTGTGGAGCTGGAGATGAGGTTTCTTTCCAGCTCCTGCTGGGGATGCTCCTGGAGATACTTCTGCGGTTGTAGCGCCTGCTTCGGCCCACACTCTGGTAGCCCCCAGATGTCAGAGAAAACTCTCCCACCGGCTGCGTGGAAGCGCGTTGCGCATCCATGAGGCCAGAAAGCCGGAGGCTACGGAGCCGGAAGCCGCAGCGACAGCAGCAGCAGGTTCGAGTTCATCACTGCCAGGCCCGTGCCCACACCTTCCTACCCACGCCCCCCCCCTCCTCCCCCTGGTTCCCAGCGCTTAACAGTACCTTTTGAGAAAATGTTTTTATATTAAATAACTTAAAATCCTAAAAAAAAAAAAAGGTTTAAAAAACCTTTAAGAATGTTACTAAATTTTTTGCCCTAGAACAGCGGTTCTCAACCTGTGGGTCGCGACCCCTTTGGGGGTCGAATGACCCTTTCACAGGGGTCGCCTAAGACCATCGGAAAACACATATATAATTACATATTTTTGTTGTGATTAATCACTATGCTTTAATTACATTCAATTTGTAACAATGAAAATACATCCTGCATATCAGATATTTACATTACGATTCATAACAGTAGCAAAATTACAGTTATGAAGTAGCAACGAAAATAATTTTATGGTTGGGGGTCACGAGCACATGAGGAACTGTATTAAAGGGTCGCGGCATTAGGAAGGTTGAGAACCACTGCTCTAGAGCAAGAAAATATTCTCCAGTTTTTTCCACTGCAGAAATAGAAAAAGAAAGCAATTTGCAGCAAAGTTCTAGCAGACTTAGGAATAAATTAACATTTAAAAAAACAAAAAACACCTTCCTAAAGCTCTGTGCCCTACTGGGATCACTCTAGTTCATATGTGCCCAAAGGTATCTGCAGAGGGGAGAGAAGTCCTCTTAAAGTCTGAACAGCTCCCCAAGTCCCCATCCATTTCACTGCCGTCATTCACTCTCTCTCACTCTCCGCTATAATGATCCTTCACTCTCCCAATACCTTCTTCTCTATCACAGTACAAATCTTTTAAAATGCCTTATTTTCTTCTTTCTTCAAGACATTTTCTCCTTTGTAGTATTCACCAAAATCTTAGGAAATCCAACTGAGAATTCTGCAACAAATGAGATCTCTGGTTATTCTGACCTCTGAGAAAGCTCTACCAGTCTCATTTGTCACCTGCTCACTTTTTCTCTGCAATTTAATAATAATGCATCAATTTGTTTTCATTTAAAAGCATTTTACTCAGCTTCTTATTAAGACAAAAAGACACTAGTGACTGTGAAGTGGAAGCCTTTTGTATTAGCCTTAATTGAAGAAGAATCCCTTCAGAAACAAGAAGCTAACCATGTAATACATTTAGCCCTATTTATTTACAGGGCTGTCATTCGGGAAAATGAAGGAAAATGTTATTTCACACTGGTTTCTAGTGAACATTAAGTTTCTGAAGGCTCAGCCTTCAATTGCCTATAGTAATAAAATAAGGAGAGACTAAGAATAGATGAAAATGAATTGCTTTTTCACTGACAGTGTTATTTGTGTTCTTTTTATCAATCATTAGCTCAAAATTTAAAGTGACATTTTAATTTTGATTTTTTTCTCCCTTCCCAAGTTCACTCTGGTGGAAGTGCTAATGATCAATTAAAATACCCAAATGTAGAAAAATAAATGGTATGTATAATTCACTGCCTAGACAATCCATCCCTAGGTAAATAACCACTCACTGTATTTCTCTAATGTTCTTACTCCCCAGGAACTCAAAAGATTTTACAGAATAAAAACTGCGCTAATTAAATGAACATGAAAGGAGTCCGTTAATATGTCTTTTGAGGGATTTCAGTGCTTTCCATTTCCAGATCCTGGTATAATCCTGATGAAGACAGGATGCCTCGCCCTACCACCAACGGTGCATGAAAAAGTGCTCCAAACCCCCTGGCTACCATTTTCACCATCCTAACCCAGCGGACTCCCAGCATCAAGATAGCTTCTGTTCCAAGAGCACCTCTTACCAGTGATTCTCAACCTTTTGGCCCTTTAAATACAGTTCCTCATGTTGTGACCCAACCATAAAATTATTTTCATTGCTACTTCATAACTGTAATTTTGCTACTGTTATGAATCGTCATGTAAATATCTGATATGCAGGATGGTCTTAGGCGACCCCTGTGAAAGGGTTGTTCGACCGCCAAAGGGGTCGTGACCCACAGGTTGAGAACTGCTGTCTTAGACCCTCAGCCTTCCGGCCTTTTTTTTTTTTTTTTGGTTACACTCTCCTCAGTATGACACATTTCCACATACCTCAGAGAAATCTTAACTATTATCCTCTTTCACCCTTGTTCTTCTAGCCCAAGAGTCTCCCAGAACTTTTTCTGCTCCAACGCACAAATCCCTCCTAGCACTGATTCCCAGTACACACTGTTCTTCTCTCAGTCCTACATCAATTTCAGCCTTGCATAAGCAAGGTCCAGGTGGTGGTGGTCAAAACTCCCCTGTGACCCTGGTCATAACTTACGTTGGCAACTTGAGAGCATTTATCAGTAGCCAAGTGTACATATCTAAGGGCAGGAGAAAGAAAAAGATGGACACCAAAACATGACGGCCTTTTAAAAAGTAGCTAGGATAGGTACAGGAACAAAACAAACATATTACTTCAACGCCTCTTTTCTCATCCATATTCTCTTTGTTGGTACATCTTCTGCCCATTTCCCCTCATTCTTTCTGCTTCCAAAATGCTCTCCCTCAAAGGCACTTTTGCCTTTCTTCTGACTATCCCAGAATCTTGCACTATGCCCACACACTAAACTGTGTTTAGCTACTTGGGATAATGATACTTTCTTTAAAAAGTCAAAACTGTTCACACTACCTGGTTATATGAACATGAGATATAACACCATTTAATGGGGAAAAAATCTTTAAGCATGTGTCAACCAACTCCACCACTTAGTTGTCCGATAGCCCTAGACAACTCACTTAAGGCACTGGGTGCTTACTCAGCTTCCTCGGCCATCACATATGTAGAATAATATTTGCTTCACCCAATTCCAATAACCAACTGATAGGATGATTTTAAAAGTTTTTATAAACACTCTAGTTAACAAAGGTCAACCGTGACACCTAAAAGTATGAGGCCCATTCAAATAAAGCAGTTCAAAGGCTACATAATGGGAAAACCTGGAGTCGTGCTGAAGACAAAAGCAACTCCAAACCTGTATAATCACATTAAAATATCCAACTCAAGGAAGAATAAAGGGGAGTCTCAGCTGTTGGGTCCATCCCACCTCCAGACCCCAGGCTACAGTCAAAAACAGCTCCATTGCCTGCCAATCGGTGAGTGCCAAAGCTCTCCATTTGGGTAGAGTCCTATTCTAGAATAGTTTGGGAATGAATGAGGAAACAGTGACTCTGGTAACTGCAACTGCGCTGTGATGGTGAAGACCAGCACTACAATTATAGAGTAAAACCTTTCTCCATTTAGACTAGCAATGTCCAACCAAATCAGGGTACCTGTGGTTCTATCCTTCATGCCAGACTGAAGATAAAGCAACTGTCTGCTTTTCAGACTACCGAAATTTAATACAGTACATATATACTGTATCAAATACACATATAAATACACACTAAGCTGCTAAATCCTTAGAGGGAAAGGAGCAAATATATATTGAGCTCTATGTGTCAGAAACCATAAGGAAACAGAGATTTCATTTAATCCTCACAAACACCCTGTAACGTAGATATTACTATTCCTATTTTTATAGATGAGAACACTGAAGCTTAGATAGATTAAGTAACTTGCCCAAGGTCACAAAGCTAGTAAGTAGCAGAGTCAAGACTTGAACTTGGTTTTGCCTAACTCCAAAGCCCACACTGCTTCTGGCATTTTTCTTAATAGCAAAACCATGGCAAACTTCTTGGGTCTTCATTTCACCTTAATTTCTGGCATACTATCTAACTGCATGTCCTCGTTGTGCCTTTTATAACTTCACAAAGGGGCTGATAAAAATTTTCCTTAAGACTTCCTCTTTATCTTTTCTTTTCCTGCATTTACTTCCTATTCCTGCACAAACTGTTCTTTTTTAGGCTGAATCACTGGGTAAGTCTGCCACACAACATTGCAGCATTAATATACCTAAAGAATAAAAGATCTCCGTTTCCTACTTTCAATACTTTAATATCCACAGTTTTTGAGCATGGTATAATTTTATTTTTTAAAATATATATATATATTTGTATTGATTCCAGAAAGGAAGGGAGAGGGAGAGAGAGAGAGAGACAGAAACATCAGTGATGAGAGAGAATCCTTGATCGGCCGCCTCCTGCATGTCCTCCACTGGAGATCGAGCCTGAAACACAGGCATGTGCCCTGACCGGAATCGAACCATGACCTCCTGGTTCATAGGTCAATGCTCAACCATTGAGCCGTGCCAGTCGGGCACGGTATCATATTCTAAACTGGTTCCTATCATTTAAAGAGTGGTAGGGCCTAGCTAGTACATTGCTTCACTCACAGTAGGTGCAGAGGGGAAATATTTGTTGATTAATTGATTGAGAAAGATTTCTTTACTCCTTTAATGAGCTTGCTATATTTAAATCAAGAGACTTTATAGGAGCTCAATTCTAAGAATGAATTATTTCACATTAAAGATAATTTCCTGGAAAATTTAAAGATGATTCAGAAAAAAAGATAAATTGAAATATAACAATCTAGTGTTTAATTCCCTAACTAACTAATGGACTATGAACATAAGAGTTTAAAAGGCTTGGTTTAAAAATACTGTTATTTCCAAAATAAATAAACAAAACAAACTCAGGTTGCCAGAGGGGAGGGGGGCTGGGAGGTTGGGTGACAAAGGTGAAGGGATTAAGAAGTACAAATTTATAATTATAAAATAGTCACAGGGGTGTAAAGCACAGCACAGGGAATACAGTCAGTAATATTGTAAGGCTGTGTCAGGTGGGTGCTAGACTAAGCTGGGTGATCATTTTGTAAGTTAATAAATGTCTAATCACTATGTTGTATACCTGAAACTAATATAATATTGTATGTCAACTGTAATTGATACCATAAAACACTTATGGTAATAAGACTGACATTTTTCATTTTTTACATATATTAAAAATTTTCTGCAATAAATGTGTTACTTTTATAATTAAGGAAACTGATCTCATTCTGCATAACTATGTATTTTTAACATTTTCTATACAGCGTGGGTTTATTTTCTCAGATATAATCTGTCAGAATTTAATATTCATTAATTCATGCACATGTCTCTAGAACAACTTATTATATAATATCAGCACATTTAAGATATTTTCTTCATTCATGTAATCTTTTTCTTGCTTTCGGTGGATTGTCTCTATCTCTGTATTCTTTTCAAGCAGGTGCATGTTCTTGTATACTCTCCATAGAACACTGATTTTCGATCTTTTCTTGATAACAAACACAAGTTATGACATTTTCCCCTGACAAGGTCCAGTTTACATGTCTTTTAACTTTATGTATGCTACCTTTCCAATGGTGTTAAAGTACTTAAATCACAGTGCAAACCAAATGGAATGAGCTACTTTATGTGGTAATGAGTTGCCTACCAATAGAAGTATTCAAAGCAGAGATCTCTCATAAGGGATTCCTGTGCTGGGTGGAAGGTTATACATGCTGTATTTTATGGCTCCCTTCCTCTTCTAGGATTTTAAAAACATTCTTGACAAGTCTGCTTAGTGATACAATGGGTCGCATACAGGCCTCTGTTATGTTAAGCCTTCTCCTAAGCTCGCTGTTTAAATCAGCCAGAGAAGATGCCCTTCTGATCCAGCTCAGCTTAGTGTGCGTTCTGATTACTCCCTGTGGAGACCCATTCCCATAGCATTAAATAACAGTTTCTTGCTATTTGAAATTACTGAAGTGTGCTGAAATAACGCAGTCAGCAAAATGTCACTGTATGACTTACATATGGATCTGTTGCAGCCTGTAAAACACTGTCTCCACGAGGGACAGCCAAAATGAAGAATTATGTGGGAGTAATAAAATATGATAACTAGGCCTGCAACCTCAAGAATAAACCCAACTGCGCATGCACACACAGCTACAGAAAAGCCTGCTGACAATAAAAGCAAAGGAAAACCCAAATCATGGACAGCATGTGTGCACTTACTTCCCGGCGGGGCTGGCCAGGGAACTGTCCTTTCAGCACCACAGCAAGACACCCAGGCACAAGCCTAACCTCAAGCAACCAAAGCTGGCTGGTGAGAACAAGTTGTTAAAAGCTCCTGCGAAGACACCAACAAGCAACTGGATGGTTGTCTTTAAGTATGCTAGATTCCACTCCGTGATCCTTTATTAATTTAAGACAAAATCCTTCAAATATTTTGATAAAAGTTGACAAAACCCCAAATGAAAACCAAAGGTATGTATATTCAGTCAGCTTCTCAAACTCAACCAGAGAAACCAATAACCGGCCTGAACTATCAAGAATTGCTTTGCCAGCCCAACTAAGAACCACAGCACCTTTACACATACCCTTATCATAGTCAAGGAACGCAGAACATGCTTGCAGCCCTCTCCAGGGAGAGCCTCAATTTCTAGGACAGAGAATGCTTGCTGAATACCAAAGCATCACTACCCCACCCCCCCACCCCCAAGCAATCAAATTCTCTTTCAGGGAGAATTGAAGGCCTTATGGGTCATGAGTTCCAAAGAAAAATGCTGCAGTATTTCAAGAACCAGGTTACAGGCAGCGTGCTACAAAGCTTTCAGCATTTTAAGTGTGATTCCCCCAAGATTCCTACCAGGATGACACTGGGTGGTAATGTTATCCAGCCATTTGCATTACACATCAAAAAAAAATTTTTTTTTGAGAAAAGAAAAAGCTCACCCACCCCTAAAAATCTTCTAATGCACGTGGAGAAAAGAGAAGTATGGAGAGACTGGGGAACAGGGAAAACCTACCACACCCGAATCTCCTTTGGAAAGCTAACACATCCCCCAGCCCTAACACCGCTACCTCTCTAAAAGCTCCCCAGGTTCAAACTTGAGAAAACTGTTATGAAAAGCACTCCCCCCCCCCCCCCCCCCCCCCCCCGCCTTTGCTCTCAAAGCCCTCACCCACACTTCCTGCTGCCATCCCTGCTTCTCTGGTGCCCACTGTGCAATAAAAGCCGTTTTCCCTGCAGGTAGACCTTGCTCCATGCCAATTATTCTGCCTCCCCCTGAATTAGCCAGATGCCATGCAAGTTTCTTTTATCAACCGACCCCCCCCCCAACAGATAACACCCTTTTATTATGAACACAGATGCGGAATCCAGGGATCTCCAGATATAAAACGTATTCTCCCATGTTTCAAAAACTGCAGTGTAAGTGAGGAAGAGGGCACAGGGTGGAGTAGTTGGAAGGAACGCATGGTTTGAAGAATCTTATTCATCAGGCTGAAAAAGGGTTCCCCCTCCACCCCACCTCGAGGCTGGGGCCCCTGAAGGGGTCTGAAAGCCCAGGCTAACCCCTGGAAAGTTAGCTGCCAAGTCTCCACCGGTGGTTGCTGCTGGCACGGGGGGACTGAGCTGAGAGCTGGGGGGGGGGGGGGCGCAGAGGCTTTGGGGTCCTCCAATTACCATAAGAGAACTAGGGGGGAAGGGTCCACGCCTGTGGAGCTGGGCAGTCCCACCAGCCCAAGGCTAACAAGCCCAGGATGCCGCCGGTGGAGGGAGGTGGGGGAGGGAAGCCAGGGAGGACGGGAGCTAGCTCTGCACCGGGTGGCGTAGAGGGGGAAGGGGATATTCTGAGAGTGATGTCCTCCCGAATGCAGGAGCCCTAGCCTTCCCAACAAGGTCCCGGGGGGGCCCCCAACACAGCCCCGGAGCACGGGGACGGACGCAGCCAGTGAAGGACAGGAGGAGTCCTGCTGCCCTAGGAACCCAGGAAGCCCGGTTCCTGCAGTTGGTACCAATCCGGGTCCGGATGGGGGAGAAGGATGCAGCAAGCCATGGGGGAGGGGGCAGAGCTGAGGGGCGGCCGAGGAAGAGCCCGACGGCGCTGCCCTTCTCGGTACCACCCGGCGAGGAGCCCGACTCTGCCGGGCCCGGGGCGACGGGGTTAGGGAGGCTGCACGAGGAGGGGGCGCCGAGGGCAGGCGGAGCCCCCCGCGCAGCCCAAAGACCGGGAGAGCGAGGGTGCCTGGGGGTGGGGCCCGGTGGTCCTCGAGTCTCCTCGGAACCCGGGCAAACACCGGCGGGGAAAGCGAGACTTGCCAGCCCCGGTCCGAAGCCGGGCGGGCCGGCACCCAGCCCACGGCCCCTCCGCCCGCCGCGCGCTCTGCGGCAAAGCCCGAGACCAGAGGCGGGCGAGTCCGCTCCGGGGTCCCCGGCGAGAGGGGGAGCTCGGCGGGCGGGGAGCGGCCGCGGCGGGGGCTCGGGGGCGACTTACGGCAGCGGCGGCGAGGGAGGCGGCGGCGGCCCTAGCGCGGGGCCCGGGAGGCGCGGCCGGACTGCAGAGGCGCCGAGGCTGCGGCGGGCGGGACTGCGGTGGGCGCCATCTTGGAGCGCTCCCCGCGCCCGCCCCGCGCCGCCCGGGCCCTTGCATAATTGATGGCTCCCGCCCGCCGCGCCCGCGCGCCCCCCGCCCGCCCGGCCCGCGCGCCCCCGCGCCGCCCGGCCCCCCGCCCGACCCGCCCGCGCGCGCCCCCCGCCCCCCGCCCGCGCGCCCGCGACCCACCTACCCCTGCAGGGCGCACCCGCTCGGCCGCGCCGCACCGCGCCGCCCGCCCGCTCGCTAGCGGGCTCCCAGGCCGGCGTCCCCGCGCCGCCCGGACGGGATCCAGGACGAGGGAGCAGGGCGCCGGCAGGGGGCGCCTCGCCCGAGCGCCTCGCGAGCGTCCCCGGGCCCGCCTCCCCGACGTCCGGCGGAGCGCGCGGGCGGGGCGCCCGAACCGAGCGACGGGACGGGGCCGCCCAGCTCCTGCCCACGGGCCGCTCCTGGGCGCTGACACCCAGAAGGTGCCCCGTGGCCCCCTTGGAAGTGCCTTCTTCCTGACCCGCAGGCGCAGAAGGAAATGCCTGGTCATATTGCCACGCTCGGTTGGGAGTGTCTGACATCCACCAACACGGGAAGGCAATGTACGTGATCTTTGGCTGAATGAGTAAAAATAAAACCAACAAAGAAAAAGCAGACGCAGAAGTCAGCAGCAGCGGGAGACTTGTGAGTCCATGGACAGGGCGCTGGTGTAAGGAGTAGGGAAACGTCGCTCCCCTGCAGTCCCCAGGTCTAAACTGTGAAGATCACTTTTATCTTGTCAACCCCAGTTTGTCCATCCGCAAAGCAGGCATGAACTGCTCCCTCCACACTCTCCCCCAGGACCGTCCTAGATAATGAAGGTGAGGACGCTAAGCATGTTATTGTGCCTCGTCCACGTGTTTCCACCTCCGTTCACAGTTAAGAGGGAAAGAGTATGGTCAGGCTGCCGCTTGCTGACTGGGTGGACTTGGACTGAACGGCTTTTCGAAGCGTCGGTGTTCTCCTCTGTAAAGGGAACAATCACAGCAAACACCTGGAGGTTTGTTCTGAAGATTAAAGAGAGTGCATTTCACACGTTCACAACACAGTTTGCCACACGGTATGCCTGTCATGCAGTGTGGCATTTAAAATAGCTTTACTGGGCTGTAACTGGCGTAGGATGCACTATCCATGTTCGGAGTGCGCGATTTTGCCTTATGTAGACATGCATGAAACTATCACCACCATTAAGATAGTGCACATACAGAGCCATCACCTCCAAAGTTTTCCCAGGCCTCTGTAATCCCTGTATGTATCACTCTCACACTCACTCCTTCTCCAGACAACCACTAATCTTTCTATTGTACATTAGTTTGCATTTTCCAGAACTTTAAGCAAATGGAATCATACATTATGTACTCTTTTTTTGTATGGTTTCTTCCACTCGACATAATTTTTTGAGATTATTCTATTGTCAATTATTCAATTGTCTGTCAACCCATCCCTTTTCATTGCTGAGGAGTATTCATTATGAGGATACACAATTTAAACCCTTAGCTTTCTGTGCTATTACAAATAAAGCTGTTATGAGTATTTGTGTGCAAGTCTTTGTATGGACATATGCTTTCATTTCTCTTGGGTATAAATATCTAGGAATGGAATGGCTGAGTCCTATTGTAGGTATATATTTAGCATGTTTAACATGGTAGGAAGGGGCCAAACTGCTTTCCAAAGTGGTGGTGACATTTTACATTCATACTAGCAGTATATGAGAGTTTCAGCTGCTCTACATCCCTAACAGCATTAGGAATGATCTCTCTTTTTCATTTTAGCCATTCTAACAAGTGAGTAGTATTATCTTACTGTGGTTTGCACTGGAATTTCCTTAATGACCAACGATACTGAGCATATTTTTATGGATTTATTTGTCATTAGTAAATCCTCTTGGGTGAATGCTCAAACCTTTGGCCTATCTTTTAAGTTGGGTTTTGTTTTCTTATTATTGAGTTCTGAGAGATGTTTATATATTCTGAATACAAGTCTTTTATCAGGGTACATTATTTGTAAATGTGGTCTCCCAGTCTGGGCATATCTTTTTATTCTCTTCACAGTGCCTTTCAAAGAGCAGAAATACATTATTTTTATGAAGTTTGATACATATTATCTCTTCTTCTATGGATCATGCTCTTGGACTCATATGAAAAAATTTTTAAACATAGATATCTAGTTGTCCCTCCACTATCTGATTACCCTTGTACCTTTGTTAAAAATCAATTAATCAGGTATGTTAAGGGCCTATTTCTGGACTCTATATGCTATTTCATTGATCTATTTGTCTATCTTGACATGAATACAATACTGTCTTGATTACTCCAGCTTTATTTTATAATAAATTTTGAAGTCAGATAGTGTAAGCCCTCTGACTTTGCGCTTCTTCTTTTTTCAGTATTGATTTTGCTATTCTAGGTCCTTTGCATTTCCATATGAATTTTAGAATCAGCTTGTCAAATTCTTAAAAAAAAAAAAAGCCCCCTGGGGAATTTTTATCAAGATTGCATTGAATCTATAGATAAATTTGGAGACAGCTGACATCATAACAACAATACAGTGTATCTCTATTTATTTCAGTTCTCTTTAATTTCTCTCAACAATGTTTTATAGTTTTCAGAATACAGGTTTTGCTCACCTTTCTGGGATTTGTTCCTAAATATTTTACATTTTTGATGCCATTGAATAGTATTTTTACATTAACTTCTAGTTATTTATTGGTAGTATATACAAGGATAATTAACGTTTGTATATTGATTGTATGTGCTACAACCTTGCTAAATTCGCTTATTAGCTCTAGTAGATTTTTTGCAGATCTCATCGGTTTTCTACAGAGACCTGCAAGTAAACACAGTTTTGTTTCTCCCTTTCCAATCTGAATGCTTTTATTTATTTTTCTTGCTTTATTACACTGGCTAGGACCTCTAGTTCAATGTTGAACAGAAGTAGAAAGAACTTTGTTCCTCATTCTAGGGGGAAAACATTCAATCTTTTGCCATAAGTATATGTTAGCTATAGGTTTTTCCTAGATACCCTTTATCATGTTGAGCAAGATCTAGTCCAATTTTCCTGAGAGTTTTTATGAGCTTTATGTAGCATATAATGCATAAGAAAGTCAGTGTGTTTCAAAGAAAATCTGAGGTCACAGATTTTTTAAAAATGCAATTCCACAACATAGAGACACTCCTTCTGCAAAATAGACTCGCTTTTCTAAATAATTTTTATTTTGCATTTTCCAGTGCTGTACAGTTGTTATAATCAGGATGTGTGCCCTCCTTACTAAAGCTGCTTTTCCTGAAAATCAGACTCTTTGGAGCTATCATTAGACCTTATTTGCCAAACAATAAGAGAGGACAGACTCCTGTATCCTTTCTCTAATATTTTAAGGAACATGGAAATTCCTTAAATTCCTTACGTGAGTTTTAAGTAAGAATCTGCTACATTTAAGTTCCTGGTAGCTAAACTTACAAACTTTTCAAAATATGAGGATATTTGCTGACTCCATGAGAATCTTTGAAGGCATAAAAAATGTCAAGGATTTCCTTTTACAACTAAGCGTTTATCAGGAAAAATTTAATACACGGAAAAATGAGTTTCCATTTAGAAAGAAGATAGAAGGATTAGACTTGCCCAGTGTTGCTCCAAAGGGCAAACCAAGATTTGGGGGTAGGAGTTCCTAGAAGCTCAGTGTGAGGAAAGATGGTCTAAGAGAGCAAATCAGCACAAAACAGCCCCTGCGTAAAGGAGCCAGCAGTGTTTGTTCAAAGAGAAACTGTAAGCTCGGCTGTTCTGGACATTTTTAGGATCAAGGGCCCCTTTGGAAATCTGATGAGAGCTCTGGGTCTTTCTTCTCCCCAGATAAATTTGCCGGTCCGTGCACACACATGCACATATACCAACCCACAGCTTCACAGTCCATTTGAAGCTCATGGCTAAACCCGAGGTGAAGAAGGCACAGTGCACACAGATGTTTGAAGCATGAAGTGGGACTCTGTCCCCTCCCACCCTGACAGCCTCTGGCCCTTCGGTTCTACCCCCATCCTTACCGCTACTCTTAAAGATCATCGAGGGTCTCCTGATGGAAACCCAGCAGAAGTCCTTTCCTTCCTTCAATGCCACGCCTCATTTCTTCTACCTTTTGACCCAGTAATAATTTGCTTAATCTTCTGTCCCTCATTCCAGACATTACTGTTTCCTCTCAATTTACTGTTTCCTTCCATAGAAACAGGATTTAATCCCTTCGCTTTCTGTGCTGCCAGAGGACTCCAGTCTGAAAATTTTATCTCTGGGATGACTCCTAATCTCCTCCCACACTGGCAAGCCCTGCAGGAATGTTGGTGATGTGGAAGGTATCACTCACTCCAGCCTTCCTTTCCACTGCGGCCAGTGTGAAATCCCCTATACAACGTGCCCCAGGGGTTAGCCTGTGGACTTTTGGACGACCTTGCTTTTGGTTTATCTTACTTTTGGCTTATCCTGCTTTTTATTGTAGCTTTTCAAATAATTGACCAATTAATTTGGTCAAACTGCATCTATCAGAGCATACCTCATGCCTCAGGCTCAGCATCTGGATCCCCATCGATGGTGCTGCTGTGCATCCTGTGTTGTAAATATTCTCTTTGATAGACATAGTTGAGCGGCAGTATTCATAGTGGTCAGCTAATGGACTGGGGAGCAAAATGTCAGGGATTCAAATCCAAGCATCACCATGTCTTATAATCTTGGGAAAGTTATGTAACTACTGTGTTTTTGGTATCCTTATCTGTGAAATGGAGTTAATGATAGCTTCTATCTCATAGTGTTGTTAAGACAAGAGTCTATTAGTCAGTGTACATAAGTGCTTAGAATGGTGCCAAGCACCTATTTAGCTCTCTGTAAGTATTGATTTATTATCCATATGCTCAGGATAGAAACCTCTGTCCCTTCACTCACCTTATTTCTAATGGACCCTAAGTCTTGGGAGCTCTTTCTCCCGTATGCCTTTGACTCTAGATCAGTGGTTCTCAACCTTCTGGCCCTTTAAATACAGTTCCTCGTGTTGTGACCCAACCATAAACATTATTTTCGTTGCTACTTCATAACTGTAATGTTGCTACTGTTATGAATCGTAATGTAAATATCTGATATGCAGGATGGTCTTAGGCGACCCCTGTGAAAGGGTCGTTCGACCGCCAAAGGGGTCGTGACCCACAGGTTGAGAACCACTGCTCTAGACCCTCCTTTCCATTGTCATTGCTCTAATCATATCTTGCCCCTTCTACAATGACATGAGTATTGTTAATGGAGTATTGCTAATTCTTGCTTCTCTTCCCCAACCACGTGACTTTGGATCAAGCTATGTGACCTGCTTAATTCAATAGAAAATTAGCAGATATAATCCAAGCAGAGGCTATTCATGTACCTGTACACCATTTGGCTTGGTTACTTGCAATGAAATTTACCATGAGAAGAGCACACCCCATAAGTGTCTCTGGTCCAGGGCTAATGTAGAGACACATGGAACAAATCTGGACCTATAGCCTGGAGCCTGGAATCCAACCTACCCTAGCTGAGTTGCAGTCAACCCACAGATCCACCAGTGAGAAGCACTAACACAGCAAGAGCTGACTAACACAGCCATCTCCTGACCTAGTCTTCCTGGTTAAGCCCATCTTCATGCTGCCAGAATTATCTCATCACATGGTTCAATTTTCAAAAGTCTTTGACAGCTCCTTATACTTCTCAGAATAAAGTCTAAACGCTATAGTGTCTCCTTCAAAGCTCTTCACAGTTAGGCTCCAACCTATCTTTTCTCATCTCCTGCCATTTAAATCATTGTTCCAGCTGTAGGAGTCCTGTGCAGTTCATGAAGAAGCCATGCACTATCATGCCTGTTCATTTGACTGTCTTTCTCCCCCTGCTCAACTAGTCTTCATTTTTTTCAAGAAGCAGCCTCATGTTCTATGCTTTATGAGGCTTTCTCTAACTTCCTCCAAAATCAAAATCAATCACTAGGTATATATTTTTGTTAGAAGAATAATCACAATGTATTGCATGTCACATATTCATTCTGTCTTTCCAGCTATAATTTGCATTTCCAGAGACTAAGACGATGCATTCCTGGCATTCCATTGGGTCTGGACAAAATTTAATGTGACAGACAACACTTTACACAAGTTTCCTGCCGCCTAATGGTTTACCTCCATTCCCTCTGTCTCTCCTCTGCACAAACATGTGATCTTCCGGCAGCACGGAAATGCTTTCAGTTCTCCCACATGTCTAATGCCTGCAGCTCCCAGACTGTGCACCAGGGCAACCCAGGACACTCACCTCACAGGGGCTTTGGGAGATATTTTAAAGTTTAGAGGGAGATACGCTGTTAATGAACATCTATCAGATACTGCACAAACTACTAACTTGAGGCAGTTCACAGTTTCAACATTAGGTGACAAACATTTCTTTCAGTGACATTATCTCTTTGCAAAGTTGAAATGTTCAACTATAACAAAAAGCAAACACCATGTGAAAATCAACGTGGAATAGGAAATTATGGTGGTGGTACCCCCAACCCGATTCAAACATCCGAGAAACTGTATAGGGCCAGGGGGTGCATACATCCTATTAGTTTGTCATTGGTGTTACTTAATAATAAAATAAAAATATTTTCTTATAATTTATATGTATTATTTTTTAAAGAAACTACTTAGTTCTTAGGACATAAATACTCATTAAGGTGTTTAGAACTAATTTGCCAGTAATGGAACTGTTAGGCATTACGTTTGGCCTAGGGATGCGGGGAAGAAGTCACCAAGACATTAAGGGTGCAGTAAACTGAGCAAGTTTGGAAACGTCTGCCCGTGCTGTTTCATTCACTCTTCCAGACCTTTACCATCCGTTCGTGTATTTGTAAGGCCCAGGGTTCACCTGGCATTCTCATTTTCTCCTTCCAGAAAACTCACTTGATGTCAACCTCCAATACTTTCCTTTGACTTTTGTTGATAGAGGTGGTGGCATATGAGTTTGGCCCGGCACCTACATCACATTGAAGTTCCTCTTCTCTGTTTGTCAGCGTTCTATGTATAGTAATGCTCATCAAATAATAAAAACTTCCTTCCTCTGTAGAAAATATCCCTAAGAAGAAATTCTGGAGTCATCTTTGACTACTGTCTCCTCTCAAATGTCACATCTGATCCATCAGCAAATCCAGCATCTAACCTCTCTCACCACTGCTACCAAGTCACCATCATCTCTCACCGGACTTGTCTCAGCAGACTCTTAGCTAATCTGTTTCTACCCTGGCCCCTCTTCAATCTTTTCCCAGTTCAACATCCATAATAGTTTTTTTAAATATATTTGTATTGATTTCAGAGAGGAAGGGAGAGGGAGAGAGAGAAATAGAAACATCAGTGATGACAGAGAGTCACTGATTGGCCTCCTGCGTGCCCCACACTGTGGACAGAGCCCACACCCCACACCCCGGGCATGTGCCCTGACCGGAAATGGAACCGTGACTCTTGGTTCATAGGCTGATGCTCAACCACTGAGCCACACCAGCTGGGCCAGAAGCATCCTTTTAAATAGAAGTTAGATCAAGTTATTCCACTCAAACCATCTAATAGCAGTACAAACCAAATTCAGTACTGGGAATTATAAGCTCCTTGCCCCCATGATTGGCCACTATTGACTCTCTCATGGCCTTTCTCCGTCTCTCTCTCTCTCTCTCTCTCTCTCTCTCTCTCTCTCTCTCTCTTTCTCACTCTCTCTCTTTAAATATGTTTTTATTTATTTTAGAGTTAATTATTCTTGCTTTGTCTCTGTTTCTTCATCTTTAAATTGGACAAATAAATAGGATGATGCATATAAAGCACTTTGCACAGTTCCTGGCACTTCCCCAGCTCTCAATACAGGTGAGATATTATTGTGAAATGGGGCTAACAAGGGAAGCCTCAGGGAGAGGTGTTTCTCGGGGAAGGCAGAAGACAGCACAGATGGTCCAGAGATGTCCTGGGAAGGAATGCCAGGAGCAACGGTGTAGAATTGGGGTCTACAAGGACGATGCGAGAGATGTCAACAGATTTGTAGTCGAGGCACAGACAACATCTTGAAAAGTAATGAAAAAATGAGATTGGTGAGATGTGGACTTTGATAGCAAATTGAAGTTTGTGCTTAATACCAATGTAAGTCAAAGGGCTGACATAGCAATATCTCTGTTTCAGGAAGATAATTTTAACAAGCAATGTTCAGGTTGGACGAAACAAGACTAAGACCAGAGAAAGAGAAAAAATAAAACTGTGCTCCTACTTTGTGTTGATTTTGGCACTCCACAGACTTGATCTTGTTCCATCCTCAGTCAGCTCTATGATGTAGGTATTAGTAGCTCTGTTGTAGAAATAACCCGGGCTTGAAGAGGCTGGGTGTATTCTCCATGGTTAAAGAATAAGGAACTGGTAATGTTAAATATAAACCTGAAGTTGTGTGACCCCAAAGCAGAGGTGTGCTGGAGCTGACTCATACAGGCTTGTAAGAGCTGATAGTTAATATTTTAGGAATTTTTGTGAGTATTTGTTAAACACAGCCATTATTAAAAATTAAATAATGCAAACTTATAATTAAATAGATTATATTTTTTTAAAAGGTAATAAATACTCAAAATTTATCACAACCTGATTATTATTAATTTTTACTAGTGTCTATGCTCTTAAGGTAATCTACATCTCTTTAATTTGCGGGGTGAAAATACTACCTAATGGTGTGCTATTACACACACCTCGTTCCACCTCCACATTGACAAGTGAAAATTAGCCATGGTGGGAGTATTTACAACACAGCAATTGGCACACACTACATATCACAACTTGATTTATCATTTTGATTGTCCAGACTTATGAAGGTGGTGGGAAAATGTTAATAATATAGACTAAACTTAAATGTGTTGTGTCTATAGCTATTATATTTTTCATAACACAGAAACATTGAAGGAAGTTTTTTTTCCTGTCTTAGAAGATTGTTATCCGATTTAGCAAAAAACTCATGTCATTGACAAATGAGTGAAGTTCCAACGTGTGCTTTTCTGTTTCACTTTGCTCTTACTCACTCGTGTAAACAAAAATATCAACCAACATTCATGCCAGAACTGTACCCATTTCTCATTAGCAGCACAGGTTGGCTATGGATACAGAGTTAAGGAAAAATCTACAAAAGCATTCTATGGGACTCAATTAGCTAACTGATAATTTACACCTCATTTATGTCAGTAAAATTTATCATAAACATATAGATATGTGCATTTTCTTTCCCAGAAAGCTGGCTGCTAAACATTTACCAGCACTGCACGGCTCTAGGTTATCGTATCACCTTGCCTCCAAAGCGGAGAGGGAGACCAGCCGTGCTTCTCCATATCAAGTTCACGAACACCAGCCCCCATCAAGCATAGTATATTTATTTTAGGCAAACTATGTTCTTTTCCTTTGACCTATTCCCTGACTCTCTTCTAGGTCCTTGAAATACATCCTGCTTATTTTCAGCCCAAATTATGCAAGTATGTAAGACTTCCTCTAACTCTCTAAATAGTAATTTTCTGACTTTGCCTTTCCCTTCGACACACTGAATCATCTGTTCTAAGACACACATTTTCTCACGTTTTAACATCTCTGGAAATTGAGAAGCCCCTTATGGTCACTGTTGGCCTGGCAGCAGCTGTGTCACTGCCTTCACATGTGTAACTTGGCCATGGCTCTTCCATTGGCATCGCTGTCGATGAATTTGATTAATGTTTAAAAATGCCTTTTAAAAGATTTTCATTGAGACAAAAGGTTATTGTGGTCACCAGAAGGCAAGGAAAGAGAGCAGCCGGGGCAAATTGGTAATAATAAAGCAAACATACCACTTGGAAGAATGGCCAAACTGCTCAATTCTCTTGTAAAGACCGACCAAGAGCTTTACAGGACCCAAGAAAGGAAGAGACCCACAATTAGCTAAAATTGTACTTCATTTTGTTTCTGAAATATATGCAAAAGCATGTCTATCATAACATCACAAACCAAGCAAATAAGATAACTGAAGATAGGAAAAATGTCAAGTTCCTTGGAATAAATCAAAGAAATCTAAAGGCAATGAGAAGCTGATATGACCAATTCGTGTATCAACGAGACCATTGTTAAGGCATGGTTTCATATTTAATTAGCAACATATTTTTCTCTGTAAATAGTTTGTTAAAATATCGGTACATTCTACAGTCAGTGGTATTTGAGATTTACTGAAATCTGACTACTAGTTTTATTTTCCTCTTCTACCCACCATTTTATATCAGATATCATACATTACTTTGCATGAATCTTAAATATCTTGTATGTTTTGGTGCTTCCCTAGAGAAACGCAACAGCTACTTTGAAACCAAAAGGCTACCCCCATGTCCTGACTCCATCCTGCCTCTCTTCAGTCCTACTTCCTTTAGAATATAACATAAGATCCAATTTCTTCTTTAAAATAACTTTCAGATTTCAGATTGATGCGTAATACACGTAAAAGTGCAAACATTATAAATGTACATTTAAAAGACTAATCACTTTTAGTCTTTTGGCTTTGAGCAGCCCAGAGACATAGAAGCATGGACAGACTGACAAACCTCAGAGGGAAGGCTGGGGTGGGTGGGAAGAGATCAACCAAAGAACTTGTATGCATATATGCATAACCCATGGACACAGACAATAATAGGACGGTACAGGCCTGGGGGGCGGGAGGGGGCAGGAGGGCAGGCTAGAAGAGGTCAATAGGGGAAAAGGGGGAACATACTTTCAACAATAAAAATTAAAAACAAACAAATATCACCCTGGTGAGCCACTTCAGAATAATTGGAATCTATGGCCACTATTTTTTTTTCTTAAAGAACCATCAGATTTTATTAAGATTAATGAGATAAAATATTCATTGTTTTGTTTGATATATTTATAATGTTAATTATTTTAAAGTTAAAGTCAATGTTTAATTTTATCAGTTATCTAAAGAATTATATATTTGAATATAATGTATACCCCACACCTATGTGATATGCAGATTATGTATGTGAATATGATTATGAGCAATAAAAATGAATAAAATAATAGAATATGTTAGACATTCTAACAAAGAAATAAAATAAAAGAATGTTCACAGAGCGAATACCACCAGATGAAGAAATAGGCCATTAATAGCACCTCAGAAACCCTCCACGTCCCCGGTTACCAAGTCCACTCTCATCCACTCTCCTCCCCAGAGGTAACCTCCTAACACCATTTAAAAACTTTATATAAGTAAAATGATATATTGTGGTTTATTATTATTTTACTTTTGTGTGTTTTTTTTTTCACTCAGTAATATGGTTGTGATATTTATCAAAGTTTATTGTGTGTAGTTTAGCTCACTTGTTTTCGTGGCTGTTTTATTTATTTTTGCAAAATATATCATGATTCTTTTACTTATGCTACTGCTGGTCAACATTTGGGTTATTTTCATTTTAGCGCTATTTTGAATAATGCTGCTATAAACATTCTTGAATCTGTCTTTTCATGCACACATGAATTTATTTCTGTTAGGTATATATGTAGGGATGAATTTAGTCAATCAGAGGGTATGCGCATGTTCAATTTTAGTAGATACTGCCCAATGCCTTTGATTTATGACAAAGTTATCACTGTAGAGCCACAGAAAAAGAATAGTTTCTAAAACAACTTAGAAACATTGTTTTTACCTCATACAGTGCATAAAACCCAGTTCCAGGTGAATTTCAAATCTATATTTCAAAACCAAATAGCTAATAAGAATTTTCTCTTTGCCAAAGAATGCTAAAGTTTCTGTGAGAACATTTAGGAGACTATACAGAACATATTTGAGAAAACACTTCACTGTTTTATTAATAGTACACGAATGCTGCCGCGGGCCTTCTGACCGCTAATGTGACAAACACGTTCAGCCTGAGCAAGCTGCAGGAGTGGAAGGGGTGTCGATGCTTTTCACAAATGCATGTAGCCCCCCTCAGAGACTTGGGAGTATTTTGACTGTGCGCTCCTCTTCTCCCTCAATGTGTAGACTTAGTGAAGACATTTACCTTGTCTTTAACTTTTCCATCTAAAAATTCCCTACATTCTTTGAGGAGGATTCCCTGTCCCACCATTTCCCAGCACCATCAGATACTAGATGCTTCAAGGGGACCCCAGTGGCACCCCAACTAGCCAGATAGCCCCCAGGGCTGGCATGGCGGCCACAGGAGCACATCCAGGAACTGAGCGGCTTCCTTCTGTCTTGTTGCTCTGCCATCTTTAGGGCGCTGCCTGGTCTTCATGGCCCAACACGGTGCCCCACAACATCCACTTTGTGAGCAGTAGGGTGGAGGGAGGCGGGAAGGGCTCACTCTCCTCCTGAAGGGTACAACCTGGGACTTGCACAGATCACGTCTCATCACAGCCCATAGGGGAGAACCTTGTCACATGGGCGCACCAAACTGCAAGGGAGAATGAAAAAGTTACCTTATTTCTGGAACAGCGTGTGTCCTGGCCTAGAAGAAAGAGAGAACTGGTGTTGGGGAACGACTGTCATACCCTCCCTGCCACCTCATCCTTCAGGCTCAGCTGAAGTGCCACCACTTCTACAAGGTCCCTGAGGACCAGCAGCCGGAAGGACTGGCTCCCAGCTCTGCCTCTGAGAAGTCCTCTGGGCATGCTCAGAGCCCTCTCACCTCTTGGCTTCTCTCATCTCTTCTGTCCGCATTTCTTATGCCCCTGCCAGATGGTAAGCTCCTTGAGGGCAGGATCCACATCAGATTCAATTTGCATTTTCCATACTAGGAGCCAATTCTTGCGTTGAAAACTGGTTCAAGCATATATACCTTTCCTATGGGTATGTGCAGGGATAACCAGATCGCGAATGAGAATTTTCTCTTCGTAGAAATATTCCAACTAATAAATCAAGACGGAAAGACAGAAGTAAAATATCTCCATTTTGTATCCCTGAAAGAACTAATAATGGATTGAATATTACTGTTGACATCCCAAAAGGAGAGACAACCATACATTTTGTATCTGTCTAAAATATTCCTGGGAATATAAATAAAATCTGAATTTAAAAGAAGTACAGGGAATGGAGGAATATTTAAAATAATACCACAGACATGCAATCAGCAAAATCTTGACTGTGGGAAACTCTATAGGACAAATGACTTGGTTTCTTCTACATCTAAGTTGAAAGGAGAAAAGAGAGAGAAAGGGAAGAAGCTACAGATTGGAAGGAACTCGAGACCTATCCTTCAGTTGAATATTTGGATCTTAATTTGGACAAACTGTAAAAAATAAACAGGCAAACCTGAACTGAGTGAATATTTGATATTAAGCAATGATTGTTAATTTTTAAGGTGTGATAATGGCATTATGATTATGTCCTCATAGTTAGGAGTCCTTGTCTTTTGGCAATTCATGCTGAAATATTTACAAATGAAATGCTGTAAAGCCATGGGAAGGGGAGCAGGTGGTGTATAGGTGGAAAAAAACCAACACATTGCACTGGACACAGGACATCTGAACCTGGTGTCTGCTGATAGAATTCAGGGAAACTGTGAACTTGAATGGGGGAAAAAAATCTTCATTTCCTCTGATTACTAACTGAAAATTAGCCTTCTCTTCAATGATGAAAGTTGGCAACAAACTCCAGTAGAATTTGAGGTACCTGTGACTTGGTTACCAATGGAAACCACAGATATTCTTATAGCATATCACAGCTGCTGCAGAAACTCTGAAATTTTGCATTCATGCTACTTAGAGCTAAAGCTTCTGGGCTTGATCCGCTCTGATCTGACTTCCTGGAGGGCAGGAATGGTGTTGCCGCTGGTCCCCATGCACAGCGTGTGGCACCTAACAGGTGCTCAGACTGTTTGCTGGAATGAATTGACTTCTATGATTCCATTCATGTCTGCTCTCGGGGAACTCAGAGACCCTGGGTAGTGTGGCTCAGTTGGTGGGAGCGTCATCCTGTGCACCGCACGGCGGCAGGTTCGATTCCCAGTCAGGACACACACCCAAGCTGCGGGTTCGATCCCCGGTCAGAGTGCATCTGGGAGACAACGTTTCACATCGATGTTTCTCTCTCTCCCTTCCTTTCTCTGAATCAATTTAAAACATTTTTAAAGAAAAAAGAAACAACTTCTTGGAAATGGAAGTTATTTTGTTCCTCTCTTGCCTACAGAATGGCCACCACTTGGCCTCTTCCATCTGCCACTGTGTCTCCCTCTGGCTTGCTAACTTCCTCCCAATATCAGGTGGTGAGATACTGTACCAGCCATTGAAGAACACACTATTCTTTGATGTCAGTTTCAGACATTCTGTTTCTCTATGACAACTGTCATTTAAACAGGGGTTTAGTTCCCTGGCTTGGACAACTCCTTCCCCTGCTTGGCACACATTCCTAGCAGTGATGCAGCTGATTGGCACAGGAGGTAGCTGGAGTCCCTCCCCCATGGCAGGTGGCCCTAAGCTGGGGACACTGAGGGGAGAGAAGGTCCGTAGATAAATATGTTACTATTGCAAGGGGAAAGCCCTCTGGGTAAGTGTAGGGATAAAGCACTCAATACAATGACTTCTCCTATCAATGTATCCGTTACCTATTGCCACTCATAAACCACCCAAAAATTAGTAGCAGAAAATATCAACAGTTTATCATTTCTTACCATTCTGTGGGTGGAGAGGGCAATTCTTACGTGGGTCTCTCCTGGCCTCACTCGCGCCGCTGCATTCGAGGCGGAGTGGTGCATAGCGGCCTCACTTGTGTCTGGGGCCTGGGCTAGGGCAGGGATGTCCACGGCCCCCGGCCTCTCCATGGCGCTCCTGTCCTGGACGTCTCAGCATGGTGGTCCCCGGCAGAAGCCCAAGAGGGCCAGAGTGGGAGCCGCTAGGTCTCCTGAGCCTTGCTTGGAAGTCATACATCCCCACCGCCAGGTTCTACTGGCCAAAGCAAATCGAAAGGGCAGCCCAGACTCAAGAGATGGAGAAATAAGCTCCGTCCCTTGATAGGAAGAAAGAACAGCAAAGAGTGTGCGGCTGTTTTTAATCCACCACGTGATGTGGGGAAAGTAGCCTTCCCAGGTGGCAGGTCTGCTACACTGGGTTCAACAAAAGCCTCTCCGGAAAGAACAGGGCCAAGCAGCCAAATAACAAACACGGAGCAGCCCTGAGCACCCCAGAGGCACAGACGGGCGGGGCAAGAGAAAGCCGGAGACAGTCCGCCCTGAGTGCAATCCCGGCTCTGCTGATTTCGTGCTGTGCGACCTTGGAAAAGTTACTTAACCTTTCTGACCACCTTCTCCCTTTTCACAGAGAGAAAATATTGATTTCCCAGTGTTGCTGTGAAGAATAACATAATCTGTGTGACACACTGTTTGGCACATAGTAGGAACTCAATAAATGTTAGTTTCCCTTTCCCTTGACCCTTACCTGCGGACTCAGACGACCACTTGGTTCTTTTTATTTCTCAAACAGTTTTTATTTATTTAGCATGTATCATGATTAAAACAAAGTTGGGAAGAGGGGGAAAGAGAGGAAAGAAAAGGGAAGTCGGGACCATATCCCCATTTTGCAACCAAGGCAAGTTACTACCCACTGAGAGTGAGGGCTGGGCCGCAGACCTTCTGGCTTCGCATGCAAGCCAAGCCTCTGCATCTACCACCTCTGCCCAGCCACCTTTAAAAATAAAAAACCCTTTCATTGCTTTCAGAGAGGAAGGGAGAGGGAGAGAGAGATAGAAACATCAACGATGAGAGAGAATCGTGGGTCAGCTGCCTCCTGCACACCCCACACTGAGGATCCAGCCGTGGGCTCGAACCGTGACCTCCTGGCTCATGGGTCAATGCTCACCCACTGAGCCACGCCGGCCGGGCCAATCAGCCACCTTTTGAGAGTGGGGTGGGCTGCGGTGTGGAGGCCCAAAGGCATCTCATCTCCCCCAGCACATTTGCCCTAGGCCTGTTTTCAGTAGGCCACTCCACGTGCGCTGTTTCTGTTGGGTTCACTCTCCGGTGGTCTCGGTTGGCTGTTTGTCTTGCCTGTGTGGTGCTATGATGATTCCTACGGGTAGAGAACAGGTTGGGGGACTTCCTCAGGTCAGCTGCCGGGAAACCTTCCCCCGGGGATGAGATCGGGCTCCGCTGCTGCAGCTAATAGGAAATGATGCCGTGGGGCTGGCCGTCTGTCAGCCAGAGAGAGGAGGAGAGGGGCCCAGGAGCTCACTCATGCCCAGTCTTTTTAAGGACAAGAACTTAGGGTGTACATATGTGTATTATAAATGTTACTAGATATATGTCAGTGTGTGTGTGTGTGTGTGTGTGTGTGTGTGTGTGTAAAGGTGATCCAGGTCCAGATTAAGTATCTCCACATCACAGCTTTCAAACTTTTGACTGGAACACCTACTATATCTATCTATCTATCTATCTATCATCTATCTATCTATACATATATCTATATCTATCTATCTATATCTATCTATCTATCTATCTATCTATATCTATCTATCTATACATATATCTATATCATCTATCTATCTATCTATCTATCTATCTATCTATCTATCTATCTATCTATCTATCTATACATATATCTATATCATCTATCTATCTACATCTATCTATCTATCTATCTATACATATATCTATATCTATCTATCTATCTATCTATGTATATCTATCTATCTATCTATCTATCTATCTATCTATCTATCTAATAAGCAAAGTGTCCCCTCAGGAGTTTGACCAGGAGACCGGGAGTTCGATCACTCGCTATGACATGTGCTGACCACCAGGGGGCGGCGCAGAATGAAGGAAGGCCCAGCCAGCAGCCAGATCTGCTGTGATCGCAGGCCAAGCCAAGGGACCAGGGACCCTACCTGTGCAAGAATTTCGTGCACCGGGCCTCTAGTAAGAAATATTGTTTATGTTGTACACACATACGTCTTTGAAACAAACATTTCCCAAAACAACATCCTGTACCACACGCAGTGCATTCTGACGCTTTCTGTCCTATTCCATTTCCTTTTTTACATGCTGTCCACACCCCACTAATAAGCCTCTCCCTGGGACCCTGCTCCTAGTGACCTGCTCCCCAACTTCGCCTCCCACTAAGCCCTGCCTATTCCCAAGCGCTGTCTCTCCCACCTGGAGCACTCATTGTGCAGGTGCTGCAGTAGCCCGCTCCCTCCATCTATTCAGGTCTCTGCCCAAACAGTACCCACCCCAGAAAGGCACTCCCTGGCTACCCAGTCTGAAGTCACATCCCCCAGAATCCTGTCATTCTCCGTCCCTTTCCCTGCTTTCTATAGCTCCGTGGCACTGATCACAGCCTGATATTATGTCACACATATTTGCTGTGTATTTGTGTGTTGTCTTTCTCCCTGACTAGAAAGTCAGCCCCATCAAACATGGACTTGATCTGCTTTTGCTCCGCTGTGTCCTGCCTGGACCACAGCAGCCAGTTTTTAAAATCCTGTGTGTTTCCAGATGCAAGAAGAGATAACATGGCTCAACATGCATTTTCTTGCTCTCCTCCCTTAATTATTGACCCAAGCCCAGCTTCCGTGATCTCTTGCATTCATGTCGAGTTCTCGGCAGCCCTGCAGTGACCAGGCCCTTCAGCTCCTATCCCACCAGTGTGTGCTCAGCTTTTACTGAACAACCGGCTTCTCTTTGCTTCCACCTGGCTGCTCCTCCAGACTTCGCAGCAATCTCTTTTATTTCCGTCAAGAATCTGAGAGGAAGGAAAGGAAGAGGAGGGAGAGAAGGAAGGGAGGAGAACGACAATGCATCAGCCTTCTCCATCACCATTTCTCTTGCAATGAAGCATGTCACACTGGCCCTCAGGCTTCTGTAGGGCCGGCTCACTTCAGCTCCCCTGGCTTTGGCATTCTCTCCTGATGTCTGAACTGTCTCTGCACTAAGTAACGTAAGAGTCCTCTCCAACTATAGCTACCTTCCGTAGCTCAGTGTTTTCTGACTAGATACAAACTGCTTCTACCTCCTGAAGGGCTGTATGTTTCTCTCCCTCCTGACCATTTGGGGGAGGATACTAGTAGTTTCCTCATAATTAAGGGCTTTAAAAAGGGGATTTGATCGTTAACTAGCAAAGACAAGGCACATGGTGTATTAATGGCTATGTAAAAGGGGAAAGAGGAGAATATGTATTCGGTTTTTGTTTGTAAATGCATAAGAGACTCGGAAAATGTACATAAGAAATAAATAACAGTGGGTCCCTCTGGAAGGTCCCTGGGGAACAGGAACACTTTTCAGTTATCTCTTGCAAGCATTTAATCAGCCATTTAATTTTGAGCTGTTGGCCCAGGGGGTGAACAGGAAGGTAAGTTTAAGTTGTGTTTCGGAGGAGGAAACAGCTCATCCACGGGTCTGTAGGAGGTGAAGACTGTGATGCCATCAAGAGTGTAACTAAGGGGATGGATGAAACTGGCCTTTGATACTCAGGCCATTTAAGAAACGTTGTAAGCTCCAGGGACGCCTACCTTTATTATATCCAATCTGTCACAGTGCACTCACATCCCACAATAAACATCATTTTGCCCTGAACATTTGAAAGGATTTTTATAATTTTATTTTGGAAATTTTTTGGCTCTGAATAATATTTAATTTGCAATTGGCTACGATTTCTCAGAAGTCACCATCTCTACTCGGGAATTCTTATGAAGTGGGGAAATCTAACCCACAAATCCTTTTCAAACGGAATGACTATCAAAGCTAAACTTTGTGATTAATGGAGCTGACATAATGTTAGGTTCTGCTGGCATTTAATTATTTATTACTTTTGCTTTCTTCTCAGTTCTACACAAGATGAAACACCCCTTCGATAAGTGTCCCCGCCTTTCCTTTTGGAATCTCTACCCCCGGGTGAGTGGGTCCTTAGTTCCCTCCGACCTCCCTCCAATGCCCCAACCTCTCCCCAACCTTATCTTCAAAAGTGTCTCATGCTCAACTCTCTCCTCCTTCATCCTCTTCCCTTCTTCCATTTCTCATCTTTTTTGCCGCCTAATACCCCATGTCATCAGGACCCCTGAGCTCTGGGTTCTGCTAATCTGCTAGTGCCCAAGTGGCCAATGGCTCACAGTTCAGGCAGCGTGTTCACATCTTTTCAGTTACATTTTAATTGGGTCTTTCCAGAGATGCATTTGAGTTCAACGGTCTCTCTTTAATGATGTAAACTTAGGGTTTGGTTGTAGGGGACATTTCTGGGGAGGTGCAAAATCCTTCCGGAGTAAAGGTAAAAAAAAAAATGATTTTCCTTTGGGTGCTCACTAATTAGTTGGGGAGATAACATGTACTGTGTGCCCATGACATACGACAGACAGCACCATCTGGGAGGTATACAGGAAGGGCTGTGAAAGCTCACATTAAGGAACTTGCTTTTAACGGCAAGAATCCAGAGGGGGCTTCCTGGAAGAGGTGACGTTTAACTTAGAGCCTGAGGAAGAGTAGGATTTGTGTGGGATTTTGGAAGCCTCCTGCCTTGGGTTTCTCTCTCCTGACACTGTTCACGAGTCATTCCAGTAGAGGGCAGGCTGAGCCAAGATGGGATGGGAAGTTCATTGTTCGGCCAAGTTTCATGTTGGTCTCAGCACAGTCAGAACTGTCTGGACAGCTTTCTGGGCTTCCTAAGAAGGGGAGTCCTCTCTGTGTGAATTTTGAAGTTATTTGCTCCAAGTCTGGGCTCCAGATTTACTCCTTTGTCTTTGCCTGGAATCGATATTGAGTTTGTGTTCACCATGGTTCAGGGCGGTCTGATGCCTGGTGCCACCTCTCCTTGGGCACTAGCAATGCCCTGTTAGAGAGGCTGGGCCAGGCAGGTTTGGGCAGTCCAGGATGGGGGAGGGGAGAGGCCGGCTTTTCTCCCCGCCCCTCATTTTGTCCCCTTTCTCTAAAGAACTGTGAGCAGGGCGTAAGACAGACAGCACCATCCGGGAGGTGTACAGGAAGGGCTGGAGAGCTCACATTAAGGAACTAGATTTAGTGCTACCCCTGTCTCTCTGTCTCAGGTTAGATGACACAGATTCAGTCACAAGTGGTCTACAAGGAAACATTCCCATGACACTAAGTGGGTGGGGAAGGCAGAATAAGGAAATGCTTGATTCAGGTGCAGTCCCAGCCTTGGCCTGATCCTGCAGGGGGCGCTGAGTGTAAGTGGTAGCACGGGATGGTCCCACCTGGGCAAGGACTGACTGTGCTTTCACGCTCCTGCCCCATCAGTCACTCCGTCCATCACTGGCTCCGACTGCCCCAGAGGGACGTAAACTTGCAAGCACTTCCAGTTCTTGGTGTATCTGGGTGAAGTGGCTCTGGTGGTCCATGGTTTTTGTTTGTTTGTTTGTTTTTATGGATTTTACAGAGAGACGAAGGGAGAGAGAGAGAAACCTCAATTTGTTGTTCCACTTATTTATGCATTCATTGGTTGATTCTTGTATGTGCCCTGACTGGGGATTGAACCCACAACCTTGGCGTATCAGGATGATGATCTAGCCTCATGGTCAGCAAACCATGGCTCGCGAGCCACATGCGGCTCCTTGGCCTCTTGAGTGTGGCTCTTCCACAAAATACCACATGCCGGCGCGCATGTACAGAGCTATTGAAACTTCGTGGCCCATGCGCAGAAGTCGGTATTCTGTGGAAGAGCCACACTCAAGGGGCCAAAGAGCCGCATGTGGCTTGCGAGTCGCAGTTTGCCGACCACTGGTCTAGCCAGTTGAGCTACCCGGCCAGGGCCTGGCAGCCCATGTCTTATCCTTTGAAGACAGTTGCTGACAGGAGCCTTTCGGAGGGAACACACAGAAGCTGCAGGGTGGACACAGCTGGTGACCAGGACCCAAGGGGGTCAGGGAGCAGCACCAACAGTGTTTGCTACTCTCTCCAAGGGCCCTTCTATCTGTTCAGTCTCCAGGAGACCAAAGCCTCTGTCCCTCAGGCAGTGGCTGTGTGGTCGGGCGGCAGACGGTGGGCTGCAGGCTTCATGGCTGAGGAGGAAGGGGAATCAGTTCTGCACTTGCCATCGGGGTCCCCGCAACCGTGAGTGCTGCCAGGGAGCCCCTCCTGGTGGGCTGAGCGTTCAGCCTCCCCAGGTGATGACGATCTGGGGTCCAGCCACTGGGAGACAGCAGACGTAGGGAACGAGAAAGAAAACAGAAGTTGTTGAGACTTGTGGGCGCAGGAAGGAAAACCTACCGGCGGTCTTGTTAGAGGAGATCGCAAATCAACATCTCACTTGGGAAGGGGGAGGCCACGAAGAGTAACGTAGCGCTACAATCTCAGGGCCAGCGAAGTGTGGACAGTGGACGGGCAGGAGGATATTGGTGACCAGCGTCATGGAGGTAGGAGAGGAGGTCTGGGGAGGCCTGCGAAGGATCAGCGCACTCGCCTTCCCATGGGACACAGACAGTAGTAGGGGGTGGGAGCAGCTGGGAAGAGTCAGTGGGGGGAAAGGGAGACATGTGATACTTCAAACAATAAAGAATTTAAATAAAATATACTTTGAGCCCAGCCAGTGTGGCTCAGTGGTTGAGCATCAACCTATGAACCTGGAGATTGTGGTTTAATTCCCGGTCAGGGCACATGGCTGGGTTGGGGGCTCGATCCCCAGTAGAGGGCGTGCAGGAGGCAGCCGATGGATGATTCTCTCTCATCATTGATGTTTCTATCTCTCTCTTCCTCTACCTTCTCTGAAATCAATAAAAATATATCAAACATAAATAAAATATACTTTGAAATAAATTGGCAATAAAGTACACTGTTTTCCTAGGTTCTGTGAGCCACTTTAGCAAGTTACCAAACCAGAGGAAGGGTCATGAGAACCTCCAGTTTGTCGCCAAGTTGCTCTCTAATAAACTTCTCTGTGGACATGGGACGATTTTCCCAAAAAATAAAGAAATCCCCCACAATGTGGGCACGAATTTTCTGAATTTCAAACTGTTTTTCCAAGTTCCTATTTCTCCTGAAGTGCACCTGCACTGTGCTCGAACAGCAGGTCAAACCCTGACAGTCAGAGCTCCCTCTTTCTCTTCTCAATGTTGGGGTGTCTGGAGGAGCGCCCAGCCCAGCATGGCCTCTGCCAACTCTCTCCAGACTGGGGAAACATTGTGCTTCCTGGTAAGGGTTCTGTTTGAGTCCTTGGGGGCTGATGAGAAATCTGGGTTACCCCTGCCTGTTTGGAGGGAGGTGCTGCTCAGGGAGGGGCAAGCTTCTCAACTCAACCAAAACCAGGAGTTCCCAAACCGAGACCCAGCGCAGCAAAATGAGCATGCCCATCCCCTGTGGGGGAGTATCCGCTGGTCCATCTGGGGAAAGCAGCCAGTCAATTGTATCAGGAGCCTTAAGAATTGCCATGCTTTTTTTTTTTTTTTTAATATGATGGGGGAAGTTTTTTGTTTGTTTTTTTAATATATTTTTTATTGATTTCAAACAGGAAGGAAGAGGGAGAGATAAAAACATCGATGAGAGAGAATCATGGATCAGCTGCCTCCTGCATGCCCCCCACTGGGGATCGAGCCCGCAACCCAGGCATGTGGCCTTGACTAGAATCGAACCTGGGACCCTTCAGTCTACAGGCCTATGCTCTATCCACTGAGCCAAACCGGCCAGGGCTGCCATGCTCTTTATGTCCATAATCCCCATTAGGACTAAAGAAGTAGTGTGACATGTAGAAAACACGTATGCACAAACATGTCTGTCACTGTGTTGATAATAATGGGCAAAAAATTAGGCACAACATGTACCTTCAACAATAGGAAACTAGTTAAATGTCATACCATATCCCTTGGTAGGATGCTATCCAGTCGTTAATAATGATGCTTGTAATGACTTCTCCATGACATGATAGTGGTAAAAAATAATTGATTCAAATGGTAGTAACGTGATTTTAGTAATGCAAAAAAGAAATATGCTCAGAAAAAGACTGGAAGGATATCCCAAAATGTTAGCAAAGGTGGATTACAGATTTATATTGCTGTGTCTTCTTTTCATATTGTGGTAAGCAGAATTCTCAGCTGCCTGTGACTCCTCCCCCCTGTATTCACACCTGGGTGTAATCCCTTCTCCTTGAGTCTGGGAGGAACCTCTGAGACTAGAAGCAAGTGCTTCTAACCCATAGACAACAGCAAAGCTGGTGGGGTGTCACCCCGTGACTATGGTACATTACATGGCAAAGGTGAAGGAATTTTCAGGTATAAAGTTGGCCAGTCAGTGGCTCTAAGTTCATCAGAAGGGGTTGTCCCGGGTGGGCCTGACGTCATCAGGCAAGCTGGCTAAGAGAGGCCTAGGGGTCAGAGACTCTCTCCTGCTGGCCTTGAAGCAGCAGTCGTGTTTGCAGTGGAGGCAAGTAGCCTCTGGGAGCCCAAGGCCACAGCCACAAGGCACTGAATTCTCCCAACAACTTGAATGATCTGGGAAGAGAAGCCGGAGCCCTGTGAGAGGCCCTGAGCAGAGGACCCTGCTCGGCCCCAGAGACTGTGAGTTCATAAGTGTGTTGTTTAAGTCCCTAAGGTTGTAGTCATTTGTGACAGACCATTGCAAAACCAATACATTTAAACTTCTATGTAACTTCATAATTTTCTGTGCCTCCTTATATCTGTAATAGAGCTATAAAATACATCTTTCTGCAATGCTAGGAATGTTCCACTCTGCTGTCCAGTACACTGGCCACTAGCCACGCGTGGCTATGGAGCACTCGAAATGCAGCTGGTGAGACTAAGGAACTGAATTTTTACATTTAAGAAAGTTAAGTTTAAATAGCCACATGTGGCTAGTGGGTAGCATATTTGACAACACGATTCTATAATTTATTTTTATAATTTTTAAAAATCTGACCCCTGAAACTAACTGCTGGTAGATGTCCACTTTGCAAGGGTGTGACACTGTACGAACCGCGACAGGAGGCAATGAGGGACAGCACTGACTGCTGTAGCCTGAGGGCTCTTATCGCTAAAAGTGAACAACTGCCCTTAAGACAGTTTCAAGGATCAGCTAAGATGCTACATGCAAAAAGGCTGCTCTGAAGAAAGAAGCCAGCCGCTTAGTCTCCTCCAGTTTGGGACAAACGGATTGAAGAGCTGCTGCTTTCTGGGGAACTTCAGTGCTTTCTGACCCGATGGTGCAGGCAGAGAGACTCCGGTCCCCCCTCCCCCCGAGTCCCGAGGGTCTGTTCCTCGGGCTTTGCTTGATTCCAGCTCAGGGGCCCTGTGCTTCTCACTCTAAGGCGCCGGCAGATCCCTTTCTTTCTGGCTGTACTTGTCTGGCTGAGGACAGGAGGGTTCTGGCCTCTCCCCCAACGGAATCACACCCCTCGAAGGTCCTGGGGAGCTGGGCTGGGGTGGCGAGAGTCTCTTCCTATGAGTGTGTGCCGGCTCTGAGGGTGAGAAGGCAGTGGATACCGAGTGGAAAAAGCATACTTAGTGTTATGAAATACTTTCATATTCGGATAGTGAGCACCGGTTAAATGGCTTGCCTTTTCTGGAGGCTCTGGGAGGTAAATGAATGTAGTTGAAGGAGAAAAGGATTTTGGAGTTATATCTGCCACCTAATAGCTTGTGTGATCTTGGGAGAATTACTTAGCATCTCTGAGCCCATTTCTTCGTCTATAAAATAGGAATAACTGTACCTACAATACACTACTCCATAAAAGGTATGTTTCATTTGAGACTATGTATAGCACAACAGCATCCATATACCCCATCCAATTCCAATCCCTGGTGAGGCTGAGTGTAGGAGGTAGATGAGAGAGGAGCTGGAGGCAGGAGAGGGCATGCACGGTGGGGGGTTAATATGAGAGGCACCAGGGAGCCCTGGAGCCAGGGGAGCCCTGGGGGAGAATGAGGTTCCATAGTGTTCTCTGAGATATGACTCTTCTCTGCATATCTATCCTGAGCAAGGGGGGCGGGGATGGATGAGAAGGAACCAGTGGGCAGGATGAGGGTTGAAGATGTGGGGAGGGGCTGTGTTAGAGGAATAGTGAGAAGGATGAGACCGGATGCAGGTAGATGATTAGCTTTCATCACCTCCCCGCAAAGCTGGAAAGAGAACCGTAGCGAGCCATTTCTCACGTGGACAACGGAAGGCTACTGGGTCGGGGGGCAGAGCAGGGGTAGACAAGTCTCTCCCTCTGCAGGTGTTCATTTCCACCTTTCCTGGTTGGGACGCTGCCAGTGGGACGAATTCCAGTTCCAGGGATTTGATCCGCAAGGTCATAGTGTTGTCTGGGGGTGTGGCTTTCTCTACAGTAACATGATGCAGGTTCCCTCCAGTTGGATTTTTCCAATAACTCATTAAAGGCCCTCTGCTCAGCGAGACCCTGCTGCTGCCACCTCCATCACTCAGTACATGCACGCTGTGCCAGTCTACTCTGTCCTGGGCCAGGAAAGGCACCGCTTGTGTCCTTTATGGAACCTTTTCTTAAAACCTAGCTCCGTGTCACCTGGCACCCATGTAACCCAAAGACCAAGTCCCAGACCAGGGGACTCGATGTGCGGGGCTCTCATCACCCTCTTGGCCTTGGAGCAGACCACAGCATCCCCCTCGCTTTTTCTTCCCCGCACCCACTGTGTGCTCCCTCCACTCGACTCAGACATCTGTTCCCCACCCACTCCTTCACCACCCTCCCAACTCTCCTCCTGCCCCAGGCGATGTGGTCTGTCTGCACACCCTCCGGTCCCTGTCACCTGCAGCTTTCCTGGCAGGCGGCCCCTGTGCCCAGCGAGCATCTCCAGTGCTGGACGCTCTCTGGCTTCCGAGGCAGCAAGTCCCCATAGACAAGTCTTGGACAGCGCTGGGCTCAGTTCCCAGCACAAGCCCCATCTGCCTCCTAAGAGGATACCTCGGTCCCAGTCATGTCCTCTGTAGCACCGTAAGCAAGTTCACTCCATTTACATGCAGCTTTTCTCTCAGACGGTGACGCCACAGTGACGTTCACTCATGCGTCCCCCCCACCCAGTCCCTTTCCTTTCGTCTCCCTCCTCTGCCCTTCCCTCCATCCCAGGGACCTGTGCGCCCACTTCAGTTTTCTCCTCTCCCAGTTCTTCCTCACTGCCACCAGGTGAATGTCTCCCAAACAGCAACAAGCACCCTCTCCCTATGGACAGTGGCCTGGACAGTGCTCACGACCTAACCTGGCATTTAAGGTCGTCTTTCTTCTGCCTCTACTGTTATATGCAATTGCTTCCTCATACGGAGTCACTAGCTCAAGCAAACCAGTGGCATCCACTGGCATCAGAACTTCCCACCAGGGCTCCGACTCTGGGGTCCAGTCTCCAGCCTTTGTCCTCCTTCCTCCATCCTGTGTGGTCCTTGGAGGGCTGTCCACGGGGGCTCTGAAAGGATCGCCTCCAGCTGCAGAGCCCAGTCCTCGGCGCGGGGTTTTGCAAACACTGTCTGTTTTTGATGAGTCCAATTGTAGGTTCTCAGAAAACTGCTTTATCCCCCCACACCCTTTGTAGGTGGGCGCGCCAACTATGAGTTCTGAGAACAATTGTGATAAACCCAGCTGCCAGGGCTCCCAGTCTCTTCCCCATTTTCTCCAAATGGTCCTCCTAACGGCATGTGTCGGGCTTGTTCTTCCTGCAGCCTGTGCAGACCACTCAGAGCGCACACCTGCGGTCTGACCAGTGTCGGTGCCGGGAAACCGTGTTCCCCTGGGCCAAGGGATGCAGAGGGGTGCAGTGGTTATGATGAAACAATGTGCCACTGGCAGTGACGTACTCAGGTTCCCAGATGTGATTAGTGCTCGAGTTCTTTACGTCTTAACAATGAGTCCTCAAGTTCTTCGGAGAAAACTCTTCCAGGATTGCTCGGGGGTGGTCACTACCTCCCTTGGCCATTCATTTTTTAAAAATGGTGTCACCCTGGCTGGTGTGGGTCAGTTAGTCGGAGTGTTGTCCCACACACTAAAAGGTGACGGGTTCAATTCCTGGTCAGGGCACATACCTAGGTTGCAGGTTTGATCCCTAATCCCAACCCTAACCCCAAATTCTAGTGACAGCAAATTTTTAAAATCTGAATTTCTAAGCAGTGGAGAGTTCTTAAATATTAGCAATTCTTCTCATCAGCCTGGTGGCATCTCCAAAATGGGCTTTCTTTTCATACCGTCCTGTCCCCCTACCCAAACGTAAGTCTAAGTGATCCATGGCTCTGCCCCCAGGAGGCCCATGCCCCTCCCAAGGCCCATTCCACAGACACCCCACATCTTCCCCTCACCCATTTCAGACTCTTCTTCACAAGTTCTGAAGTTGGTCAGCATTGATTCAGCCCCTTGGCCGACGCAAAGAACACCTGTGGTGTTCTTTGCGTCGGCCAAGAACACCACAGGTGTGAGCAGTTTACACAGACTTTATTTTTCGCCCACTGAGCACAGGAAAATCTGGGCAGGCCTAGGCGTTGCATCACCTCCCCTGGTTCCCAGACAGACTGTGAGACTTGGTGGTAAGGGAGAGGGGTCCTAGTCCCGCCACAGATTGCTATGGGGTTATCACAACGACGTATGATTCCTGGTTCTATTTACACCATGGAGTGTAGAGAGGGTACATTTCTTACACTAAAAATATATACTTTGAAATCTCTAAAACAAAAATATCTCTATCTCTACATGAAACCTACTAGAAAGAAGAACATAGAAAACAGGGAAATGGACCAGCACCTCAAGTTGTCCCCTCCCATGGGAAGGTTGCTCTGCTCTCCACCCGACACCCTTAGTTTGGGAGGGCAGCCGTACCTGACCTCAGACAGACAAATACAGGTAAACAAGAGGAAGGCTTGTCATCTTGGAGGAGTGAACAGGGGAGAAAGGAGTGAGGAGGCGGATTTTGGCCTCTTGCAAAAGGAGTAATTGCACATTCAGTTTGGTACTTCTGTTTCCAACATTATTGCATGTGTGAGAAACCTGTGTGTTGGCGTCAATTGCAAACCTGCTAAGAGAAGCCCTAGCTCTGCTGATTTCGGCTGGGCTCAGAACAGTGCCGTGGGTGGGTTCTCTCTCTCAGGAAATATTAATGCCATCAGCTAGAAGACAAAGCTCTGTATTCTCCAGAGCCGAAAGTGGGTTAGGTTAAAGAAGAGTGTTGTTCCTTTCAGAAGGATTAGAAACCATTCCATTCCCGTTGAGCACAGAATCTCCTACAAGAATTATGCCTATAGATGAATCGTTCCACCTTCTGGGTTTTCCTAGATTTTCCTACTGAAAAGATTCACAGAATTCTCCTTCCCTCTTTTCATGTTTCAAGCGGTGATGGATAGCATGACTCCTTATCTCTTTTGGTTATGAAATAAGCCTCCTTTCTAGTAAAGAAATGTTAACTGAGTCAACTGTCCATTGATATAAGAGACCAAGGATACCAAGAATCAAAGAAAAGCCATGGATGGGTAACCAAGTTGATTTAGTATTATCCTAATACGCCAAGGTTGTGGGCTCGATCCCTGGTCAGGGCACTTACAAGAAGCAACCAATGAATGCATACATAAGTGGAACAACAAATGGAGGGTTTTCTCTTTCTCTCGCTCTCTCTTACCCTTCCTCTCTCTCTAGAATCAATCAATAAAATCTTTTTTTAAAAAAATCATAAAGAATTGGTTTAGTAGAAAAATCACTTCTATTTGGTTTTAGAATGTCTTTTTCTATTTATACTGAAATATGGATGAGCCTGAAAGCTTGAGAATCCATAATCCCTCATCCTAAATAAGAAAAATAACCATAATGTCCCCTATGCAAGAAGCCCCAAACCTCCTCACCTCTCTCACCAGCCCCAAAACTGGTGGTGGTTTTTAGAACTTCTTACCAAGAACTTCTTTGCAAGGAGAACTTGAAAGACTGAGGAAAAGGCAGAAAGGAGAGGAAAGGACGCTTGAAAAAGGTGAGTTAGTAAAAGGGGTAGAACTTGGATGACCTGGCCAGCCACGGCCGGCAGGAAGGCATCCTACCTCAAGGGAGGCCCGACAGCTAGAAAGAACGTTCCCTGCAGGGTTGCTGAGTGTCCAGCCAGGTGTGACTTGGAAACCTGAGAAGTCCAAGGAAAATGCAGTAACTAACTAGCAAACACTGGCGAGGTCCCAGGAGAAGGTGCTAACTCTCTTACAAAAGAAGTTTAGTGAAGCTGGTAAAGTAGCAGAGAGAACTTCCTGGACAGTATATCTGACGCACGCACATTCTAAGGAAAGCTAGGGGACCCGGGGTCAAGTCTCCTCCTATGCTTCAGGAAATTGTGGTGTCTCAGAACATGGACACTGAAAACAATAGAGAAGATCCAGGGAGAACTGCTGACTCCTCTACTAAAAGGAGAGTCTGGAGCTGAGCAGGTGGAAAGTAAAGTAGAGCTGGGGATTGTCTGTTTGGGATGACTAAAAACCACAGATTCCTAGAATCACAGACCTCTTGAAGGTCACAGTGGTCATAGCCTGGGACATCAACCAAGCCTGAGACTTAGCACATACCAGATTTTATCAAACATTTATGACTGGCCAGTGTGGCTCAGTTGGTTAAGCGTCATCCTGTGTCCCTGTCAGGGCACATGCCCAGGTTGCAGGTTCTGTCCCTGGTTGGGGTGTGTGCAGGAGGCAACCAATATATGTTTCTCTCTTGCATCAATGTTTCTTTTCCTCTTTCTCCCTCTCCTTTCCTCTCTCTCTAAAATCAGCAGAAACATATTTAAAAAAAACATTTTTTAATAATTTAAAAGCCAGTCACATCCCAGACAAAGAGAAATAGCAAATGTTCACACCGTCTTTTGGAAATGTATGGCTCAGTACCCCTCTATCCTAAAGGCAAAGTTCTCTGAATAAGGAGACAGGGATAGGAGCTGTATGTGATAAAGACCAGATCTCCTGATTATTCCATCATCAGAAGTCTGAAATCATACACAGTCTCAAAAAGCTAGCCTGCATTTTATGCAACCAAACGCATTTGGCAACTTCACACATATTTCTGCTGGTCTGCACCTTCTCTCCAGACCCTCCCTAGAAGTCATGGGCTAGGAAGTAGCACACCGTCTTAGCAATGCCAATTCTTCCTTCCCCCTTAGAACCAAGATTCCACTCGTTATCACTTTCTTAAATCCCGGGCCTCTGTACGACCAGCCCACTGGTCTACCAACACTCAACTGAAATCTGCCCTTGTCATAAAAGAGGTGACTGCTTCTCTGGCCCAAACACCTGGGCACAGGATTCATCTACCTACCTGCCTTGCTTCCCAACCCAAGTCAGTTTCTCACCTTTTTTCTACAGACTAACCAGTCTATGTTTGTCTTCAAGCTATTCCAGTGGAGAAGTCTGAGAGGGGAATCCATAGATGGGGGAATGATCATATTATTTTGATATCCCCACAGATTAGGTGCACAGGCTGACTAATAGCAGCAATGAAAGTTTATGGATAAGCACATATGCATATGCGCGCACACACACACACACACACACACACACACATGCTGCTGCTGCTTCACCTCCACTCCCAGTTTCCTATTCTACACACAGCCCAGCTTGACTCTGCCACCCCAGTCACCAGCCAGACCTGAGCAAGGAAGCAGCCAGGACTAAGATTGAGTGTTTGGTGGAGCAGAGAAACAGAAGCGCGATGTAGCAGGAATGAGTCTGGCTATTGTCTGAGAAAAATCTAGTGGCCTACAAGTATCGGCACAGCCTGCGAAAGCAGCTAGAGTTCCTAAGGCGCAGTAATCTGGGAGGGTCTGGTTTGGGACTCCAAAGTGCACATGTGGTCCTGTCACTGCTCTGCACAGTTAACAAAGGCAGCTTCCCTACTCTGAGGAAGCCTAGCAGACACCAAGTCTCGCCAGACACCAGTGTATTAGAAGAGAGATTTTTCTGAGTGATATTGTCACCCAGTTTCATTGCACGAAGGGCTTTTCCCTGTTACATTTCTTACAACCACACTGAGGCTAGGGAATAGGTGAAGCAGTCACCAACTTCCCTACGCAGAGGTGGCAGGTGAAGATGGGAGGGGCAAGATGGAGGGACAGGTAGGCAGGCGTATTCTCCGAAAACAAAGGTGAAAAAGAAGGCAGCTCAAGGAAGCAGCAGAGAGGAACAGGGTGAGCTAGCAGGAAAGCTTTTCCCTCTGACAGGTTGCCTTTTGACTTTTCTATGTTAGGTAGGTCGATATAAATGGGCACAATTACTACATTTATCTTAAATAACACAATGTGAAGCGATGGCCCACAAAGATTTTAATGCCCGTGTAGTTCAAAGAATTTCTATTCCTGTCTGCACCACGTGAAAGGAAGTCAAGGCTTCCTTGTAAGTAGAAAATCATAAAAACCAGGAACAATTCCCATAACTCAAAGGGATATCATTTTAGCATTTGAAAGCAGCATGCCGTTCAGTCGACAGATCACACATATTGCTTATTTATAGCAGGCGTCCATTTGGAGTGGATGGTGTCCATCCTATGCCAGTTGTTAAATATTTTGAAAATCATCTGTGTAGTAAAATAACTGTGGCTCTAAGAGTTAGGAAAATATGAAAGAATTGCAGGATTCCTTTAAAATCAAAGGTCCTTAGAGTAAGCCTAGAATACACTATTATATTTAAAAGTCTAAGGAATGCAAAATTCCATTAAGGTATGTAGCCAATGCTTCACCTATGGAAAGGCGAGCACACTGAGGGAACATCCCATTATACAAACATTTTCCAGGATGGAAAACTAATATGATCAGATTCCTTGGGTGCTGACATGCTTGCTAGTCACATTCTGTGCACAAAGGAAGGGAAGATCTATACACACTGGAGCCCAAACCATTGATATTCACTGCAACAGAGAAGAGAAAAAACTATAAATGTAGTTGTAAACTAAATAAAAGATTAATTTTACCACATACAGTTCATTTCCCAATGTGGCTTTTTAGATCTGAGAGCCAGAACATTTGTCAACCAACAGAAATCCATGATGATGAAGAAACTACACGGCTAAAGGTGACTTGGGTCCATTGAGTTGATGGCGGTTCACTACTAAGGCAGCTAAGGAGACATTACATAAGCACTTGGCTATCTCCAGGAATGCAATCAAATGTGTTCTCAAGAGAGAGTAGCAAGACATGGATGTTTCTACAACATGGCCAATAGAAACACCTTCTCTCCTCTCCACTCACAAACAACTATTATCAAACCTTTCCCAGACATTTAGAAAGCAGACACTAGGACACATTTTCAGCTTAGGAAGTCCTTCCTAGTGTCTACACTAAATCTTTCTATAGCAATTTAGGTTTAGTCTCTAACTCTATCCTCAGTGAAACCAAGAGAAGCTACTCACCCTCACTTCTCATTATTGATTTTCTCCCAAGCCTTTTCCTGTCTAAGCTAAACAACTCCAATGTCCTTCTTGGCTCTTTCATCATCCAAGGTTCTTGCTGAGTTATGCAAACTGCTGCTAGGGAACAATGAAGGTGCACCCAGGGCAGAGGCGTCTTCTGCCTGCAGTGGTGGGCACTGCCAATGCCCAGGCCGCTGACTCCTGGTAGCCAACCCTCCTGACAGCCTCTGACCAGCATCCCCCAGAGCAGACATTCCAACCAAGGCCCAGGGCTGCCGAGGAGCCCACAGATACTATGGGATTAGAGAGCCTTCCCTTTTCTCTCTGCTCTGCTCCCACTTCCCTACTCCATCCTTTAGGAAAAGGAACCTCATTAACAGAATCCTCAATGGCAGCACAGATCCATCTGGCTTGGCAGACCAGCAGAGAGTTTCGGAGAAGATGGCAGGAAGATGGGAAGCTGAGTCTTCAATAGTGGCAGTTTTGACGAGAAAGAGAAGGAAGAGGAGAAGTACCAACAGGAGGTGGTCTTCTGCTTCCATGTTTCCATCTGGCTGCTGGTATGGGGAGAGCTGGATGCCCTCCCACACACACCATGAATAACTGAATGCTTCGGCATGGCTTGGACGTGACCAAGGACAGGGCCAGACTTGGTCTTGCTTCTTTTCTGCGAAATTTGCCATCTTCTCTGTAACCAGAACTTCCCTGAGGCATCTTATGGTCCAAATCTTCCATCCGGCAAAGACTTCTAGTTGAAGAGACTGAATAAAGTGTTACAATTAGACAAAAAGGGAACACATGAGTCATTCCTGCTTTTAACACAATACTTTTGAAGATGTCACCACAATTTGGATCTGGCTATATTTTAAGTCCATTTACAAGTAGACTAATTCTCAACTAAAAATAACCATATGCGTTATACATTTCAACAGCTGCCTGGATTTTCCTCTGAAGGAAACAAATTCTACATTTCACCCACATTCAGCACAGATTTATTTTAACCCACTCGATGAAGAAATAACCAGATTCTCCCCAGAGCAGCCTTCTGAGTGCAGCAGTCCGTACTACTCCCATTTTCCTGCCCAGTAAACTGAGAGCCAGAAACAGTGGCCTGCCAGATTGCACATGGAACAATAACTAAGCCAGGTCTCCTCCTTGCTACCCTACTGCTTTGTTTTTTATTAACTAGAAAAGTTAATAAAACCTAAGGGCTTCCCATCAGTTATCTGCCTACGTAAACCTAAATGGTGTTTGGACTAAATCATTCCATTTGGGTGCACAGCCTACCTCACTGTAGGCAAAGACACCTCCAGACCGTCCAGTTTCTCCATTAACCTGATAAAATCTGATCTATGCTATTGGCAAATGATACACAGAGTTTAGTTTCCAAAATAAGAAAACAGCTGCACTTCAATATTTTAAAATCTTTACTTGGCAATAATTCTCATTATGGAATTGTATCAATACTATCAACACTATCTAAATATTTTAGCAATTTCCCAATTTGTGTGGTTGCAGTAACCAGAGAAATGCTCTATAGATTTTGAAATGGGGACTAGAAAGAAGATTAAGGGAACTAAATAGATAAAGCAAACTTACGACCCCAAATAACTCCATCCTGACTTTGGACCTGTATAAGTGGTCAGCTCAAAACAGCTTATCTGTTCAACTCGTTAGAAAACATTTTTACTTTCTTAGGCTTACAGTCATTCTCGTGGGGTTAGTAGCAATCCTAGGAGGGATATTTGTTTGACAAATTCAATTTTACGAATAAAATATCTTTTACTTGCAACATGATTGCTATTTTTAAAAGCCAGAAATAAATAAAAATCAGCAATCATAGTTCTCCTTACCTCTTTTCCTTTGTATTTCCAGGATTCATACTGAGAGCTTTCCAGACTGTGGTTTTAGGCATTTCATCAGATATATTAATCTCAGAGGGGTCACATCTGAAATGAATACTTAGGACAGTAAATGTCAGACATACAAATAAGATACACATCTCAGTCTATAATGACCACCCCTCCCCCCACTAAAGGGAATTTAGGTCTGAAGGAGCTCAGCGAACAGCTCTTAGGAGGACTGGGATCCAGATGGTCGGGATGTAGAGAAGCACGGTGACCTAGAAGGTGCTGGCTGCTGAGGGCTGAGCTGATGTGCCAGGTGGTGGCCAGTCCTGCCCCGCCCCCCCCCGCCCCCCCCGCCAGTTCTGCACTCCTTCGAGAGGCCCCTCTGGGGAAGCTGATCTCGGTGCTGTAATGCCAATGGTGGTAGCATCAGCTCCCACTTACTGAGCGCTGGCTGTACCAGCCACAGGGCTAAGCACGCTTCATTCATTTTCTCACTTACTTGGCCAAATGATTTTCATTTGTAGTTAACAAAGGACTTTTATATTATCTTAACTGTCACAAATTTGGAGATTATTAACATCCTTATTTGAAGGTACAGAAACCAAAGCTCTCAGCGCTAACTGACCATCCAAGGTCAAATGTCAGTAAGTGGAGAATCAGGGCCTTGAATCCAGTCCTTGGTTTCCTAGAACCCCAGAGTACTGTGAAGTTTCTACAAGCCAAAAGGCCTCCTTTCCAAAGGCCAAGAGAGCAGGCAGTATCCTAATAAAGGAAGAACACTGCTCCTACTTTGCTGCCAAAGAATTCAAAGCCCATGGCTCCTTCTAGAACAACCTTCTAGAAAGTTTATTAAGGTCCAAAGACTCCATTCTTCTGGAATCAGTAAAAAAAAGTCAAACTCATAGTAACAGAGAGTAGAAGAGTGATTACAAGAGGCTGGGAGAAGGGGGAAAGGGAAGATGTTGATCAAAGAGTGCCAACTTTCAGTTATAAGATAAATAAATTCTGAAGACCTATGAACATCATGGTGACCATAGTTAATTATAATGCATTGTACATTTGAAATGTGCTAAGAAAGTGGATCTCAAGTATTCTCAACACACAAAAAAGAATGCTAACTACAGGAGGTGATGCATATGTTATTAGTTTGATTGTAGTAATCATTTCACAATATATACATATATCAAAATATTACACTGTATATCTTAAATATGTACTATTTTTATTTGTCAAAAATAAATATATTTTAAAAATTTAAATGTTCAAAGAAAAGACTTTCCTCACTTCCCCCTCTGTATAAACCACAATGAATCCAATGATTCAGCAATAAATTATCCAGGATCTAGATGACCCAGATCCCCTCTCTTCCTTTTCTGCCCCTTCTTGACCTCTGGGCCTCTTTCAGCTGCGTCTCTCTTCCAGAGTGGAGACAAAATGCCAGGAGCGAAACCACAAATGGACCCACTTAGCTTCCTGTGACCTGCGGTGAGCAATAGCTTCAATAGAGAAAGGGGCTGATATCACTGGGCATTTCTGTGACCCCAGTTCAGTTCATGGGAGTGTAAATGTCACGAGCCAAGCTGGAATGGGCTGTTTCTGCCCATCCCAAAAGGCTCCCTAACTGTGGGAAGTTCATGCCCAACAGGCTGAGAACTCTCTGAAAACAGAGACCACATCCTATTCATCTTTGAAAAGTAGCTGAGGAAGGCAGAAGAAACACTGGATTGAGGAGTACAAAGACCAGGGTTTGAATCTTAAACTTCCTACTTAGCAGCATTGTGACCTTGGGCAAATTACCTAAGACCCTCCAAGCCCCGGCTTCTTCACTGTGCAAATGTGGACCAAGAGGCTCATAGCAGAAGGTTGTTGTGAAGACTAAATGAGAGTACACAGTAAGTCTTATAGCGCCGTCCTGGCACAGAGGAGATCTCCGTGCACAGGCTCCCCCAGCTCTAGCCTCCCCGTGATTCCCAGCACTAGTCTAGTGCATCACACATGGCACGTACTCTGTAAGCCATGAAAGGAAAAGGTGTTTTCACATTTTCAAACAGGGAGGCAGGCTGAGTGTTGGCTTTTCATGCCAGCAACTACAACTGTGACCCCACCCGAGACACACACACACACACACACACACACAGCCAGAACATTTACAGAACAATCAAAACAGTTAACATCTTGTTTTTTTACCTGAAACTGTTGTTCTTTCCAGTACTACTTAGTAACTTCCTGCTCTCTAAGGGGAACTTGTCTCTCTCCATTTCTATCATTTTCTCAGCCTCCTGGAAGAAAAGAAGACATTATTATGTCTTGTAAAGTAAAAGTATCAAGTAATACTATACGTCTACACCAGTCCATCTTTTTCTATCACCGTAATTTCTACCTAATTTTTCTCACATTTACTATAAAAAAGGTATAATTATGTTCTTTCCTACACTTGACTCATCACAAAAAGAGAGACAACTAAATATTTATATCTATGGAATAGTATTTTTTTAAAAATCCTGACTCTGAGGATTTAAACTATCAATTTCCTAGAAACAGAGGGGACAAACAAACATGTTAAATGACACCAAGGACACATTTAATAAAATCTAAATGGTGGGGAATCCTATAGGTCAAAGATCCAATTTCTTCAACAAAAATTAGAAAGGATAGAAGGGTAACTCCTAAAGAAATTTAAGAAAAATATCAACCAATTGCAATATATGGATCATATTTAGATCCTGATTCAAACATATCTATATATATAAAAGCCTAAGCAACCGTTATGACCGGTTGACTGGTCACTATGACACCCACTGACCACCAGGGGGCAGATGCTCAACGCAGGAGCTGCCCCCTGGTGGTCAGTGTGCTCCCATAGCCAACCTCCTGCCATTGACAACCTCGTGCAGTCCCTCCCCCTGGCTGGCTGGCCCCGATCGGGACTGGGTGAGATGGCCCCAATGGCTGGCCAGGCCAAAGGACCCCACCCATGCACGAATTTGTGCACCAGGCCTCTAGTTATTAAAATAATAATAAGGCAGTTGGGAGAAATATATACTGAATATTCTTTCTACTTTTGTATATGTTTGAAATGTTCCATAATAAAATGTTTTCTTACAATTTAATTAATACAAAGGAAATAATTATAGAGAAAAATGTGTACAAAGATGTTTAATTAGTCTAATTAATAAAACCTAAAAAAATTATAAACTTTAACAACGGAAGAATGCAGGTTTGAGAGGAAAATCAAGGGATGCCTTTTGGATATTAAGTATAAGGTGGCTAGTAAACATTATATTCTTACTTTACAAAAATTCTTTATAAATTATTTTTAAAACCAAATCAAATGAAGAAAATGAAGATTTCACCCCAAAATTTCATGTTAGCATTCAACATTTATGGTCATTTCTTTATGTTCTCTTTAAATCCTTAACATAGTTTTCATATAAGTGTAATAATTGTATATTTCTGGGGAGGGGGGACTATTATATATTCTGATTTCCCCCCTTATCTTGATTTTATGACATTCTCATGTTTCTGTGTGTCCACACAGTACATATATTTGATTCTTTTTTGTGGTTGTTAATCCTTACCCAAGGATATTTTTTCCATTAATTTTTAGAGAGAGTGGAAGGGGACACACACACACACACACACACACACACACACACACACACATCAATTGATTGCCTCCTGCATGCGCCCCAACTGGGGCTGGGAATCGAACCTGCAACCCCAGATATGTGCTCTTGACTAGGAATCGAACCCGTTACCCTTCATTGTGCGGGCTGATGCCCTAACCACTGAGCACACAAACAAGGGTTCCTATTTATTCTTTTAATGGCTGCATAATCCTTATATAATAAAAGTGTAATATGCAAATCGACTGAACAGCAGAATGACCAGGACGCCTGCAGCCCCTCGCCCCAGCCGGCCCTGCCCCTGAGCGGGCACCCCCACCCCAATTTGGGGCTGAGCTGACTGGCAAACCACCCATGCCCCCTCACTAGCTGGCCCTGCCCCTGAGGGGGCCCCCCCAACCCCGATCGGGGCCAGGGCTGGCCGGCAAATTGCTTGAGACCCCTCGCCCCGACTGGCCCTGCCCACAGCCCCTCGCTCCAGCCAGCCTGCCCTCGATGGCCCCCATTGGGGGTGGGCCAGCTGGATCCCACCAGTGCACAAATTTGTGCACCGGGTCTCTAGTATTCTATTCTATTATTATCTAATAATATATATCTTCGGGTAAGGATTAACAACCACAAAAAAGAATCAAATATATGTACTGTGTGGACACACAGAAACATGAGAATATCATAAAATCAAGATAAGGGGGGAAATCAGAATATATAATAGCCCCCCTCCCCAGAAATATACAATTATTACATTTATATGAAAACTATGTTAAGGATTTAAAGAGAACATAAAGAAATGACCATAAATGTTAAATGCTAACATGAAATTTTGGGGTGAAATCTTCATTTTCTTCATTTGATTTGGTTTTAAAAACAATTTATAAAGAATTTTTGTAAAGAATATAATGTTTACTAGCCACCTTATACTTAATATCCAAAAGGCATCCCTTGATTTTCCTCCCAAACCTGCTATTCTAGGTCTTCCCCATCTTAATAAATAGCACAGCCATTCATCTAATTGCTCCTCCAAAAATCTAAGTCTTGTCCTTCATTCCTCTCTCACCCATCCTCACTATAATTAGCAAAACCTGTCAGCTCTATCTTCAAAATAAGTCCCCAATCCAGCCATTTTCACCAACTCTCCCTTAGCTAGCCTAAGCCAGTGGTCGGCAAACTGCAGCTCGCGAGCCATATGCGGCTCTTTGGCCCCTTGAGTGTGGCTCTTCCACAAAATACCGACTTCTGAACTCTTACCATTTGCAACGTCATGGATGGAACTGGAGAGCATTATGCTAAGTGAAATAAGCCAGTCAATGAAGGAAAAATACCACATGATCTCACTCATTCATGGATAATAGAGACCATTATAAACTTTTGAACAATAATAGATACAGAGGCAGAGCTGCCTCAAACAGATTGTCAAACTGCAGCAGGAAGGCCGGGGAGGGTTGCGGGGCAGGAGGTAGGGGGGTAAGAGATCAACTAAAGGACTTGTATGCATGCATATAAGCATAACCAGTGGACATAAGACATTGGGGGATAGGGGAGGCTAGGGGACTGTCTAGGGCGGGGGGATAAAATGGACACATATGTAATACCCTTTGTAATACTTTAAGCAATAAAAATTAAAAAAAAAAAAATACCGACTTCTGCACATGGGCCACGAAGTTTCAATCGCACTGTACGTGCGTGCCCGTACAGTGACACCAAGGACACATTTAATAAAATATCGACTAAATCAGGATCTAAATATGATCCACATACTGCAATTGGTGATATATAGCCAAAGGAAATGAAATCACTATCTTGAAGTGATAGCTGTTCCCCATGTCTATTGCAGCATTATTTATAATAGCTAAGATATGGAAACAACCTAAGTGCCCATCAATGGATGAGTGGATAAAGGTTATACTCACACACACTGGAATATTAACTAGCCATAAAAAGGAAATCCTGCCATTTGCAACAATGTGAATGAATCTTGAGGGCATTATGCTAAGTGAAATAAGTCAGAGAAAGACAAATACTGTATAATCTCACTTGTATGTGGAATATAAAAAACCTGGAGTCATAGCAACAGAACACATTGGTGGTTACCAGGGGTTGGAGGTGGGGTAGGGGAAATGGGTGAAGGTAGTCAAAGTGTACAGACTTTCAGTTATAAGATGAATAAATTTTTCTGGGGATATAATGTACAGCATGATGACTATATTTAACAATATGTAAAAATTGTATATTTGAAAATTGCTGAGAGAGTAGATTTAAAAGTTCTTACCACAAAAAATAATTGTGACTATATGATAGATGTATTAACTAATGCTATTGTGGCAGTCACTTTGCAATGTATACATATATCAAATCATTATATAGTACTAGAGGCCTGGTGCACGACATTTGTGCACTCGGGGGGGGGGGGTCCCTCAGCCCAGCCTGTGTATTCTCGCACTCTGGGACCCCTCGGGGGGATGTCCGCCTGCTGGCTTCAGGCGGACATCCCCTCAAGGGGTCCTTAGCACTGCAGCGGAGGCGGGGGTGGCGCTCGCCAGCCATAAGCTGGCTCTGGCTGAGCGCACTGACCACGAGGGGGCAGCTGCTGTGTTGAGCGTCTGCCCCTGGTGGTCAGTGAGCATCATAGCAACCAGTCATTCCACCATTCAGTTGATTTGCATATTAGGGTTTTATTATATAGGATACCATAAACTTATACAATGCTATATGTCAATTATATCTCAATAAAAGTGGAAAAAATACAAGATTTTAAAAATTCAAGATATTTTTTAAAAGTCCTTTTAAAAGGCTTTGCCAAGGACACTATTTCAGGCACTAACTGTACTTGGAAACACTTTCCCATTCATTCAGTTCTTGGTCTGATGTTTTCATTTTCATTTTGTTACATATCCTTTCTTTGCATGTAGAGTCCACTGATTGAGGGTCTATTGTGTGGGTGGCAGATGCCAAGCGCTGAGGGAAATGAGGAAGGACAGAAAGTCCTATGCAAGTTAACTTTGCATGGTGCCAATCACAACATCATCTGCAATTAGGTACATAAAAAATACTCTCAGAAAACAATGGGTTTTGTATACTTGTCAAATTAGACCTTTGGGGAGAACACGACCCATTAGATCTGATATAAGAGCAGATTCTATGTTCATATTCTAAATGTGAACCTGGTGAATAGACTAGATAAACAAAGAAAAAAACAACTGGTTATCCAATCCAAAAATGAAGGACAGACAGGGACAAGAGTCCTTAATCCTTTCTCAGCTGAGAACAGCTCTGGAGGAATCTTCCCAGCTCCTAAATCTGACACTTGGGATTCCAGACATGCTGACTTTTCACGGGTCCCTGCCCATGTCCTGTAATGTGAGGCTGCCCCAAGGTGTACAGTTGGTGCAAGAACCCTGACCTCTTCCTCCTTGGCCTTCTGTTTGGCATCATCCAACTTCTTCTTTTTGCTTTCAGGCATGAGATCATCTAACCAGCTCAGCTCTCGCTTCGAGAAACAGAGATCCATGACTTTCCTGACAAAGACCAAGGCCAAAACCTGAAGAAAAGTTAAGAAAGTGAATTAAAGGGACTCATTTACTTCCTGGAGTTAAAAGCACAATCTTATTTTCACAGCTGAATAGGGGCATTTCATGCAAAATCAAACTCATAATAATCATTATAGTTGCCTTTTATTGACTGCCCTCTTTGTACCAGAACTAAGGTTAAGTGTTTGATATACACTATTTTACTTAACTTTCAGAAGTGTCTGAAGTGGTAGATATGCACTATTTTGAGCCACTGGGAGAGAGGAATAGGTTGGAGAGCAATTAATTTAATTCCCTCATTAAAAAGAGAAAACTCTTCATTTGCAGATGGCCCTAAGACCTACTTTCCCTGACTTCGCAGGAAGGGCAGCCGGGAAGCATGGGGAACACGGCCACAGCGGGTCCAGCACAGCCCAAGCATGCTCACCATGGGTGAGGGGACCTTGAAGGACTATCTGGATCCCTCCAATCCTTTGCCTATGTATTTTCCCCACAAATCCTTGCTTTATGCCCTGCATCATGGATCTGTAGTGGTTTTTATCTTTGTGCTCTGGTCTGGTCTAATACTCATTTTATAAATGGAAAACTGAGGCCCAGGGAGAGAAAGTAACTTGCCTAAAATCTGATGGCTAATCTTAATAGAAACAGCTCAGGGTGCCTCATTAGCTGCTCCATTTTTTCCCATAAGGGCCTCTTCAGCCAAAGGAGAGCAAATAGCCCAGAATGACCTGCCTGGATTGAATGAGGTTCACCAGCTACCTCTGGTGGATGGACAAAGAATGAGGCAAATCGAGCTTATGAAATTCAACCACATCTCTCCTGAATTTCTGCGACTACTTTCCTAATCGATCCAAAATTGATAGTATCCCTTCCAGGAGTTGTCAGGAATTTGCTACTTTTTTTAACCAAACACTCAACCCCTGAACATAACACCCAAATGCAGAACCCTACAGATATTCTGGCAAAACTGAGAAGCCCATCAGGAGACGATATATCTAGGAGCCTAGAGAAAAAGAAACCCCCTCCAGTTTCCTAGCCCTTGAATATTCTCCCAGTAAGACAGAGTTCAAAAGTACCTAAACAAGTACCAAACATTGCCTTTTCTCTCTAGAGGTCCACCCTTTAATGAACTTTCAAACAGCCCACTGAATTCTCAGCTTCCTCATGACACAGAGGGAGCCAGAGAGAAGGCATCAAGAGGAGGCGATGGAACAGTCAGGTGGCAAGAATTTCATCACCACTCTAGATTTAGAAAACAGCTTGTCACCTGTTGCTCCACACACAGTTCCCAAGACTGTCCCAGTTACTTAGTGTTAGAACAACCTCTTCCTATCTCCCAGTGGCTCAAAACAGTGCATTTCTACCACTTTAGAAACTTCTAATTGCATTAAATTATAAATTGGATCTCTACTGCTTTGAAGTAATATGCAAATTATTGCAAACATTAAGAATCCTTTCCATGTGCCCTAACCGGTTTGGCTCAGTGGATAGAGCATCGGCCTGCAGACTCAAGGGTCCCGGGTTCGATTCCGGTCAAGGGCATGTACCTGGTTGCGGGCACAAACCCAGTGGGGGGTGTGCAGGAGGCAGCTGATCTATGTTTCTCTCTCATCGATGTTTCTAACTCTCTATCCCTCTCCCTTCCTCTCTGTTAAAAAATCAATAATATATATATATATATTTTTAAAAAAGAACCCTTTCCATGTCAGATTCACACAAAAAAGTAAGGAAGGTGGAGGGAAGAAGGAATAAACAACAGGCAGACTGGTAACCTGGAAAATAAACCTGGTAAACTGTTGCACACATGTACCCACACCTCAAGGTCCCCAAAACGATGCTGCTCCTACAAAGACCAACCAAAACATAAAACCTCACCATCAATAGGTATTAATATCCAGATTTTATAAAGAACTCCTAAAAAACAAACAACCCAATTAAAAAAATGGGCAAATAACTTGAATAGGCATTTCTCCAAATAAAATATACAAATAGTCAATAAGCTCATGAAAAGATGCCAACATCACTAGTCATTAGGGAAATACAAATAAAAACTACAATGAGATACCACTTCACACCCATTAAGATGGCTGTTATTTTTTAAAAATGTATTTTTATTGATTTTAGAGATGAAGGGAGAGGGAGAGATAGAAACATCAATGATGAAAGAGAATCATTAATCGGCTGCCTCTTGCATGTCCCCCTCCCCCTCACTGGGGATCGAACCAGCAATGTGCCCATGACCAGAATCGAACCTGGAACCCTTCAGTCCACAGGCCGACGTTCTATGCACTGAGCTAAACCAGCTAAGGCAGGATGGCTGTTATTAAAAAAAAAAATCCCCAAAACAGAAAATAAATGTTGGCAAAGATGTGGGAAAATAAAATCCTGTGCACTCCTGGTAGAAATGTTAAATTATGCAACCATTTCATGACAGGTCCTCAAAAAGTTAAAAATGGAAGTACCATATGACCCAGAAATCCCACTTCTTGGTATTTACCCAAAAGAACTGAAAGCAGGGACACAAACAGGCGTTTGTTTCGTTATCATTATTCACATAGTCAAAGTACTGCTCACAATAGCCAAACGGTGGAAGCAATCCAAATGTCTATTGATAAATGAATAGATAAATAAAATGTGGTCTATATCATAATGGAATACTATTCATTTTTTAAAAAGGAAGGAAATTCTGGCACATGTTACAACATGGATGAATCTTGAAGACATTATAAATGAAATAAACAAATTACACAAGGACAAATACTACAGGATTTCACTCATATGAGGTACCTAGAGTTATATTTTGCCCAAAGCCAAATGCAGAGACAGAAAGTAGAGTGGTGGTTACCAAGGGCTAGTGGGAGAAAGGAATGGGGAGTTATTGTTTCATGGTACAGAGTTTTCGTTGTGCAAGATGAAAAAAGTTATGGAGGTGTATGGTGGCACTGTAAATGTACTTAAAAATTAAGATGGTAACTTGTATGTTATGTATATTTTATCACACATTTAAAAATAAGTAATAATTTTTTAAAAACTCACCATCATTGGAAAGACAATGGCAGCTGGAGATGCCTTGATGACCCACAGCAGGACCAGGCAGGTGAGCTGGATGAGGGTGAAGAGGTGCACTTTGCGTAGCGGCACGTGCCGGAGGTAAATGAAATCTGGCTGATGCTTTGCAGGCATCCCGAAGAGCTTCAGCCGATCAAAGAACTGAAAGAAGAGGACTGGCATTTATTTTCAGGAGGTTTCTCTGGGTCAGAAACTTCTTAGGCAAATTCCAGTCTCTTACATCACCTGCTCTGAAGGCAGGCAATAGCCATTTCCACTGGACAGAAATGGAAACTGAGTCTCAGAATAGGCAATTTGGCCAAGGTTGGTAAATGACAGTGTCAAATTTAAAATTCATCTTTTTCAATTCTAGGTTCAAATTCCTTTTTCCTACCCCACACGGTGGCTCCTGAGAAAGCTCTTTCTCGGGGAGTGTTGAAAATAAAATAAGACAATTGCATCTTTCTATTATCAAAACCAAATCTCTTCCTGGCTATTGGAGGAGTTTGGAGATTCTCATTATTTATAGTAAAAATATAAAAGGAAACCTCATAACATTCTGGATATAGAAAGTATGACTATTTTTATCTTATAAAATGAAAAAGGGGCCCAGAGAGATTAAATAACCTGTCCACAGTCATATTACAATTCAGTATATTAAAAAAAAACACTGGACATTCCATAAAACAAAGAGGAACCAGCCACCAATAGTAGAAGCAGCTAAGTCATTATATCATCTGCGGTAATCAGTGGCAAGCTCCGGAGTTTCTCTGTTCAAAGGACTCGGGGATTAGCTAATAGATGGGAAACGGCAGAGTGTGCCAGGAAGTACTATTTGCTTACCTGGAGCAGCTCCCACTATGCCCCAATCTCTTTACAAAGTGCCCCAGTTAAACCCCTCTCTCACACTTTAGCCTGGCACTAAAACTAGCACTGTCCATGTGTGGTTCTTGACCAACCTTTTATATCTAAGTTTACCAGCATCTGACCAAGCACCTATTGTTTAATGTGTGCCTAATAATTGTTGAAAACTATAACAAATGATTGGAACCATGACATCAAGCCAGGCTACTCTGTAAGTCCCAGTACCCTCATGCCAACATGGTTGTATTTTGCCCAAAGTCCAAAGAAATGTCTAAAATAGCTTAGCCAGCAAGACTAGGGAAAGGTTTCTCAAGAACTAATTTGTGCTGGAGCTGTCCTGGCCCCCCCTGGACCGCCCCCTACCCCCCCCCCCCAGGTCAGGACAAGTGAGCTCACAGTGAGAAGACGGTGCCCTGGCTGCGCCATACAGTACCTGAATTCCCTGCAGTGAAGAGACGCCCATGTAGAGGAAGACTCCATAGAGAACCGGCATCGGGATGAACTGCACACAAAGGACAGAGAGACCAGAGATTACACTTGGTATCAGCACACTCAAGACTATAACAACTTTTAAGTCTCCAAGGGGGAAGTAAAGTCACAAAATCACAACATCAACAACACATTCGTTTCTGCTGCCTTTTCATGATGTAGAAGTAGAGGCAAAACAAGCTGCCTATGATAAAAACTCTTGTTCTGAAATGAAATGATTACACATAAGTGTAATATGGTCCTGGTTAAATCATGGGCCTCATGTCTTACCCGTATTTAGCTCTTTCTCCTCTGTGGGGATGGAGACACACACACACACACACACACACACACACACACACACACACACACACACACATCTTTTTTTTTTTCACTAGTGTGAGAGGAAAGTATATATTTTTTTCCATTTTTTAAATGTTATTTTTTAATAGTTGACATTCAATATTATTTTATATTAGTTTCAGGTTTACAGAATAGTGGTTAGACAATTATATAATTTATAAAGTGATCCCCTTGATAATTTTAGTACCCACCTGGCACCATATATAGCAGTGATGGCGAACCTATGACACCTAATCAACCTAATTTTTTTGGTTGATTTTTCTTTGTTAAATGGCATTTAAATATATAAAATAAATATCAAAAATATGTCTTTGTTTTACTATGGTTGCAAATATCAAAAAATTTCTATATGTGACACAGCACCAGAGTTAAGTTAGGGTTTTTCAAAATGGTGACACGGCGAGCTCAAAAGGTTCGCCATCACTGATATATAGCATATACAGTTATTACAATATTATTGGCTATATTCCCTATGCTGTACTTTTATATCCCCGTGACTATTTTGTAACTACCATTTAGTAGTTCCTAATCCCTTCAGCTTTTTCTCCTTGCCCTCTCCAACCTCCACCCATCTGGCAATGCTCAGTTTATTCTCTGTATCTATGAGTCTATTTCTGTTTCATTTGCTCATTTATTTTGTTCTTTAGATTCTATATATATAAGTGAAATCATATCATAGTAGTCTTTCTCTATCCGACTTATTTTGCTTAGCATAATACGCTTTAGGTTCATCTCTGCTGTTGCAAATGGTAAGATTTCATTGTTATGGCCAAGAAAGATTCATTTATATATATGTCCCACCACTTTTTTATCCACTCATCTATTGATGGGCACTTGGGTTGCTTCTATATCTTAGCTATTGTAAATAACACTGCCATGAAACAGGAGAGCATATATCTTTTCACATAAGTGTTTAGAGTTTTTCAAATATATACCCAGAAGTGGAGTCACTGGGACATAAGGCAGTTTCATATTTACTTTTTTGAGGACACTCCATACTATTGTCCACAGTTGCTGCACCAACCTATATTCCCGCCAACATTGCAAAAGGGTTCCCTTTTCTCCACATCCTCACCAGTATTTGTTGTTTGTTGATTTACTGATGATAGCCATTCTGATAGGTGTGAAGTGGTATCCCATTGTGGCTTTAATTTGCATTTCCCTGATGATCAGTGCATTGAGCATTTTTTCATATGTCTGTCTAAAAAGGACATACAGATCCATTTTTAATTGGATTGTTGTTGGGTTGTTGTTTTTTTTGGTGTTGAGTTTTATGAGTTCTTTGTAAATTTTGAATATTAACCCTTTATGGTATGTATCATTGGCAAATATCTTTTTCCATTCAGTAGGTTGTCTTTTCATTTTGTTAATCGTTTTCTTTGCTGTGTAAAAACTTTTTAGTTTGATGTAGTCCCATTTGTTTTTTTTTCTTTTGTTTCCTTTGTCTGAGAGGATATATCAGAAAAAGTATTACGAAGAGAAATGTCAGAGTGTTTACTGCCTATTTTTTCTTCTAGGAGCTTGATGGTTTTGAGTCTTACATTTAAGTCTCTCATCCATTTTGAGTTTATTCTTGTATATGGTGTAAGAAGGTGGTCTACTTTCATTTTTTGCTTGTATCTGTCCAATGATACCAGTACCATTTATTGAATAGATTGCCTTTACCCCATTGTATATGTATTTTTTGTAAATATGTTTATTGATTTTAGAGAGAGAGAAAGGGAAAGGGAGGGAGAGAGAGAGAGAGAGAGAGGGAGGGAGGGAGGGAGGAAGGAAAGGAGGGAGGGAGAGAACTATTGATTGGCTGCCTCCTACAAGCCCCTTACTGGGGATTGAGCCCACTCCCCAGGCATGTGCCCTGAATGGGAATCAAACCAGTGAACTTTCCATCCATGGGATGACCCTCAACCAACTGAGCCACACTGGTCAGGACCCCATTGTATATTCTTGCCTCCTTTGTAATATATTAACCATACAGGAGTAGGTTTATTTATGGACTTTCTCTTCTGTTCCACTGATCTATATGTCTGTTTTTATACCAGTACCATGCTGTTTTGATTACTATAGTCTTGTAATATAGCTTGATGACAAGTAGCATGATAACTCCAACTTTGTTCTCCTTTCTCAAGATTGCTGTGGCTATTTCAGGGCTTTTTGTAGTTTCATATAAATTTTTGGATTATTTATTCTAGTCCTGTGAAAAATGCCCTTATTTTGATAGGGATTGCACAGAATCTATAGATTGCTTTGGGTAGTGTGAACATTTTAACAATGTTAATTCTTCCTACCCTAGAGCATCACCAATGTTTCCATTTGTTTGTATCTTCTTCAATGTCTTATAATTTTCCAAGGACAGGTCTTTTACTTTCTTGGTTAAATTTACTCCTAAGTATTTTTTTTATGCAATTGTAAATGGGATTGTTTTCTTAATTTCTCTTTCTGGTAGTTCATTATTGGACACACACATCCCTCTTTTATAAAACTGATACCTCTTATTTTATTTTTTATTACAGTTTGCATTCAACACTTTGTATTAGCTTCAGGTATATAGCACAGCACATAAACATTTATATAGGTTACAAAGTGTTCTTTCTGATAATTCAAGTGCCTACCTGCACTATAAATAGTTATTACAATATTAATTATATTCCTTATGCTTTACCTTATATCCACATACTTATTTTGTAACTACCAATTAGCACTTCTTAATCCCAATACCTTTTTTTATCCCACACCCAACACCCCTTCTCTCTGGTCCCCATCAGTTTGTTCTCTGCATCTATAAGTCTGTTTCTAGTTTGTTCGTTTATGTTGTTCTTTAGAGTCTACATATAAGTGATATCATATGGTATTTGTCTTTATCTAGCTTATTTCACCTAACATAATACTATCTAAGTCTATCCATGCCGTCACAAATGGTAAGACTTCATTCATTTTGTTCTTGTTGTTGTTAATCCTCACCCGAGGATATTTTTACAGCTAGTATTCCATTGTATATATGTACTACAGCTGCTTTACCCACTTGTCTGTTGATGGGTACTTGAGTTGTTTCCATATCTTGGCTATTATAAATAACTAGAAGCCCGGTGCATGAAATTTGTGCATGGGTAGGGTCCCTAGGCCTGGCCAGCGATCACAGCCAATTGGGGCCTTCCAGCTGCCAGCCAGGGCCTTCCTTCCCTGGCTGCTGGCTGCCAGCTGGGGCCTTCATTCTTTCCATGCCACCCCCTGGGGGTCAGCGCACATCATAGTGAGCGATCAAACTCCTGGTCTTGTGGTCGAACTCCCAAAGGGACACTTTGCATATTAGCCTTTTATATATAGACTAGAGGCCCGGTGCACAAAAATTTGTGCACTCGGGGGGGGGGGGGGGATCCCTCAGCCCGGCCTGTGCCCTCTCGCAGTCTGGGACCCCTCGGGAGATAACGACCTGCTGGCTTAGGCCTGCTCCTGGGTGGCAGAGGGCAGGCCCAATCCCTAGGTGCAGCCCCTGGTCGGGCTCAGAGCAGGGCCGATTGGGGAGTGGGGGCGCCGCCCCCTGTCATGCACAGAGCAGGGCGATCGGGAGTTTGCGATGCCACCCTCAGTCACGCTCAGGGTAGGGCCAATTGGGGGGTTGGGGCACGTTTCCCTGTCACACTCAAGGCAGGGTCAATGGGGAGGTTGCGGTGCCACCCCCTGTCATGCACAGAGCAGGGCCAATCAGGGGGTTGGGGCGCTGCCCCCTGTCATGCACAGAGCAGGGCCCATCAGTGGGGTTGGGGCTCCATACCCTGTCACGCACAGAGCAGGGCCCATCAGGGGGTTGGGGAGCTCCCCCCTGTCATGCACAGAGCAGGGCCGATCAGGTGGTTGAGGAGCTCCCCCCTGTCACTCACAGAGTAGGGCCGATAGGGGAGTTGGGGCACTGCCCCCTGTCACCCACAGAGCAGGGCGGATCAGGGGGTTGGGGTGCCGCCACTGTCACACTCAGGTCAGGGCCGATGGGGAGGTTATGGCTCTACCCCATCACACACAGAGCAGGGCCCGTGGGGTGGGGGTTGGGGTGCCGCCTTCTATCACCCACAGAGCAGGGCCGATCAGGGGGTTGGGGCGCTCCCCCCTATCAGGCACAGAGCAGGGCCGATGGGGAGGTTATGGCTCTACCCCGTCACACACAGAGCAGGGCCGATCAGGGGGTTGGGGCGCTGCCCCCTGTCACACACAGAGCCGCAGGGCGATCAGGGGGTTGGGGAGCTCCCCCCTATCAGGCACAGAGCAGGGCTGATCAGGGGGTTGGGGTGCCTTCCGCTGTCACGAACAGAGCAGGGCGGATAAGGAGGTTGTGGCCCCGCCCCCTGTCACACACAGAGCCGCAGGGCAATCAGGGGGTTTGGGCACTGCCCCCTGTCACACTGATCCCGGTGCCGGGAGGCCTCGCGGCTCCGCTAATCCCGGTGCTGGGAGGCATATTACCCTTTTACTATATAGGATAGAGCCCTGGTGCACGGGTGGGGGCAGCTGGTTTGCCCTGAAGGGTATCCTGGATCAGGGTGGCGGTCCCCACTGGGGTGCCTGGCCAGCCTGGGTGAGGGGATGATGGCTGTTTGCAGTTGGTCACACACCCTTCAGGGTGGGGGTCCCCACTGGGGTGCCTGGCCAGTCTGGGTCAGGGGCTGAGGGCTGTTTTCAGGCTGGCGGGTGACTGAAGCTCCCAACTGCTCCTTTTTTACTTTTTCTTTTTTTTTTTTTTCTGGGCCAGCTTTAGCTTTGAGGCTTGGCTCCAGCTCTTAGGCCTCCGCTGCTGAAAGCAGGTTTCTGGCCTTTGTTTACCTTCTGTATTTGAAACAATGTTACGATCCTGCTGGCTGAAGCCCGGCGGACTAAAGCAGGTTTCTGGGGTTTTGTTTAGCTTCTATATTTGTAACATAGTTGCTTAGAGTTGCAGCTCAGAGGCCGGCAAGTCAGGCGGGGAACATTGGAGTCCTCCGTCACTGAAGCAAGCAAGCTTCATGTTCACTTCCAGCTGCCTGGCTGCCGGCCGCCATCTTGGCTGGCAGTTAATTTGCATATTGCCCTGATTAGCCAATGGGAAGGGTAGCGGTCATACGCCAATTACCATGTTTCTCTTTTATTAGATAGGATGCTACAATGCATGTTGGTGTGCATATATTCTTTCAAATTAGTGTTTTGGGTATCTTCAGATTAATACCCAGAAGTGGAATTGCTGGATCATTAGGCAGTTCCATTTTTAATTTTTTTAGAAACCTCCACACTGTTTATCATAGTGGCTGCACCAATCTGCCTTCCCACCAACAGTGCACAAGGGTTCCCTTTTCTCCACATCCTCACCAACACTTGTTTGTTGATTTAATTATGATCATTTTTCTGACAGGTGTGAGGATAACTCATTGTGATTTTGATTTGCATTTCTCTGATGATTAGTGAGGTTGAGCATATTTTCATAGGTCTACTGGCCATCTGTATGTCCTCTTTCGAGAAATGTGTGTTCGGGTCTTCTGCCCATTTTTTAACTGGGTTAAAATGGGTACCTTTTAAACTTTTTGTAATCACACAATCATCTCCTCAGGGATTTGATGTATTTTAATATGGACTTAAAAAGTTTCCTTTTCTTACTCACCAGACTTGAGGGCAAGAGTGGAAAGACATGGTATCTTATCAGAGAAGGAATGATTTGGGAAGAAATGTCAACATTATTATGCTACACTTGAGTATACATGCATACCTATCTCTTCATATTTATTAATCCAGGTAATCTTTAGACCATTTCTATGAGGTAGGAAAATGAGAAGTACAGAACCAAGACAAGGGAAGTTTCATAACTGAAGACTAAACTCAACTTGCATTATTCTGGGGATAAAGAACATTCTCAAAGATAATTCTTCCCAGAACTATGAATCCCCATTGGATTTTATGTTGTTCCAGCTCCAGAGTGAGCAGACATCTCAGTTTGGTGCTAAGTTGGTTAACTATTGAGTGGTTTCCTAAAAGAATACTCCTGAGACAGTTATAGGAAGACCAGGTGTTGATCACCACCATAACTTTGTGGTTACATTCCAGGAGGAGCAGCAATCTTTGGGCTCTTCCAGATGGCACCTAGACCATGGGTGGGAGTGCAGTAGGGCTGGGGACAGAAAGTAGGAGGGGAATGACAAGAGGTGGCAAGATTGAGTGGAAAGTAGTGAAACAGGAAGTCATTGTAGAATCCTTTTCCATCCCTTTCAATTCTTTTTTAAAAATATATTTTTATTGATTTCAGAAAGGAAGGGAGAGGGAGAAAGGGATAGAAACATCAAGGATGAAAGAGAATCATTGATCGGCTGCCTCCTGCAAGTCCCACACTGGGGATCGAGCCCGCAACCTGGGCATGTGCCCTGACCGGGATAGAACCTGTGACCTTCTGGTTCATAGGTCGATGCTCAACCACTGAGTCACGCTGGTGGGGCCCTTTCAATTCTTATCCTTAAATAGCATTTGCAGTGTTGGTAGTTGAAGATTCACCAAAAAGAAGGGAAATGGAGGCAAGTGAGATAAGTGCACCACAATGGTTGAGGCCTGGAGATAGGGCTACAGAGGTCCCCTTTCACCAAAATTTTTCTAAGATACAGGCCTTCCACCCACACAAAAACATCTTTTTCTCATATTTAAGTTATCTTCCAACTTTCCCAAAATCCCCTTTTAACCCCACATCTCACACCAGCCACTGCCCATTTTTCTGTTGCACTTCATAGAAAAACCTCGTGAAAGAGCTGCCTGCTTGTACTCTTTTCTTCCTCACTTCCTATTTATTCTTCAGTCCCTGTAACTCAGCTTCTGCCCTATTTTCCTACTGTATCTGCTCTTGTCAAGTCACATTAGGCCTCTGTGTGGTCAAATCCAATGGTCTTTGTTTAGCCTTCATCTTTCTAGACAGTTTCGAACTAATCCCTCCTGTTTAAACAGTCCCCTCACATGGCATCCTTGATACTACATCTCCTGGTTTCCCTACCTCTGGCAGCTCCTTTAGAGTCTCTGTTGCTGTCTCCTCCTCTACCCAGCTTCCAAATATGGAGCTCCTTATACTCTGCTCTTCTCTCTGCTCCTACTTCTCTTTTATACTTACCCATCTATTCCCTTGGCTGTCAATACCACCTATGTGCTGTTGACGCCCACATTTATATTTTTCGTTCAAAACCCTCCTCTAGCCTCTTCACTCAGATGCTTCCTGAACATCTTATCCCAAATCTGGCCACAGCCTTGCCCCTGACGAAATCACTTCCTCCTTCAGGCAGTCTTCTCTATCTTAAATGCCATCACTCTCAGTGTTGTATGAAAGGAGAGAAGGTTAGCACTCCCCTTGACAAAGACGGAAGAGGTGCCTGGACAATGTGGTTTATTGAGCTTCGACCTATAAACCAGGAGGTCAGGGTTCAATTCCAGGTAAGACACATGCCCAAGTTGCAGGCTCAATCCCTGGTGATGAGCATTCAGGAAGCAGCCAATTGATGATTTTCTCTCATCATTGATGTTTCTATCTCTCTCTCTCTCCCACTCCCTGCCTCTCTCTGAAGTCAATAAAAATATATTTTTAAAAAGATGGAAGAGGCTTTAGAACCTAATAACATGCATATGGTTAAGGCATTGCCACCTACTTAAATGCCATCACTCTCCACTCAGGTAGTCAAGTCAGAAACCTAGCAAACATTTTGACTTTTCCATCTTTCTCACCCCATTCTATATCCAGCAAGACCTTTGGATCTATCTCAAAAATACACAGAAGCTATGCCTTTTATCCATCCCTACTACCAACTTTCTTAGCCAAACCACCATCATCTCTTACCTGTAATAGCCTTACTGGTTTCTCTACTTCTATTTTTCCCCATCCCTAAACTTTAGCCTGTAATCATCAGCTAGAGTAATCTTTTAAAAATACAAAATGGATCATGTCCCTCTCCCATGAAAACCCTTTAAAGTTTTCCTTTACTAGTGTCAACAAGGCCCTGCATGATCTGTCCCTGCTCACTCTTCGATCTCATTTCACTGTGTTTTGTCTTGACTCAACATCCTTGAGCCACGTGGTCATGATGTTTCCTAGAACACATATAATTCGTTCCCACCTAAGAGCCTCACTAGACTGCTGTTCTCCCTTTCCCCCATGCCATCTCCCACTGTCCATCTCACCTGAATTGCCATCTCCTTAGAGACACTAACTAAAAAACAGTACCCCTGCAATTCTATCTAGCACCATAGACCACTATATATTTCCTTTTATCACTTATATTCTCTAATTATTATGTTTGCTTTCTTTTAGTTTTTATTTAAGATTTTTAAAAATTGATTTTTAGAGAGAAAGGAAGGGAAATAGAGAAACATCCATGTAAGAGCGAAACATTGATGGGCTGTACACTGACTGGGAATCAAACTGGCAACCTTTCAGTGCACAGTCCTACAGCCAACCACCTGAGCCACCCGGCCAGGGCTTGTTTGTTTTCTTAATTAACTTTCCTAACCACATCTTATCTACCTTACCCAATTAGAATATGATCTTCCTTATTTTCAAAACAGGCACTCAATATATTACCTAATGAGTAAATGAATGATTACCTTTAATATAGTCGTCATGAAGACTGAGCAGCCCATCAGCACAAAAATCATAAGGCCTGTCACTCTCTGTTCTCGGATGCCCAAGAACTTGGGCTGTTCTCCAGGAGCGGAGCACTCAGATTCCAGTTTGAGGCTGTTCACATGTGTGATGGACAGGACAGTTGCAGCCACAAACCAGGGCAGGCCCATGATGGAGCAGACACCCAACATGATGGCCACCATTAGCAGGTCCAGGTGGTAACCACAGCCTTTCTGTAGGGAAACAGAGTCTCCATCACCATCAGTCGGGCATAGAACAGTGAGCTAAGAGTATTCCAGCCCCTTCTCGTTTGGAGGGAACAGAGGAAAAAAGGGAAACTTTAGTTTGTCCAAAGCATGCCAATATCCATTCTTTATGCAAGTGCTCTCACACACTCAAATATTCTTTTCTTGGAAGAGTAACCAGAGATCAAGCCACATCTTGACCATTCTAGATGGTAGACATTATAGGGGTTGAAGATAAATGTCCTTATTGGGTTCCAGATCCTTGCTAAATTTGCATTGCCTACTCTAAGTAAGGAAAGTACAGAGATGAACACATTAAGCCTCTCACTAATACATACATTGGAACTTACCCTACCTCTGTAGGATCCTTGAACTTAAGGTTTATTCTAGAAACACCAGTAATGGACAGCAATGAGAGAATACCTGCCTCTAGGAAACAGTGGACCAAGTCCTGACCTGAACCTCAGGAAGATGAGCCTGACCCAGAGCATGTGGCTAAATAAGGACCACTAGGAACTCTGCCAGCCCAGCTTCCCCACAGGTTTGAAAAGAGAGTAGTGGAGCCCAAGCTTCTTTTGTATCATACCATTTGGTTCCACTCTAGGGATGGTAAACCCCTAGAAACCTCTTATGAGATCCTTCCATGACTTCTTTTATCCAGGTTCTACAGTTCCTGGTCTAAATAGTTTACCCTAAATTTTTTTAAAAAATGTAATAGAATGCCATTAATCCTTTTAGGTCAGAATTTCTTGTTACCTTGAGCTTGTGTTCTTTCCTGTTAATGATAACAGCTGTGATCTGCTGGTCCATGAATATTAAGATAGTGCAGAGTAGAGCTGGGATAATTGCAGCTATCACAGTCCACCAGGGATTGGGGCCAATGGGACTAATAATCCACCCTCGATCATCCCTTGTTGGCTAAAGGAAAAAACAAGGTTTTATTTTTAAATTTTAAGTTAACTATAATCATTAGGGCAAAACAGGTCAAACTGAATCACAATATCTACAACTCTTTTATTCCTGAATAAGAATCCTTTTAAAAAAAAATAATAAGGCATTAATATAGAAACTTTTTTTTTTTTTTAGTATAAGCTCTATATACTTGAAAGACAGATTTTTACACATTTCCCTTACTCGGTTCTCTTTACCTACATGCATATATGCTTCCTTATCTTCAGTTACACTCAAGGCGTTCTATATGATTCTATTTAAAGCCAGCCTATCCAATTCTGCATCTGATTCCCCAGCCTCATACTTACTTAAGAACTTCTAACTTTCGTTTTGCCACACTCTTGGTTCTTCATTTTTTCCTTTCTACCAAAGCACTCCACTCAGACATAATTATTTTATAACTAGAGGCCCGATGCACAAAACTTGTGCATGGGTAAGGTCCCTAGGCCTGGCCGGCGATCAGGGCTGATCTGTGGGGCGACCAGCGGGATGATTGGGCCCCCGCTGGCACCCGCCTTGGCCAACCTAGTGCAGGCCACTTGCCGGCCCTGCCCCCTGCCGCTGCCGCCAGTCCCCTCCCTCTGCGGGGGCGACCAGCAGGGCAACCAGGGAGTGGGGGCACCCACTGGCACCCGCCTTGGCTGGCCTGGGGCCTGCAGGCTGGGAGCAGCTCCTGTGTTGAGCGTTTTCCCCCTGGTGGTCAGTGAGCATCATAGCAACCGGTCATTCCACCAGTCGTTCGGCTGTTCAATTTGCATATTGGGCTTTTATTATATAGGAGGATGTCTAATACTTAAAGAAAACTCTCATCTGCTCCTCATGCATACTCCAGAAACTACCCCATCATTGTGTTCTACTCTGCAATATTGTAGTGTACAGCAACTCTTTAGGAAATCTATGACCTTAATCAGAGTCAATCCTCAATTATCAACTTCTTATGGAATACTCAATAGTTCTTCACTTCCTTCTCCTACTCTCCAAACCCCTATGTATAGAGAAAACAAATTTATCTCAACATTAACCCAAGTAAAATATAATTAACAAAAAAATTTTTTGTCCAGTATAATTTAATAATTTCTAAAAATAAACATAAATAACTTTGACTCTCTTCCTCCTGAAGCCATATAATGTATGTCTACAGGACAAATAAAGGCAAAGTAGAGCCAGCTGCACATAATCTCATGGACTTAGCTTAGAATGGGTTAGGGGCCTTCTCCCATCAGCATTGAAACAGGAGCCCAGGCACTATAAACTTGAGAGAGGAACCTAATGAGGAGACAGAAGGAAGCTAGGTAGTCAAGAATTGGGATCATGGTCGTGGGGAGGAAGTAGAACCAGGAACCCAGCTAGGTGGAGTTACTAAGGCACCCCAACTGGGCAGGGAAGGAAGGGTGCACTTGGGAGACATGAGCTTTAAAATGTATGAATGTTGCTAAGACAGGCAGCTTGCAGATAACCAATCACAAGACAATGAGACCTATAACCAATCCCAAGGATATTATCAAGGCAGAATTATTTGAAAGGACCAATCAGGAGCTAGCAAGGCTGTAAACTGTATCCACACCCTAAATTAAAAAGCGCTTGCTTCTTTCTCTCTTCTCTCTGGTGTGCTGGGTCCCAGGGGGATGCTTCCCTATGCCCATGTGGCTTATGGCCATGTGGGGCTCTACACATGGGTTAATATACTTTAACACCTGGCTGTAATATGTAAAGGAAGTTCTGGACACTGGTCTGCTCCTGGAACTCTAGCTGTACCTTTTCCAGGACTGGCTTCTCTCAATAAACTTTGCTTCCATTAACCGTTTTAGTCTGCGAATCCATTCTTTGGTTTTATGATACAACTAACTCAGACTCAAACACTCTACAATTTGGTTTCACTAAGACTGCTGAATCTGGGTACTTGTTTGACCCTTCTAATGCCCCTGTAAGACCACACTGTTCATAAATCTTATTTGGGTGTTCATGGCATACCTAAACTCTCCTAGAACCTCAACCTGCCTCCCCCTTCCAAAGTACTCTGAGGAGGAAAAGTTCACCTTGTTTGGCTAAGCAGTAATCCTATATAATAAAAGGCTAATATGCAAATAGATTGAAAGGTAGAACAACTGGAACAACCAAACAACTGGTTGCTATGATGTGCGCTGACCACCAGGGGGCGTGTGTGGAACATGGCAGGCATTGGCAGCGGCGGGATGGTAGAGCAGATGAGCAGGAATGCCAGACCAAGGCGAGCGCTGTTCGCTGTCATCGGGGCTAGCCTCTGGTGGCTCCTGAAAATTCTTTGCTCCCCCTCGCCATGGTCTCACCTGGCGCTCGCACCCACTGCCAGCGCTGGCTTCACTTGCACCCGCAGCCGGCACTGGAGCGGCCGCTCTCACGCAGTGCCAGTTCCTGGCACCGGTCCCGATCACTCAGCACCATCAGTAGGTGCAAGTGGTGGCTGCCGGCCCTAATCGCCCCTAAGGTCTCCTCCACCTCCCCACCTCCCTGCTCCTGAGGGGCGATCAGGGCAGCAGCTGCCGCACACACCTGCTGCTGGCACCAGCCCCAATCGCTCCGCGCCAACAGTGGGTTCGAACTGGGTGGCGCTGTCAGCATGTGGGAGCAGCGGCAGCAGGAGCGGGGCTGCCAGCAGATAGGAGACCAGGGGCCACGGCAGGAGGGCCCAGGCGGGGGCATGGAGGATGGACCGAGACCTGCCCATGTGCCTACCACAGGCTTGCAGCCCACAGTTCCTTTCAAGGTTCATGAATTCGTGCACTGGGCCTCTAGTGGAGTATAAAGGCCCAGGATACAAACTGGCCCAGAATTGACCCAAACTCAACAAAGCCAAGGCTGTTATATCTAAGTATTTGGTTCCATATTTGGTCATGACTCTAGGATTCAAAGACTCTTCAATGATGTCACCAAGTCCCAAATTATAAATGGGTTAGATTATAAAAGTTTACAAAATCTTTTAGTCTCCTTAATAATGTTCTAAGTGGTAACTAAACTGTCAGGCCAACACAATAACTTATTAAACTCTGACTGACATTAAGCCATTAGTAATAGTACTAACCTACAGATTGGGTCTTGGGGGCTATGTGGAGAAATATGAAAGGGAAAAAGAATATTTCCTCTCTGGTTCCTGAAAGCAAGGCCTGCCAATGAACATTTTCTTTGACATTCTTCCATTTCCCTTTCTCATCTTTCTTCCATCTCCCAGAGACCTTCTTCCCAGATGTCCCAGGAATTCAGTGCCTTCTGACTATATTAAGCCTACCCATCAGGGAACCATTTCAAGGACTATTTAATGCTCCCAAATTACTTATTTTTATGCAAAATTCATTCCTCCTGCAGAGTTGACCTGAGCTAGGTAAGAGGGAGAGGCAACTGAAAAAGTGAGAATGACATATTATTGGAAGTATTACAGGTTTAAAGAGGGTGTTTTTTAATCCATAAATTTCTAACTGGTGGCATTTCAGCAAATTTACCAAAATACAATACAAAAATTTCAGGCCTACTTTAGGCAGAGAAAGGGGAGACAAAGGCCATTATAAGTCAAAGACTTCCTTTATTCCTATCTTCCTTTTCCTCCCCATCCTCTCATTATATGATTCTTCTCCAGTCACTGAGTATAGCCAGTTTTTTTTCTCCTCTACCCCTTGTGGGGATCTATGGAGCTGAGTTCAGCTTTTCCATCTTCTCTATTTACTTAGTCAGTGTCCCCAAACAGAATTAGATTTGCAGTCCCACATATTGATCATTTACTTTATTTTTTATATAGGTGTTTGGGAAAATATTATAGATTATAGAGAGTTATGCAAACAATGAAATAGGGTTGAAGACATGTCATGGTTACTCTGGCAGAAGCCCTAGGCTGTGGATGAGGCACCTTCGCTAGCTCACCTCCTCACCTGGCAAGATCCGTTAGGGTAGGACTAAGTCCTACATTTACCTTTCTCACCCTTCCCAGTGGCCTCATACAGTTGGTGCTCAATGAAAGTGCCATTAACCAGACTTGTGCCAGAGACCCACATTTCCACACTAACTGGTATGCATTAATGTAAATGTGCACATTCTAGTGATTTAAACCTTAACATTAAAAACAGTTAAGTGGCAGACTTCTGGTCAAGATGGCAGCATAGGGAAATGTGGTACTTGTATCCTCCCACAACCACATCCAAATTACAACTAAACTATAGAACAACCATCATTCAGACCACCTGGAATCTAGCTGAATGGAAGTCCTAAAACTAGGGATTTAAAGAAGGCACATCGAAACTGGTAGGAAGGGCAGAGATGATGAGTGGGCTAGTGCAACACCCACGTGTGGAAAATGAACATCAGAAGGGACATCTTGGTTGTGGAGGAACACCCTGAGGAGTGAGGGGTTCCAGCCTCACACCAGGCCCCCAGTGTGAGGGTTCCGGAGCTGAGAAATTCCCATAATATCTGGCTGTAAAAATCAGCAGGAATTGAGTTGAGTGAGATGAAGGGCTGCTGGAGTCCCAGGCAGTTCCTCTTAAAGGGCCTGTGCACACACTTACTCTGACTCACTCTTCTGAACTCCAGCACTGGGATAGCAGCTCAAAAGGCACCAGGGATATTAGGGGAGGAACTGAGTGTCTGCCATCAGGCTGAGAATTGGGGGCACAACTTTCTCTCAGACAAAAGTTCTGGCAAATGCCATTGTTCCTTTGATGAGCCCTTCCCCAACAGAGCCAGCAAGCAAGCACCATATTTGAGACTCCATCAACCTGGCTATCACTGTTTGCCCTGCCATGGAAATTCCTTGAGACCCCACCTCACCAAACTTTTAGGCACACCCAAGCTGTTTCCAGTGCCTTTCCATATGAATGACATGTCTTGGCTTGTGCTTCAGACTTTCCCAAAATATCTCAAACAAATAGCATTTGGCCTCAGTGTGTCCCATACCTCTCCCTAAGTGGCCCCAGGCCCCAGGCCACCATGGTTCACAGCTTGGCCTCTCTTGGGCTGTGGTTCTCAGTTTGGCTTCTCCTGGGCACCTCCAAGCCCAGCACAAGTAGCACCCAGTTGCAGATTGCTTGGTAGCTAAAGCCAGGTGACCCTGGACAGAACACAGGCAGGGGCTGACCTTGGCCTGCATCTTCCGGTAGGCCCCAAAGCTAACCCACCTGGTAGACATCTTAAGACCAGGTCAAAATACCACTCAACCAGCTTCACGGGGGCAAACTCAGTGGGCACCAGAGTCCCACTGAAATAAGTCCTGCTCTGTGAGGTGGGCCCCTGCACAGCTGATCCTCCACAATAATTGGTGGGCCCAGCCAGCCCTTGCAGCAGATTGGTGTGGGGGTAAATCCCTCCCATTGGTATGCCAACTGTAATCAAGGCTCAACTACAACAGGAGTATGTACACAGCCCACATTGGCGGGGAGTGGGGGGTGGAACGCAACTGGAGTGCTCAGCTTGGGTGATGAGGTAGGCTGTGTCACTAAACTGTACAGGACACCTACTATATTAGGCCACTCTACCAAGCCTGGGAAACATAGAAGCTCTACCTAATACATAGCAACATACACATGGAGGCTGCCAAAATGAGGAGACAAAGAACCCATCCCAAATGAAAGAACAGAACAAAACTCCAGAAAAAGAACTAAACAAAACAGTGACAAGCAATCTACTAGATGCAGAATTCAATATACTAGTTATAAGGATGCCCAATGAGCTTAGGGAAGGAGTAGCTGAACTTAGAGAGAACATCAACAGTATTAAAAAGGACGTGAAAACCATAAAAAAGAACGAGAAATGAAGGATACACTAACGGAAATGCAGAATATTACAGGGAATCAACAGTAGAGTAGATGAAGCTAAAAATCAAATCAGCAATTTGGAATATAAGGAAGCAAAAAAACAACAACAACACACACACAAAAACACCCAATCAGAAGAGCAAAAAGAATTTAAAAATATGAAGATAGTGTAAGGAGCCTTTGGAAAACCTTCAAGCATTCCAATATTCACACCATGAAAGTACCAGAAAGAGAAGAAAGCAAAAAATGGAAAACCTATTTGAAAAAATAATGACCGAAAACTACCCTAACCCAGTGAAGGAAATAGACATATAAGTCCAGGAAGTACAAAAAGTTCCAAACAAGATGAACCCAAAAAGGCCACACCAAGACACATCATAATTTAAATGCAAAACGTTAAAGACAAAGAGAAAATCTTAAAAGCAGCAAGAGGAAAGCAGTTAGTTACTTACAAGGTAGCTCCCATAAGACTGTCAGCTGATTTCTCAACAGAAACTTTGCAAGCCAGAAGGGATTGGCAATAAATATTCAAAGTGATGAAAAACAAGGACCTACAACAAGATTACTCTATCCTAAAAAGCTATAATTTAGAATCAAAGAACATATAAAGAACTTTCCCACCCAGTCACTGTGGCTCAGTTGGTTGAGCACCTTCCCATGAACCAGGAGATCACAGTTCAATTCCAGTCAGGGCACATGCCCAGGTTGTGGGCTCGATTCCTAATAGGGGTCGTGTAGGAGGTAGCCAATTAATGTTTATTTCTCATCAATGTTTCTATCTCTCTATCCCTCTCCCTTCCTCTCTCTGAAATCAATAAAACCATATTTAAAAAAAAAAAAATTTTTAAAAGAACTTCCCAGACAAAGAAAAGCTAAAGGACTTCATCACCAGCAAACCAGTATTACATGAAATGTTAAAGGGTCTTCTTTAAGAAAAAGAAAGGAAAAAAAGATAAAAAACATGAACAATAAAATGGCAATAAATGCATATCTATTAACAAATGAATCTAAAAAATAAATGAAGAAGCAAAACAGAAACAGACTCATAGATACAGAGAACATTTTGATGGCTGCCAGATGGGAGAGGAGTTGGGAGGATGGGTGAAAAAGATGAAGGGATTAAAAAGTACAAATTGGTTATTACAGCATAGTCATGGGGATGTAAAGTACAGCATAGAGAATATAGTTAATATTCTAATAACTATGTATGATGTCAGATGGGTACTAGATTTATCGGGATGATCACTTAGTAAGTTATATAATGTCTAATCACTGGGATGTATACCTAAAACTAATATAATATTGTATGTCAACTATAATAAAAAATGAACAAAATAAACTGGTGTACAAAATAGATCCAGAAGCATGGAAGCATGGAACAGACTGGCGAATCTCAGAGGAAAGGCGGGGAGGAGGGGTGGGGGTGGGTGGGGGCGGGCAGGGGTGCTGGAGGGGGGTGGGGGAGGCGGGCGGGGGGGGGGTTGGGGGGAGGAAAGAGATTAATCAAAGAATTTATATGCATATAAGCATAACGCTTAAACACAGACAATAGTGCCATAGGCCTGGGGGTGTGGAGGGTAGAGGGAGTCAATGGGGGGAAAAGGGGAACATCTGAAATACTTTCAACAATAAAGGTAAATTTTAAAATAAATTAATTTAAAAATAAAAACAGTTGAGTTGCATTAATGATAATAAAAAATACGTTTTGTTCATTAAATGAACTGAGGCTTGCTCCTTTCTGACTTGAACTTAGCCAAGCCTGACAAGCTCCCTTTTCTGAAAGTAAGGCATAAAGAGCACGGTTCATAGAGGACTGAAAAACTCAGGATTTGGAGTCTGGAAAGAGGCCTTTGAAATGAACTCCAAAGCAGATCCTATGAAATTACATGAGGCACCAAGTACCCTGTGATCTGTTTACCTTGAACACACTTGGAACTTGAAGTTTTGGTGATGGGACTCCAATCAAAAAATCAATAATCACCATTGTGAAGATTGTGAGGAAAACGGCAAAGTCACTCACCATGGAGCGGACCTGGCATGCAAAAGAATTAGAAAAGTGCTTTAGTAGGTTGAATGCAGTAGAAAAGTATTTAATATTGCAAAAGTTTTAAAAATCCTGAGGAGAATGCTTTAATTTTATACTTGAATTAATACAAGCATATTTAAATAACAGGAATATGTTAATATGCCCAAGTTAATGCCTCCAACAAAACCCCGAAATGGTTGCTCATTTCACTGAGTTAAAAACCCAAAAGGCCCTCTTGGCCTATGAGGCCCCCACTCACTGGCATCATTACCTCTCTGAACCCAGCTCCTAATGCTCTCTGCTTGCTCACTCTGCTCCAGCGCACAGACCTCCCTGTTGTTTCTTAACCATGGCAGACTCACTCCCACATGAGTCTTTGAACTTACTCATCCTTCTATCTCGAATGTTTTTTCTCCAGTAATCTCTTGGGTCGCTCCCTTACCTCCTTTATGTTCACCCAAATACAACCTTCATGAGGTCTTCTTTGATGACCCTACTTAAAATTGGTTGCCACCTGCCTCCCCAGCTCTTCCTATACTCCTTCCCTGCTTTATTTTTCTCCATAGCATTTATCACCGTTTTTTCCTAAGAGGACTAACCCACTTCATAGTTTAGTGTAGCTTTAATAAATACAATGTGCCTGAAATGCTCAGTGCCTGTCTTAAGCTAAACTTCCAACAGAAATAGAGCAAAATATATCTCAGCCATGTTTAACATCACTACTACCTGAACCTGACTTTGCTTTCCTTTGAAACCTGAGTTTTCCAGCTCCCCCTCCCTGGTTTTGTTAGTTCTCCTCTGAAGGTTACATAAATTCTCTGAACATGTAGCTGTCCCCACCATGAAGCCCATCTTGACCATCCTGGGGCCCAGTGACTCTTCTCTCCTCTGAACTCCTATGGCACTTACATCCAACTCTTTACTACTGTCTCATATGATCTGGTTGTTTCATATGTTTCCACTTCCTATCCAATCTTTTGCATCCCCTACAGCACTTAACCACACCTGAGCTGGTAGTCAGTACATAACTGCCATTTGTTCACTATTTGTCCAGACTGGAAACAATGACCCAGAGCATATCTAGTATGTATCTCCTTAATTACTGTGTAGATCCACTGAAGTCTAAGAATGTTTTAGTGATGTAGGTGTAAATATCCAATCAACTGACCCCATTCCCTATTCATACATCCTGCCCTGCAAACGTGCCTGATTGAAACCTCACAGAAAAACCACCAATTCCTCCTGATTCAAACTCCTTTTCAAAGCAATAGCCCCTTCAGCCACTCTAAACTTGGCCTATAATTCTGTCCTACCATAACTGGGCATGACAAACAGTGTCAGCTGCATCAGGGAGAGCTTGTTGAGGCTTCAAACAGTCAGGCAAACCAAGTCAGGAGCGTTCTCACTGCTGGAGTCAATTTAACAAGTGATTTCACAAGCTATTACAAGAGCCATTCCTGAGAGGAGACTTTGGGACCCACTACCTAATCCAAAGCAATCATCCCAATTAATTACATTAAGTAGCCAGGCCTATTTTTTCTATTGCATTCTAGAAATACAACTTAATAGCATTCCAGAAATGAGACTTAGTAGCTGTTAGAGAACACTACTCCACCTTAAACTCACCTGTGCTTTTAAATCAAAAATCTTTTACATATATTAACTCCTCATTCCACACCACACATTTATGAAAGGGGCTGTTGGTCATTAGAAGAAGAGATGCTGCAGTGTAGCTCATCAGGACATTTAGAACTCTCCACCTGCCACTCTACTCAGCAAGCAGCATGGAGGCTGAGATGAGGCTGTTATATTAGAACTAGAAGCCTGGTGCATGACATTTGTGCACTGGGGGTGGGGGGTGGGGGGGGTCCCTCCACCCGGCCTGCACCCTCTCACAGTCTGGGACCCCTCGGGGGATGTCTGCCTGCTGGCTTAGGCCCGCTCCCCACGGAGCCAGCCGTGAGCCCGGCTCAGGACTTCTGGCTGAGTGGGGGAGTGCACTGACCACCAGGAGGTAGCTCCTGCATTGCGCATCTGCCCCCTGCTGCTAAGTACATGTCATAGCGACCAGTCGTCCCATCATTCTGTCAATTTGCATATTAGCCTTTTATTATATAGGATTCTAACACAAAAGAAATGTATGAACATGCTACTTACTCTGGTTGGGAAATAGCGGCTTGTCTTAAATGTCTTTAAGGTGCTTGAAAGGATGAAGGTGGTGAAGAAGAGAATGCAGGACCAAAACAGCACATCAGGAGTATAGGGTCCATGATGGCCACATGCAGGTCCTGTGAACTCTCCATGCATCTCCTGGCATTCCTGGAGAAACAAACATTCTGGATAATGAAAAGCAGGCCGGAGGGAGAAACTAGAGGCTGCCTTTGGAGTCCACCACTCACTGTGATCCTGCAACTGCTGGATAGCATATGCTGCCAGCAGCATTAACCTTCATGTAGTTGTGCAGGTATCACTTGCATAGGCCCCTTCCAGGTAGGGTGACTACTTATGGTCTGAACTAAGACATTTTTAAAATATATATTTTTTTCATTGATTTCAGAGGAAGGGAGAGGGAGAGATAGAAATATCAATGATTAGCAAGAATCATCGATTGGCTGCCTCCTACATGCTCCCTACTGGGGACTGAGCCTGCAACCCAGGCATGTGCCCTGCCCGGAATCAACCCAGGACCTCCTGGTTCATAGGTCAATGCTCAACCACTGAGTCACACTGGCTGGGCCGAACTAAGACACTTTTGAAAATGAAACCAGAACTGTTTCAAGAAAACACGAGGTTCTAAGAGGGCCCCAGCAATTTGTACTATTTTTATTACAGAGGCCTTGTTGATTTGAATGTCCTTCAAGCTCCATAAAACCTGGATCTACTCCCCAACCCTGCCTGGTTTCATCCCCACATATCTTTAGTGCAGGGTCACTGGATAGGGGGTAGCTATTGCATGTGAGAGAGAAGTAAGAAATAATATTATTTTATCTTTATGTGCAAGACAATTTTGAAGGGGGGGGAAGTCAGTAAGAATAGTTTAAAAGAAGAAAAATATTTTATTTCTGTAAATGTCAGAGCTTGCTAAAGGGCTACCCACTTCTACCTAGAAGACTCCCTTAAATCTGGTAGTCACAATGCTAGGCCGACTGGCAGCTCCCAGACTTACAGTAACAGTCAGGTTAGCCCAGTGGACTTCTGTTGTCACGATGTTTTGGTCCTTCCAATACTGTAGTGTGTGATTGTTTGGATTCTCTGGGACAGTACACCTGCAGCTGGAGGGGAAAAAAGATTCCTGAGGAAAGCAGCCAACTATTCAATAGAATATTTTTAGCCATGACTGGGTTAAAGGCTTTAGTATCAGAGCCTGCTTTGCTTCTCCTATGCCCACTTGAGATTCCTGAGGTTGGTTCTACTGGATGAGGCCCAACCACACCCTGGTTTTTCAGTCAGTCATTAATAAATATGGACTCAAATCAGTGTGTGGGTCTTGGATTCTATTGTATTGACAACCAAGCTTAGCATCTGATGCACTCAGAATGAGCCCTGGTGGTTTCTTAGTTTTTATCTCTTAGGCTTGTCCTATGGAATTCAATCTACACAGCAAGGAGGACATGATAACCCACTCTGCGCCCAACAGTTTTCTCTAAACCTGGATGATTTGCTCCCTATACCCGTCACATGATTGCTCTAAAATTCAGTCTCCCATAATCGCGATGTAAGCTCTTCCTAACACTGTGTCATCCCTGGTAATCCACTATCTTGGCCATTCCCTGGCTTCCCAGGTCTCTTCCTCTATCTAAACCAGACCAGACCAGACCAGACCTGTCCCACTGGCCACCATGCTGCCTCCAAGTCTCAGCATGCTTCATGCCTGAATGGCTCCCTGTACGTTCAACTGACATAGCCATTCCCACCACTTTCATTTCATATAAGAATCTAATGAGCATGTCTTCTAAGGATACAGCATAAACAGAATTAAAATTCAAAAAGATCTCAACAGTTTATAAAATAGGAGGGATCAACATAATGAAAAGTAATAGGAAATCTATAAAGTCCTGGATTTAGGTATAAAAAAATCAATTCCCAACTTGGAAGCAACAGAGTTGTCCTTCAGTAGGTGAATGGATGTACTTTAGTATAGCTAGACAAAAGAAAAATCCTAAGGGTCCTTCAATGGACAACTGAATAAAGAAGATGTGGTATATGTATACAATGGAATACTACTCAGCCATAAGAAAGTATAAAATACTGCCATTTGCCACAACATGGACAGATCTTGAGAATATTATGCTAAGTGAAATAAGTCAGACAGAAAGAACCACATGATTTCACTCATACGCGAGATATAAAACAAAAAGTAACAGGTGAACAAACAAAAACAACAAACGAATTTATACACATAAACAACAGCATGGTGGTTACAAGAAAGGGATAGGGGTGGGGAGGATGAATAGAGTAAAGGGGGTCAAATAAAGGGTGGGACAAAAGTAGGTTTATAGTTGTGAGTACCTGAAACACAGAGTTTATTATTATTTATTAGTTATTGTATCATTATTTATTAATTACTAGAGGCCCGGTGCACAAAAATTTGTGCACTCGGGGGGAGGGGGGTTCCTCAGCCCGGCCTGTGCCCTCTTGCAGTCTGGGACCTCTCGGGGGATGACCACCTGCTGGCTTAGGCCTGCTCCCTGGGGGATTGGGCCTAAAATGGCAATCAGACATCCCTCTGGCAGCCCGGCAGCCCTCGGGGGATGTCCACTTGCCAGTAGGGAGCAGACCTAAGCTGCAGTCAGACATTCTTAGTGCTGCTGAAGAGGCAGGAGAGGCTCCCACCACCACCGCTGTACTGGCAGCCATCAGCCTGGCTTGTGGCTGAGCAGAGCTCCCGGTGGGAGCGCACTGACTACCAGAGGGCAGCTCCTGCATTGAGTGTCTGCCTCCTAGTGGTCAGTGTGTGTCATAGTGACCAGTCATTCCCAGTCTTTCTGCTGTTAGGGTCAGTTTTCATATTACCCTTTTACTATATAGGATAGAGGCCTGGTGCACAGGTGGGGACAAGCTGGTTTGCCTTGAAGGGTGTCCCGGATCAGGGTGGGGGTCCCGCTTGGGTGCCTGGTCAGCCTGGGTGAGGGGCTGATGGCTGTTTGCAGCTGGTCACACCCCCTTCAGGGTGGGGGTCCCCACTGAGATGCCTGGCCAGTCCATATTGTATGATTTTGCCAAACTGTATGATGTTGTGGAAAAGGCAAAACCATGGAGACAGGGTAAAGATCAGTGGTTGCCAGGGATTGGGGTGGTAGGGTAGGATGAAAAGGCAGAGTACAAAGGATTTTTAGGACAGTGAAACTACTCGGTATAAAACTACAATGATGGAATGCTCTTATACATTTGTCAAAACTCACAGAATGTGTAACACCAAGAGTGAACCCTAATGTAAACTATGGACACCGAATAATAATGATGTATCAATACAAGTTCATTGATTACAACAAACGTACCACTTTGGTATGGGATACTGATAGTGGAGAAAGCTATGCATATGTGGGAGCAGGAGGGTATATGGGAACTCTCTGTACTTTCTGCTCATTTTTGCTGTGAACCTAACTAAAACTGCTCTTTAAAAGAAATTATATTTTAAAAAATCAGTTCCACACATATTAACATAAAATCATTTAAAGAGTTGGAAAGTTCTAGCTTCACATCAGCTCCATATGAACCAACAGTAGAATGCAAATAATAAAAATACCATTTGAGCTTTATTAACAAAGAATTACAGTATCCAGACCCAAAGTCTACTCAGTGCAGGGCTGATTACTTTTGTCTGTTGTCTCCCACTTAGATATACGTCTCATGAGGATAGATCCTTTGTCTATCATATTCATCACTTTTTCCTGGGCCTAAAACAGTAGATGATCAGCAAATACTTGTTAAATAAATAAATTATAAAAAAGGTCAAAGAATGAACTTACTCCACTGCCAGTGGGCAATTCAGAGCTCCAATGCCAACTCACAATCCACTAGGCTTCAAAGATTACACTCCCTAATGGTGGTTATTTTGTGATAAAACAATTTTTATAAATCCTAATAAGTTTTGTATAAATTTTGATTTTTAGGTTGATGTACAGATAACTAGAACCTATAAAAGTGTATCTGTTGATTGATAGCAGACCCCTCCATTCAGTGCGCTCTATCTGCCCAGGCAGTTTCAGGTTGGAATTGTCCACTTCACAACCAGACCCTCCAGATCAGAACTGTACAGCCAGAAGGAATGGAATTTGAGGCACAGAACTAAAGGATGAAAGTCTTTAGTTACAATTTGGAGAATACTATTCCAGAGAAGAAATGTTGTATAGGACCAGACTCTTCTTAATGGTTGAAAACACAAATACTGTGTTTCTTTTCTAGCTGAACCAAGCTATGTTGAACATGTGAAGAAAACACAGTCTCTTTAGTTGAAATCTAGGTAAGTAAATAATTTCTAGATGCAGTATCTTGATAACATGGTCCCAGGATCTCACAAGTCCCTACAAAAAGTAGTTCTTCCCAACAACTAAACTGAATTATCCCTGCTGCTTTAGCAGCCTATTTTTGTCTCAATGCCTGGAACCAAAAGACATGCTTGGAAAGCATTTCTCAACTCCCATCTGAGTTTCACTCTTAGTCCATCTTCTCTGTCATCAATGTTGACTTTTCTCCTCTGGCAGGAGTCTCCACATCCATATCTGAGCTCTGTTTCCCAAAGGGCCAAGATAGTTCCATCACAGAAACTGTAAGCACTGCCTGGCATACTGTATCAGTCATTAAACTCAGGCCTTTTGCTCAATTAAAAAAAAAAAAAAAAAAAAAAAAAAAAAGACTTGCAGAAGCATACTTACTAATACAGGCTAAGGTGGTCCAACTGGCTATGCATGTGGATGGGGTAGGTCTCTGCCAGGTGAATCAGCTTTTCTATTGCTTCATAGATGAAAATTATGCAAATTAAGGAGGCAAATGCTTCTTCAGTGAAGCGAGTAATGTAGCAGACAAGGGAACTGGCATCAGTTGCCACAAGAACAATACATAGGAAGGCAGTCCACAGTCCAATACAAGCACGCAAGGAGAGGTATGAAAGAGCATAGTCTCTGAAATAAGACAAAAGTTCATCAAAAAGCATGGAGGGATGGCATTAAGAGACAAAGGGTCAGAAACATGGTTAATTCATCTCATTTTATCTGACCAGTATTGCAACCCAATTTCTCCCGAATTCTGACTGTGTTTCACTTTTAAATGCTGCCTTGGGACAGTTGTGACAAAGATTTGCTTCATGGGTGGTATCTGCTATCGCAAGAACATGGAAAATGGAGAACTGTCTCACACACATTTCTGCCATTACTGCCCAATGTGATTAAGATCTTATTATTGCAGTTAAGACAAAAAAGCTGGCCCAGCTGGCGTGGCTCAGTGGTTGAGCATCAACCTGGAGATCACAGTTCGATTCCCAGTCAGGGACAATGCCCATGTTGTGGGTTCGATCCCCTGTAGGGGGCGTGCAGGAAGCAGCTGATCAATGAGTCTCTCTCATCATTGATGTTTCTCTCTCTCTCTCCCTTTCTCTCTATAATCAATAAAAATGTATACATATAAAAAAGCTACATAGCTCTTGTTCCATATGCTCCTATTTCTAATACAAAAGTCTATTTAAAAATCAGTTCTAGGAAAAGTAGGGAAATCAGGGCATTGCAATCAGAATACAAAAGGATATATTAGACCAAATTTAAAACTGACTTGAAATGGAAATGGGAGGAGTCTGAATTAGCGAGGGAAAGTTTTTTTAAAGATAAAGTGAAGGTGCGGCTCAGTCAGTTGGAGCGCTGTCCCATACACCAAAGACTGCTGGTTTGATTCCTGGTCAGTGCACATACCTAGGTTGCAGGTTCAATCCTCACTGGAGGCAACCAATCGATGTTTCTCTCTCCCTCCCCCTCTCTCTAAAAATCAGTAAAAACATATCCTCTGGTGAGGATTAAAAAAAAAAAAGACTAGGAAATCCGCTGTTTTAGGTACAGTACTACTTGGAGGCAGGACAATAGACCAAATGATGTTGATTCTTCAGGTTTTTACTGCCAAGAATGATGTTTGCCTACTTATACATATGAGACCCTGGCATTGAAGCCTAACAGCCCAATAACACATCCATTAGAGTTTTCAGTAAACCAAATGTCTTACTTGCAGAATTTGAACAAAATCTTTTCAAACACAAGCACTGGCCCAGTGCTTCCCAGGATGGTGAGAGCCTGTCCTGCAAACAAGGAATAGGCAATCCCAGTCATGGAGGCTCCGAACAAGGATTCAATTGCACTCTGAGAGGAAAAAAAAAATCATCACTGAGTCCACTGCCTGTTGCAATGAGTAATGTGGACTTATGTACATTCCTGACTTAGTTCTCATGTGTGCCCCAACGAATCATCTGCTTGTATTTCATCTTAGCAAGAGTGATATGTACACACTGTCTAATACTCCTGTAAATGGCATCACTGATAACTCAGAAGCCCAAATCCATCTACATATGGTTCCTTAACTAAGTCCTGTTCTGCAGTGACTCACTTCAGTATTTAACAGATTCAGAAAGCACAGTGATACCATTCACACAACAATCTGTCATACAGTCACCTAAATCTTATTTTTAAATGACATTAATATATTATTTTCCATCCTTGGGGCAACAGGCAATTCAACTGGGCGATCAGCTACAGAAATTGATATTCAAACAGAAGTGAGTCTGCTCTAAAGCAAGAACTGTGTTGCTGCTTGGTATGAAATCAGAATACATAGTAATTCAACAGAAAGACTCTGGTGTCCTTAGTCCTAGCCCAGGCAATTTCTCCCCCAGTGGACGTGCCAGCCACCACAATATGTTGTATCTTCTTTGGGACCATGAGTAGTGGTTAAAAGTTCTTACTATGCGTCCCTCAGTGGCTTCTCCGAGCAATCCCCCAAAGGTGATGACAGGTGACATGCAGGCACAGTACAGGAACAGAAAGGAGGCCAAACACTGCAAGCTGAGTGCATCCTGGTAGTCGCTCCAGTACCAAGGGGCCTTCCGCTTGATGTCCAGCACCAAGCCTCCAAAGAGCCTGTGGGAACACAGCAGACAGGCCTCGAGCACAGTCCCTCTCTCAGAGAAGCATGCGAACAGCACACATTTAAAAGCACTTCAAATGTGCTCTGCCCGGAGGTAGTACTTTGGCTTCAATTTGACCCCAAGTACAAGACTCAGTTGCACTCTGAGAGGGAAAAAATACCCTCACTGAGTCCACAGCCCGTTGCAATGAGTAATGTGGGCTTATGTCCTCATGTGCGAACCAAAGAATCATTTGCATGTATTTCATCTTAGCAAGACTACCGTCTGGGGTCAGTACAGACTCTGTTTGCAACCAAGATCATGAATGTGAATGGTTACCCTACGCATAAAAAGAATTGATTTAGTGTGTATATTACCCATTCAATAGAAAGTTCCAAAAAATTAACGTGAAATTATTAGTTTCAAACTTCAAATTTGAGCTGTTATGAGGAAATGTGCAAAACTAATTCAAAGAATTAAATTGTTAGTTTTATTACATATTTTCTAGATAAAAAGCCTCTTTCACATTCATTTTTCTACTCTGAACAGCTACCCACCTTATGCTTGAGAAATTAGCATAATAATTCATTCATGCAGTTGATAAGTAGCAGCAATTTTTGGTGCCAGGCACTGGGCCAGGTACTGGAGAAGCAGCAGTGAGCAAAACAAACACAGGACCAAAGATCTAGTGCAGGAGACAGGCAGTGCTGTGAGGGTGCCATGGCAACACGGGACACGGAGGGGCATTTTATCGAGGGCCCAGTGAATGGACCAGGAGTTAGCCTGATGAGGCAGAGGGGCTAGCATGGATGAAACCTAGAAGTGAGGGCACCTGGCAGGCTCCAGATGCTGAAAGAGATATGGCTGGATAAGACAGTGTGACGAGCAAATAGCCGAGGCTGGAGAAGCTAGAAAAGCTGAGCCACAAAAAGCCTTGAAAACTGTTTTAAGGAATTAGACCTTTATCCTAATGGTATGTCAAGTCACTGAAGGATTGTAAACTGGGAAGCAACATAGTTAAACCTGCATCCTGGAAGGATCACTCTGGTGGGGGTATAAGGAATGGAACATGGGGCAAGACTGGAGGCAGAAGTGGATGGATTCAGGGGCTAATCAGGAGTTAGAATCAACAGGACTTGGTGGCAGGACTTCAGGACCCCTCTCCACCTCCCAAGGATGAGACAGATCAAGTGCAATATATCCCACACCGAGGTGAGTAGTGTTCCCGCACTGAGTCACTTCTAAGAGTGGAGTAGCTGTACCACGGTGAAAGTTGGTAGGTGACTAAGGAAAGAGCCATTCAGCATTCTACAGGACAACTGGCCCAGTTGCTTCTACAAATCAATGGCATAGAAAAAAAGGAGGGAGGGCTGTGATAGAATGGAAACGTAATAATCAAATGCAACCCTTAATTGAATCCTATGTCACACAAATTAATTCTAAAAAGATGTTGCTAAGACAATCACAAAAAGTTGCATATGGACTGAGAAATATGCAAATTTAAAGAATTATTGTTAATTTTGTTAGATGTAATAATGGCATGATAGTTGTTTGTAAAATGTCCTTATGAAACAGATACATATTGAAGTAGTCACAAGTAAAATGACATGCTACTGGTTATTTGGTTTTAAATAATCTAGAAAACATATAAATAAAACAATTAAGTGGGGGGAAATAGGTGAAACAAGACTGGAAAATGTTGTTAACTCTTGATGGGCACATGGGTGTTCATTATATTATCCTCTCTTCTATATTTGAAATTTTCTATAATAAAAAACTTAAAAAACAATCTACTCTCTCATAAAAGGAAATTTGGCCGACTCTTCCCTCCCTCCCTTCCTTCTATCCTCTTTTTAGGAGCCTGGAGGTGTGCCACAAGGTCTGGGACCTGTATGCCAGGGGGAAAGGCACAACAAGCGCTCGCTCTCTCTCTCTCTCTCTCTCTCTCTCTCTCTCTCTCTCTCTCTCTCTCTCATCTCGTTAGGTACAATAAGTACCTAACTGGTAGACGCTGGAAGACACTATTCTATCAGACCCACTTGCTCTTTTCCTCTGGTTTGGGTGGACATAGCTGAGATTCACCCATTCTCAATTTACAGCAGTAACATCCCAGTGTGGATCTGGGCTTAGGAGAGAGAAGCAGAACCAGCCTTGTGACCTGCTTTGGATTTAGCCTGTCTGGCAAACTCAGCTTAAGAAGGAGCTACAGGGTCCAACCTAGAACACAAGAGATCCACCTCAGGATTTGGGACCAAGACTACAGTTTGTAATAAAGCGCTTTTTCTTGCTTTCTCCTCTGGGTAAATACCCCTTCAAGGAACTTACAAGCAGCTGCAATTAATCTGGGGCAAGATTCTATTGTTTCTGAGTCCTTAGCCAATATAGAGTCTTAGTACCATGTGAGTATCACCTCTCAATCACCAATGATCTTCCTCTGAAGGGTATTTTTCTGAGAGAAGAATCTCCTTCTGCAATAATGAGCCTCACCCCACTGAAGCAACCTGAGATGCTGCCATGATTGGTCAGCTTCTGGGCACAGGAGGCACCTTCAGGAAGGAGTGAGTGTCTATGAGTAACAGACAAAAGCTTTATCTGCAATGGATTCATGAGAGCCATAGAAAGGGAGGACATCTGTCTCCTAGCTGTAATTAAAAGGGGAGAGAAAAGATCTGAGGCTCTTATTGATAGTATAATTATAAATTACTAAAATGATTTCTGAATACTATTTTTTTCAATATATTTTATTCATTTTTTACAGAGAGGAAGGGAGAGGGATAGAGAGTCAGAAACATCGATGAGAGAGAAACATCGATCAGCTGCCTCCTGCACACCCCCAACTGGGGATGTGCCCGCAACCAAGGTACATGCCCTTGACCGGAATTGAACCTAGGACCTTTCAGTCCGCAGGCTGATGCTCTATCCACTGAGCCAAACTGGTTAGGGCTGAACACTATTTATGGAGTCAGCACATACCTCACTGAAGCATAAAATCAGACCATAATTGCACATCTACCACAAGTATTAATAGATATGGATGCTTTTTCCACATTCTAGACTTCCTTTCCCTTTCAACACTACCCTTAATGTTCAAATTGGGGGTGGGGCAGGAGGCACACAGGAATATGAATGTAAGCTTGATGCAAGAAAGGACTTACCTGTATAGAGGGTCACTAGGCTCTGGGGCACTGACCTAGGGAGCCCTTCTCTGGAGGGCTTTAGGGACAGGCCAGCCAGCCATTTGTCAGGTATGCTTTGGAAGAAACCTGTCTGAAGTGGTGGTGGTGGGGGGGGCGGGGATCACTGAGACAGCAGCTCCTAATTCTTTTTTTTCATTAACCCTTCCCAAGAGTGGCACCCACAATTAAGTACATAAATCTACTTTCCAGAATATCTCTCTGCTGTGAAGGGTCTGGCCCAGGCACTCTAATCAGACTTTCCTTTGTTACATACAGGAATGCACTGGCATCACTGCCTACACCAGCCTCAGGGAGGTCTAAGACACTGTCTGAGCCCTGGCTTTGTGATCAGGTAACACAAACCTCAGAGTACTGTTCTCAACTTTGTCTCCTTTCTCTCCGTCTTAGAGTCTACACTCCACATCTTCAAACACCTCTATATCCAAAGCGGATAATATCCTCTAAGTCTCCAAGTTCTGTCCCAGGTTGTGCACCACCTCAAAGAAACACCATTAATGGTGTGCAGAATGATAAAACCCAGGCTAATGCATTTTTAGTCTATACAGTCCTAGAGGATCCAGAAAGTTCTAGGATGTCTTTCTGCAAGGTTCACATTCACCCACTACATAAATGAGACTGAGGAAGGGGCTAGGGTTGGCATGGAAGTATGGTCCCTGATATAAGCATTAGGTCAGTCGCCTGGCCTAAAGGGCTACAATGGGAGCAAAGTGTCTTGAGGTCTTTTACAAAGGGCTCTGAAGAAAACTTCAGGAGCTTAGGAAGAGAAAGCATCTCCCACACCAAGCATGGACACAGGGCAGAGACTGTTCCATAATACCCACTTGCTTCCTCCCTCCCTTTCTTCCTTTCATTCAAAAGCTCTCTCTCTCTCTCTCTCTCTCTCTCTCTCTCTCTCTCTCTCTCCCTCTCCTTCTCTCTCTCCCCCTCTCTCTCACCTGGCTAGGTACAATGAGTGTATAGGTGGACACAGGGCAGACACTGGATAAAACTATCAGAGAGCTCAGATAACCCTTCCAATTTCAGCTTTGTCAATTCCAGAAGTTCCTGACATGACATTATAGAAGAACTTCTTCAAACCCCATTTGAACTTGTGAGTGAAGTCATTTGGCGTTAATAGTTAAACATGTGATGTCCTAGCTATATAGGATTTTTGGCAGAATGTTAGGCACCATTTCTGAGATTCTATAACTATTGAAATCCAATCTAATGGGTCTCCTAAACCCCCTATGAAAGTGATTATAAGTGACTCCCACTCAAAAGGCCTGGGACCCTAGTTTCTTCTCCTCCCTCTGACACCAAAAGAAACCTGAAGTCTTATCTCTGCATGATTATCTGTTTGGAGGAAACCTTGCTGTCCTCATTTCTTTTACTTTCAACTCTAAATTCTGTGGTGTAGACACCCTTTATAGTCCAAAGATAAGTCATAACTCTGAAATATGATCAAGTCCATGCCCTGAGACCCTTCCCCTTAAAAAACACCACCTCCTCTAAGACAGTCTCAATCCTGGAACCTATTCTAAGGGCAGATGCTTTCCTTGAATTGCCTCTCAACACCAGGCCTCCCCACTCAACACAGACCCCACACCACTTAAAAGAAAATATGAAACTTACTCTTAAAGGTTGCTCCCTCTTTTCAGTGGCCCCTTCCATCAAAGGGCTCCTCCTTTCCTCAGTGATTCCTCCCCAGGGCCTACTTATCTTCCACCATCCTCAACACATTCCTCCAACCAAGACACACACTCCCCTGCCAGGACACTGCTAGTTAAGTGTCATTATCTCCTGCTCCTCAGCATTTTCCCTCGATGTCTTTCCAAGAATGGAAAAATAAATCACTCCCCACAGTTAAAAAACCAACCAAACAAACAAACAAAAGCACAACACCATGACTTTCCACTGGGAAGGGCACTGAAGATAGAAAAATAAGGAAAGCAATTTTAAGCAAGGAGGAAAAAACTAAAGTGAAAGCAGGGGAGTAGAAAATGTTAAAGCTTCTTTCCATGAGCTTAATCTTGTACTGAGAATCTCCACCCAGCAGATCATTCTTAGACAAGCACAACTTACAGAGCCAGGACCAGTCTCAACCTTCTCCCATGATCTGGGGGCATCACCAGATATCATTCCAACCCAAATATCATTCTCTTTTACTATCTTCCTCCCTAGCAAATAAAACCTCCTAGTCTGCCCTAGCCAGTTTGGCTCAGTGGATGGAGCATCGGCCTGTGGACTGAAGGGTCCCAGGTTCAATTCCTGGTTTGTGGGCTGGGTCCCTGGTGGGGGGCATGCAGGAGGCAGCCGATCAATGATTCTCATCATTGATGTTTCTCTCTCTCTCACTTCCTCTCCATTCCTCTCTGAAAGCAATAAAAATATATATATTAAAAAAAAAATACCTCCTAGTCTGGGCACCTGCTTCTCTCGCCTACCATAGAGAACCTCCTTTTTAGACATCATTCTTTAAAATCTTGGCCTGGAAGAGTAGACTACCCATTCTGAGACACACATCTAAAAGAGTACCTATTTTTCTATCCTAAGGGAGTTTCTTAAAATAATCACTCAATACTTATCCATACCTAGTCCATTCATGTTTCTAAACAGGCAACATGCTAAAAGTATTCATTCATTCATTCTATATTAAGTGCCTGCTCTGTGCAGGGCACTGTGCTGGGTGCTAGGAATATAATGGGGTCCCTGCCCTTATGGAACAAACGTTCTAGCAGGAAAGACAACGAATCAAGCAATAATAAGAAAGTATAATAAGAGCTGTAACAGGGGGTTGGTGGCAGGATGGCAGGATGGCAAGCAGGCAGGGGACAGAGCTCAAAGCTGTGACACCACGTAGCAGCGACACCTAACCTCATTTATAGAGAATCTTGGAAGGCTTTTCAAAAGAAGTAACACCTAAACTGAGACAAAGGATAAATAGCAGTTAGCCAGGAGATAAGGGAGGATTCCCTCAAATCAGAGGGAACAATGTATGGGAAGAACTGGAGGTGAAACAGAACATGGTAGGTGGTCTGAGAAACTTGAATGATACAATACTTGATATATTCGTAATACTTACAGTCAATGGTTCCATTTGAAAAGTCATTCCCAAACAATTAAGATACCACAGAGAAGAAGGCTAAAAGCAAAGAGGATGACTCATTCCTTTACACATCTGCCCAGCAAGCAGTATCAGCTGTGAATTATCCCAGAACTTACCGCCCAGTGCGCTGAAGTTCTGGCCCGCTGTGGCCCCCATGTGGTTCTGGTTCTATGTGGCAAACGTTTCCATTTGGAACTCCAGGCATTTTTCTTTTCTCCTTTTAACAGATGACCACAAAATTAGCAAAGTCAGCCATCTATCCTGTTCTTTCTACTAAGGGGGGTGGGGGGGGGGGGGAGTAGTAAAATAATCCAAAAGCAGCCAAAAAATACCCAAGTGTTCGTAGTTTTCAAATGCATTAATTGACTTGGGGTAGTTTATTGACTTTCTGGCGGCGGGGGGAACCACAAAAAATGTAATTTATCCTCCTCTCCACTAGTACCTGACTTCTAACTCTGCCTTGCTCAGAGACAGAAAAAACGGAGGCTTTGGCATCAGATATAATCTAAGTTCCAGTTTCAAATCTGCCTCTGTATAATCTTACTTTACCTTAAAACCTTGAAGATAATTTTATTCCTTATTTGTAAAACTAAGGATAACAATACCCATTGGGGGCTGTTGCTGAGAAGATTGAATTAACATATGTAAAGCATCTGGCTTACTGTCCAGTGCATAGTAGGAGTACCCTTCCCGTCTTTAACCTATGGGGAACTCTATTTGTTCTTTATATACAACTTGCTCTTTTAATTTAAAAAAGCTTCATTCATGTTACACTCCCAAAAAAATGTCCTTCCCTCTCCTCTCTGCCATTCCACATCAATTCTTCAAAAGTTGGCTTAAAATTCATCCTGGGTAATTCTGACTGACCCTATCACACCTAAGCCAATCTCTATTATTGCATATTCATTTTTTCACTACTGTTCTGACATCCTAGGTGACCCAAAACAGGGCCATGTGTTGACTTATTTAGCATATACCCTACGTGGTCTTTGCTTTGTCCATGGTTGGGCACTCAGTAAGTGACATGAAGCCACCATCAGCTAATGTGCATACATTACCTGGGAAGGGACGTTTTTGGGTGGCTCAATTCTAATGGAAGGGTCCCACTCCCCTGGAGGGAGCACCGTCACCTGGTCTAGGAACTCATCAATCCCCGCCAGGAGATCATCTCGATCTTTGGCCTTATATGCCACATCATGAAAAATCTACAGAGAAGAAAAAACCTTCAGGAAAGTTGAAAATGACTTTACTTAAAACAAATCACCAATGGATATGGTGAAGAATGAATACAACCTCTTGATTTTTGTTTCTGTCATGGGGATCTGAAATGTAGAAAACTTTTAGCACTTAGAGAAGTATAAGGTTAAAAGGATTTTTAAAAATGAACCTAAAGATGAGATAAGTCAAAAAGAACTCAATATATGTCTATTTGTATAAGAAGAGATAAGACATTTGTATAATTCTTTTAATTGTATAAGACATTCTATAATCCTACAGTTGTATAATTCTGCTATCTCCTCAAAGAATGGAATAAAGGGGAAGATGCATGGGAAAATTTTCCTGATCATATGGTTGGAAAAAGTGGATGGAATTACTAATGAAGGTTCTGTGTGAAATAAGCCTCCCCATCAAAGAGCGCTAATAAAGCACAGCCTCCACCTCCTCTGCCTGCTAAGACACATGCCTTGAAACTCCTGCTTTGCAATTTACAAGAGAGTGAAGTCCTCACTGGGGTATGCAGTGGGGATCAGCCAAAATGTCTGGCTGCCTTGGTACATTCACATTACAGTGCTGAGCATAAACCCCTAATTATACAAACTGGTCTCATTTATGTGGAACTGGACTGAGGTTTCTGTATGTAAAGAGGTTGATGCATTTAATTAACAATCATCTCTAGAAAGTTAAGTCAGCCTTAATATCTTTCTCTCTTAGTAGTTTACTTGGCAATAATAATTTCCCAAGAAAAAGATTTTTCTGAATCCTTGATTATTCAAAAAGGAAGAGATTACACAGGAAGAAAAATCCCCCAAAGCGCTCAGTCCTCCCACAATAAGAATTCAGAGAAGTGACCTGAACTGCTTCCAGCCAACATTGCAATTGTAATTATTTTATCCTTAATAATTAGCACAGTGCCTGGCACATAGTAAATACTCAATAAATATTTATGAGTTGAATGAAGAAAAAACAGAAGTGGTGCATACCTCATCTGTCATGATGGTGGCCATGGATCTGCCAATCTCATGGTACTGCTGACCCTTCCCTACTGGACCCAATAGGATAAATAAAAATCTGCCAACACACACAAAGGACGAAAGTATGTAAGTAAAATTAAAGAAGTGGCATCTTACTCCTCTCTAAACAGCAGAACATTTCTCTTGCATATCCAGCAGAAATCATCGCGGTACCTTCAATAAAAGGAGGCAGACTAATGATGGAGCAGTATGAACTGCCTTGATCTAATAGCTCCACTATGGACATTGGAAGCTATTTGTATGACTCCATTAATAATGTGGCTGTAATTCTTAGGATTTTCATGGACTCGAGTCCTTGTTATAGAAAAGACACTTTTTCAAAACATGGCATTGTAATGCAAATTCAAGGTTATCTGAATCTAACTGATGGCTCTAATAAGAAAATAATGGGTAGAGGAAAGGAATAAGGAAGTTGAAATTATCAAGCCTTGGAGAGGAGTCTAAATTATATTCTGGACATGTGAATACTCTGTAATTCATAGGGCTCTGAGTCATCTGAATCACCACCTCAGCTGCATGAATAGCCTTTTGAACAAATGTGGACATATCTGCAAGCCAAACAAATCCTACCAGACTATGGAAAGAGACATCAATGCCTTAGCTCACAGACATTTCCCTGGGATACGGCTCTGTAGAATTGGGAGGGCAACACAGCCTTTGCTATGTCCTTTGAATGCTCTTCAGTTCTCCATTTCCAAGGCTTCAGGTACTGTGCAGTCATAGCCTTAAAAGTCTTAGAATTCTGCATGGAGGTTAACCAAATATACCCCATTGAGATCAGTGCTGAATTTTAAGCAGCATTCCCAAAATTAATTAATTATCCTAAGTTTTAGCATTCACTTGCTTCTTCCCCCAGAGCTCACACAAATCTGTACTTTGGATATAATGCACTGAGTCGTGCTGTTTTTGTCTTTACCTTGTTGGGATGGGCACTTCTGTCAAGCCTGAGAGAAGAACAGCTGGAGAAAGCCTCACAAAGGCAACGATGGGGCGGTCCAGTGTATCCACCTCACCAACCAGGACGTTCGAGGCCTCTGCCCCAGTGGGGATTTTTTTCATGAAATGAAGGTCCACCTGAAAGTCCAAGAGAGCCTCTGAGGACCTGGGAGCCATTACCTCAAACGTCAATACCCTCCTCATGCCGTACATTCACGTCATTTGATGATTTAACAAATGCTTTCTCACCCTGTTTCATTGGATCCTTACAAGAACTCTGTAAGGTGGATAAGAGTTTTTTTTAAATGAAGCAACTGAGATGCAGAGAGGGGAAGAAGTTCACTAGCTCAGGACAAGAGCTTTTCAGAGAGAATTTAAATCAGGTGTTGTGATTTGAATCCATTATACCATGCTTCCTCAAAGAAAATTGTTTTTGAAGCTCTAGGTCAAATTTTCCTCATTTTAAAATACTTGAGTGCTTTGTCAGAGGTTCAAGTTTTTATAAGGCTCCCTGCCTCATGAGCAGAGACATGACCTGACACTATCTGTGTTTTATAAAGACAATGTCAAGGGTAGACTAGAGCAAGAAGAGGCTGGAGGCAGGATGGCTTGCACCAGAAACTGAAGTGAGGCCATGGATACCAAAGTCACAGTCCCAACCATGAAGGAGTTTGGGAGATAGTAGCAAATGCACTGTTTTGACAAAACTTTTGGAGGCAAGAAGGAGCTGTTAGAGAGCAGGTGCCAAAATAAATCTGAAAAAATGAGGTCTGAGTCAGGGAGGGTTGTCTGTGGCAAGTCTCAGTTTCAGCATGTTGAACCTGGTGAACCCGGTGGAACAAACTGATGAGTCAGCCCCATCGAGGCTGGAGTAGAAGGAAGAAGACTAGAGCAGATGGGCCTCCTTTTCTACAGAGCGGGCTCTGGTCTTGGAAAAAGGGTGTTGAAATACCAAAGCTTAATCTGGGTTCCTAGAGATACTCTTAGACCTATAAGCCAACTTCCCATGTCTCCACTCACCTTACTTAAATCCACAGGACTGTGTTCACAATTCACTCCATTCTTTACTTCAAGATTTGTTGTTGGAACAGACTGTGGAGACACAGTTTGACCTATTTGGAGAAAATCAAACAGAATTCTCTGAGTCCCTGCCCTTTCCACCTCTGATACACCTCATCCATGATCGTTTAGCTATAACTATCTCCTGCAAAGCCCACATAGACAAGAGGTTAAGATGATTAAGAAGCTAGGACCACACATGCCTATCTCCCTACCTACTAATTAGTGGTAAAGGGAGGGCAAGGGTATTACTACTCCTGCACCTTCTTCCTGAACACCTTTGTAATCCTCTTTTCTTCCTCTATTAAGGTAGTAATCCTTAGGCAGGAATGTATATCAGACTCCCATGAAGAACTTTTCAAATATATTGGTTCCCAGGCATATCCCCTGCACATTGTGACTCAATGTAGGTTACCCTGCCAGGCCACAGAAAACAAAACCAATCAGCAGCTGAAATTCATTGAGTGCACCTGGCTAAGGGCCTTACATGAATTAAGTTACTGAAGCCTCACAATGAACTTATGGAGTTGAACCTATTATTATTCTTATTTTACAGAGGGGAACATTAGACTTAAAGAGGTTTAGAGGTTTCCCAAAGTCACATACTTTTCAAGTGGTGAAGCCAAAATCTCAAGCCTAGAAGTCCAACTCAAGAGTCTACACTAGCCCGGCCGGTGTGGCTCAGTGTTGAGCATGGACCTATGAACCAGGGAGTCATGGTTTGTTTCACGGTCAGGGCATATGCTGGGGTTGCAGGCTCGATCCCCTGCCCTGCTCAGAGCACTTTTGGGAGGCAACCAATCGATGTGTCTCTCTCACATCAATGTTTCTCTCTCTTTCTCTCTCCCCCTCCCTCCTTCCCTTCCACACTCTCTAAAAATCAATGGAAAAAATATCCTCAGGTGAGGATTAACAATAAAAAATCTCCAATGTATCTTCTCTGGCCCCAAATTACCCCTAAAGTGTGTATCTCCTAAAAGCCATATTAGTTCTGAGGCCACTCTGCGCTACAAACCTCTCACCCTGGGTCCACTGAGGTCTGAGGCAGGCATCCCTAGTGCCACAAGAGCACCAGTCCCAGCCACCCATCCGTTGATCACAAAAAGTACTGTGTCTAAGTGAGCATGGAAGCATATTAGATAAATATAGCCCCAACCCTCTAGTCACTTAGTATCTACAGTTAATGCTGAAATGTCTGATTAATAAAAAAAAGAAAACAGTCACTCCTAATAATCTTACCATTTTTATCCATCGAATGTGGATCAGACTGCTTCTTGCCAACCTCAGCAAAGGAGCGAACAATGGGAATGAGGTTACTTCTCTTCTTTTCATTCTGATGATGATGCTTTTTGAGAAGGGCTTCCCGTACTTTAACCCTCATGCTGTCACTCAGGTCACTGAACAGTTCTTGCTGGTCCAGGACCAGATCTGGAAAATAGATGCTAACATGAACACCCTGATGGTCAATGGACCCAAAGAGGCCAACGTCAAGTAGGTTAAGGGGAGTGGGGGGGGGGGGGGCAATGAGCATTGGGATGCAATTCAACCAGTGTCACTGAGACACAATTTCCTGAAATAGTATCTTTGATGACAGCAGCTGTGGTAAGTTATACTTTACTCATATAACAAATCATTATTATTAGAAATAGAAACTATTGAACACTTTGTATGTGCCAGGAATTATACTAGATTATCTAATCTTATCCTCATAAAAACTCCAAAAAAAATGGCTTATGTAACAATTTCTACAGATCAGGAAACTGATGTCCAAACATGACAAAATTCCTCAGGGTCTCACATCTAGTAAGTTGCAGAGCTGGGATTCAAGCATAAGACAGTCTGAGTCAAAAGTCTACAATATTAACCATTTTGTTCTGTCATCGACCATCTACCAAAGGTCCTCTATATTCCCTTCCTCCAAGATTGTTTTTTAATCCTCACCCAAGTAGTGAGGATATTTTTCCATTGATTTTTTAGAGAGAGTGGAAAGGAAGCAGGGGGGAGAGAGAGACACACATCGATTGGCTGCCTTCCGCTCACACCCCGCTTGGGGCTAGGGATTGAACCTGCAACCAAGGTATGTGCCCTTGACCAGGAATCGAACCCACCACCCTGCAGTCTGTGGGCTGATGCTCTAACCCTGGGATGGGGAACCTTTTTTCTGCCAAGAGCCATTTGGATATTTATAAAATTATTAACTTAAAAATTAGCCTGCTATATTTGGTCAAACATTTAATTAATTCATCCCTACTGCCTTAGCAGGGCCAACCCAAATGACTTCTTGGTCCTTATAGGGCCCACTGGCTGGACAGTCCACACTCTGCTTTAACCACTGAGCAACTGCCCAGGGAGAACATTTTAACATTGCTGTGATTCATCACTAACATGAATACATCAGGTACCTAATGTGGAGAACCATAACAGTTTTACTTCAATCCTATATACCTACTCCCAAGCCTCCCCCAAACTTCAACCTATTCTCAACTCCAACCTCATCCATAACTATCCAAATGCTAGTAGTAATAAATAAAGAAAATCTATTTTAAATATTCAAGCCAAAGATCCATGTTTTTCTATCTTTAACCTTTGTATTGATTGTTTCCTTGCTCCGATATTATAAACATGCTTCAGGATCCTTCATCTTGAAAAAAAACACAAAAACGAAGGATAAGAATATGCTGCCCCCCACCTCCCCCCCCACAGCTGGTTTGGCTCAGTGTATAGGGCGTGGGATTGAAAGGTCCCGGGTTCAATTCCAGGCAAGGGCACCTGCCTGGGTTGCAGGCTCGATCCCCAGTGGGGGGCGTGCAGAAGGCAGCCAATCAATGATTCTTTCTCATCATTGATGTTTCTATCTCTCTCTCCCTCTCCCTTCCTCTCTGAAATCAATAAAAATATATTTAAAAAAAAAAGAATATCCTCCCCAAGTCCTCCTTTATCTATTTCATCTATTTCTATCTCTGTCTCCCTCCTCCTCCATCCTTCTTCTTCTTCTTCCTCTCCCTCTCTTCTATCACTTAAAGTTCTCAAAACAAAAATTCTTCAGCCCACTGTAATTTGACTACCACAAAGAAACTGCTTTTGATAAAATAATCAATAACCTTCCAGTTGCTCAATCTGATAGATGTTCTAGTCCTTACCTAACCTGACCTCTCCATAGCATTTGACACTGGTGAATTAAAACTCTTTCCTTTTGGCTTTTGTAGTGGGTTGAATGGTGACCCCCTAAAAGATATGTCTATGTATAACCCTGAGACCTGTGAATGTGATTTTATTTTAAGGGTCTTTGCAGATGTAACTAAGCCTCTCCAGCTGAGATCATCCTGAATGATATTGACAAATATCTTTATGAGAGAGACACAGATCCTTATAAGAGAGACACTAGAAGCTGTAAGCTAGAAGCATCAAGAATAACTTTCCCCTAGAGTCTTTGGAGGGGACACAGGATCCTATCAGTGCTGACCTCTCCCTCGGGTCCCATGTGATCCCAGAGAGACAGAATTACTTGGATACTTTAAATGGAGAAAAGTTTGGAGAAATCCTTATTTAACCTCTCCAGCCAAATCAAGCCAAGCTGAAGGGGAAAATCCTCACATGCACCCATATGCCAAACTCCATTCCCATAACGTAACACTCAACCACTCCATAAAACTTCATCAGACATCTCCCTTTCATATCTTGCTGAAGAAGTAGAGTTACTCTGACACCATTTCTTACATGTCTTCCTAGCTGCCATATTTTAAAAATATTTAACTCCCTTTTCTCTGCACAACTCCTAGTTGCCCCTTTCTATAATTATTGTCAAAATATATCTCCCATTGTGGCACTTATATTAATTGTTCTATAGCTATTTTCCCCACTAAAAGATGAGCTTCTTTAAGGTAGAAGCTGTATTTTATCTTTATTCCCTGTGGCTAGGACATAATCAGGCATAAATAAATAAATATAAAATAAATGTTTGCTGAATGAACAAAAAAATGGAAGACTAAGTACCATGTCATTTGAATCCCATAAGCCTGTGAAATAGGTGATTTCTTAGTTTGAAACATCCCACAGCTGAGAATGTTGAGGTCAGGAACGCTAAGTGACTTGCCTAAGGAAACACAGCCACTTGATTCTTTCCTCTATACCAGTGGTCGCCAACCTCTCGGACCTCAGAGACCATCAGTGGTCCGCAGGCCACCAGTTGGCGACCGCTGCTCTATACCAGACTTCTTAATTTACACAAACATTCCTCTGCTTTCCTTCACCTAACCTTACCTGAAATTTCTTCTATGCTATTTGCACGCATATCCAGAAGGACCGTTCCATTAATAAGGCAGCTCCTTAGCTCAAAGAGACTGTGCAATGAAAGGGTTGCCACATAGGGCTTGCTCCAGCGTTCCCCACCATCTTCAACATCTTCTTCAAACTTCAGCCACCTGAAAGCATTACAAAGAACTAGATGCCAAAGATAGAAAATGAGGACTTTTTAAGAGTGAATCTTTAATGTAAATCACAAAAAAAGGTCTAAATAATCACACTGAACATTGTAATCTACTCTCTGTGTTCAAGGTACATTGGTAAGTGAAAACAGCAGACTGTATAACAGTGCAAGGTTGAGTAGAGTTTAATTCCATTTTTATTTAAAGAAAATTTTAAAAACATGAACACATCCATGTATAAGACACCAAATATTATATTCCTCATTATCCCTGGGGCTTTGCACATAATTTCCATTTTCTTTTTATTTATCTTTATTTTCTAATCTATATATATATAAAAGCCTAAGCAACCATCACAATTGAACGGACGACCGAACAGGCTGCATGGGGTGACCAGGCCAGCAGGTGGGTTAGTGAGGCACGACCAAACGACTGATCGGGCCTAAACTGGTAGTCGGACATCCCCCAAGGGGTCCCAGATTGGAGAGGGTGCAGGTTGGGCTGAGGAACAATGCCCCCAGTGCACGACTTTCGTGCACCAGGCCTCTAGTTTTTTTATAATGAGCATACATTACTTATGTAATTAAAAATAGACCCAATCTCTATCGTTTGGATATACTGACAAATCACATTAATAAAATGATTTTTTTCTTTCTTAAAGAGCCTATCCATGTGACCTTTAGCAGTTTACAAAGACTAAATGACAGATGGCTTGGCTTGTTTAATCCTTTCTACCTGTAGAAAATATCCATGGAGACAGCAGGCATCAAGGAAGAGCTATTCTGATGTGAGCTGGAGCCATGCTTTGCTAGTTATGCACACTGCCTCTTACCCTGAGGCTCAGGCCTACTGGTCAGTTTCTAGAGGAGCCCAGACATGGCCCTGATTAATCTAAGGCAGGGGTCCTCAAACTTTTTAAACAGGGGGCCAGTTCACTGTCCCTCAGACCGTTGGAGGGCCGGACTATATTTAAAAAAAAAACTATGAACAAATTCCTATGCACACAGTGGCGGCAAAAACACGCGGCGGGCCGGATAAATGTTTTCGGCGGGCTGCATGTGGCCCGCGGGCCATAGTTGGAAGACCCCTGATCTAAGGGCTTCTTGGGTTTGAGCCTTAGGCAAGCACGGCCACCCTACAACTACTTCAAAAAGCCTACTGTCAGACACTATAATCTCAAGGGTCTATGAAGTTGGACTGTCCCATAAGAAGTTAAAATCTCAAAAATTATGTGAATTCCACTGAATTAAAACCGAAATGACTCTATGGTTCACCTGTAGAAAAATCTGGACCTGTGCTCTGTCTTCTTGGCTAGGTCCAAACCAAGGTGGCCCCGTCAGGCATCCTCTAAACCAGACCTATAATATCAAGATAGCCCATGAAGTACTCTGGGCCCCCCCAAAATAAGAAGGGACCTCAATTCTAGGCTCAAGGTCATTTGGCGTAGGTGTGACCAGAGACACCACAAAGAGATCAACATCAAGACTCTCCAAAGAACACTCTCAAACATCAATTCCCAAGTCAGTCATCACTTGTCCCATGAAGAAATAAGAGACAAGGCAGGCCTGTCACTTGCTGAAAGGTACCACTGCCTACCCAAGCAAATCTTGACCCAGTTTATTTTAGAAAGTTACCTGGCTGTCTCTTTCCACTCAGCATCTTCTCCCTCTTTCATACAGATCTCATCCAGCTCTGTGAACAGCTCATGAGGCACGTGCTCCTCATCCTCCTCAGTGCCAAGAATGAACTGAACACGCTGAGATGGTGTGTCTGGAAAATCAACCACAGAGAAAGGTCTGCTCCCAGCCTCAACTAGAGCAGAGATAGAATTCTGCCATATTTATCACATCTGGGGGCCTTAAAACTTCAGGAATGTATTTAAGATAATCCTGAGCACAGATAAAAAAAAAATATTTATTCCCAGAATTTTTTTTTTTTAAATCTCTTCTGTGAAAGCATTTTCACGGGAGGAAACAAATATTAACTAAGACCACTTGAAAAAAAAACCCCACAACAAACTGGAAATCTGATGAATCTGATCCAAAGGAATGGCTAGTTCTCTAGCAAATTATTTCACCTATTATGATATTGATTCGGGGTCTGAATTGTATAGTTTTCAGGAAGATACTTTTTATTCTTAGAAGCATTTTTTCTTCTTGGAAGCAAGCTCTAAAAACTCTATAGAAGGGGTAGAGAATCAAAACCATCTGCTTAATGTCCCTCAGCCTCACCAATCCTCCCGGCCATGGACACCCACCTTCTCTCCCAAGGGTGATACCGTGTGCCAGGGCCTCTGGGCCTTCCTCCCCTTGGCCGGCTCCTTTACCCCGGCCTCGTCTCCGGTGCTTCTGGCCATGAGTTCGATGATGCCGATGGCTCTGCCGGCCCAGTGGCATCCGAACCCCCACGTACAGAGTCCTATGACCTAAAAAGAAGCAGAAGGTCTGTAGAGAAAACCCCTTTAGAAAAAGAGTCTAGCATATTTAAGGGGGGGGGGGTGTAGATTATAATTCTTTGGGCTGGTCACAATCCTGTAATGATAAACTTCAAAGACTTCCAGAGCTAAGGATATAGAGATCTTAGAATTCAAAGGTCACTTGCATGTGGCTGCAAACCTCCAGGAGTGTTGTTAAGATCAAAAGAAACAATGTGCATGAACATTAAAGGTCAATACAAATGCTAGTTGTTGTTACAACAACAATCCAATCAATTATTTTAAAAAAGGCAATACAACCACTCTATGACAACTGCAACAAGTCTTAGCAGGGAGGCAGCTTAGAAAAGTGCTCAGTTCAACCTGCCTGGGTCCAAAACTTCACCTCATCATTCACAAGCCTTGTGACCTTGAACAAGTTATCTAATCTCTCTGTGACTGCCTTTAAAAGGAGTACTGAAAGTTTATTATTTAAACTCAGAGGGGTTTTGTGAACAGTAAATAACATATATGTAAAATGCTTAAAATGATACCTGGAATAAATTTTAGCAGCTAATACATTCTAGGATCAGTTTCCTTTTTTTTTTTTTTTTTTCCTGCACTGTAGAATAGCATGAGAGACTAGTTACAAACCAGAGGGAGGCTAAGATTATAGGGAGAGATATGAAATAATTACACAAAAAGAGGAGAACATGAAAAAATGATTCGAAAGCATTCCTCGCTAGTTCTTCCTTTCCTTACTCCCTCATTCCTTCTATAAACCTCATTTTGTTCTGTTAATGACTTCCAGGTCTCTGTCACCTCTACCTGGCTTCATTAGCCTTCCTGCCGAGCCTGGAGTCCAGAATCAGAAGCTGCCAGGACGCTCCCACCCCTGACACACAGAGCCTTAGTCTTCCCTCATTTCTGCCCAGTTACTGCAGCTCAGCACTCTAGATCTCAGACTGACTCCCAACATCTTCCCTCACAAAAGCTGTTCCAGTCTTTAGTCACTGTCTTCAATTCCACAGCCTTCTCCACATTTCCTCCCTCTGAGCAGGTGACCTCCCTTCATGTTTTAATGGGAAAATTCAGGCCTCTCTTGTAAGCTCCTCCGCCTCAGCCTGGCTCACTTTCCTCCCCCAGCTTCCCCGCTTTGCCAGGCTAAGGAGCATAGCCTCCCACCCCTCTGGAGTTCTGCTCCATCAGCGATCCTCCGACTCTCCTTTCCATCCATCCCCTCCATGAGTTTCTCCTGTTCAAGTTTCTTTTATCTTAAAAAGAAACTTCCCCAATGCAGTGCCACTCTCCCCCATTTCTGCCTTGTCCTCAGCCCTTCTCCATCAAACCACTTTTAAGAACCATCTACCAACCTAGCTCCCTTTCCTCATCATCTCCTTGTCCCACAGTCACTGCACGTGACCACTCTCCACTGACACTGCCCTCTCAGGGACACCAAGACCACCTCATCTCTATCACCAACTCTCTATCATCTTACGTCTCTCTCAGTTCAGTGAAGACTTTCTTGAGAGCCCACCATGTTCCATGCAGTCTCCCAATCCCGTGACCACTTCCTCCCCTTGGTGCTCTGGGCTCCCTGAGCTCCTGTCCCACTGCCCTCTCCGACTCGCTTGCACGTCTCTGGCTGTGCTTCTTCGTTGCTTCCACAATCCCACAACCAAAGGAAGGCTCCCCGGTTTTCCCTCCTTGACCCTTTTTTCTCTTCTTTTAGTAATTTTTACTCCCCTCGTTTCAAAATTCACTTCTACAAATGACCCCCAAATAGTTATCTAAATGATTCAAAGCAAACCACCGTGCTTCATCCCAAATTAGGCTCACACTCATTTCTTCATGCTTCTGTCCACGGCATCGCCATTCTCTCAACGTTCCAGGCTTGAAACATCAGAATTACCTTAGATTTCCACCTCTACCTCTTGCCCCTCAGGGTTACATCATATAGATTAGGGCTGTCAAGCCTTTCTCTCCTCTCACTTGGACAACAGCAGGGGCCTTCTTCCTTTCTCCCACACCAATTAAATCCCACAAACCAATCCTCCTGAAGTGCTGCTCTGGAACTGCTCACTCCTTCATGCTCCGGCATGCTCGGGGTCCCAGCCTCCTTTCTAGTCTTTTCCTCCTCTGGGACAAATTATACATTCAATTGGAAAATAAAGGGAAAGACCTCTAAGAGAAGTGAGTGATCATCAGCTCAAGAGAGATAAAAGTTAAAATCCTATACATGCTCACATCAAATAAATGTTCAGGGGGAGGGTATCTAGAGATGCTCACAATCTGCATCTTGGCAACTGAGTGGCTTGGTTTTGACTCTGTCTCCTCTTCATGACGTGGCTGCTACACCCATCATCATCTCACACTCTTCCACCTAAACCAACCGCTATTCCATAAATGTGCCAATGCTTTCTGGACACTGATGTGGCTAGCTCCTTCAAGATTCATTGCAATGACCTTCCCTCTTGGTGTTATTTCTGATCTCCCTGATCAGATATGACTCCTCCTTCCTCTAAATCCCCAGAGTCCCTGGCTAGCATTCTCTTGTGTACTCATTTTATGCCTTGCATTAAAGTTAAGCCTCTATCAGTGTTATCTCCCACTATTCAATTACAAGCTCCTCAAGGTCCCAGGTCAGAACTTCTTCTTCTTAGAGTCCCTCACATAACAAAATACACAGTGTCTTATATATGGTCATCCCTCCACATATCCAGAAAACAGAATATATCCTAAGTGCCTCCACTAGGAGCATAAACCCCTAGAATCTCCTCAGGAGAACATAATATGACCTAAGAAGGCCTCTAATTTGAAGCGGAACACAAAAGGAATGAGTAACTAAAGTGAACATATTTGTGGTGATGAAATACTCGCCAGGGCACGAGAGGATTGAGAAAATCCTAGCCAACCTGGTAACTAAAAGCTTACTTGAGGAAGACTTCCTAGATAATGGGACTTTATGGGAAGAGTTACCAATTCCTCATTTTCTTCTCTCCCCAGCAATGGCATTTCCTAAAATTGTGCTCAACTTCTTCTTTAGGAATTCCTTAATAGTGCTCTCCACTTCCAAGTGGTGTAAAAGTGCCTGGGGTGCTGCTCTAACACCCCTTACTTTATTTCTCCCTCCTTTTCTTTGTCCTCCCCTGTCTCTCAATTTCCAAAGTGATAAAGCAAAATAAAAAAGTAACAGTGATGATTAGATGAGATGATCAAAGATTTGTTAGAGTGTTGAGAGGCAGGCAGGATAATAAAATATTTAGTGTCTGGAAGAATCGCACCTATTACACACTAACTGTCTCAGGACAGTCCTGTTGACTTGGGCCCACCTCAGGACATTTTTGACAGGCAGATTTCAACACATAATGTTGTTATCTTGAAACTTCAATGAAACAGAAATACAGAGCACGAAGAGGTCATTTGCTAAGATGTGGGATTCTGGACCTCTGATATAATCAGTGAAAACTATAAACCATGAAAACAACTAAATTAACTACCACTTTAATAAAATACCATCTGTTAATAATGTTTGACTATAGTATTTAATTAGGTCCCTGTAGTACACCACTCAGGTCAACCCAGGCTGGCGTTACCTAATTGTACCAGGTCCTATCCCAAGGGCTGGGGATACAGCAGTGAACAGCACAAAATCCCTGTCTTCAAAACACAATTCTAGTGGGGGAAGACAGACATCATAAAAACATTATTTCAAATATTGACAATTTTTATGAATAAAATACAATAAAGTGCTAGAATATCTATGGTAGGGGATAGGATGGAGAAGGGAGACTTTAGCTAAGATGATTAGAAGAGACATCCAGTGATGAGAAGGAGAGGTCATGAGAAGACCCTGGAGAAGAGCATTCCAGGAAGAGGGAAGATCAAGTACACAGGCTCTCCAATGGCAATGTGTGCGTCTAGTTCCAAGGGAAAAGGACAGCCAGTGGGACCAGAACAAGGTGAAAGAGGAAAGGAGAGGAGGGGGGAAAGTTAGAGACAGACAGGCACAGACATGAAGAACCTGTGGGCCATGAAAAGCATGTTTAGATCCTAGAGAATCACTTCAACCACCCCCTAAAATAGTGACCTAAGTGTTGTAAAACCAGGTGTGTGCAGGTGAAGAACAGTCTGAGGGTAACTTTCAGTCCTTCAACAGAGCCACCCCAACCATATGCTTCCTCTTCTGAGCAAATCCCCCAGGTTACCGGCCAGGTTAGGACCTCTACTTCTTAAGCACACTCCAAATATTTCTGCTGGGCTCGTGCTGGTATAATGCTAATATTATTTAATTTTAACTACATTCTAAAGAGAAAGTGAGAACACAATAATTAGGTATTAGAATCGATGTTATTAGACTCATTTTCTTGGTTAATTTATTCACTGACACTATTAAAGTAAAACAAGGAAGTTGGACCAAATGACTTATCAGGTCTTGTCCAAATGATGGCTAGTCCAGGTTCTAATGTTAAGACCTAGGAAAGGCTCGGGCTAAGGCTTTCTTTGGAGAATTCACAATGGTTCCATTGTTCTCACTATCTTTACTTATTGCTGCAAAAAAAGATTATAAAAGGACCTCAGTAAATGTTGTTGAGTAAATAATGTATGGTTTTGCTTGATATTTAAATTCCTTCTAGGCAAGTCTGTAGCATAACAGGCAAGACATCCTACAGATGCCTTTGAGGACTCTGTAGGAATTAAGGTAAAGCTTAAATCTTTAAGAAGACTCCTCCTTCTCTAAGAAGTTCTTTTAGTCTAACCAGCTCTCACAAACATTAGCCAACCACAGTGCCTGCCTTCTTTTTTATATATATTTTTTTTATTGATTAAGATATTACATATGTGTCCTCATCCCCATATTATCCCCTCCCCCCCCCATACGCTCACCCCCCTGTTATCCGTGTTCATTGGTTAGGCCTATATGCTTGCATATAAGTCCTCTGGTTGATCTCGCCGCCTTACCCCCACCCTCCCCTACCTTCCCTCCAAAAAAAAAAAAGGAGGCAGGCACTGTGGTTGGCTAATGTTTGTGAGAGCTGGTTAGACTAAAAGAACTTCTTAGAGAAGGAGGAGTCTTCTTAAAACACCAGCGAGACAAGCGTTAATGAAAACAAGTCCCAGCAGAGGTCAGAACTAAGTCAGTCCAAGTATCTATCAGAAAATTAGGCATCAGCTTCTACGCTGGAACTCTGAAACAGAAACTTGGATTTTCTGAATGAAATCAGCAGAAAAGAAGACTAACAAATGGACACTAGGAAATGAATACAGCACTAGTAAAATCCAGTCCTAACTGGATTTTGGCATTGTGATGACTTCACTAAACTAATCCTGTGGTCACTTTGCTGGCCATTCAACCCTCTCCTACCCTCACAATCTTCATCCCTTCCATCTACCAATCAACTCACCAAAATTCTACCTTCTTCCCATCCAATTCTCCATTCTTTCCTCCAGTATTTACTACTCTTCAGAGGCTATCTGTATGCAAATACAAGTATTAATTTAGTAAAAACTTATAGGAAAGATGTAACAGTGTATATATTTTTAAAATAAATATGTATACACTCCCAGCTGGCATAGCTCAGTGGCTGAGTTTTGACATATGAACCAGGAGGTCATGGTTCGATTCCCAGTGAGAGCACATGCCCAGGTTGCAGTCTCAATCCCCAGTGTAGGGTGTGCAGGAGGCAGTCGATCAATGATTCTCTCTCATCATTGATGTTTCTATCTCTCTCCCTCTCCCTTCCTCTCTGAAATCAATTTTTAAAAGATAAGTATGTATACAAATGCAGAGAACAATCCTTAGTAAACTGGGACTGAATCTTGTGGAGCAAGACAGAAACCACAGGTGAGACCCACCCTCGAGATGGAGGCTGTATTAACATTCCATACATGCTGTTTACCAAGAGTGCAGACAGAAGTCATTAGCACATACAAAAGGTGTTCCACTCCTCTGGGCTACAGGTTGACTCAAAGTCAATAACCACAGGGGGGAATCTAACATGTGGAGCAGATGCAAGTCTTTTCTTTTTCTTTTAACTTATAAATATGAGCAAATGGCTCTTACACATTTGTTAAAAACTTATTAGAAGGCACTAAACTTACTCTAGGATTCATAAATCTAGTTGTTAACCAGGAATAATGATCTGCCAGAAAAAATGGAAAAATCCATTCTTCTAACTAAAGCAACTGCTCGTGTTCCTTTGAGACTGGGAGAGTCCACTGAAGCACATCATGGACTATTATTGTTCTTTGAGTTTATCTTTGGAAATCTATTCTGTTTGCTTTTGACTCTTCAAAAACAATGTCATGGTTTAATGCACTATCTCCTACTGATGAAATTAATGTACGCAAAAGGCCTACATTTACAAAAGTCTCTCACAATGTCCAGAGACTAAATCTCAAAGTAATTCTGAAAATGAGTGATGAAATGGTTTATGTCACGTGGGGTAGACATATGGAATAAAGGGGAAGGAAGACCAGGGATTTATCTGCAGCCACAAAACTTTGTATCATGGCATACATATCAAACCAAATATAATTTTATCCTACACCTTCAAAAGACGATGTCACTCTGAGTGCAGCCTCACTGAGTCCCAGAGCTGACCTCAGAGTGAGTCGGGGTAGAGCCCACAGCATGGCCAGCCCCACAGCAAATTCCTCTCCTCTCCAGAGCTGCTCTAGAACCACATCAGGCCTGAAAAGTAGGCAGCATTTGTCCTCCATTTGTCTAAAGTGCTTTTTAAAAATAGTGCTAAAATAAATAAGATTCTAGTTTTCAAAAAGGTCTATGTATAAACAACCATTTCCCAACACATTACTCTCTAGTAATGACATCATAGATTACTATGTTTTATGGCAAAATGGAGAATGCATAAAGAATAGATGATGACATCATAAGAATCTGATCCTACTGCCAATTACTCAGCTGACCTCTGTGGGTGGAACACAGTCCTCAGGATTCAAGAGAGTTTGCACAAGTTTATTATTCTACTCACAAGGAGACAAAGAGTGTTTATAAAGTTATCTCCTTGCTGAGGACAAAGGTGATGTGGGCCCAAACAACTAAACTGAGAACAACATTGCCCCACAGGGCAATAAGAGGGTAGAGAAGCAAGAGAATTATCTGGGCAGAAGGAGGGCTAATACATAAACATGTTTATATAATGCAACAAAATGTTGAGGTTGGGTAGTTAATGCTGGATACTGTCCTCCCTTGCAGATGGTGTGGTAGAGTGGAAAAGCCGACTTTCATCCCATATCACCTGCCATCAGGCTAATCAATGATTTTCAACCGGTGTCACATCAGTGTGCTGCAAGAAATTTTTAAAACTTACAATATCTGACTATTTAGGCAGGGACACTGACCTCTTTTCCCTTAGATTGTCAAATTAAAAAGTGACAACGGCCCTGGCCAGGTGGCTCAGTTGGTTGGAGCATCAGCCCATACACCAGGTATGCAGGTTCAATCCCCAGCTGAGGCGCATACGGGAGGCAACCAAAAGATGTTGATCTATCTCTCTCTCTCTCCCCTCCCCGCTTCTTTCCTCTAAAATCAATAAAGAACATATCCTTGGGTGAGGATAAAAACAAAATGAGGACAACACAATAGCTGTCTGGTGTGAATGAATCAAAATTATACTTTTGTGTGTGTGTGTGTCAGATTGGCAAAACAATATATTCATTTTTTGGTGTGCCACAGAATTTTAGTAATTAGTTTGTGTGCCATGAGGTGAAAGGGTTGAAGATCATTGGACTAGATGACCTGAAGTAGGTATATAACCTACCTGGCCTTGTATTGAGAAGATAAAAAAGACAACTTGTTCAAAGACCCCAGTCAAATGTCTAATCCACAAGGGTCATTTAACGAATGTTAGCCTCCCACCCCCACACCCTTTTCTTCTCCCACTTCTCCCAATTGCTGAAACCCACACTGGCTCTTCCATCTGGTTAAAATAGTTTGGAAAACTTGACCTTGATCTAGCCAAACCCACTGACCTCCACAGAGCCACCCACATAAGTTCTCATGGTAATAGATCCAGAGACTGAGTCAGCCTCTCTAGAGCTTTCACTCTCCTCATCCTAAGGACAAGTTTTCTTGAGGGATTGTACAACTTTTATGATGAAAAAAAGAGGAAAAAAAACAACACGTCACGAGAACAAGCAGTACAGAGAGGATTTTTCACATGCTGTCCCAGTCATTAGAAAGTTGCTGTATCGTAGCCTTCAACATTGAGAGGGTGCTGCAGAGAGTTCACAAAGGCTTTTGAGCCAAATGTGGGTTCTCATTAAAGTTCTACTAAACAGGAGCCTTTCTCTAATAAAACCAAGCATCACCACAAATCAGGAAACTAAGCCTCAGGGGGAAAAGGAAAACAGGACACCACACGTGGTCATGTGGGGAGCTGGGGCTGGGGCAGGGAGGAAGGAAGAAGAGCCTTAATAGGGTACACTAGAAATAGCAGGTCATTAACAATGCCCTTCCTGTCCATTTCAGTTGGATTTTTATGTAACTCTGTGCTGTGACTCCTAAAGAACATGTTATAGGTACATATGTGTTTTCCCTTGTCTTGTTTAGATGAAAACACCAGGCAGATATGGGTTTAGTTAGAAGGAAAGAGCAAACATTATAAATGGGGTACAAACAGGATTTTATAGCCAAACTGAGTTTTTAAAATTATTTGTAATTTTTCTTTTAAAAGTTTGCATGTATTTATATTTCTAAGCAGTTGTCAAGAATCAATAAACTGATCTGAGTACTTCACATTCTCGTGGAATAGGTCATTTAATAATGTTTATATTGGACTTCACAGGGCTCAAAGCGCTGTCTCACATGCTGTCTATTGGGTATTACTATCCTACTTTTATTTAACAGACAAGGAAGTTGAGGCTAAGGGAAATTAAGTGATCTCCCCCAAGGTCTGACAGCTAGTGAAAGTTAGGACTCCAACCCCAGCCTCCTGATAACAGAGCTGTCCCTCCCACAGGCTGCCTCTCACTGTTTCCCCCATTACATGGAACAGCGGTTCTTACCTTCCAACTCTTCTTTCTCATAGTGAATGTTGAGAATTGTGCTGGTCCCACCCTGATCCACCACAGCTTCTTCATCTGGTCTCTGTGAAAACATAAATATGTAGTCATAGTAATACCCACACATTCATTCAAACATTCAGTTAAGTACCATGTGTAGGACGCTTTATGCAACACTTGGAAGAGAAGCACAATGGTTTATATATTTTTTAAATTTGAACCTCACAATAACTTTGAGATACAAATATGGTAGCCATTCTCTTTCTTATTTTATAAAATGAACAGCCTGAGACTCAGAGAACATACAATAATTATTGCGCAAGGTTACAAATGGGGTAAAAGGCAGAAGTAGGACTGAGCCCAAGTCTTATGACTGCAGATCTCACGCCTTTTCATCTCTGCACCCCATCTATACATCTGTATAATGGCATTCTGTAAGTGGTGTCAACCACATTGTGTCATTTGGTGTAAACTGGTCGGTCTCCTTGACCTCTGCAGCATCTAAGCCTGTTTAATACTCTGTCCTTTAAATTTTCCATCCTGCTCCCTGCCCAAATCTTCCCTGTCTCATCCTAAGGCTCATCTTCTTCCTCTAAATATAATTCCCAAGGGAGCGCGGTCTACCTTTCGTTTCCCTCACTTGAGTATTACAATTTCACCCTGAGATGGTGTGGCCCAGTATTTGACAAACCAATGGGATGCCACACCTCAAGACTCAGGTGTCTAAAACCAAATTAATCTTCCTTCCAAAACTAGCAGCCTGTTCTCATTTACTTACTCCTTCCTATGGCACCATCATTTCTTAATCCACATTTGAAATTTCAAACATATTTAGTCATCTATTTCATATATATTGAGTATCACTTATATGCCTTCAGAGAAACAGTTCTCTTTTCTTATCAAGACCTCCTTTGCAATTTCCCTTGAATTCACTCTCATCTCACATCCACTCTATCCCATACTTTCCAACACTTTCAGTCATACTGGACATTTTTTTATCAGTTCTGGAACCATATTTCCTTTCTTCCCTGAGTGCTGCTCCTTCTAGAGCAATCACCCTCTGCCTACTATCCCCACCTCCACCACCAGCAACTAATACTTATTCATCATCCTATGGATCTCAATCTAAATGCACTTCCTTGGAAGCTTTTCCTGATTACCCCTCTTATAAACTAAGCTAGGTCCTCCCATTTTTATGTCTTCACTAGAGTCTGGTGCACGAAATTCATGCACTGGGGGTTGGAGGGTCCCTCAGCCCAGCCTGTGCCCTCTCGCAGTCCGGGATGCCTCAGGGGATGTCCACCTGCCAGCTTAGGCCCACTCCCACACATCCTCTTGCAGTTCAGGACCCCCTGCTCCTTACCCCTCGCCTGCTCACTGCTCCTTACCCCTCAGATCACTGCTCTTTAGCGCTGCTGTGGAGACAGGAGAGGCTCCCACCACCGTTACTGCGCTCACCAGCTGCTCTGACAGAGCGGCATTCCCCCTGTGGGAGTGAACTGATCACCAGGGGGCAGCTCCTGCTTTGAGCATCTGCACCCTGGTGGTCAGTGTGCATCATAGCGACTGGTCATTCTGGTCATTCCGCTGTAACAGTCACTTAGGCTTTTATTATATAGACTAGAGGCCCAGTGCATGGTTCGTGCACTGGTGGGGTCCCTCAGCCTGTTCTACAGGGATAGGGCTGAACCGGCTCTCCAACAACCCCCAAGGGGTCCCAAATTGTGAGAGGGTGGTTCTCGGGTGATGCACCCCAGAATCAGGCTCCCTCCTCTCCCAATATTATGTCACTTTCTCTCTGTATCTGTCTCGCTTCTTTCATCTCACTTTACCCTAAGTTTGATGACTTATGGGCATTTAGCTGCAAAATGCAATTATTTAGCAAACAGGACTTACTTAACCTGGAATCCAGTCTGCCTAGGGCAGGACCCTGCTCAATGTCAGGCTCCTGCCCAGGCCCTCTGCCCAGGCAGAGTCCTGTGGTGGCAGGATCCTCCTTCTTCCCACCTGAGCTACTCCTTCGCCTTCTTCCCTCCCCGGAGGTTGCCCGCTGGCGCTACTGTCCACCCAGAAGGAGGGAAGCCTCATCCAATTTCCCAGCTGAGAGTGGTAGTGGGAAAATTTGCTGCCTCCACTGGAAATTGATATTAAACAGATGGGCTGGCGCAGGGGCAGACGTCGGGGCCACAGCCTGTAGGTCTTGCACGTCTCATCATTTAGCTAATCAAGTCGAAAAGTTTCTGTAAGGGCCAAACCCACGACCTCTGCAATGGGCTAGAGGCCCGGTGGGGAACCAGACACAAAGTGGGGAGCCAATGGGCTAGAGGCCCGGTGCATGGGTTCATGCACGAGTTGGGTCCCTCAGTCTGGCCTGCGGTGATTGGACTGAAACAGGCTCTCTGGCATCGCCCAAGGGGTCCCAGATTGCGAGAGGTGGTTCTCAGGTGACACGCCCCTGAATCAGGCTCCCTCCTCTCTGGTTCTAGGTGCATTACCCAAGAACAGCAGCTGCCAAGTCACCACAGCTCAGCAGCTCCTGCAATGAGCATTTGCCCCCTGGTAGTCAGTGCATGTCATAGCTACCGGTCAGATGGTTGGTTGGATGGTTGCTTAGGCTTTTATATATATAGATCGCACACTGTACTTCTCCTTAGTAATGAAATGTCTCTGCTCCTTAAGGGAGAGACCATATCTGTCTTCCTTTCCACTGTTTCCCCAGCACTCTGAAGACTTTTCACATAGTGGGTGCTCAATACATCTTTGTTAAAAGAATGAATATAATGGTACCTACTTTATCAAGACCTTCACCATACCCTGAATTATTTCAAAAAATATCTGAACCGATTTCCTTACTAGTCTATTTCCTTTACCAAACCTGCAGCTCCAGTCAGGCTTACTGATCCTACAGGCACCGTGCACATTCCCACCTTCATGCCTTTGCTCATACTGTCCAGTCACCTAACACTCCCCTTCCCCAACTCTCCAGCACAGCAAATCCTCACCATCCTTTCAGATCCAGCTCAAATTTCCAGTTTACTGTTCCAATTTTATTATTTTGTAGTTATCATCTATGCCCCCAAATAAGACAAGCCTGAATATAAAAGAATCCATTTTTCTAAAAAGAAGATTCAAAAAAAGTTTTTGAGGCTAACTTGAATAAATAAACTTGTAGGAAAGTAGATGAAATACTCGAATGTCTACTTATAGTATTTTATTTAGTTAGTTTTATAGACATATTTATAAAAACATATATTACTACTACTATGGAATAAGCTCCAAGATATAATATCAAGTTTAAAAAGTAAGGTGGAAAACTGTATAACTGTTGTCTAAGAAAGGGTTTTGAACCATAAGTATCTGCTTATACTTAAAATATATAAAGGAAGAATAAGCCATAAAAGATGTTTTTAAATAGTTACCTATAGAAGGAGGGAGGGCATAGAGGATAGGAGACAAGGATAGAAACTAAAATTCTGTGAATATACCTTATTTTATATATATTTTACATAATTTTAAAACAAAATTAAGAATTTAAAAATCAATTCCCATAAATCAAAAACAAAATGAAAACAAATACCAAATTGGTGGCATAACTATTCTAAGAGAAATTATTCCAAATAACTTTAAACATAATAAATTGAACATCCTTAGTAGGATATACCCTAAAAACAAAAAGAATTGAAAAAGATCCTAAACTGCTTTTTAGTTACCATATTGTTGATTGTAGTGTTGGTGTTATCACTCTGAGACTGTTGTGTATTGTGAGATAAAACAAATAATTATATGAACTTTTTCTGTCACTCTCAATGTGTCTGAGAACTGGAATTCTCAGCTGGGGTGCAAGGAGATACAGTTGTAAAATAGAAGTTAAGTAAAAACCAGTGCAATCCTGAATTTGAATTGGAAGTATCAACAAATATATACGACATATTTTTATCTGTAAGTATTTTTTAATTGATAAATTTATATTTTCTGGCTCTGTCCACTCAAAAGCCCTAGAAAAAAAATGGTCAGCCACTAGCAATGAGTATCATTAGCATCTAGATTGTGGTCTCTTACAGTGCCATTTTCTACTAAAAGGCACTCAAAGACAACTAGGGTTGTGTCACATGGACTCAGTAGACAACTTAAAGAGGTCCCTTGCCAAAACTAGGACAATATGCCTGGCCGTGTGTCTCAGCGATTGAGCATCAATCTATGAACCAGGGGGTCACGGTTTGATTCCCAGTCAGGGCAAATGCCCAGGCAGAGAACTTGTGGGTTTGATCCCCAGGCAGCCAATCAATGATTTTCTCTCATCATTGATGTTTCTATCTCTCTCCCTCTCCCTCTCTGAAATCAGTAAAAATATATTTTTATAAAAGAGGACAAGTTGAATCAATAGGGCAATAACTGCAACAAACTGAATATATCAAATGCATATATTAAAACCCACAAGTTCACAATGTCACTTTAAAAATTAACTAATTGGCCCTAGCCAGTTTGGCTCAGTGGATAGATCATCAGCCTGCAGATTGAAGGGTCGCAAGTCTGATTCTGGTCAAGGTCACATACCTCAATTGCAGGCTCAATCCTTCGCCCTGGTCGGAGTGTGGTAAGCAACTATTCAATGAGTCTCTCTCACATTTATGTGTCTCTCCCCCTCCCTTCCACCCTCTCTAAAAATGAATGGAAAAATATCCTCGGGTGAAGATTAACAACAAAAAATTGACTAATTGGTTAACATTGGAAGATATGCTAATAAGTTAACTGGTTGCTTTGAAAGCTGGTAAATATTAATCCGTTTCCCTATATAAATTGTACCATAGAATAGATGAGAGAAGTTTCTTATTATTAAAAAAAAAAAATGGAAAAGGAGTATTAGAATTAGAACATTGCCATTTTGCCGTACAAATGGATTGCATTGATTTTCAACAGCCACTAACCTCACAGAAACAGCCAGACATTATATGCCTCCTAATGGGAGACCTTATCACCATCCATGAGGCAATCTAACCAAATAAATTGTCCCTGAATCTGATCAAGCCTCTAAATTCAAATACCAATTTACTGAAAATACAGTGAATCAGAGCTCTACAGAAAAACTACACCATGGGAATACAATCAGCAAAATCCAGACAGTGAAAAACCATATAGGACAAATCCTCCCCTAGCCTTTTTTTAAAAAATAAATAATTGCAAAAAGAGAATGAGAGAGACAGAGGGAGAGAAAGGCAAAACCAACAGGTTAAAAGAGACAATGAACCAACCACAATGTGTGGACTTTATTTGAATCTTGATTCAAACAAACCAACTGAAATAAATTTTTTAGTTATTTTTTAAATATCTTCTTAAAGTCATGACATTTGACCTAGCCGGTTTTGCTCAGTGGATAGAGCAGGGGTGGGCAAACTTTTTGACTCGAGGGCCACAATGGGTTCTTAAACTGGACCGGAGGGCCGGAACAAAAGCATGGATGGAGTGTTTGTGTGAACTAATATAAATTCAAAGTAAACATCATTACATAAAAGGGTACAGTCTTTTTTTTTTTTTTTTTTTTTAGTCTTATTCATTTCAAACGGGCCGGATCCGGCCCGAGGGCCGTAGTTTGCCCACGGCTGGGATAGAGCGTCAGCCTGTGGACTAAAGGGTCCCAGGTTTGATTCCAGTCAAGGGCACATGCCTGGGTTGCAGGCTTGATCCCCAGTAGGGGGCGAGTAGGAGGCAGCTGATCAATGATTCTCATCATTGATGTTTCTGTTTCTATCTCTCTCTCCCTCTTCCTCTCTGAAATCAATATATTAAAGTTATGACATTTGAGACAATTGGAAATTTGAATATTGACTAGATCTTTTATGATATTAAAAAAATTGTTGGTTTTCTCTTTAGGTGGTACTGTGCTTATTTTTTAAAGAATCCTTATCTTTTAGTGACACCTACTGAAATATTTATAGATAACACTGATTGCAGATATGCAAAATAATAAATTAACTTAGAAATATTACTTATTGTCACACTTTATAAACGTTATTCAAAATCTTCAAATACATCTTTAACATCAATGTCCTCCTCATCCCCATAGGTGCTTTTTTTGAGTCAATTTTCCAAGCATGTCTGTTTCACTTCCATCTAAATTGTAAAGACTCTCATATAAAGTCCTATTTGAGGAATAACTTATAGATAGAAAAAACTTGCCTTTGTTTTAGACTTATTTGTTCATCTAGCTTATGATTAAGATCATGAATTTCCTGATAGCAGGAGCCACATATTTTCGTCTTTATGTTCTCCCAGAGTCTAACACTGTAGTTTACCATTGTAAGTAGCTTTCATGCCTCTGAGTCCCAGGAGGGTAAGTACTTATGTTCACTCCTGTGTACCTAGCACCTAGTAAAATGTCCAGTATATGGTAAATATCCAATCAATTTTGATGAATAAATACTTATTAGTTTTCTGAACTCGTTATTTAAGTCACATAACGTATTTTCTCATAATAAATTTTCAGGTTTGTAATATCCAGAGGACAATGATCAATTAATTAGTATGCTTAGTACTGCCTACAGCCACATGCCACAGCATAGAACACAGCAGGAATCTGGATAAAAGGGGGAAGGGAGGGATGATTGATTTTTTTAACTCAAAGACTATGAAAGCAAAATATAAAGAGCAAGGTCAACTGTCTGAAAAATTCAAGCTGAAAATCGACTTGTTGTTTGTTTCCTTAATTTAGATTGGTTAATCACAGCCTAAATTTACTGAATAAACGTTCATCTACTTTCTTTGTCTTGCCAAAGAAAACAGTCACTGTCAAACACCATTAGCCAGGGCATTTAAAAGGTCAGGCTTGAATGTGGATCCTGATTCAAATAGGTCAGCTATTTTAAAAACTTATAAGGCACTCACAGAATTTTAAACAACTAGATGGATATTTGATTATATAAAGAATATGTTAATTTTAAATGTAACAATACTATTGTAATATAGTGGTTATGTCATCTTTAAAAATGGTCTTTAATCTTTAGTGATACACACTGAAGTGCTTACTGATGAAATAATATGATGTCTGGAATTTGGAGAATGGGTGGAAACATAGATGAATCAATGCTCCTTGTTGAAGCCAGGTCATTGGGTACGTGGTGATTCATTTTTACAAGTCTTTCTTACTTTGGTACATGCCTGAAATGTCCCATAGACTTCAAGTATATGTGAGGTTTGTTTAAAATCATAAAAATGAAAAGAAAGGTACGTCAAGTCTCATTGGTCTGTTCTTATTGCTGAGTCCTCACCAGTTGGCTATTATTTCCTCTGATACCATCATTATTTATGGCAGAGAAGATCTCTCAACCATGGATTTCTAGGGTTCCTATGAATGGGCTTCAGAGGATTATGTGTGCGTGTGCATTTTTCTTGGGAAAGGGCTCATAACTTTCACCAGATTCTCAGGGGAGTTTATGACTCAGAAAAAGATTAGAGTCATATGAGCCACATTATATAAGTTTAGGAGAAAAAAGAAAGGAGGGAGGGAGGAAAAGAAGAATGAACTAGAGAAAAGGCTCTGTTTCTAAGTCTCTTTTCTGTACTTCCTCCTGACTCACTGACAAGAACCACTGTGTATTTATTTGGATGCCTATCACAAGAACACGATAAGATAAAAAGAACTAAAGGAGTTAAATAAACATTGAAACTGCAAGGCACATGGTGAGGGAGAAAGCATGGTTATGAGCCTTGAAAAATGAATGAATTATAGCTGAGTAGCAAACCAGATTCTCACTTACAGTTAATGGACAAATTAAAAGGCAGGGGCAGGGCTGAGTCTTACATAATGGCTCCTGCTCCTAGAAGCAGCCACACAGGCTGCAGGGGAGGAAGAAGATGGCAGGCAGTGGGCCCACCTTGAGCCCTCTCCCTGACACACCTCTACTGTTCAGCTCCACATGTGTGGTTGTATACCTGCCAAACTCAGCCCCACCTCTTTTCTGGCAGTCAGTCTCAGATATTTTACCTCTAAAGACTGCTTTCATCTTTTTTCCCTAAGGTTCCAATGTTTTCAGAGATTGTAAAAAGCAGGCTCCTACCCCTCTACCTTCCCATCCTCCCCTGCCCTGGACAATAAAAAGTCAAGCATTTAAGTTCTAACATATTTAACCAATTCTTTTAAATCAACAAATATATAAGTGGCTTCCAGGGTTTCTAATCAGCAAACTGAGTTAATGCAATTAGTATTAGAAACAAATATTTATGAGCACTTACTAAATCATAGGTCTAGCATTGTGCTTTACATAGATTACCTCACTTAATCCTCACAACAGACCTAAATCAAGGCTAAGATCTCCCAAGAACTAAATGGGATAGGAAGAACTCAAGCTTCTCTGTATTCCTTATATTAACATTATACTCTATTACTGCTAAAAGCAAAGAACCTGGGTTGTTTTTGAGAGCTCATGTCCACAGCACAGCTCAAGATCCACATTATTACCTTCTTAAATCCTTAGTGCTCCTGAATCTTGTCCCTCAAACTGCCCCAAGACTTTTTCAATAGTTCTCCATCTTTTTATTCATTTCCATCTTCCTCTTCATCCAGAAAAGTCTGTGAATTCTGGCCCTTGAAGACTCTGTCACTGGCCCAGTCCGGTGTTGCCCAGTGGATAGAGCACTAGCCCGCGCACAGCAGGGGCCGTGGGTTCGATTTCCAGTCAAGGGCACAAGACAGGGTTGCAGGCTCGATCCCTAGTAGGAGACGTGCAGGAGGCAGCTGATCAATGTGTTTCTCTCATTGATGTTTCTCTCTCTTTCCCTACCCCTTCCTCTCTCTCTAAAAAATCATTAAAAACATATATAAAAATATATCTTAAAAAGAAAAAAAGACTCTGTCACTGAATATGACCCATAAATCCCCAACTCTTGAATGACCTCCATTTGACTTCCTCACTGAATGCAGCCACCCTATAGGAAAAAAAAAAAAGGGTCCACCAGAATTTGTCACAGCTGTTCCACACTTCTTCTGGGTAGCCATGAGCTCCTGAATACCCATGATTTTCTTATTCTGACTCTTCAGCAGCTTTCTAAAGGCATAAAATTTCAAAGTAGTTCTGGTTTCTCAGTGACTCTTTTATTGAACCCCACTTGGAGTCACTCACTCCTGTCCTGTATAGATTACTGGTTAATACATAATGGTAGGCAGAATAATGACCCCTGAAATAAGGTTGAAAATGGAAGTAAGATTGTTAATCAACTGAAGTTAAAAATAAAGAGATTATCCTGGACTCTCTGGTGGGCTCCATGTAATCACAAGGGTCCCTAAAAGTGGAAGAGGGAGGCAGAAGAGTAGAGTCAGAGAAAGATATGATGCCAAAGGCAGGGTCTGAGACACACTATATTGCTGGCTTTGAAGATGGAGGAAGGGAGCTATGAGCCAAGGAATGCAGGCAACCTGGAAAAGCTGAAGAGGTCAAGGAAACAGATTCTCTCCTAGAGCCTCCAGAAAGAACTCCAACTCCACCAACATCTGATTTTAGCCCATTGAGAGACCTTGTTGGATTTCTGAACTACGGAACTGTAAGAGTAGCAATTTGTGTTGTTTAAGCCACAAAATTTGTTATGGAAGCAATAGAAACTAACACATACACTAAGGCCGTGGTCAGCAAACTGTGGCTTGCGAGCCACATGCGGCTCTTTGGCCCCTTGAGTGTGGCTCTTCCTAAGCCTTAGGAGTACCCTAATTAAGTTAATAACAATGTACCTACCTATATAGTTTAAGTTTAAAAAATTTGGCTCTCAAAAGAAATTTCAATCATTGTACTGTTGATATTTGGCTCTGTTGACTAATGAGTTTGCCGACCACTGCATTAAGGCTTTCTAACTACCAAGTCCAGAGTAAATGTGTTACTACCTTACAAGAAACAAGGACCCTCTCCATTATCTAAGATTTGTTGCTGTTACCTAGCAGCAGATTTAGAATAAACACAGTTGCTTTGCTGTGTCCTGGTTACTACTGCTCAGGCTTGCCTGAGAGCCCTGTCTACCCTGCCAAGGCAAACCATGAGCGAAGACAATTATTTACAAATATTTGAGGCAGTAAATTTGTAGCCTGAATTGTTCCCCTGACAACCTCAATTCTCTGCTTGGCAGGACAGCCCACACCTCTCCTACTGAAGTTCCCCAATAGAACTGGTAAAGCCAGGTAAAGAGAATTCTCACAATTTCCCCAATTCCCATGAAGGGAAAGAACACCCAGCACTTCTTTCTGCTCAGAATGGAGTGCTGATCAGGAGAAATCTTAGGAATTTTGAAGATGTCCCCAATTCCAGTCCAAACTAGGCTTCCCTAAAGCTTTCTTATCTTCTTTCATTGCTACGCCCTTTAAGGGCTCACTGACTCCTAAAATTTCAATAGTAACCTCTAGAGATGTCATCAAAATCCAATAATGCAGACCTTCATTGACTCATCCTAAATGACAGCCTCTTAGCTGGCCCCCTCGTTCCAGTCTCTTCCCACTCTAATAATATCCTTTGGACACCTTGCCATACATACCTTACTAAACATTTATTAAATGCTCACTCTGAGCCAGGCACTGGTCTAGGAATCAAAGACAACAGCTACAGTAATGCAAAGTGATTAAGGAGACATCTTTGAAGAGGGGCAGCCACTTATTAGAAAAAATTGCTTAATCTTTTTGCATCTTGGTTTTCTCATATGAAAAATGGGGATAATAAGAGCATGTAGCTCTCAGGGTTATTGAGAGACTTAAATGAAATAATGCATGGAAAGCACTTAACACAGTGTCTTGCACATGGCAAGCACCAATAAAAGCTTACATAAAACAACCTCCTCAAAGGGAGCTGCCAGGTTAGCAGTAGAGATGAACAGGTATATTCCATAAGTAAGGGGTGGGAGAAAAAACAGACCTTGGTGGGTGTCTGAGCAGAGAAGACAGAGTGATGAATTTTGGTAGTGATATGAAGCTTGGGGGTTAAATGGGATATTTGGAGAGGATGGGAAAGATTTTCCAGCTGGTAACATCTGGGCAAAGACACAACAGCACAGAAGGGAGAGCGTTTGTGTCATCCAGCAATGACCGTCTGTTGCCCTGTGCTAATCCTGACAAGGGCACAAGCTCCTTAAGGAGAGGCACACCGGCTTTGACTAGGGGAGAATCATCCATTCTATAATATAGAATCACGGGCCTGTACTATACCTGGCACTGTGCTAGATGAAAATACTGTGTGCCTGGTCCCTGCCCTCATGAAATTCTATTTGAAAATAAACAAGAAATCAAAATAGGAACCCTTTGGATGAATTATATGTGCTTTAAGAAAACAAAAGAGTATCGTATGAAAGGGAGTGACTGTGGTTAAAGGTCAAGGAAAGACACTCTTGGGAGGGGACACTTGAGTCCTGAGAAGGCCGAGGTAGAAAAATGTCCTGGCAGAGGGAACAGCAAGAACGAAGATCCTGAAGCATGAAGGAGCGGGCCACATCGAAGGACAGAAAGCCAGTGCAGGGATGCATAGACAGAGAGGGGGAGAGAGGCCGTCAGAGAGGTCGGTCATGGCCTTGATCATGTTAAAGCTTGACAAGCAGTTTGGATTTTATTCTAAAATGAACTGGAAAGTCACTAAAAGGTTTCAAGATAGATATGACATAATCTGATTTGTGTTTTTAAAAGCTCCCTCTACTGCCAGGCTTGAAGTAGAATGGCTAGAGAGAAGGCAGAGGGAATCATGAGAAACTATGCAACAGTCCAAACCAGAGAAAACAACACAGACTTAGGATATTTAGATGTGATGTCTGGAATCTCTGTTTGGAGAAGTTATACAATCTCCTCAGTTTGCAAGGTCTATCTCCCTTCCACACGGCCTACTTGGGAGGATTAACTGGTAATTTTCAGTTGGCTGATTGTGTCTCCCACAAGTCAGACCGTTTACTTTCCTCCTTCCACACTCATTTCTTTTCCTCCCTATATTCGCATTCCCATTTGTCTATCACCTGACTCAGCCTTCATGAGGTCCTACTGTTCCTACTCTATTTTCTTCTCCTCATCCTACCACTCATGAAAGTTTCATGAACTAGATGTAAAGGAGGTAATTATTTTCTATCTTATCCCAGAAGCACTCAGGAATTATCTGTTTCACAGAACACTAACAGAAGGTTAGGGGTTATTATGACCTTGACAATATAACCTGTACACATTCTGCACATTAAGGACACTGTCTCCTCACATTCATTCCAGCCTGTTCTCCCACTGCAGCCAGAGAAATCTTTTTTTAAATGTTTTTTATTGATTTTTTTTAGAGAGAGAGGAAGGTTGAGGGATAGAGAAATAGAAGCATCAATGAGAGAGAAACTTCATCGATTGGCTGCCTCCTGCACACCCCCTACTGGGGACTGAGCCCACTACCCAGGCATGTGCCCTGACCAGGAACTGAACCAGTGTCCTCTTGGTTCCTGGGTCAACACTGAGCCATACCAGCCGGGCAAGAGAAATCTTTTTAATAGGAAAATCTAATCTCTCATTGGCTCCCTCTCCCTCTCCCTCTCCCTCCCCCTCTCCCTTCCCCTCCCCTTCCCCCTCCCCCTCCCTCTCTCTTCTTTTGCTCTCTAGAGTGTCTTCCCCTTGTTCCCCAGAGAAATGCCAACTTCCTCAGCATGGGCTACAAAGGCCCTGTATATTATGACACCAGAGTATATCTCACACCATTCCCCTCTTTTACTCTCTGTGGCTCTATCTAGCCACACAGGCCCTCTTTCAGGTCTTGTAGCCAGATGTACCCCCTTCTGCCACAGGATTTTTGCATATAGTGTTCTTTGTGTCCCCAAGGCCCTTCGAGCTCCCTTATTCTTTGGATCTTTGTCCATATTTTGTCTATCTTTCTTTCAAAGAACTTACCACAGTTTATAATAACACATTTACTTGTGATTATCCCCCCAAAACACACACACACACACACACACACACACACAGATGAGAAGCTCCCCAGAGCAAAAACATTGCCTATTTTTGTTCATCATTGTATTCCAAATGTAAGTGAATAAATACACTTAACAGGCCTTAACGGATTAGATAAGGATTTTCCAAAACCTGAGATAAGGTTCCTTTTTGATGGAGCAAGCAAAGAAGGAATTACAGATTTTCTAGTGTAAACCACTACAGGGAGGAGAATCAGTATCTGATGCCCATTTTGCTGCAAACTCTGAGTGTTTTCCCTGACCCCTTACAGAAATCATCCCTGATGTTAACGTGGAGCCTGTTTCCAAGACCCATCATCCTTCCCAGGAAGGTCCATCATTCTCTTCACTGCCTCCCACTTCAGACTAGACCAGCGGTTCTCCACCTGTGGGTCGCCACCCCTTTGGGGGTCCAACGACCCTTTCACAGGGGTCGCCTAAGACCACCGGAAAACACATATATAATTACATATTGTTTTTGTGATTAATCGCTATGCTTTAATTATGTTCAAACTGTAACAATGAAATTGTGGGTCACCACAACATGAGGAACGGTATTAAAGAGTCGAGGCATTAGGAAGGTTGAGAACCACTGGACTAGACCCTCTCTTCAATCAGTCCCGCTCTCCGGGGCAGTGGCTACGCCCCCTGATGGCACAGGAACAGGGGTGGTGATAGTAGAGAGTTGAGTAAGGTAGCACTCACTCACTGCTTGTCTCACAATAAACATTTCACAAAGCCCTTTCACAAACAGCACCTCGCTCTGCCCTCAAACCAAAGCAGACACCGTCACTCCCATTTCACTAGATGGGGAGGTGAGGTCAAAGGAGGCAAGTGACCCGCTCAAGGTCGCCAAGCCTGGGTGAGAACTGAACCTACGGACTCTGACACACAGTCAGTCCAGCGCTTTTCCTTACATTCGCCACCCCAAAAGCTGGGTTACCAGTACTTACACCTGGTTTCCCCATCCCCTTAACTAAACACTGCTCCTGACTCCTCACTGCCCAGCCCATTTCCGCTCCCCACCCAGAACTTGCCAGATGCCTGCGCAATGGACGGGGGGAGGGGGGCGGGTGTCAGAGCGCGGGGCTCACTACCAGGGTTGGGCCCCCGCCCCCGGTCTTTCCGGCGCTTCCCGAAACCCCCAAAAATGGCACAATGAGGAGACCCGCTTCACCTAAGTATGGCCCCTGGCTACTCTCCCACGTTCCTGCTCGACGCGGCGAGGCCAGGACAACAGGGAGCACCCCGGGAGGCCAGAGGTCCCCGCCGGCGCACACGGGATGCGGCGGTGACCCGCCAGCTCCCGGACTCGGCCAAGGTCACCCTCTCGCAGCCCCCGCCGGCTCCCAGCCTCCCGGAGCGCCCCCTGCTGTCCCGGGACGGCCTCCCCTCGCCCTCAGGGAGTGGCCTGGGCGTCCAGCTGGGGGGCAGGGGCGGGAAGGTGGACAGGGGTGAGGAGGCTGAGCCCGGGGAGGGGCGGGAGGCGGGCCCTACCTGATAGCGGAGGACGCCGTCGGGCTCGTTACTCCCGGCGCGCATGGCGGAGCCGAGCACGGTGCCGCCCGCGGGCTCCAGGCCGAGCGTCAGCAGCGCGCACCCTCCGGTCGGGTCTGAGCGAAGCGCCCCAACGGCGACCCCGACTCTGGAGCCAACGGTCAACCATCGACCTCCTCCGCCTCCGCGGCCACCGGCCCGCGAGGCATCGCCGCGGCCAATCAGCGCGCGGCCTGTGCAGCCAATCAGCGCGCGGAGCACGGGAGGACGCTGGCCGGCGGTACCCAGGGCTACCGCGAGGAGGGGGCAGCCCGAGGAGCCCAGGTTGCCGTGGAAACCGCCTCCCTCCCTTCAGGGGCCCCTGGGCTTGAAGGTCCTTCCAACTGCTTGATGGAAACTGAAAATCTCATGCTTCTATTTGCAGCTGCCCCTCACCGTGGGAAAGTGAGAAAGTGTTGATTCTGTCTATTCTGATTTTATTCTTTGGATGATTTTTAAATTCTGGGGAAACGTCCCTTGGGGGTTGCAGAAGGAAGTAATTGAGGATGAGGGGAAAGGATGAGAATACTTGTTAATCTCTGAGCTAGTGGCCAGATTAAAGAGCATTAAAGCTAAGCAGACTGGCCGTGATCCTGTCTCCTCTACAGACTCGCTATGACTTAGGTCTCCTCCTTGGGTCTCGGGTTGGCAGCAAAAAGCACAAGGTTGAACTGAAGATGGTTGTTGAAGTCATAACACAAAAATGCTTCCAACTTTTCCAAGAAGGCAAATTATTATCGAATAACGAGAACTATTGATTTAAGGCAACGTTGGGAAAGCATGAGTAACACATTCCATTTGATAAAGGTTTTAAAGAGAAGAGAGGTTGGCCATCATCCAACCAGTCCTCTGTCCCCAAGCGGAGGGAAGGGGCCTTTCCCTTTGTATGTACTATTACATCAGACAGTAGGCGAGTCAGAACAAAAAGAACTGTTGCAAATCATTCCCCAGTCTCCACAGAAGCTACACCTGAAAATAACTAGTCAGGGACATGTTAAAATTTCAACCCTGCATACCACCCTTGCACTGTCCCTGAATTGTGAAGCAAGGTTGTGCTTCAGTGTAACTGAGGCAGAACCATATTTCTAATCTTTATAAACTCCTGGTCCTGTTTCTGAGTCTTAGCATTCATTGCCACAGGCTCTATCATTCGCTGCACTAAATATGTCCCTTGACTCTGGCGTTCACACCCCATCATTTCCCATCAAATTCTTTTTTAAAAAAAAAAATATATCTTATTGATTTTTTACAGAGAGGAAGGGAGAGGGATAGAGAGTTAGAACATCGATGAGAGAGAAACATCAATCAGCTGCCTCCTGCACACCCCCCACTGGGAATGTGCCTGCAACCAAGGTACATGCCCTTGACCGGAATCGAACCTGGGACCCTTGAGTCCACAGGCTGATGCTCTATCCACTAAGCCAAACCAGTTAGGGCTCCCATCAAATTCTTAACTTTTCTTCAAAGTCAATATATTTTAATTGAATATTGGGGTGACATTGGTTAATAAAATTATATAGTTTCAGGTGTACAATTCTATACATCATCTATGTATTATACTAGAGGCCCGGTGCACAAAAATTTGTGCACTCAGGGGGAGGGGGGGCCCTCAGCCCGGCCTGTGCCCTCTCGCAGTCTGGGACCCCTCGAGAGATAACGACCTGCTGGCTTAGTCCTGCTCCCGGGTGGCAGAGGGCAGGCCCAATCCCTAGGTGCAGCCCCTGGTCAGGCTCAGAGCAGGGCTGATTGGGGAGTTGGGGCGCCGCCCCTGTCATGCACAGAGCAGGGCGGATCGGGAGGTTGCGATGCCACCCTCAGTCACGCTCAGGGTAGGGCAGATTGGGGGGTTGGGGCACCGCCCCCTGTCATACTCAAGGCAGGGTCCATGGGCAGGTTGCGGCGCCACCCCCTGTCACGCACAGAGCAGGGCCAATCAGGGGGTTGGGGCGCCTTCCCCTGTCATGAACAGAGCAGGGCGGATAGGGAGGTTGTGGCCCCGCCCCCTGTCACACACAGAGCCGCAGGGCAATCAGGGGGTTTGGGCACTGCCCCCTGTCACACTGATCCCGGTGCTGGGAGGCCTCTCGGCTCCGCTAATCCCGGTGCTGGGAGGCATATTACCCTTTTACTATATAGGATAGAGGCCTGGTGCACAGGTTGGGGCCAGCTGGTTTGCCCTGAAGGGTGTCCTGGATCAGGGTGGGGGTCCCCACTGGGGTGTCTGGCCAGCCTGGATGAGGGGATGGTGGCTGTTTGCAGCTGGTCACACACCCTTCAGGGTGGGGGTCCCCACTGGGGTGCCTGGCCAGGCTGGGTGAGGGGCTGAGGGCTGTTTTCAGGTTGGCGGGTGACTGAAGCTCCTAACCACTCCTTTTTTTCTTTTTTTTTAATTCTGGGCCAGCTTTAGCTCTCAGGCTTGGCTCCAGCTCTTAGGCCTCCGCTGCTGAAAGCAGGTTTCTGGCCTTTATTTACCTTCTGTATTTGAAACAATGTTGTGATCCTGCTGGCTGAAGCCCGGTGACTAAAGCAGGTTTCTGGGGTTTTGTTTAGCTTCTATATTTGTAACATAGTTGCTTAGAGTTGCAGCTCAGAGGCCGGCAGCGGCAGGTGGGGAACATTGGAGCCCTCCGTCACTGAAGCAAGCAAGCCTCATGTTCGCTTCCAGCTGCCTGGCTGCCGGCCGCCATCTTGGCTGGCAGTTAATTTGCATATCGCCCTGATTAGCCAATGGGAAGGGTAGCGGTCGTACGCTAATCACCATGTTTCTCTTTTATTAGATAGGATGGTGTGTTCACCACCCCAAGTCAAGTCTCCTTCCATCACCATTTATCCCCCCAAACCCTTCTCTACCTACCCCCACCACTCCTTCCATCTGGCAGTCACCATGCTGTTATCTGTTTCTATGAGTTTCGGGGGTTTTTTTGCTTAATCCTTTCACCTTTTTTACCCAGCCTCAAACTCCATCCCCTCTGACAGCTATCAGTCTATTCTTTATTAGTCTGTTTCTGTTGTGTTTGCTAGTTTATTTTGTTCCTTAGATTCTACATATGAGTGAAATAACCTGGTACTTGTCTTTCTCTGACTGGCTTATTTCACTTAACATAATGCTCTCTAGGTCCATCTATGCTGTCACGAAGAGTAAGATTTCATTCCTTTTTTACGGCTGTGTAGTATTCCATTGCGTAAATGTACCACAGCTTTTGTATCTACTGATCTACTGATTATCTATATATATAAAACCAAGCAACCGCAATGCCGGAATGACTGGAACGACTGGAACAGCTGGTTGCTTTGACACGCACTGTGGCCCCAACCACCCAAGGCCCCTCCCCTTGGCTGGCCAACCTCCTGTGTCCCCTCCACCCAGCCAGCCCGGCCCCTATTGGCTCCAATCAGGGTGGGCCAGCCAGACCCTACCCGTGCATGAATTCGTGCACCAGGCCTCTAGTTGTAAATAACGCTGCAATAAACAGATGGGTGCATATACTCTTTCGAATTAGTGTTTCAGGTTTCTTCAGATATATTGCCAGAAGTGGAATTGCTGGATCAGAGGCAGGTCCATTCTTTTTTTATTTTTTAAATATATTTTTATTGATTTCAAAGAGGAAAGGAGAGGGAGAGAGAGAGAAACATCAATGATGAGATAGAATCATTGATTGGCTCCCTCCTGCATGCCACCTACTGGGGATTGAGTCTGCAACCCGGGCATGTGCCCTTGACCAGAATCAAACCTGGGACCCTTCAGTCTGCAGGCTGATGCCCTATCCACTGGGCCAAACAAGCTAGAGCGGCAGGTCCATTCTTAATTTTTTTTAGGAATCACCACACTGTTTTCCACAGTGGCTGTACCAACAGTACAATAGGGTTCCCTTTTCTCCACATCCTCACTGGAGGCTACATATCAGAAAAAAATATTGCTATAAGAAATGTCCGAGATTTTACTGCCTATGTTTTCTTCTAGGATTTTTATAGTTTCAAGTCTAACATTTAAGTCTTTAATCCATTTTGAGTTTATTCTTTAGTTTGGTATAAGGAAGTGGTCTAGTTTAGGGTTTTTTAGCATTTATCTGTCCAATTTTCCCACCACTATTTACTGAATAGACTATCTTCACCCCATTAATGTTCTTGCCTCCTTTGTCATATATTACTTGACCATAAAGGCATGGGCTTATTTCTAGGCTCTCTATTCTGTTCTATTGATCTATGTCTCAAAGTCAATCCCAAAGGTCACTCTTCCAAGAAGCCTTTCTCATAGCAGATGCTGTGATTATTTAATTACATTGTATGTTGACTTTAACTTACTGTAATATTGTACATGTTTAAAGGCAATGGTAATTTTTCTTATGCCCTTCTGTATACTTCACAGAGCTTCAAAGAATGCTGGCAGTTAGCAAATAGAACACCTACTATGTACATGCCCCAATAGCACAGAAGATGCAGAGAAATCTAAAATAAAATACAGCCCAGTCAGCATGGCTCAGTGGTTGAGCATTGATCTATGGACCAGGAGGTCACAGTTCCATTCCAGGTCAGGGCACAAGCCTAGATTGTAAGGCTCAAGAGGGCAAGACCCTGTTTTTGTCTTATTGCTATTTCCCCAACACCCAACACAGGGCTGAATACATAGATTCTTAGTAAATATGTTTGGAATTAATAAATGACTGAATCCCAGCTTAAAGACTGCTTAACTCTGAGAAAGCTGCTAAACTTCTCTGAGTTGCTGGCTCAATTCCCAGTAGGGGCGTGCAGGAGACAGCCGATCAATGATTCTCTGTCATCAATGTTTCTATCTCTCTACCCCTCTCCCTTCCTTTGTCTCTAAAAATCAATAAAAACAGCCCTAGCTGGTTTGGCTCAGTGGATAGAGCGTCGGCTTGTAGACTGAAGGATCCTGGGTTTGATTCTAGTCAAGGGCACATGCCTGGGTTGTGGGCTCGAACCCCAGTAGGGGGCGTGCAGGAGGCAGCCAATCAATGATTCTCTCTCATCATAGATGTTTCTATCTCTCTCTTTCTCTCCCTTCCTCTCTGAAATCAATTAAAAAAATATTTTAAAAAATCAATAAAAACATATTTAAAAAGTAAAAAATATGTAACATAATACATATCTCGGGGAGGCTAGGGGACTGTCTAGGGCGGGGGGATAAAATGGACACATATGTAATACCCTTTGTAATACTTTAAGAATAAAAAAAAAAAATACATATCTCCAAGGGGCTTACAATTGAATCAGGGAAACAGGATTTACTGTATGTTAATATAATGACAAGCTAATTGAACATAGAATAAGAACCCTATGAGTAACATAAACAACAAAGATTGTAAAAATTCAAAAGAGGCAGACACAGCTGACTCTCATAGCAAGTTAGCCTGGAGGTCAAATCACCCCCGGTATTGCCGACAACAATCAAGGCTTAACTACAACAAGACTGCGCACAAAGACCACAAGGGGGTGCACCAAGAAAGCATAAATAATGCGGAGACAAAGAAACATGACAGAAATGGAGGATATAGAGCTTAAAAACGCACTTTTAAGGTCTTTCAATAATTTGCTAGAAACTGCCGATAAATGTAGTGAGATCCTCAAGAAATCTAATGAGACCCTCGATGTTGTGATAAAGAACCAACTAGAAATTAAGCATACACTGACTGAAATAAAGAATATTATACAGACACCCAACAGCAGACCAGAGGAGCGCAATAATCAAGTCAAAGATTTGAAATGCGAAGAAGCAAAAAACACCCAACTGGAAAAGCAAAATGAAAAAAGAATCCGAAAATACGAAGATAGTGTAAGGAGCCTCTGGGACAGCTTCAAGTGTACCAACATCAGAATTATAGGGGTGCCAGAAGATGAGAGACAGCAAGATATTGAAAACCTATTTGAAGAAATAATGACAGAAAACTTCCCCCACCTGGTGAAAGAAATAGACTTACAGGTCCAGGAAGCGCAGAGAACCCCAAACAAAAGGAATCCAAAGAGGGCCACACCAAGACACATCATAATTAAAATGCCAAGAGCAAAAGACAAAGAGAGAATCTTAAAAGCAGCAAGAGAAAGAAACTCAGTTACCTACAAGGGAATACCCATACGACTGTCAGCTGATTTCTCAACAGAAAATTTGCAGGCCAGAAGGGAATGGCAAGAAATATTCAAAGTGATGAATACCAAGAACCTACAACCAAGATTACTTTATCCAGCAAAGCTATCATTCAGAATTGAAGGTCAGATAAAGAGCTTCACGGATAAGGAAAAGCTAAAGGAGTTCATCACCACCAAACCAGGATTATATGAAATGCTGAAAGGTATCCTTTAAGAAGAGGAAGAAGAAGAAAAAGGTAAAGATACAAATTATGAACAACAAACATGCATCTATCAACAAGTGAATCTAAGAATCAAGTGAATAAATAATCTGATGTACAGAATGAACTGGTGATCATAATAGAATCAGGGACATAGAAAGGGAAAGGACTGACTATTCTTGGGGGGAAAAGGGGTGTGGGAGATGCCGGAAGAGACTGGACAAAAATCATGCACCTATGGATGAGGATAGTGGGTGGGGAGTGAGGGCGGAGGGTGGGACGGAAACTGGGAGGAGGGGAGTTATGGGGGGAAAAAAGAGGAACAAATGTAATAATCTGAACAATAAAGATTTAATAATTAAAAAAAAATCCAAAAAACAAAATTCAAAAGAGAAATGATCTTTATGACTTGGGGCACTTTAGGAACATGATACAGAGAATATGGATTTTATCTAAATCTGAAAATAGTTGGGCCAAGGTAAGGAGAGTAAGCATCTTAACGCTTAGGCAAAGACTTAAGAATGCACGTGGCCCATTCAGGGTAACAGTGATTTGGACCAAAGGTGAAAGTTATAAAGAGGGGCAGTAGGAAGTAAAAAAAAAAAAATGTGGTAAAGAAAAGCTATGGCCAAATTTTGGAGAGTTGGCTAATTAGTCCTGCTTTTATTTTTCTCACATGATAGAAAGTAAAACTCTGTGGTCTTAGAGGGCACCTCCATGCATCAAGACCCGGTTTAATAGTGCAAATACATTGTGTCATTTAATATTCATAACATCATTATTTCTCCATTCCACTGGTAAGAAAATTGAGACTCAGAAAGGTTTAGCAGCTTTCTCAGAGTTAAGCAGTCTTTAAGCTGGGATTCAGTCATTTATTAATTCCAAACATATTTACTAAGAATCTATGTATTCAGTCCTGTGTTGGGTGTTGGGGAAACAGCAATAAGACAAAAACAGGGTCTTGCCCTCTTGAGCCTTACCATCTAGTGGGGAGAGAGCGAACAAGATAATTACAGGCTGTGGTCGCTTCAGTGAAGTAAATAACAGGTCATAATGTAGAGAGTAACTGACACGGGGTTGGGGAGAGCTACTTTATTTTATTTTTATTTTTTTCTTTATTGATTAAGGTATTACATATGTGTCCTTATCCCCCCATTGCCCTCCTACCCCCCCACCCCCCAAGGGGAGAGTTACTTTAAATGGGGTGTTCAGGGAGGGCTTCTCTGAGGAGGTGAGGAGAGCTTCTTCTGGTGAGATGAGTCAAGGACAGGTCTGTCTGATTCCACTAGTTCTTGGCCTCTATGCAACATATCCATATAAGTGGTACCATTGCCAAAATCTGCCATTAGGGGCACGCCAGTTAGAGGAGGAAACCGAGGCGGGGGGCGGGGGTCAGTTAGACTAGCTCTTGCAACATGGTAATTCAAGAGGGGCCAAGGATAGCGACCAAAGGAAAAATATGCCCACATTTTCCTCTCCCCAGAAAGACAGCTCCCGGCCATGGGAGTGGGCTTGAGTGGGCAGAGTAAAGAGAGGATTGAGGAAGTAAGTAGAGGGTTCCCCGGAGCTCGGATGGGTCTGATTTCCCTCCAGTTCAAGCATGGAACAAGTCAGAGCCCCTGGCCCTTGACTCCAGAGTCAAGAGCGCCATCTTCTGGTCTATTGTGAAAATTACAAAAGGAACTAGGCCACAGAGTCGGCTTCCGAGGCTGCCTGGGGCGGCTGCCCCCTGGGGCGTTGCAGCCTATAGGCCCTGCCCCCCAAGCCCACCCCCGGACTAATTTGGTCTCATTCCCTGAGAGACCCTGGGCTCCAGGCTCCAGGTTTCTAGCTTTTATTGCTCCCTACACTGCTTGGAAAAATGCAAATATGCTGCTCTCAGCCCAGCCAGCAAGCTGGGGGAGCTGGAAGGACATTCAGTCAAGGGCACCGCCTCACGCTCTTACTGTTCTAAAGAGAGCAGGAAGAAGACAGCCAAACAGCAGGACATAACTCAGCCTTCTGGGGCCTGCGCAGGATGCTTGGCCTGGAATGAGGCATACCATTCAAAATACACATAGAGATACACTGCACACATCAACAGGGAAGCCAGGAGGCATGCTACATGGGTAGCTTTAATTAATCCTTGCACTGATTCTATGAGATATGTTCTATCATCCCATATGAGAAAACTGAAGACTGCAGCTTAAAGGTGTAGATTGCCCAGATCACACAGCTGGCACAGTTAATAAATGGAGACGCTGGGCTCTGAGATCAGATGTATCTGATATAAGTGCACATGCTTAACCACCTACTGCCTCCCATGGGGCTGCCTGGGGCCTCCATCCTTCTCGAACTTCTATAGGCTCCAACCTCCCTGCATGGCTTCCAAATGTGGCTGTCCTTCCAGATTTGTATCTCTAGATCCTTCTTTAATACCAGTGGTGGGGGGTAGGAGGGAGAGTAGATCTTGAACCCCCTGTAAAATATATGGGACTCTCCTTTCAGATAAGTACACGAAAACCCCAAATTTTGTATATAATTATAAGGCTGTGTTCACAGCCTTTCCAGGGAAGCAGTAGGCACCTTGCATGTATTATTATCTTTAAATATTGGCTGAGAAACATTGAAATTCTCCTTATTCAGAGGCAAAAACACAAGAAACTCAAAAGGTCTAAGAAAATGTGCTCATATAATTGCAACCAACTCTTCCTTCCAAAGCATCTCAATTCCTCCATCAATTCACCATGTCTCTTGCCCTGTTTACACTGTCCAAAGGGCCACCAGGGCAGAGGTTCTAGTCCAGTGATGGCGAACCTATGACACGCGTGTCAGAGGTGACACGTGAACTCGTTTTTTTGGTTGGTTTTTTCTTTGTTAAATGGCATTTAAATATATAAAATAAATATCAAAAATATAAATCTTTGTTTTACTATGGGTTTTTCAAAATGCTGACACGCTGAGCTCAAAGCGTTCGCCATCACTGGTAGTCTTTACTTGCCATTAAGTACTCCCAGTTCCCAGCTGCATCTCATACCTGACTTCCTTTCTCCCTCTTCCTCTTAATTACACATCTAAACCCAAGAAAAGGCTGGTGGAAAAAATGTGGAGATTCAAGGAAAGACTTAATTAGGGCTTGTTTGTGCTGTTGTCTGGGAGAATTTCCTTTGAAGGGAGGGGAAGTGGGAAAGAGATACCATTCTTCACCAAGCTAAAGAGGTTACGCAGGTGCACGATTTGCCTTCAGCCCTTGCCAAGTCACAGCACAGCCAGAGACTACAGAACACAAGTTTCTTTGTTCACGGCATGCTGCCAGCCTGGAACACGGCACATCCCAGGGAAGAACAATGAAGCACCACAAAAACTGACTCTTGACTGGGCAAATCAGCCCCCTCCGTTTGTCATCACCAACATTATTCATAGAAATTCCCTGGATTGTACTCACTTACATCTTGCTCCAAACTGAGACCAAACACAAGTAAAATAGCAAAAACCTACATTCTGCCTTCTCTGGAATCATGGGAATCTCTGGGCAGAGGCAGAGGTGGCGGGAAGGACCACTAGAAGGGGCAGACAAAATAGAAAAGCAGGCCTTGGATGTAATATGTCATGGGACTTCCAGACCCGTGTGGGAAGTAGTTCCAGAATTTGGGAGAATCAAGTGTTAACCAGGGACCACTTGCCAAGTCCTTGATGTCAGATCTGAACACATTTATATTAATTAAATACATCTATCTTATCCGTTTCTAACCCAACCAAGCCCTGCTTAGAAATCAGGTCTGTGTACCGTCGTTTCACCCTACGTTTTATCTACCTGGGGATAAGGCCTCCTGAGCTTGTTATACAAGTAAGAATAGGAAAGTTCCTACTTTTAGCCAATAGACCTGGATTTTCCTCAGGGCGGCAGCAAATTCAATACCTCATATTTGTATAATTCTATATACTCTTAACTTCTTTATCACCTTATCTCATTTCCCTTCAATGCATCTGCAAATGTACACAAAACATTTCATGGACTAGGAAGCTGCAATGTGACTAGCATAGGGACTTGCCCGGGTCAGTTAATAGCAGAGCTGGGTCAGGAACTACAGATGCTGCCCAGCCATGTGGCTCAGTGGTTGAATGTTGACCTATGAACCGGGAGGTCAGTTTGATACCTGGTCAGGGCACATACCCAGGTTGCAGGCTCGATCCCCAGTGTGGGGCGTGCCGGAGGCAGCTGATCAATGATTCTCTTTCATCATTGATGTTTCTCTCTCTCCCTCTCCCTTCCTTTCTGAAATCAATAAAAATATATTTTAAAAATAAAATAAAGCAAATCTCAGGCCTTCTTAGAAAGAAAAAGAATACTTACCTGGCAGGGGAGACACCATGATCACAAAAAGAAAAAGAAAAGAACCACTGATGCTTTCCACTTTATTGAGTAGCTTCCTAGAAATACAATTCCATTCAGCCACTTCTTGCATAAAATTGAATTCATTTCAATGAAACAGTGAAAATACGAATTTCTTTTAGAATTGACATGAACTCCCCATCGCAAAATCTCAAGGTTTCTCCTCTGTTACTCTTTCCTTTCAGATGACAGTTTCATATAATTTTCACTTTGGAAAGCTTGTCAGTGATACCCATTCATTAGTTTACTTAACAAACTCATGAAGTTCTGAAAATAACTATTACTACTTTTTATTCAGGAAGCACATATCTGACTTAGATATAAATTCAGTCCAAGCTACTCTTATTACCCATGAAACATCCCTTAAGGCCTTTTATTTTGCAGTTAATAAAAAAGAAAAGAGATCCATTCAGACATTTGAGCTGGGGCAAGAAAGAATAGGTATAGAATTTGAAGGTATTTCAATGATTTATCTTTGTTAGTTTTATTTTGTGGTTGTTTTGTTTGTTTGTTTTAACTCCTACTATCAAATTGAAAAGGCCAGCCTCCTCTTTAAAGAAGGCAAAATTTCTCTGTACTTTCTTTTTTTTAAAATATATTTCATTGATTTTTTACAGAGAGGAAGGGAGAGGGATAGAGAGTTAGAAACATCGATGGGAGAGAAACATCGATCAGCTGCCTCCTGCACACCCCCCACTGGGGATTTGCCAGCAACCAAAGTACATGCCCTTGGCTGGAATCGAACCTGGGACCCTCAACCAAGGTACATGCCCTTGGCTGGAATCGAACCTGGGACCCTTCAGTCCGCAGGCCGATGCTCTATCCACTGAGCCAAACTGGTTAGGGCACTGTACTTTCTTATAAAAGAAAAAATATATGCTAGGTTTACTAAGAACTACCCAGGCTATGAGATGGTCAGCCAATAAATATCAAGGGGAAAACAAATCCAGCCTCAAGACAGAAATAGACACAATCGGCTTTGCTGGGTAAACAAAATGAACAAGAGCCATTACAATTGGATTGTAACCTAATGATCAGTTTGGGCCTCTCCAGAATTTCTTGTCCCTGTCCCCTTAAAAGTCCTATAGACCAGTTTTCTATTCAACACAATTTCTCTCCACAGCACCCCTGAGAAGGGGCCATCCAATTTCCTGGATATTTCCAGTGACCGGGAGCTCACTGCTGATTATCGGCCAGTGGCCACATTCCCGGTTCAGTCTGTCTCCTTGAAACTTCCACTCTTTATATTCCAAACGCTCCCCTCTGTAGTTCCAAAGAGAAAAGTCTGCTCACTCTTCCACATGGCGGCCCTTCAAATAGTACAGCCAGTTAGGATCCCCTCCCTCGTTCTTGTCTTCCTGAGAGGCCATGGTCAGGATGGGATTGCTGTCTCCAGCAAGCCCCCTGCGATTCTAGACCCCTGGGAGAACTCCCAGCAATGACATACAGAATTTAAAAAGATTCCACTATGTTTGTTTTCGTATGTGATAATGGTTGTGACTAATCTTAGCAGAGGCACACTGTAGTATTTAGGAGTAGTGTATCATGATGCATACTACTTATTTTCAAATATTATAGCAGTATAGATATAGGAAAAGATGGATATGCCTAGGTAGAGATAAAAAGAGAGAGAAATAGAAAGTAAATATGGAAAGATGTTAACAATTGTGGAATCTAGTGGAGGCTTTACAGATGTTCATTGTCCTTGTTTTACATCTTCTCTCTACGTTGAAATTTTTCATAACTAAGATTTTGGAAATAGAAGTGGGGGATTAAAGAGCAATAAAGATATTTTTAAAACACAAATCATCAAACAAAAAGAGACCTCCATCCAACAAATTCTCAGGCCAGTGAGCACTACTTCAGAATACCTCCTGCCCCAAGCTGGCCAAATGCCAAAAGTACAGATTATCCCCAAACTATTAAGATTCATGCCTAAAGCAAGACACTCAGACAGTTTAAATGATAATGAATGTGCAAAGGTATGTAAAGGAAGAGGGAGAGGGGAGAGGGATGAGGAGAGGGGAGAGGGGCAAAAGGAAGGAAGGAGGAAGGAGGAAGGAGGAAGGAGGAAGGAGGAAGGAGGAAGGAGGGAAAAGGGAAGTTATGACCTAAAGTCTGTCCTTCTGGTAATACTGACTTCAAGATAAAAGTATAGGCACTTTATAACAATAAATGTTTACTTTACAATAAAGATCTAACAAATATCAAATAACATAATAATAAATATACAAGGAAGAATTGACACACATAGTATTATGAGAAGAGCTTATTTTACCTCTCTCAATCTGTGACAGAGCAAGACAAACAATAAGTAAAGATATATACTTGAGGAACATAATTGATATGATTGGTATATATTAAACACAATATTTTGAAAATAAGGAATATATCTTTTCAAGGGCTTATGAACTATTCACTAAAATTGACTATTGGAGCAAAAGAAAAATAATAAATTCTGTAGAATAAAAGATATTCTATTATCATAATGTAATAAAACTTTAAATCAGTAACAAAATTTTTTAAACTCTACTAAATGGATTTTTTAAAAATCTTAATTAATTCATAAGCAAAGAAAATTAAAATTGACACTGCATAAGACTGAGACCAAAAATATTTTATAGCTTTAAATAATTACACATATAAATATGAAAATGAAAAAAATGAATTAAGCACCCAACTCAAGAAGTTAGAGAGCCACCGAAAAACTAAAGACTTTCAAAAGAAATTATTAAATGAGAAAAAAGAAAAACAAAGAGCTTATAAACATATTCAAGAATATTTCAAATTAAATTACAAAGCTATAGTCATCAAAATAGTATGGTACTGGCATAAAAACAGACCATAAACCAATGCAACAGAATCTAGAGCCCAGAAATAAATCCATGCATATTTGGTCAACTAATCCTTAACAACAGAGCCAAGGATACTCAATGGGGAAAATAATAGTGTATTCAATAAATGTGTGGCTGGGAAAACTGGATATTCACATGCAAAAGAATGAAATTGGACCCTTATCTTACACCACTCACAAAAATTAGCTCAAAATTGGTTAAAGACTTAGATATAAGACCTGAAACCATAAAATTCCTAGAAGAAAACAGAGAGAAAAAGCTCCTTAACATTGGTCTTGGCAATGATTTTTGGGGGTAGCACACCCAAAGCACATGGTACAAAAGCAAAAACAGATACGTGGGACTACATCCAACTAAAAAGTTCCTGCACAGCAGAAGAAACGATTGACAAAATGAAAAGGCATCCTATGGGATACAGTTTTCCTCAAAAATTAAAAATAGAACCTATGGGAATGTAGGAAAATAGCTGCAAACCATATATCTGGTCCAGGATAATATCCAAAATGTATAAGGATCTGGGAGGGGCTATCGTGGGGTCCAGGTCTCTGACGGCAGGAGCTTTGGCCGTGGCCTGGGATCACTGTGGCCCCGCTGCCGCTGCTGCTGCTGGCCACTCTGGGGCTGGGTCAGCAGCCACACCCCACGCCCGGTCTCTTTACTTTTTGTTTTGCTCTGTCACAGCCTGAGAGTAAAATAAGCTCTTCTCACAGGCATAGCTATGACTGTGGGGCCAAGGTCACGCAGCTGCTGGTGTTCCCTGGGGAAGGCTGGACTATTCAATCCAAGGTGATGGATGAATTTGGGAACCAATCTGAGGTGAACGACTGCGCCAGCTGCTACGACTGGGTTACGGCCTGCAGTCCTCTCTGCTGGTGACAAAGGCGGCCACGTGCTGGAGAAGGAAGGGCGCTCCCAACTGAGAGTGTCCATAGAAGCTGTGCCGCCTGACGGTCACGTAGCACGAAATGTTACTCTGGTCTGTCCCAAAACTGGCCACACCTGGAGGACACCAGGTGGCCACTGGTGCCACCCATCACATTCTCACTCTCTACCCTAAAAATAAAAAAAATTATAAGGTACTCATACAACTCAATAGCAAAAAAACAAATAATTCAATTTTTAAATGGGCAAAGGACCTGAATAGACATTTTCCTAAAGAAGACATGCAAATAGCTAATAAGTACATGAAAAGATGCTCACTGATCATCAGGAAAATGCAAAGCAAAACTAAGTGAGATATCACATCAACCTATTAGAATGGCTATTATCAAAAAGACAAGAGACTTCCACAAACTGGACACTGGCTTCTCCACATCTGCTTCCAAGCCACATCTGCTTCCAAAGAATGCTTTGAGAAGGTAAGTCATCCCATGTGCACCAACAGCTTCCCAAAAGAACCACAGTTGAAACTCACTTTTAGCATTTCAAAGATGACTATGTATAAAAGGCAAAACACCAATTATGCTTGCATTCATAAATATCACTCTGAAAGTTTTGTTTTTGTAACACTGGCCTAAGGCTTTTTCACATGGTTAGTTACTAACATGAGTCCTTTATTAGTAACTTCTTGATGAGGAGCTAGTGTTTAGAATGCTTAGCTCATCTCTTTCTTTGATCATGTTTCCAGTGGAAGGAAGCACTCTTCGTACCCTTACTTGAACCTTCATGAACATCAGAGTAGTACCACAAGTATTGGAAGCTTCTGATCAAGGGTCCTGAAATTTTCTTCTTGATTTTCTCTGTATTAAATTAAATTGCCTTTTAAGGTAACAGAGATCATAGTGTTAAGTTGTTAGCATCAGCTGTCTAATTTAACTCTTGGAGTGGATGTATATGTGATTGAAACAAATGTGAATCGTGTTTTTTTAAAATACATGGTGGCAAAGTGACTTAATTGATCATGTATATTCCTCATCCCTGAGGTTTCTAGTTTACATAGTTATTTTATTATTTGTTAGCTGACTTAGTGTCTACATACATTTCTAGATATTGATTGAGTATAGTTATAAAGGATATTTATTTAATCCAGGGATTGCATTTTGAAATCATTGTAATTATTTTCTTTTCTGAGGTACTCAATGTAAAATATATAATAAAATTTTTTAAAAAGAGTTATCACAATCACCATTATTACTTAATGTGTCAGGAGGGGATTAGCCAATGGAACTTGACAACATAAAATAATAAAATTTATGAAACATCAGAAAGAAAAAGATTAAATTATAACATTGCAAACCTGGAAAACCTCAGAGAATCAACTGAAAACTATTGCAAACAATAAGACAATTCAGAAAAGTGGCTGGACACAAGATTATTATGCAAAAAAATCAATAAATTTTCCTATAAAACAAAGCACAGTTGATTAGATAATAGAATGAGAGAAACTATTCCTGTTACAGTAATAAGCAAAGAAATGAAAGATTGCCCTAGCCAGTTGCTCAGTGGCTAGAGCACCAGCCCGAGGACTGAAGCATTGCAGGTTCGATTCCTCTCCCCTTCCCTTCCACTCTTTCCAAAAATCAATAGAAAAATCCTCGGGTGAAAACTTAACAACAACAAAATAATAATAAAAGAACAAGCAAACAAGTAATAAGCAAGAACTACATGAAAAAAAAAAACGACTACTGAATGGCACAGAAGTCTTGAGCAAATCGAATGGCATACCCTGTATCTGGTAGGAAAAACTCAATTTTATTAAAGCTGTTAATTCCCCCTTACTCTTCTGTAAATTTCAGGACATCACACACATTACCACGAGGGTTTATTTTTTCATGGTCAAGCAAAACTATCCAGGAAAACTGAAAACACAAAAACAAAACCAAAAAAAAACTGGGTAGATTCCTTCCTTACCTCCCACCTGCTCTGGAAGGAAAATGCTCCAGAGTGATTACACTGGGAGCCTCTTTTCTTGAAGAATGACTGCAAAAGGGCCCCCAAAATGGCTCCCCTGACAGAAACTCCACACCACCCTGTTCCTCACACTGAACATCACTGCAGCTGGCAGAGCTCCCGCTCCCTGCAGCCCAGCCTTCCCACAGCCACAACCCTGGGCAGCGGGGATCTTCAAGCAGAGAGCTGTAAACACGAAGCTCCTGAGCTGTCACCCTGAGCAGCACGTAGAGCACTGGGATCTCCAGGCCTTGTCATCGGAAGGCTTTGCCATGTGAATGAGAGATGCTGTTCTGGGTTGAATATTGTGCGCCCCTCCCCCCCCCCCCCAAAAAAAAAGACATGTTGAAGTCCTAACCTCCAGTACCTCAGAATGTGACTTTATTTGGAAACTAGAGGCCCGGTGCATGAATTCGTGCACCAGTGGGGTTCCTCAGCCTGGCCTGTGGGATCGGGCCAAAACCGGCTCTCCAACATCCTCCAAGGAGTCTCAGATTGCAAGAGGGCACAGGCCAGGCAGAGGGACCTCACCGGTGCAAGATCAGGGCCAGGGAGGGACGCAGGAAGTTGGCCAGCTTGGGGCGGTGGGGACTGCAGGAGGGCTGCAGGGCATGTCCAGCCCATCTCGCTCAGTCCCAATTGGCCAGACTCCAGCAGCAAGCTAACCTACTGGTCAGAGCATCTGCCCCCTGGTGGTCAGTGCACGTCATAGCAGCCTTAGCATATCATTAGCATATTACGCTTTGATTGGTTGGAAGGATGACCAGTTGACCAGACACTTAGCATATTAGGCTTTCATTATATAGATAGGGTCATTGCAGATGTAATTAAGATGAAGTCATACTGGAGTAGGCCCCCTAATCCAATATAATTGGTGTCCTTAAAAGAGATGGCCATGCAAAGATGGAGGATTGGAGTGACATCTACAGTCCAAAGAATGACAAAGAGTGACAGGAAGAATACATTGAACTCCATAGAGACAGCGCTGGGGCAAGTTCGAGCCAGATGGGCACTGGGTGACTGTGTGCTTGCTGAAGAAAAGTAATTAAACTTGGGCAGCCCTGACCGGTTTGGCTCAGTGGATAGAGCGTCGGCCTGCGGACTGAAGGGTCCCAGGTTCGATTCCGGTCAAGGGCATGTACCTTGGTTGCAGGCACATTCTCAGTGGGGGGTGTGCAGGAGGCAGCTGGTCGATGTTTCTCTCTCATCGATATTTCTAACTCTCTATCCCTCTCCCTTCCTCTCTGTAAAAAATCAATAAAATATATTTTAAAAAAATAAATAAATAAACTTGGGCAAATGAGGTCCTTAGAAGCTGAGAGATAAAATGTCAGTGTATGCATTTTTTTTAGCAAACTTGCTGGGAGGAGCATAAGAAGAAGCATCCAAAGGCTTCAGTCAACTCCTCAGAGTTTTCTAAGAAGTGCTCAGAGAAATGAAAGACTAACGAGAAAGGAAAATTTGAAGACATGGCAAAGCTGGGCAAGGTCATTATGAAAGAGAAATTAAAACTTATATCCCTCCTAAAGGGGAAACAAAAAAGAAACTCAAGGGTCCCAAAGCACCTAAGAGGCCCCCTTCCACCTTTTTCTTGTTTTGTTCTGAGTATCACCCAAAAAATCAAAGGAGAGCAGAGAGCATCCCGGCCTACCCATTGGTGATGCTGCAAAGAAGCTGGCAGAGATGTGGAATCATACTGCTGCAGATGACAAGCAGCCTTATGAAAAGAAGGCTGTTAATCTGAAGGAGAAATATGAAAAGGATATTGCTGCATACTGAGCTAAAGGAAAGCCTGATATGGCCAAAAAGGGAGTTGTCAAGGCTGAAGAAAGCAAGAAAAAGAAGGAAGAGGAGGAAGACAAGGAAGATGAAGAGGATGATGAGGAGAAGGGAGATGAAGAAGATGCTGCTGCTGAATAAGTTGGTTCTGGCACAGTTTTTTCCCCTCGTCTATAAAGCATTTAACAGCCCTGTACACAACTCATTCCTTTCAAAGAGAAAAAAAAAACCTGAAATGTAATCTGTATAAGATGTTTTTAAACTGTACAGTGCTTTTTTGAATGTGTAATTTTTAAAAAATATTTTATTGATTTTTTTTTTTTTTACAAAGAGGAAGGGAGAGGAACAGAGAGTTAGAAACATCAATGAGAGAGAAACATTGATCAGCTGCCTCCAGCACATCCCCCACTAGGGTGTGCCCGCAACCATGGTACATGCCCTTGACCGGAACCGAACCTGGGACCCTTCAGTCTGCAGGCCAACGCTTTATCCACTGAGCCAAACCAGTTAGAGCTTGAATGTGTATTTATTTGTTTGTTTATTGTCGTTAATTTTCACTGAGGATATTTTTTCCATTGCTTTTCAGAGAGAGTGGAAAGGAAGGAGGGAGGGAAAGAGAAACATCAATGTGAAGAGACACATCCACTGGTTGCCCCGCATGTGCCCCATGTAGGGGCCCGGGATGAACCTGCAACCCAGTTGTGTGTCCTTGACTGATTTGAGCGATGCCACAATTCTTCGGTGCCTGGCCTGACACTCCAACCACTGGGCCACACTGGTCAGTGCCAAATGTGTCTAGATAGCCCTGTCCTGGCGGTATTTTCAATGATCACTAACCTTGCCTGGTACAGTATGGGGGCTGTAACTTGGCATGGAAATTTAAAGCCGGTTCTTGGTGCACAGCACAAATTAGCAATATATGAGGATGGTAGTTTTTACATCTCAGTTGTCCCTGATGCAACTTACACAAAATAATTCTTGTTCTGTTAACTGAATACCACTCTGTAATTGCAAAATCAAAAATTGCAGCTGTTTTGTTGACATTCTGAATGCTTCTAAGTAAATACAATTTTTTTAAATTAAAAAAATGATTGCCAGGAAGAAGCATAGAAGGGTTCCTCTATACTATAGGTTTTAGATGGAGCATGGCTCTGCAGATTTCTCCAGAACCGTGAGACAATAAATTTCTGTTTTAAGCCACACAATTAGTGGTACTTTGTCACAGAAGCGCTAGGAAATTAATACAGATGTCTACAGTCAGAATATGTGCATTCCACACTAGGCAGGCAGCTGAGCACCTGGTGGAAGTTGTCAATAGTTTTAAAAGGAAATTCTGACCCAGCCAACATGGCTGAGTGGCTGAGTGTCCACCTAGGAACCAGGCAGTCACAGTTCGACTCCCAGTCAGGGCACACGCCCGGGTTGGGGGCTCGATCCCTTGTAGGGAGCTTGCA